>NC_091282.1:1159232888-1159838825 GCF_032444005.1 Ranitomeya imitator
TATACTCATCCCCATCATCCTCCTCATCCTCCACCTCCTCTTCGCCCGGTACCTCGTCATGTACACTGCCCTGACCAGACAATCGCTGACTGTCATCAAGGCTTTCCTCTTCCTCTGGTGCAGACGCCTGATCCTTTATGTGCGTCAAACTTTGCATCAGCAGACGCATTAGGGGGATGCTCATGCTTATTATGGCGTTGTCTGCACTAACCAGCCGTGTGCATTCCTCAAAACACTGAAGGACTTGACACATGTCTTGAATCTTCGACCACTGCACACCTGACAACTCCATGTCTGCCATCCTACTGCCTGCCCGTGTATGTGTATCCTCCCACAAAAACATAACAGCCCGCCTCTGTTCGCACAGTCTCTGAAGCATGTGCAGTGTTGAGTTCCACCTTGTTGCAACGTCTATGATTAGGCGATGCTGGGGAAGGTTCAAAGAACGCTGATAGGTCTGCATACGGCTGGAGTGTACAGGCGAACGGCGGATATGTGCGCAAAGTCCACGCACTTTGAGGAGCAGGTCGGATAACCCCGGATAACTTTTCAGGAAGCACTGCACCACCAGGTTTAAGGTGTGAGCCAGGCAAGGAATGTGTTTCAGTTGGGAAAGGGAGATGGCAGCCATGAAATTCCTTCCGTTATCACTCACTACCTTGCCTGCCTCAAGATCTACAGTGCCCAGCCACGACTGCGTTTCTTGCTGCAAGAACTCGGACAGAACTTCCGCGGTGTGTCTATTGTCGCCCAAACACTTCATAGCCAATACAGCCTGCTGACGTATGCCAGTAGCTGCCCCATAATGGGAGACCTGGTGTGCAACAGTGGCAGGTGCGGATGGAGTGTTTGTGCGACTGCGGTCTGTGGACGAGCTCTTGCTTCTGCAGGAGGACGAGGAGGAGGAGGAGGAGGAGGAGGGGGTGCGAACGGCTACAGACAACTGTTTACTAGACCGTGGGCTAGGCAGAACTATCCCAAACTTGCTGTCCCCTGTGGACCCTGAATCCACCACATTTACCCAGTGTGCCGTGATGGACACGTAACGTCCCTGGCCATGCCTACTGGTCCATGCATCTGTTGTCAGGTGCACCTTTGTGCTCACAGATTGCCTGAGTGCATGGACGATGCGCTCTTTAACATGCTGGTGGAGGGCTGGGATGGCTTTTCTGGAAAAAAAGTGTCGACTGGGTAGCTCGTAGCGTGGTACAGCGTAGTCCATCAGGTCTTTGAAAGCTTCGCTTTCAACTAACCGGTAGGGCATCATCTCTAACGAGATTAGTCTAGCTATGTGGGCGTTCAAACCCTGTGTACGCGGATGCGAGGCTAAGTATTTCCTTTTTCTAACCATAGTCTCATGTAGGGTGAGCTGGACTGGAGAGCTGGAGATCGTGGAACTAGCGGGGGTGCCGGTGGACATGGCAGACTGAGAGACGGTGGGAGATGGTATTGTTGCCGCCGGTGCCCTAGATGCAGTGTTTCCTACTACGAAACTGGTGATTCCCTGACCCTGACTGCTTTGGCCTGGCAAAGATACCTGCACAGATACAGCAGGTGGTGCGCTAAATGGTGGTCCTACACTGCCGGAAGGGATGTTGCGTTGATGACTAGCTTCATTGGCCGAGGGTGCAACAACCTTAAGGGACGTTTGGTAGTTAGTCCAAGCTTTCAAATGCATGGTGGTTAAATGTCTATGCATGCAACTAGTATTGAGACTTTTCAGATTCTGACCTCTGCTTAAGGAAGTAGAACATTTTTGACAGATGACTTTGCGCTGATCAATTGGATGTTGTTTAAAAAAATGCCAGACTGCACTCTTTCTAGCATCGGATACCTTTTCAGGCATTGCAGACTGAGCTTTAACCGGATGGCCACGCTGTCCTCCACCAGGTTTTGGCTTTGCCACGCGTTTTGGGCAAGATACGGGCCCGGCAGATGGAACCTGTGGCGATGTTGATGCCTGCTGCGGCCCCTCCTCCTCCTCTGCTTCAGAACTGCTGCCGCCTGCACCCTGTTCCCCCAATGGCTGCCAATCGGGGTCAAGAACTGGGTCATCTAATAACTCTTCTTGTACCTCCTGCGCAACTTCGTCTGTGTCACCGTGTCGTTCGGTGGTATAGCGTTCGTGATGGGGCAACATAGTCTCATCAGGGTCTGATTCTTGATCAGCACCCTGCGAGGGCAATGTTGTGGTCTGAGTCAAAGGACCAGCATAGTAGTCTGGCTGTGGCTGTGCGTCAGTGCACTCCATGTCAGATTCAATTTGTAATGGGCATGGACTGTTAACTGCTTCACTTTCTAAGCCAGGGACGGTATGTGTAAAGAGCTCCATGGAGTAACCCGTTGTGTCGCCTGCTGCATTCTTCTCTGTTGTTGTTTTTGCTGAAGAGGACAAGGAAGTGACTTGTCCCTGACCGTGAACATCCACTAACGACGCGCTGCTTTTACTTTTACCAGTTTCACGAGATGAGGCAAAAGAGCTAGAGGCTGAGTCAGCAAGATAAGCCAAAACTTGCTCTTGCTGCTCCGGCTTTAAAAGCGGTTTTCCTAATCCCAGAAAAGGGAGCGTTCGAGGCCTTGTGTAGCCGGACGACGAACCTGGCTCCACAGCTCCAGACTTAGGTGCAATATTTTTTTCCCCACGACCACCTGATGCTCCACCACTAACACTACCCTCATTACCAGCTGACAATGAACGCCCCCGGCCACGACCTCTTCCACTAGACTTCCTCATTGTTTTAAAAACGTAACCAAACTAACGTTATTTGTTGCAGTCACACAACTTACACGGTGAGCTATAACTTCAGTATGATTTAGCTACCCCTTTACAGGTTGGTGAGACCACAGCGAAAATCAGGCCCAATGTTACACACTCTTTTTTTGGTGGCTGCAAATTAGAGAGATGCCCCACACGCAGGACTGTCACTGAAGCACAAATGTTAATATTAATGTCACACTATTATTTTTTTTTTATTTTTATTTTTTTCAGGAACACTTTAGAAACCCCCCCAAAAAAAAAAAATAGATTTTTGCAGGGAGAATTTAGAAAACAAATGTAACAAACTATATGCTTTCTATGGGCCACTGAGTGAGAGATGACGCACACAGGAATCAGGAGTGGCACACAAGCCCAGAGGCCAATATTTTTCTACCAATGATTGATGGAGTTATTTTCTCTGGTAGATTTTGGAACCCAAATCAAGGAAAAAAAATGTAGGCTTTCTATGGACCACAATTGGAGAGAGAGAGAGAGAGAGAGAGAGATGGCACACCCAGGAGTCAAGACTGGCACACAAGCAGAAAGGCCAATATTAATCTCCCATTTTTTTGGGGGTTTTGTTTTTTTTTTTTGTTTTTTTTTTTTTTCAGGGAGACTTTAGAAAAAAAAATAATAAAAAAAATATGATTTTATCAGGAAGAATTTAGAAACCAAATAAAATAAAATGATTTTTTCAGGGAGAATTTATAAAACAAATAAAAACAAAAATAGGCGTTCTATGGCCCACTGACTGAGAGATGACGCACACAGGAGTCAGGAGTGGCACACAAACCCAGAGGCCAATATTTTTCTACCAATGATTGATGTAGTTATTTTCTCTGGTAGATTTTGGAACCCAAATCAAGGAAAAAAAATATAGGCTTTCTATGGACCACAATTGGAGAGAGAGAGAGAGAGAGAGAGAGATGGCACACCCAGGAGTCAAGACTGGCACACAAGCAGAAAGGCCAATATTAATCTCCCACTGTTTTTTTTTTTTTTTTTTTTTTTTTTTTTTTCAGGGAGACTTTAGAAAAAAAAATAATAAAAAAAATATGATTTTATCAGGAAGAATTTAGAAACCAAATAAAATAAAATGATTTTTTCAGGGAGAATTTAGAAAACAAATAAAACCAAAAATAGGCGTTCTATGGCCCACTGACTGAGAGAGAGAGAGATGGAACGCTTAGTACTGGCACACAAGCCCAAAGGGCAATATTAATCTCCCTTTTTTTTTCCAGGGAGAATTTCTAAAACCCAAAAAAAAAAAAAAATAGGCTTTCTATGGCCCACTATTTGTGAGAGAGATGGGACGCTCAGGACTGGCACAGATGGCACGCTCAGGACTGGCACAGAAGCCCAGAGGCCAATATTAATCTTCCTTTTTTTCTGGGAGAATTTATAAAACCAAAAAAATATTTAAATAGGCTTTCTATGGCCCACTATTTGTGAGAGAGATGGCACGCTCAGGACTGGCACAGATGGCACGCTCACAACTGGCACACAAGCCCAGAGGCCAATATTAATCTCCCTTTTTTCAGGGAAATTTTATAAAACCAAAAAAAAAATTAAATAGGCTTTCTATGGCCCACTATTTGTGAGAGAGATGGCACGCTCAGGACTGGCACAGATGGCACGCTCACAACTGGCACACAAGCCCAGAGGCCAATATTAATCTCCCTTTTTTCAGGGAAAATTTATAAAACAAAAAAAAAAATTAAATAGGCTTTCTATGGCCCACTATTTGTGAGAGAGATGGCACGCTCAGGGCTGGCACAGATGGCACGCTCAGGACTGGCACACAAGCCCAGAGGCCAATATTAATCTCCCTTTTTTTCAGGGAGAATTTATAAAACCAAAAAAAAAAATAAATAGGCTTTCTATGGCCCACTATTTGTGAGAGAGATGGCACGCTCAGGGCTGGCACAGATGGCACGCTCAGGACTGGCACACAAGCCCAGAGGCCAATATTAATCTTCCTTTTTTTCAGGGAGAATTTATAAAACCCAAAAAAAAATAAAATAGGCTTTCTATGGCCCACTATTTGTGAGAGAGATGGCACACTCAGGACTGGCACACAAGCCCAAAGGCCAATATTAATCTCCCACTGTATTTTTATCAGGGAGAATTTATACACCCCACAAAAAAAAATACAGAAAAATGAAAAGGCTTTCTATGGCCCACTATGTGAGAGAGATGGCACACACAGGGATGGCACTCTAGCAGAAATGCCAAATTGCCAATCTTAATCTCCCACCAAAAAAAAAAAAAAAAAAAAAACAGGGAATGTCCTACAATTACTATCTCCCTGCCTGCAGTAATCTCAGCCAGGTATGGCAGGCAGCTACTATCTCCCTGCCTGCAGTAATCTCAGCCAGGTATGGCAGGCAGCAATAAGGAGTGGACTGATGCACAAATGAAATAAAAAGTGTGGACAAACAAAAAAGATAGCTGTGCAGAAAGGAAGGAACAAGAGGATTTGTGCTTTGAAAAAAGCAGTTGGTTTGCACAGCGGCGTACACACAGCAATGCAGCTATCAGGGAGCCTTCTAGGGCAGCCCAATGAGCTACAGCGCTGAGGGGAAAAAAAAAAAAAAAAAAATACTTCCACTGTCCCTGCACACCGAGGGTGGTGTTGGACAGTGCAAATCGCTGCAGCACAAGCGGTTTTGTGGTTAATGGACCCTGCCTAACGCTATCCCTGCTTCTGACAAAGCGGCAGCAACCTCTCCCTAAGCTCAGATCAGCAGCAGTAAGATGGCGGTCGGCGGGAACGCCTCTTTATAGCCCCTGTGACGTCGCAGACAGCAAGCCAATCACTGCAATGCCCTTCTCTAAGATGGTGGGGACCAGGACCTATGTCATCACGCTGCCCACACTCTGCGTTTACCTTCATTGGCTGAGAAATGGCGCTTTTCGCGTCATTGAAACGCGACTTTGGCGCGAAAGTCGCGTACCGCATGGCCGACCCCGCACAGGGGTCGGATCGGGTTTCATGAAACCCCGACTTAGCCAAAAGTCGGCGACTTTTGAAAATGTTCGACCCGTTTCGCTCAACCCTACTGTCAACCACAGAATCCACACCAGGACAGTGAGAAGGCTCAACCTGCCCAGAAGAAAAACGAGGATGAAAACCAAAATTACAAAAGAAAGGCGAAACCAAAGTAGCCGAACTAGCCCGATTATTAAGGGCAAACTCAGCCAATGGCAAGAAAGCCACCCAATCATCCTGATCAGCAGACACAAAGCATCTCAAATAGGTCTCCAAAGTCTGATTAGTTAGCTCGGTCTGACCATTTGTCTGAGGATGAAACGCAGAAGAAAAAGACAAATCAATGCCCAGCCTAGCACAAAAGGCCCGCCAAAACTTAGAAACAAACTGGGAACCTCTGTCGGACACAATATTCTCCGGAATACCATGCAAATGGACCACATGCTGAAAAAACAATGGAACCAAATCCGAAGAGGAAGGCAATTTAGGAAAAGGCACCAAATAAACCATCTTAGAGAACCAGTCACAAACAACCCAGATAACCGACATCCTCTGGGAAACTGGAAGATCAGAAATAAAATCCATAGAAATATGCGTCCAGGGCCTCACAGGAACCGGCAATGGCAAAAGCAACCCACTAGCACGGGAACAACAAGGCTTGGCCTGCGCACAAGTCCCACAGGACTGCACAAAAGAACGCACATCACGCAACAAAGAAGGCCACCAAAAGGACCTACCAACCAAGTCTCTGGTACCAAAAATGCCAGGATGACCAGCCAACATGGAACAGTGAACCTCAGAAATCACTCTACTAGTCCAACTGTCAGGAACAAACAGTTTCCCCACAGGACAGCGGTCAGGTTTGTCAGCCTGAAATTCCTGAAGAACCCGTCATAAATCAGGGGAAATGGCAGAAAGGACCACCCCTTCTTTCAGAATACCGACTGGTTCTAAGACCTCAGGAGAATCAGGCAAAAAACTCCTAGAGAGGGCATCAGCCTTAATGTTCTTAGAACCCAGAAGGTACGAGACCACGAAATCAAAACGGGAAAAAAACAAGGACCATCGAGCCTGTCTAGGATTCAGCCGTTTGGCAGACTTGAGGTAAATCAAATTCTTATGATCGGTCAAGACCACAATACGGTGCTTAGCTCCCTCAAGCCAATGTCGCCACTCTTCAAACGCCCACTTCATAGCCAACAACTCCCGATTGCCGACATCATGATTGCGTTCAGCAGGCAAAAACTTACGGGAAAAGAAGGCACACGGTTTCATTATGGAACCAACAGGATCCCTCTGAGACAAAACGGCCCCTGCCCCAATCTCAGAAGCGTCAACCTCAACCTGAAACGGAAGAGAAACATCCGGTTGGCGCAACACCGCAGCAGAAGTAAATCGACGTTTAAGCTCCTGAAAAGCAGAAACAGCCACAGAGGACCAATTCACCACATCAGCGCCTTTCTTCGTCAAATCTGTCAAGGGTTTAACCACGCTGGAAAAATTAGCAATGAAACGGCGATAAAAATTTGCAAAACCCAAAAATTTCTGAAGGCTCTTCATGGATGTGGGCTGAATCCAATCATGAATAAGTATATAAGGGGACAATACAAATATCTCGCTGAGGATCTGTTTATACCAAGGAAGGTGACGGGCACAAGGGGGCATTCTTTGCGTCTGGAGGAGAGAAGGTTTTTCCACCAACATAGAAGAGGATTCTTTACTGTTAGGGCAGTGAGAATCTGGAATTGTTTGCCTGAGGAGGTGGTGATGGCGAACTCAGTCGAGGGGTTCAAGAGAGGCCTGGATGTCTTCCTGGAGCAGAACAATATTGTATCATACAATTATTAGGTTCTGTAGAAGGACGTAGATCTGGGTACTTATTATGATGGAATATAGGCTGAACTGGATGGACAAATGTCTTTTTTCGGCCTTACTAACTATGTTACTATGTTACTATGTTACTATGAATGGCCTGAACCTTAACCGGATCCATTTCTATAGACGAGGGAGAAAAAATAAAGCCCAAAAAGGAAACCTTCTACACCCCAAAGAGACACTTAGACCCTTTCACAAACAGGGCATTGTCACGAAGAATCTGAAATACCATCCTGACCTGTTCCACATGAGACTCCCAATCATCGGAAAAAAAGCAAAATATCGTCCAAATATACAAACAAGAACTTATCAATATAAGTCCGGAAAATATCATGCATGAAGGACTGAAAAACAGATGTAGCATTAGTGAGCCCGAATGGCATCACAAGGTATTCAAAATAGCCTTCAGGCGTGTTAAACGCAGTTTTCCATTCATCACCCTGCATAATACGAACAAGATTATATGCCCCCGAAGGTCAATCTTCGTAAACCAACTAGCTCCCTTAATCCTAGCAAACAAATCGGTAAGCAAAGGTAAAGGGTATTGAAACTTGACCGTGATTTTATTCAAGAGGCGATAATCAATACAGGGTCTCAAGGAACCATCTTTTTTAGCAACAAAAAAGAACCCCGCTCCCAACGGTGAAGAAGATGGCCGAATATGCCCTTTCTCCAAAGACTCTTTAATATAGCTCCGCATGGTGGTATGTTCAGGCACAGACAGGTTGAAAAGTTGACCCTTAGGAAACTTACAGCCTGGAATCAAGTCAATAGCACAATCGCAGTCCCTGTGTGGTGGAAGGAAACTGGACTTGGGCTCATCGAATACATCCTGAAAATCAGACAAGAACTCTGGAATTTCAGAAGAGGAGATTGACATCAAAAGAACATCATTATGAACCCCCTGACAACCCCAACTAGTCACAGACATGGACTTCCAATCCAACACAGGATTATGTACCTGCAACCACGGAAAACCCAGCATGATAGCATCATGCACATTATGCAACACCAGAAATCGACAATCTTCCTGATGGGCTGGCGCCATGCGCATGGTCACCTGTGTCCAAAACTGAGGCTTATTTTTAGCCAAGGGTGTAGCATCAATGCCCCTTAAAGGAATAGGGTTCTGCAAAGGCTTCAAGGGAAAACCACAACGCCTGGCAAACTCAAAGTCCATTAAGTTCAAGGCGGCGCCTGAATCCACAAACGCCATGACAGAAAATGATGACAATGAGCAGATCAAGGACACAGATAACAGAAATTTAGGTTGTACAGTACTGATGGTAAATGAACTAGCGATCTTCTTTGTCCGCTTAGGGCAGACTGAAATGACAAGAGAAGCGTCGCCACAATAATAACACAACCCATTCTGATGTCTGAATCCTTGTCGTTCCATTCTAGACAGAATCCTATTACACTGCATTGGCTCAGTAATCTGCTCTGAGGACAATGCCACAGCGCGCACAGTTCTGCGCTCCCGCAAGCGCCGGTCAATCTGAATGGCCAGAGACATAGAATCACTCAGACCGGAAGGCGTGGGAAACCCCACCATAACATCTTTAATGGATTCAGAAAGACCCTTTCTGAAAATTGCCGCCAAAGCATCATTATTCCATTTAGTCAACACAGACCATTTTCTGAATTTCTGACAATACAATTCTGCCGCCTCTTGACCCTGAGACAGGGCCAACAAGGTCTTCTCCGCTTGATCCAGAGAATTAGGTTCATCATATAATAATCTTAAAGCCTGAAAAAAGGAGTCTACACCAAGCAAAGCCGGACTCCCAGATTCCAGGGAAAACGCCCAATCCTGCGGGTCGCCACGCAGCAGGGAGATGACGATTTTAACCTGCTGAATGGAATCAATGGAGGATCGAGGTCTCAAAGCAAAAAACAGTTTACAGTTGTTTTTAAAACTCAAAAAATTGGACCTGTCACCAAAAAACAAATCAGGAGTAGAAATCCTCGGCTCCAAAACAGGAGTCTGAACAATATAATCAGAAATACCCTGTTCCCTAGCAGCAAGCTGGTCTACACGAGAAGCTAATTCCTGAACATTCATGCTAGCACTAGGCTCCTCAGCCACCCAGATATAAAGAGGGAAGAGAAGATAAAGCAGACTGAAGAAAAAAATGGCTCAACACCTTTCTTCCCTTCTTCTGAGATGCAATTAACTCATTATTGGCCAATTGTACTATTATTATCCGGTGACCTTGGAGCAGCATGAAAACTTTCACTGGAGTAGGTGGTAACTATACTGACTGCAAATCCTGATCTTAACACCGCAAATAGAAGTAGCCGTGGGGTGTTCCTAACAAACCCTAGACACCTCGCCACAGCCGGAGGACTAGATACCACTATAGATGGAAATAGGAATACTACCTTGCCTCAGAGCAGAACCCTAAAGGATAGGCAGCCCCCACAAATATTGGCTGTGAGTAGGAGAGGAAAGACAAACACAGGCAGAAAACAGGATTTAGCACAAGAGGCCACTCTAGCTAAAATAGGAAAGGATAGAACAGTGTCCTGTGCGGTCAGTATTAAAACCCTTCCAAAAATATCCACAGCAGATTATACAAAAAATTCCTCCATCTAACTAAAGATGTGGAACGTATATCTGCAACTCCATAGACTCCTACACTCAGAGCAGGAATACAATCAAAAAACAAGCACACAGCTTGTGTGCCATAGAAAAAGAAACAGACACTTATCTTTGCTGAATTGGCAGCTAAGCAGGAGAAGCCAGACAGAGATCCAATACTTCCCAAGAAACATTGACAACTGGCAAGGACTAATGAGTCCTGCAAACCTAAATACCCCAGTCAGAATTGCAATCAGCAGATACACCTGTCCAGGACTGAAGGCCAGGGACAACTGCATTACCACCTACAACCACCGGAGGGAGCCCAAAAGCAGAATTCACAACAGCTTTCTGCCTCATGTCAACAGAAGCCGAGCCGCTGAAGGTGCAAATCTCGCAGGCGGCTCTCTATGCAAGAGTGCAAGTATCTCTGGCTGTCCAAATCGGCCACAGTCAGGCCCTCCTATCCGCAACAGCCAAGTACGCTATTGACCGAACATGCATGAAAGTGTACAGCATCGCCGCAGGGACACGGATCACGAACCACGAGAACCTCTTCCTAGGACAGATACCAAAAACTGTTATATTGGGGTTTGTAGATAATGAGGCCTTCAGCGGTTCTTACACAAAAAACCCACTGGACTTTCACCACTACCACGTCAACCACACGGCATTATATCTGGATGGCCAGCATATACCCGCGAGACCTTATAATCCTAATTTTAATGATGCTTTAGCCATCAGAGAGTATATGGCGCTTGCCCATATATCTGGCAAGCAAAAGGCTGATTGTGCCATGGCGATAGATCGTGAAGAATTTATGGCTGGATTCACGCAATTTGCTTTTGATTTATCGCCTGTTCAAGAGCCTGGAGGCCATTTCTCGCTCATTAAAACAGGTAACCTGCATGCTGAAGTCCGCTTTGCGCTAGCGACACCCCACAGAATAAATATGATTGTTTTTGCAGTCAACACCATTCTGGAAATTAATAATAGGCGAGAGATCTTGCACAATTTTAATTAAGTAACAATGGACAGTCTGCAGTTTACAGCGGTAGTGCGGGCCGATAATTATACAGAACACATATTTGCCGGTGTGTTCCATGTGATTTGCTTCCGGAAGAAAGAGTGACTCAGAGACCCACGGCATATATCATGAATACAGACCCGTCGCATCAAGCCAGACGCCATTGGGTATTAATCGTACTCTGCGATGATAAGACGGGCATATTTTTTGATAGTTACGGCTTTCGTGTGGACAATATTATCTTCCCACGCGATTTTGTGGTATTCCTGAACAAGAATTGTGACTCTTTGTTACCAGAACGCGCAAATCCAGGATTTGTATAGTAGTGCCTGTGGCCATTATTGCATATATGTATTACACCATTTAGCGCGTGGGTTACCATTCAAGAAGGTTTTACAGTGCTACACTTCTGACTTGCAGAATAATGATAGAATCTTATCAGATTTTATGTCATCAAAATTTTCAAGCTTAAATCGTTGTTCAGACCGTCGTTATCAGATTCAGCAAAGATGCACTTGTCAGCATCATGCTGTTAGCTAACTAAGCTAGAGTGTATTTTTTATCTTTGTGCACATGTGCTTGTGGCTATTTTATCTGTTAACCACACAAGGCGTGGCTATTTTATCTGTTAACCACACAGGGTACATAGTTGGCTATCACAACTAACACAGCCCCAGGACACGCTGGAAAATTATGCTGACAGTGCTAAAATCTAAATGTGTAATGTCAGCACTCTGAGCAGCCCCTGTAACAGGCATTGGGATAGCATTTTAATTATTAAGGATCGTTTTTTATTACACTCAGACCTGCTGTATGTTATTGTATATCGGGCTGTAATCCACATATAGTGTATTGTGTCTGATACATACTTTAATAAAATATTTTAAAACTCATACAATGACTGTCATTTTTCATAATATTGAGAATTATACTATCACACACTATTAAGCACTGCACTCTCATATAATGTAGGCGTGATGTTGAAAATGAGAATAATATGACCCATATAATGAGAATGGTGTTATAAACCACGTGTAAAAATGAGAATCACAGTGTCAAATAAATACACGACTAGGATATAAAATATATAAAATGGCATGGTGTGTTATAAAACATGAATAAAACACACTGCCCTGATTACAGAATGCAATATGCAATATCGCAACAACAACATATGAAAACCTAATATAAAAAGAAATACTGGGATAATAATCATAGGATCAAATTAAGAAAATCTAATATAAAAAGAAATACTGGGATAATAATCACAGGATCAAATTAACAATATCAAACTATATCAAAAGGGGAAATCAGCCAGACACAGGGACAGCTGGCTGACAGGGGCGGGGAGAAGTTACACACTTTGATACACTTTGATAGGGGCGGAGCACCTGTCAGATGGAGTTTGACGAAAGGACCCGATGCTACACTACTACTGTGTATCACCAATGCTAAAAACCTGATTCTTCTGCTGACTTCATATTCTCGTTACCCCTGTCTTGTTCAAAGGTTTTGTCCAAAACCAAATAATGATCATCAATGTTGCCATTCCTGAGTCAGCTGACTGGTGAGTCGGCGTGGAAAAATTTCCAGTGCTCCTTTCCTCCCCACCTGATTCCTATCGTATCTGCCCTGGCTCAGAGTACTAGTACCACTCACATTGTCCCTTCCACCAATGCTTGCAGAAACTGCAGCACATTCTGGTGTATTCTCCAGTCTTCTGAGAAGAAAGGCTGACTGTTCATATATTTAAAAAATATCAACTGGAAGTAGTTTTTCTGGCTTGGTACATTTCGTTGCCTCAAGGGTGCTGTGAGCAACATTAAGTGTTATGGCAGTGGAGGTAGTGGACTGAAAAGAACACTGATTCTGGTTGATGGTGTTGATATCAGAGATAACATCATCCTGTTGTAATTGAGATGATAATGTTACTGTTAGTGGCTACAACATTCTTATTGGTAATATTTTTTTTCTATTACTATACCACGTCTGTTGCCCTTGCAAAGTTTTGTGTTTAGCATAAATTTTGAAACCAAGGGTAATGTCTCCTTCTTTTCTATACTTTAACAAACTTATCCCACCATAGAAGTTTTTTCTACCTTAACGAGAAATGCTAGGCATTGGCAGGATTCACATCATGGGCAAAAAGGATTATTAAAAAACAGCCTCAATATCAATGTGGTGTATATAAGTCTGTAAAGATTGATAATTTAAACAGGTGTGGAAAACCAAACTTGCACAGTTAAATTTGCAATTTATTCCTAAAATTTATTTACAAATATGGAAATATAGCATATGAATTCTGGCAAAAAGGATTATATTAAGCTAATGAAAGAAGGTAGGAATGCTGACTTTATGTTGCAGTAGAACACATTAAATCTTAAAATACAGGAATCACACTTTCAATTAACCCCTTCACCATGAAGCCCGTTGTCACCTTCCTGACAAGGCAAATTTTTACAATTCTGATCACTTTTCTGACAATTTATGAGGTCATAACTCTGGAAAGCTTCAACAAACTCGGTAGTTCTGAGAAAGTTTTCTCATGACATATTGTACTTTATGATAGTAGTAAAATTTCTTTGATATGACTTGTTTTTATTTGTGAAAAAAACTGAAATTTCACAAAAATTTAGAAAATGTAGCAATTTTCAAAATTTTAACTTTTATGCCCTTAAATCAGAGAGTCAAATCACACAAAATAGTTAATAAATAACATTTCTCACATGTCTACTTTACATCACCACAATTTTGGAAACATACTTTCCTTTAGTTGGGAAGTTATAGGGATTAAAATATGACCAGTGATTTCTCATTTTTACAAAATAATTTGGATAACCATTTTTTTAGGGACCACCTCAGATTTGAAGCGACTTTGAGAGGCCTATATGACAGAAAATACCTAAACATTACAAATCAATTATTATTCCTGAAAGTCTGCATCCCGTATAACTGTGGACTCCGAACTATGTCCATTCGTCCTAAAGTCTTTAGTGGCCAGCTCCTCATACCTCATATGTAAAAAAAAATTGGTAGCCACTAGCAGAAGCATTACCAACCTAACAATGCTGTCAACATCCACATTGGCAGTAGTAGTAGTACCAAATTCAGGTCACAATTGGCTTATTTTGAATCTTGGAATAAATAAGTGCACACTGGCGCTTACCACTCAGAAATAGATTATTGATAAATCTCAGATGCAGCTGGTGAAAGTGACAGGCTCCGTGCCAGTTCCTGTAAAAAATTAGGGCTAATAAACGAGATACCAATTCACCGCGCTATGCTGAAATACTGTAATAGAGAGAGAGAGACCAGGTGTGCCCAGACTTTTAGATGCCACTGTTTTTCTTGATGACCTCTACTACCTTCTTAACTATATGCTTGCAAGATTCAAAATAAGGTCTAATAAAAGAGATACCAATTCACCGCGCTATGCTGAGATAATAGAGAGAGAGAAAAAAAAACAAACTCACTCTGTGATTGTATTAATATGGAGAATATATCAGGAAACTCATAAGAATTAAATCCTTTCGGTGGTCACAGCCAATAAAAAATAATATAGATCACATACGGAAATGAATAGAATTACCAGTAGTACTGCTGGCTAAAAAATTTTCAGTACTTACTATTTGGTGCAAATGTCCATGAGAGACTTCTTGGTCCTGGGTTCTAGCGTCAAGAAGTTCTGCTAGTAGTGTGCTTTAATTGTGCGTATTTAGTACTTCAGGGAATAACAATATTTTATATGATTAATGGATGTGTTCCCTATACCTAAATACTAGCCTCTGAGTGTTTGAGACTTACTGCGGTGTAGGCAGAGGCAGCAATTGACACTTGAAGGTGAAGGCAGTTCAACCAGTGAGATACTGATGGTAAATACTAGGTAAATGAGAGCAGTGATTAGAGGAAATCTCTCGTGCAGCTGAGTGCTTGAAAAACCTGTGCTTATATGTGTAAGATTAGTATGTGCCCATAAGGCCTAAGTGTGATATAAGGTACGGGCAGAGATTTTTTAATTGGATTGCACTCATCCGTTTTTCTTGCAAATAAGTATGAGCCCATAGAATAACACTGGGCCGAGTGTTATGTGATGTTTTCTTGCATAGCACTCGCGCCTATTTTACGGTAGTATGATGTCAGCCTTATTCAGCTGCTCATGCGCTGTAAATAAATAGTTAAAAAAAAACTGCGTGGGTCCGCCTGTATCTTTGATAATCAGTCAGGTAAAACTCACAGCTGAGGGCTGCAATCCTCAGCTGTCAGCTTCAGCAAGGCTGGTTAACACGAATAGAGGGGTCTCCAAGCCGTAAATTTTAATTTTCTAAATAAATAAATTTAAAAAAATGGCACGAGGAACCCCACATTTTTGACAACCTGCCTTGCTAAAGCAGACAGCTCGGGGCTGGTATTCTCAGGCTGGTAAGGGGCCATGGATATTGCCCCCTCTCCTCAGCCTATTAGATGCACCATTTCTGGTGCTTTGACCAGCTCTTCCCACTTGCCCTGTGGTAGTGGCAAGTGGGGTTTATATTTGTGGAGTTGATGTCACCTTTGTATTGTCAAGTAACATCAAGCCCATGGCTTAGAAATGAGACACCTATCCATTACTAATCCTATAGTTACATGATAAATAAAGACACAACCAGAATAAAGTCCTTTATTAGGAATAAGACTAAACACAAAATGTATAGCAGAGTTGCTGGATAGCAGAGATACTGTATGCGACACTTGGACAGGCAACTGCGGTATTTGAAGCCACAAGCAGACAAGTAACTGAGGGACTGGAAGCTACAGGCAGTCAGAACACGTCCTGGAGACCACAAACAGGGAACCGTGCACAGACAAACTAAAAGTTTTAATACCAAGATGCAGGTATGAGTCTTGGTGAGTTTTATATAGGTCTAGAAAGTTCAACACTTGAGAGCACGCTAGGCCATCTGAAACGTCCAACATTGAGCACAAAAGAGTTCAGCAGACCGGGGGTGAGGTAAGGAAGGCCCGGATCCGGGACAGGTGTGTAACACAGATTCTCAGTGAGACCATTTTTTTTTAATTCTTATGTCTTACTAGTGTAATGCGTGAACGCAAAAAAAAAGTGCATGAGAGATTGTTGGTTATAACACTTGTTGGGACATAGAACAAATGATCGTCTTTGCTGTTTTGTTAAATTGTTGAGGCTGTGATTGTGATATTCTTTGTTGAGATTTTGGCTGTTAAGGTTTAGTTGGCTTTCTCTCTATAGAACCACTCTAAAAAAAACAGGCCACTTTTTAAAACTGGCCTTTAAAGAACTAAAAATGTTATAAAGACACACTCTTGCTGTTAGGGTCAATTCTTTGAAAATTACATCAAGCAAAGAATTGTATCAAAGGGATTGAGTATCACCCTGATTCATACTGCAATGATTATGCAACCTATGGTGTGCTACATTTTATGAAGATGCTACTAGATGAGATAGGCATAACCTGATACTGGTTGGTAAGAAATTAAGAAATAACATTAGCAAATTTAAATGTGAACCAGAATTTACTCCAGAAAAGAGAAAAAACAAAACACAACACAGTTAAAAGATTACAATTGTGTTGGAAGGAAGGGATGAATGAACAGTTTGTATATGATCTTTAGGATTCCTGAGGAAGTAAGGATTCCTTATTTTTGAGGAAACAAGACATATCAGACTTAAACCACTTGCCTACATTATATGAGAGGCATTATATGAGAAAGCTGTTTTTGCCAGCAAAACGTGCGTCGAGGCTGACATCCGTCCTTGGGGTGACCACATCTCTATCTGACAGACCTGGGTAACTTGTCCCCTTGCACTTTTTAAGTATTATCATGTGTAATGTGTGTTTATTTAATTAATATGGGGGCATCCCTTCCGTGGGCTTGTTTTTGCAGCATGACTATAATATAATGCCTGATACCTTGCACTGCTGAGGTGGTTACCTCTCTTCCTGTCTGTACCTCTGTGGAGTATGGGTTACTTTATTTAATGTGATTTATTTATTCTTTTTGATATTTCATAAAGATTTATACTATTTTTTAGTAAAATTATCGCCTGGCACTCCTTTTTCTCCTATTTGCCATTATATGACATAGGAGCAGGAGGAACATAAGACCCAATATAGTTGGGGCACATGTCTGCAATTACTCTTATCCCTCTTTCCCATTAGCCTACAGCTTGGCATCTGATATTAAAAGGGATGTCCACTTCTTAAACAACGCTTTCTAAATTGATGTAGTCTACAGAGTTAAATAAGAAAACTTAATATTCACCACCCACATTTGCACACATTCAAGCAATGTCTGTATTTTGTCTCATGGCAATCAGTCACATGAGTAATGGAGCTAAATAATAAATAATAATCCCAGGGAAGTGTGAGCAAGCGATCCCATTAGCATCTAGTGCAGATAAAATTTGACATAGTGAGCAGACAAAATGTATGCAGTTAAACAAAAATACCCCAAATTTATATACTGTATATATATTTTGTTCAAAATAAATCTTGATTCATCCCTTTTTATTTCTTCTTTCTTTAAGAACTACCGCAGGTTTCATAATACCTATAACTACCATTAGGGGTCATTTTGACCCCCATTCAAAAGTACTGACTCTGGAGTAAAAATAACTTTTTTGTTGCCAACAAATTAAAGAACATTTATTTTAACTTAGTAGGAACAGTGTTAAGATCAAGTACAGCACGCATTTTCCTTTTACATGGTCATAGCATGAAGCTTAAGAATGATCTCCCGTTTGCTAATTTTACTCCCAGTTGCTGTTTTATAGAGTACAGTTGCATTTATAGCTGCTAAATCAAGTACATTACAAAACACCTGAACAGGCCATCGGTGGCTTCCAGATTTTGTGGTGTACTTTGGAGCCATCTGGTCCACTCCAACCTTTGTTTTATTGTAAAATTGTACCATTTCCGTTTTTTTTCTTGTTGTTTCCAAATGCTACATCTGGGTAAAGACTACTGAGCAAAGTGACTTTCTTATTTGGCTTACCTTCATCAGAGTAGTCTCATATGTATTTGTTATTAGGAGACTTGCCTACTACTACTTTTATGTGTGGGGTCAAATTGACCCCTTCAGTACTTATAGGTATGAATTGTAAAATCCGGGCCCCTGAAAAAGTTTCAATTCATTTTTGTGTCCTAAAATATACACTACCATGAATAAATAAAAGTCACAAAAACTCAGAACTCATTTGTTAAAATTTTAGAAATTATAGGAAACAGAAATAGCAAAAGGGTCAAAATGACCCCTCCGGTAGTTCTAGTGTTAAAAGTAAATGAAGAAAAAAAAGCATATTCTGTATTGCTGTGGTAACAAAAGTCCAATCTATCAAATAAAAAAGTATTTCATATTACCCATAAACACTGTAAAGTTAAAAAAAAACTACAGTAAATACCAGAATTAATGTTTCCATCATCCCCCCAGGAAAATATAATAAAAAGCAACCAAAAAGTCATAACTCCAAAATGTTACCAATAAAAACTACAGATTGTCATACAAAAAATGAAAGACAAAAGAGTAGAAAAATTACCAGATACTCAGAAAATAGCATTGCAAATCTTTTTTTCTTTTCAAATTTCTGAATTTTTTAAAATCAATTAAATAGAAAAAAATAAACACCGAAGTACAATTTTGGTACCACTGTAATTGTACTAACATTGAGAATCATGTCGCCAGATCATTTTTAAAGCAATATAAACACTGTGAAAACAAAACCCTGCAATACAATTGCAGAACTTGATTTTCTCATTATTTTACGACTATAGAATTTTTCAAAAAATGATATGGTAAAATGATAGGTGTCATTCAAGCTCCTATGACATTGGAAAACAGTTATCAGTTAAAATCAGAAAAACAAAAACATTAGAAGTAAAGGAATATGTTTCATTATCTGTATTAATTATTGAAAAAAACAAATTTTTAATGTTTAAGTTAAAAAAAATTTAAGTTGTATTGTTGACTTAAAGAAATGGGCTGAGTTTTCCTCTGTGTATAGTATAACCATTTTATTGTATTCATCAGCTTTCATGCTCTTGAAATGCCGCAATATATATGTTTGTCTTCATTTTTTCCCCCCCAAGTACCACTTTTTGACATTACTATTGAGAGAACTGAATTCTTATCAAGAAAATTTTGCAATTTACTTTCTACGGAGATATGTTCTCATCTATTTGGGAGTTAGTCTCCGTTTAGCCCTATTAAGAAAGGCTTCAGTATGCCATATCTTGGGCCTTTTGTCTGCTCCATGCTGCCACTGTTAGGTTATCCAATTGGCCATGATGATCAATTGTGTACACAGTGGGATTTAATAGACGTTTTGCAGTTCTCCATGATACGACCATGAACTTGACTGTGATTTTGTTGCCTTAACAGCTTTAACAAGGTGAGAAACCATAGATGTAATACTGTTCCCTGGAGTTGTAGAAACATATTTTTAAACTGAGTCATTCTCCTATTCTTCCTATTATTTTCTTCTGAACAAAAGGGTTACTATTTTTGTATAGCCAACTATTTTGACAGTTTATTTGTAATCTTGTGTTCCGATGTTTCCCAAAGAACTTTCTTTCATGCTAAATGTCTTAGGAAAAAATATTGCTTTTTTTTTTAGAAACAAGACACAGTAGACACTAACTAACAATAGCAAACATGGAAAATAATTGTCAAAAATGTAATAATTAGAAATTAAGATAAAATAATGTAAAATAATTTGTTAATAAGCAACTGTTTTTTCCATCTTTGTCAATGATGTACCATCATTGGTATACTACTATTGCCCAGTGTTTCCCTCATGCCAATTTGCTAAGAAAAGGTATATAGCAATACAGTTAGAAAAATTACAAAAGTCACAGAGAAATATTGGTGCAGTAATTTGGAAAAAAAAGGCAACTCTGCTAGTATAGGGTATCACTTTGTGATAGATAGGTAGTAATTGCAGTCATTAACCCCTTCTCGTTTAGAGGGAAATCAAGAAATCTTTTGTGCAAGGCTGTAGCTTGAGAACACAGGGATCATGATTCCTTTTCAGCAAATTTATTGCTAGCTGTACAGTTGCAAAAATATTCTTATGTTGCAAAACTGAAATAAAACACCAGAGAAATATTAGTATTCACATTTAAACAAGAATGAGAAACTTACAATCTATCATAATTTTCATTAAATAAAGCTTTTTTTGTTGCATAATGAAATGGTAGACAATTTTCCAGCATGTTTTCTGCATGAATTTTACAAAGTTTTTTAAGAGCTCTACTTTCTGTCATACAATCGGATTCTTCTGTTTATTGGATAAAATTTTTTCCTAGTTATGATAAGTTTTATCTGTTATAGTTTTATATGTACAAGTTGATTGGGGGAACCTTAATGTCCTGGATACATGCGACTATACTTGCCATCCAGCAGAGACACTGAACAGCATGTGCTTCCGCTGCTCTGTATCTTGCGGTGAACTCCTATGAACTGACTGACATCACTGCGAGCGTGAGAAAGTGCTCATGCTAGCAGTGCCATTAGTAAGCTAATGGGAGTACACAGCCAATGAACTCAGTTCAACTCAGTCAAGTCGGCGCAAACACAGTGGGAAAAGTTGTAACCGCGCTGGTGCCGACGTCAGTGAGTTGAGCTAAATTAATTGGCTGTGAGACGTCCCAGAAATCAGGCACTTAGTCTCACTCTTCCCACTTGCCCTGGTGCGGTGGCAAGTGGGGTCATAGTTGAGTGAGTTGATGTCACCTTTGTATTATCAGGTGACATCAAGAACAGAGATTGTTAATGGCAAGGCATCTATAAGATGCCCATTGTCATATTGTATAAAAAGAGTCAGAATAAAGTAATTTAATTGAATGAATGAACCAGACTCATTTAATGAATCCAAATAAACCCATACTCACGTCATCACCCACTCCACAGAAACCATGGTCTCCTGTAACAGAATAATAATAATAATGATAATAATAAACCACAATATTCCTCACCTGCCTGCTAAAATGATAATAATTCAATGAGTCTAGTTCTGCTACATCTAAATGGCAGGCTGCATTGTTGCATGATGTGACTACACAGCCTGCCATCTAGCAGAGACACTGACCAGCGTGTGCTACTGCTGCTCAATGTCTCACGGTGTACTCTTATGACCTGACTGACTTCACATCAAGAAAGCTCTCACACTACGGTGCCATTGGAAAGGTCCTGGGAGTTCACAGCCAATTAATTCAGTTTAACTTTCTAAAGTCAGCATGAGCATTGTTACAATTTTTTCCAAGGTGCTCAATCTGCTCTCAAAGTGAGTTTAACTGATTTAATTGACTGTGAACTACCAGGACCTTTCTGACGGCACCTCTTATTAAGGACTGGCGGAACGCACCAAGTACAAGATGAAATGGAACTAGGTGCGTTCGCAGTCCGAGGTCCACCGTGCAGCTAAAAACCCTGCTGCTAGTAAAGACAGACTATATGGCGGCACTATAAGAATAAACACATGGGTTAACTTTACCCTGTGTGAAGGAAGCAACCCTGTTGCGTCACAGGACCGCGGTACCGCACATAGAGCGCAAGCAAGGAGTCACTAATTTCAAACCCGAGACTGAGGATTTGAGTTCAGAAGACCCCATGCGCTCGACACCGCAACTGGGGTGTCAGAGGAACATAAATAATAATATAAAGGCACAAGAGTGCGTGCGGTGCCGCACTGACGGACGCCACTAACCACCCAGGCTTGGGTCAGGAAAGCGCAGAGCAAGCGCACGGCGCCGTACTGGCGGACACATCAACTGGTAGCTGTAATGTGTGTTACGTGCTGTTGGATAAGTCGGGCGCTAGATAGCAAACATACACCTTCCGCGAACAGTCATCCAATAGGGAGGGTTATTTAAAGAGCGACTTTCACTCACAACACACACACATATTTACAAGACAATACTAGCGCATGGCCGTGCGGTCATGCGCAGTTTATATAGTTGCAGCACAGGAAGCTGCTACCGAAGTTTTGCCCTTTCAGGACCTTCCTGGAGGACCAATGGATTGTGCTGCAGTACCTGAGCATGTGACCCTCGATCTCCAACGGGAGATCTTGCCCTGGGCATGCTCAGTGTGTGAAAATAAGGACTTAGTCCCAGAGAAGCCTGCTCGCCGCAGATCAGTGCAGAGTACAACAGGAGAGCCAGAAAAGGCAGTAGTAACCCTCTGCACAGAATCAGTCCCAGCAAGACGCTGGGAGCGACGCCTCCGCTGAGCAGACCCCACTGCGGCCGATGCAGAATGGGAGACCGCAGCAGACATGGATCGAGATTCCTCCTGTGCAGCAGAGGAAACTCGACTCCTAACATTACCCCCCCTCCTAGGGCCCCCCCCCTCCTTGAGCCTCACTACGCTCAAAAGCTGCAATAAGCAGCGGAGCCCGAATGTGCTCCACAGGCTCCCAGGTTCTATCCTCTGGGCCGTGACCCTTCCAGTCCACCAGATAAAATTTCTTGCCACGTACCACCTTGCACCCCACAATAGCATTCACCTCAAACTCATCCGTGGATGAACCCGATGTCCCAGCAGATGACTCAGAAAACCGGGACAAACGAACGGGCTTTAAGAGTGAAACGTGAAAAGTATCGGTGATACCAAGGCGTGGAGGAATAGCCAAATGGTAGACCACAGGGTTGACCTGTTCCAGAACCTTAAACGGGCCAATGTAGCGAGGAGCAAACTTAGTGGACTCAACTCGCAGCCTGATGTTACGGGCGGAGAGCCACACTAAGTCGCCAGGAGCAAAGACCGGAGCGGGGCGCCGGTGTGTATCAGCCGAAACCCTCTTTCTCTCCTTGGAGGCCCGGATGGCATCCTGTGTGCGGTCCCAGATGTCACGTGCCTCCACCGCCCAGTCTGCCACCCTAGAATCGGTGGATGACACGGGCATGGGCACAGGGACACGCGGATGCTGGCCGTAATTAAGGAGAAAAGGAGTCTGACCGGTGGAATCGGCTACGGCGTTGTGCAAGGCAAATTCCGCCCAAGGTAGCAAAGATGCCCAGTCGTCCTGCCTAGCAGAGACGAAATGATGCAAATATGTCACCAGAGTCTGGTTGGTTCTCTCCACCAACCCATTCGTCTCGGGATGGTATGCAGAGGAGAGGTTTAACTCTATGCTGAGTAAACGGCAGAGCTCTCTCCAAAACCGAGACGCGAACTGGGGACCCCGATCGCTGACAATCTTATCAGGCATACCATGCAATCAGAAAACGTGCTTAATGAACAACACCGCCAAGGCCTGTGCTGAAGGTAACCAAGGAAGCGGCACCAAATGCACCATCTTAGAGAAATGGTCGGTGACAACCCAAATAATGGAGCAGCCACGCGACTTGGGTAAGCCCACCACAAAGTCCATCCCGACCATCTGCCAGGGCCTATCTGCCACCGGTAGAGGGTAAAGCAACCCAGCAGGCCGTTGCCGAGGAGACCGATTCTGGACACAAGAAACACACGCCTGAATATAGTCCCTGACATCTCGGGCCATATGCGGCCACCAGTATGTTCTCGCCAAAAGCTCAGATGTCCTCTTGGTCCCAAAATGCCCACCCACTCTGGAGGAGGGAGCCCAAGAGAGAACCTCCGGTCGCAAGTTAGCTGGCACGAAAGTCTTGCCCGGGGGCACAGACTCTAGCGAAACCGGAGCTACAGTTCTCAGGCTCTCAGAAGGGACAATAAGCCGAGGCTCCTCCTCCTCCTCAGATGACACTACGGAGCGGTAGAGAGCGTCGGCACGAACGTTCTTCTCCCCGGAGAGAAAATGGAGAGTAAAATGGAACCGGGAGAAGAACAGGGACCATCTAGTCTGGCGAGAATTCAGCCGCTGGGCCGTTTGTAGATATACCAAGTTCTTGTGGTCAGTGAAGACTTGGAAGGGAAAGCGAGCTCCCTCCAAGAGATGTCTCCACTCTATAAAAGCCAACTTCATGGCTAGCAACTCCCTGTCTCCGATGGAATAATTCCTCTCCGCTGGTGTGAAGGTGTTGGAGAAGAAGAAGCAAGGATGCTTCCGACCTTGAGCATCCTTTTGGAAAAGGACTGCTCCAGCACCAACAGATGAGGCATCCACCTCCAAGATAAATGGTTTATCAACATCGGGGCGATGTAGGATGGGAGCGCTAGTGAAATGAGACTTGATCGAGAGAAAGGCTTTGGAGACCTCCTCTGACCACAACTTGGGATTTGCTCCCTTCTTGGTGAGGGCAACCAAGGGAGCTACCAAAGTTGAGAAGTGTGGAATGAACTGGCGATAGTAATTAATGAACCCCATAAAGCGCTGCACCGCTTTAAGAGAATGGGGTTCCTGCCAGTCCATTACAGCCTGTAGCTTGGCAGGATCCATAGCCAATCCCTGGGCAGAGATGATATGACCAAGGAAGGGCAAGGACTCCTGCTCAAACACACACTTCTCCAACTTGGCGTAGAGGGAGTTTGCCCGTAAGAGGTCGAAGACTTTGCGAACATCTCTCCGATGGGAGTCAATATCTGGAGAAAAGATGAGAATATCATCCAGATATACTACGACCGAGGTGGTGAGCATATCCCGGAAGATGTCGTTCACAAAGTCTTGGAAAACGGCTGGGGCATTACAGAGCCCGAAGGGCATCACCAGATATTCATAGTGCCCATCCCTGGTGTTAAAAGCCGTCTTCCATTCATCCCCCTCACGGATGCGAATCAGATTGTAAGCACCCCGCAGATCTAACTTTGTAAATACTCTCGCTCCCCGTAGCCTATCAAACAGCTCAGATATCAGGGGTAAAGGGTTCTTGTTCTTAACGGTGATGGCGTTAAGACCCCTGTAGTCTATGCATGGACGTAAGTCTCCAGTCTTCTTCTGTACGAAGAAGAACCCAGCCCCTGCCGGTGACACTGACTTCCTAATGAATCCTCTTGCCAGATTTTCTTGGATGTACTGAGACATTGCCTCCGTCTCCGGGAGAGATAACGGATAGACTCGACACCGGGGAGGCTCAGCACCAGGCACAAGGTCAATAGGACAGTCATAGGGGCGGTGAGGCGGAAGGGTCTCCGCAGCTCTTTTGGAGAACATGTCAGCATAGGGCCAATAGTGCTTGGGGAGAGAGGAAAGATCTGCGGGTACCTGTGTAGTAGCAACCTGAACGCACTCCCTCTGACATCTACCCTCGCAGGATTTACTCCATCCCAAAATTCTCCCTGAGGACCACTCAATATGAGGAGAATGGTAGCGAAGCCATGGTATCCCCAACAGGACCTCATCAATTCCCTCAGGAATGACTAATAGGGAGATTATCTCCTGATGTGATGGAGACACAGAAAGCGTGAAAGGAATGGTTTGGTGGGTAATCTGTGAGGGTAGTGTTGACCCATTTACCACTCGAACGGTTACTGGCTTGGCGAGCATCACCAAGGGTATTGCGTGACGCTGGGCAAAAGCGGAAGACATAAAGTTACCCTCTGCCCCAGAATCCACGCATAGCTCGACCATAAGAGTGGATGGGCCTATGGTAATTGTCCCCTTGAAGGACAATTTTGAGGCAAACATCGCCGTGTCTAGTGTACCTCCTCCAACTGCCACTAGACGCTGACGTTTCCCCGACCGCTGAGGACCCTTGGAGGCAAGATGTCCTGACTGCTGGCAAACATGGCGGACCTTATGTGCACGGGCGGACTGAGATTTGGATCCCGCTCGTGTCACCTCTAAGGCCTCATGTGACTCGGATGCCTGGACTGGAGATTCCAAAGGTTTGGCGAAGGTGGGAGCCAGCCGAAACCTCTGCCTACACTGGGCTCGCTCTAACCTCCGCTCGTTAAAACGGAGATCAATACGAGTAGAGACAGTTATTAATTCCTCCAGTGTGGCAGGAATCTCCCTAGTGGCCAGAGTGTCCTTAACGTGATCAGCCAGGCCCCTCCAAAATATGGGGATAAGGGCTTTATCCGACCACTCCAGCTCGGAAGCTAATGTACGGAAGCGGACGGAAAAATGGCTGACCAAGGACTCACCCTGAGTTAATGCCAGTAGTTGGAGCGCTGTGTCATGGGTGACTTGAGGTCCTAAAAAGACCTTTTTCAGAGTGCTCAGGAACAACGGAGCACTCTGCACCACATGATCACCTCGCTCCCACAGCGGCGTAGCCCATTCCAACGCCCTGTCCGACAAGAGAGACACAATAAATCCCACCTTAACCCGCTCTGTAGGAAAACGTGCAGCCAGGAGCTCGAGATGGATAGAGCACTGACTCACGAATCCCCTACTAGTTTTGCAATCTCCAGAAAATTTTTCTGGCAACGGGAGGCGAGATAATGTCGGAACAGGGGTGGCAGTGGACAAGGTTGCTGCAGCCACGCTAGCAGCCTGTACAGCAACTGCGGTAGCATCCACAGCTTAAGTTGAGCTCTCGAGAGCCGCCAACCTACCCTCCAGCTGCTGAATACACCGCAAAGATTGCTGAATGTCCGCCATTTACTAGCCAGACCTTGGCGCTAGTATTATGTTAAGGACTGGCGGAACGCTGCTGCTAGTAAAGACGTACTATATGGCGGTACTATAAGACTACACACATGGGTTAACTTCACCCTGTGTGAAGGAAGCGACCCTGTTGCGTCACAGGACCGCGGTACCGCACATAGAGCGCAAGCAAGGAGTCACTAATCTCAAACCCGAGACTGAGGATTTGAGTTCAGAAGACCCCATGCGCTCGACACCGCAACTGGGGTGTCAGAGGAACATAAATAATAATATAAAGGCACAAGAGTGCATGCGGTGCCGCACTGACGGACGCCACTAACCACCCAGGCTTGGGTCAGGAAAGCGCAGAGCAAGCGCACGGCGCCGTACTGGCGGACACAGCAACTGGTAGCTGTAATGTGTGTTACGTGCTGTTGGATAAGTCGGGCGCTAGATAGCAAACATACACCTTCCGCGAACAGTCATCCAATAGGGAGGGTTATTTAAAGAGCGACTTTCACTCACAACACACACACATATTTACAAGACAATACTAGCGCATGGCCGTGCGGTCATGCGCAGTTTATATAGTTGCAGCACAGGAAGCTGCTACCGAAGTTTTGCCCTTTCAGGACCTTCCTGGAGGACCAATGGATTGTGCTGCAGTACCTGAGCATGTGACCCTCGATCTCCAACGGGAGATCTTGCCCTGGGCATGCTCAGTGTGTGAAAATAAGGACTTAGTCCCAGAGAAGCCTGCTCGCCGCAGATCAGTGCAGGGTACAACAGGAGAGCCAGAAAAGGCAGTAGTAACCCTCTGCACAGAATCAGTCCCAGCAAGACGCTGGGAGCGACGCCTCCGCTGAGCAGACCCCACTGCGGCCGGAGCAGAATGGGAGACCGCAGCAGACACGGATCGAGATTCCTCCTGTGCAGCAGAGGAAACTCGACTCCTAACACCTCTAGCATGAGAACTTTCTTATACACACAATGTCAGTCAGGTCAAAGGCATTCACAGCGAGATGCTGAGCAGTGGTAGCACACACTGCTCAGTGTCTTTGCCGCATGGCAGGCTGAATAGTAACATCATGCAACAATGCAGATTGCCAACTAGATGCAGCAGAACTAGACCCATTGCAGAACAAATGGACTATTATCTTCTTTGTTTACAGGTAAGGAATATTGTGGTTTTTTATTTTAATTTTGTTACAGTAGAATATGGTTTCTGTGGACTAGGCGACGATGTAAGTATGGGTTCATTTAGATTCCTTAAAGGAGTCTGCGTCATTCTTTCAATTAAAGGACTTTATTCTGGCTGTGTGTTTATTTACAATAAAACTATAGGATTAGTAATGGAAAGGCATCTTGTAGATGCTTCTCTATTGCTAAGCAGTGGGCTTGATATTACCATACATTACAAAGGTGACATCAACCCCACAAATATGAACACCACTTGCCACCACCACAGGACAAGAGGGAAGAGCCAGGCAAAGGGCCAAAAGTGGCGCATCTAATACATGTGCCTTTTCTGGAGTGGCTACGGGCTGCTATTTTTTGGCTGGGGAAGCCAATATCCACGGCCCCTTATTAGCCCAGGAATACCAGCCCCCAGCAGCCAACTTTAACTTGGCTGGTTGTGAAAAACAGTGGGTACTCCATGCCGTTTTTTTTAAATTATTTATTTAAATAGTTAAAAAAACAGTATGGGGACCCCTCTATTTCTGATAACCAGCCTTGCTAATGCTGACAGGAGAGGGTTGCAGCCCATAACTGTGAGTTTTGCCTGGCTGGTTACCAAAAATACAGACTAACCCACATACAATTTTTTTCAAATTATTTCTTTATAACGCAATTGATACGAACTGAACCAAAACTTGAAAGGTTCACTCATCTCTTTTTTATATATATAGCATTATATTCAATTTAGGTGGGACTTTTTTTCTGGAATATTTTAATATATTTAACAAAGATTGAATTTTAATGGAGTTATTTACTTTAAACGTTTTATAGCTACCCTGATTAGACATATGTTGAAAGCAGAGCAACTGCCCACAAGAAACCAGGAAGCAAAGTGAGCCTGTATAGCTAGGAGCAGTTTAAGGGACAATGTGAGAATATACCTCAACTAATATTTTTCTTCCCATATGGGCTAAAGGGTCCTTTTTGGGACCCGCCAGGATAAGGGACAAGTGTGGCAGCAACACCTACACCTACAATAGTTACACACATGTGGTCATGAGAGATCCTATTTTATGAGTTTTGACTTCCTCTCCCCATAATGTTATAGGTGTACCCACATTTTAACCATACATGTTATATTTATGTCGACAGAACTGGACAACCATCTAATGCTTATGGGGCCTCCAAAATCTCACCCAATACATGTAGAGGGAACAAAGTATTGAGCCTAATGATTTAAAACACTCAATTTTTTTGTTACTGTGTGAGATATGCCACAGCCAAAAATGTCTGATTGAAGCATCTAACCTCTACTTATTATTATTATTATTTATTGTCATAGCGCCATTTATTCCATGGCGCTTTACATGTGAGGAGGGGTATACATAATAAAGACAAGTACAATAATCTTAAACAATACAAGTCATAACTGGTACAGGAGAGAGGACCCTGCCCGCGAAGGCTCACAATCTACAGGGGATGGGAGAGAATACAGTAGGTGAGCATAGATCTGGTCATGCAGCGGTTTGGTCGATTGGTGGTTACTGCAGGTTGTAGGCTTGTCGGAAGAGGTGGGTCTTCATGTTCTTTTTGAAGGTTTCGATGGTAGGTGAGAGTCTGATGTGTTGTGGTAGAGAGTTCCAGAGTAGGGTGGATGCACGAGAGAAGTCTTGTATACGATTGTGGGAAGAGGAGATAAGAGGGGAGTAGAGAAGGAGATCTTGTGAGGATTGGAGGTTGCGTGTAGGTAAGTACCGGAAGACGAGGTCACAGATGTATGGAGGAGACAGGTTGTGGATGGCTTTGTACGTCATGGTTAGGGTTTTGTACTGGAGTCTCTGGGCAATGGGGAGCCAGTAAAGGGATTGACAGAGGGGAGAGACCGGGGAATAGTGGGGGGACAGGTGGATTAGTCATTGAATACCCTTGCACAACTGTATATGTATATGGGAGATCATAAAATATAGCTGTTGGCCCAACATGCATTCAGGAAATTGCTATCTAAGTTATATGGAAGTCTTAAGACACAGGCTTTCAGCACAATGAAGAGACATACTATGCAATAGAGCCACTTGAGCAGAAATGATCAAACCATAATAGCCCAGTAATGAGCAGAACTTTACTGAAGTATCATTTATATACAAAGGGAAAGGTCTTTATAATTTTCTTCTCTGTCCATAGAAATCACATTGTTAGTGACCATCTAATGCCTTTTTCTTTCTCTGCAGTGACTTAAGTTTCAAGTTTTTAATTCCTGTCTTGTACGGAAAAACTTTACTCGACTTCTGCTTGATGTATGTTTCATAGCATACAGCTGTGAAGCAAGTCTTATGTTTTATTGTTCCGGTTGTAGAAATGAGTATTGAGAAACCAGCAGGCATTATTTCGTTATTTGTAAATATGTGAGCTGACAAGTCACTATTTGACAGTTGCTTTCAATAGAATAAGCACATCCAGTTGTAAGCGAAACACTATATCAAGGGAATTAGGCAGTTAGTGCAGAAACACTGACACAGGACGCTGCAGGCTTTACTGGTAGGTTGCAAGATCTAACATCCTAAAGTTCATCGCCTCTGGCTATAACTTACTTATTTGCAATGTAGGACAAACTTAAAAAGCTAGGGTCTCCAGGGAGAAGGTGCCATAGGAGTGTATTAACCCCATACTACCCCCAGGATGAAGATTAAACGTAAGAGGCAACATCATGCAGCTTTCCAAATCAATACATACGTGTGTTGTGCTTTGATTGTCTCTCTGGTAAAGAATACCTACCTGTTGATTCGCTTGCAAACAGTTACAAAAGTTGTATATTTTTTTTCATTTGTCTAAGAATTTCAATGTGCCACTATGAGACATGTGTACTTCATTTTAAACAGGAAAACTGGATTGCAAGACAGTTCTAGAAATTGTTATAGAAATGCATCAGTAATGTTATGTGACAATTACAAGTACATTACATTTGGCAATTACTTTTTTATAGCCTACAGTGGATATAAAAAGCACCTAAACTCATGCAAAAATGTCAGCTATTTCTCATGTAAAAAAAAATGACAAGAAGAATTATCTGAACTTTTTCCACCTTAAATGTCACCCATAATGTATACAATTCAATTGAAAAATAAACTGAGATCTTTTACAGTAGAAATACAAATATAATGACTTCAATAGAAGTCTTCAAACAGAGGCTGAATGGTTTAGTGCAGTGTTTCCCAAACTCCAGTCCTCGCGGACCCCACGGGTCATGTTTTCAGGATTTCCATAGTGTTGCACAGGTGAGACAATTCCTTATGCGTTGATGATACTTTCACTACTTGTGCACTACTAAGGAAATCCTGAAAACATGACCCGTGGGGTCCGTGAGGGCTGGAGTTTGGGAAACACTGGTTTTGTGGATCCTGCATTGAGAAGGGGGTTGGACACGATGACCCTGGAGATCCATTCCAACTCTAACATTCTATGATTGTAGGATTCTGGGAAAACAATGTAGTTGCATAATTACACAAACCCTTACTTAAACTAATAGTTTTTTGGAGTACCTTTTGAATTTATGACAGCATTCAGTCTTTTTGGGTAGGAATCTATCAGCATGTAACATCTAGAATTGGCAATCTTTGCCCACTATTCCTCACAACAGCTGCAAATCTGTTCAATTGTGAGGCATCTACTGTGTACAGTGCCCTCTTCAGTTGTCACCCACACATTTTATATTGGGTTGAGGTCTGGGTTTTAGCTGGTCTATTCCACAACTTTTATCTTGTGAAGAAGCCATTGTTTTATTGATTTGGAGGTATTAGAGATGAGCAAGCACTTAAATCCTCTTTGCTCAACCGAGTAATTCCTAATTCTCTTCTAATTTGAAAAACAAGCTTTTTTCTGGCACACCCTACAAGGAGGTCTGGGGGGCAATAAAAATATTCAAGTGGATGGGAAAAGTTCTCAATGGAAGGAGAACAGTATGGGGAAGACACCAGGAAGCGTCTCTGACTCCCAGATAGCTGCTGAGAACAAAGGTGTTACACTTTTACTCCACTTTAAGGAGTGACAATGAAACATTCCAAACCCACGAGAAATTTCATTTTACAGAAAAAAAAAGTTGAGAAACATTCTTGCCTGTATTTTGACCCGTATATACAGTCATGGCCAAAAGTATTAACACCCCTGCAATTCTGTCAGATAATACTCAGTTTCTTCCTGAAAATGATTGAAATCACAAATTCTTTGGTATTATTATCTTCAATTAATTTGACTTAAATGAAAAAAACACAAAAAGAATTGTCTTAAAGCCAAATTGGATATAATTCCACACCAAACATAAAAAAGGAGGTAGACAAAAGTATTCACACCTTTCGAAAAATCATGTGATGCTTCTCTAATTTGTGTAATTAACAGCACCTGTAACTTATCTGTGGCACCTAACAGGTGTTGACAATAACTAAATCACACTTGCAGCCAGTTGACATGGATTAACTCAACCTCTATCCTGTGTCCTTGTGTGTACCACATTGAGCATGGAGAAAAGAAAGAAGACCAAAGAACTGTCTGAGGACTTGAGAAACCAAATTGTGAGGAAGCATGAGCAATCTCAAGGCTACAAGTCCATCTCCAAAAACCTGAATGTTCCTGTGTCTACCGTGCGCAGTGTCATCAAGAAGTATAAAGCCCATGGCACTGTGGCTAACCTCCCTAGATGTGGACGGAAAAGAAAAATTGACAAGAGATTTCAACGCAAGATTGTGCGGATGTTGGGTAAAGAACCTAGACTAACATCCATACAAGTTCAAGCTGCCCTGCAGTCCGAGGGTACAACAGTGTCAACCCGTACTATCCGTCGGCATCTGAATGAATAGGGACTGTATGGTAGGAGACCCAGGATGACCCCACTTCTTACCCCGAGACATAAAAAAGCCAGGCTGGAGTTTGCCAAAACTTACCTGAAAAAGCCTAAAACGTTTTGGAAGAATGTTCTCTGGTCAGATGAGACAAAAGTAGAGCTTTTTTGGGCTAAGGCATCAACATAGAATTTACAGTAGAAACAAAGAGGCATTCAAAGAAAAGAACATGGTCCCTACAGTCAAACATAGCGGAGGTTCCCTGATGTTTTGTGGTTGCTTTGCTGCCTCTGGCACTGGACTGCTTGACCATGTGCATGGCATTATGAAGTCTGAAGACTACCAACAAATGTTGCAGCATAATGCAGGGCCCACTGTGAGAAAGCTGGGTCTCCCTCAGAGGTCATGGGTCTTCCAGCAGGACAATGACCCAAAACACACTTCAAAAAGCAGTAGAAAATGGTTTGAGAGAAAGCACTGGAGGCTTCTAAGGTGGCCAGCAATGAGTCCAGACCTGAATCCCATAGAAGACCTGTGGAGAGATCTAAAAATGGCAGCTTGGAGAAGGCACCCTTCAAATATCAGGGACCTGGAGCAGTTTACCAAAGAAGAATGGTCTAAAAATTCCAGCAGAGCTTTGTAAGAAACTCATTGATGGTTACAGGAAGTGGTTGGTCGCAGTTATTTTGGCTAAAGATTGTGCAACCAAGTATTAGGCTGAGGGTGCCAATACTTTTGTCTAGCCCATTTTTGGAGTTTTGTGTGAAATGATCAATGTTTTGCTTTTTGCTTCATTCTCTTTTGTGATTTTTCATTTAAGACAAATTAAATGAAGATAATAATACCAAAGAATTTATGATTGCAATCATTTTTAGGAAGTAACTGAGTATTATCTGACAGAATTGCGGGGGTGTTAATACTTTTGGCCATGACTGTAAGGCAAAAATAATAATATATATATATATATATATATATATATATATATAATTTAAATAACCCAAAATTGATATTTTTATTTAAAAAAAGTACCTGTATTTTCCGGCATATAAGACGAATATATATAATATCTTCTTAAAAGTCAGGGGTCTTCTTATACGCTGTATGTGGTCTTATAGGGCCGGTGACTAATGTGCCTTTTGGGGGCGAGTGGTCCCAATGACGAAGAGGGGGCGTCTCACAGGAAAGTGTGAGTGGAGTATCCCCGATAACCTCATTGTAGCTGCAGCGTGGGGTCCCTGTGCTGGGAGCGGCGGCTGCTCATCTGTGTGCCGTGTGGGTGCTGTGCTGTGGGGCGGCGGCTCCTCTTCGTGCAGCGTCGGGGCTCTGTGCTGTGGGGCGGCGGCGGTGGCATATCTTAGTGCAGAATCAGTTGGGGCTCCTTCGGCATTTCCTCAAATCCCAGAGAGACCCCACGCTGCAGCTTCAATGAGGTAATGGGGGATACTCCACCCACACTTTCCTGTGTGACGCCCCCTCTTCATCATTGGGACCACTACCCCCCACCCACCATATACACATTGGTGTCTGCACCCGGCGTACAAGACGACACCCGGTGTATAAGACGACCCCCGAATTTTAAGAAGATTTTCAGGGGTTAAAACGTCATCTTATACGCCGGAAAATATGGTAGGAAATTTCTGTGTAATTTATGAAGGAAGGAAGAACTGCCAAAAATAATGGACTCAGATACATCCTGTGTTAGACATACAGGAGGGCTTCATACACATTTTGTTCAAATTGTAATGTATTGGAACTCCTAGACTCATAAAAGCTATTCATTTTTGAAGTTTATATACCAAGAAAATGTACCCCAGATGACAGAACAGTCTATAAGTGAGCAATATAATGCTTAAAAGGGTATGTGCAAGCATTAATAAAAATTTCTGCATCTCTTGGCAGGAAAAACACAGCTGCAAAAAAAACATATTTTTGGTGCTTTTTTGCCCTGTGTCTTTAGTTGATTTGAGTGATGTGAATGGTAAAAATGCAGGTCAAAATGCACAGATAATCAGCATGCTGCAGATAATTTTCTGCACCAAATCTGCAAGTCAAAAATACTACACGTGAGCATGACACTTTAGATTTCTCTTTCACTTTGCTGTCATGAGGTTTTGTCACATATCCAGGCCGAAAAAACGAGATGAAAACTCACCCAATCTACAACATATGCACACAACCTAAATTTTAAACAAGTTTTTGGAGGCTTAAATAGCAACAAACTGTACCCAAGAAGATATAATATCCTATGGATGAGTAATATAATACTGATGCATTTTGACCAAGTTTTAGAAGCGCTTATACCAATGAAATGTACTTCAGACCTTGGAATAGTCTATAGGTGGGCCATATAATACTTATTTTCCACCATAGTTTGCAAAATAAATCTTGCCCAATCAGACAAGGTGATTTTCTGGATTTGTTTTCTCATTTTGACTCTTAGTTGTGGTCAGGGCCGGACTGGGACTAAAGTTCAGCCCTGAATTTTGAAGTTACACAGGCCCACTTGTCACATGGTGACTGTATAATATCTTTGTACACTTGTAGGCAGGGCCAGTTTTAGGCAAAGTTTATAATGGGGCCCCAAATGCTAACATACTGCATATCACAAAAGCATTTTGGTTGTATTTACAAGCGCTGAGTTCAGGCCACTAAGGCTACGTTCACATTAGCGTTGTGCGCCGCTGCGTCGGCGACGCAACGCACAACGCACGCATAAACGCACCAAAACGCACGCAAAAACGCTGCGTTTTGCGACGCATGCGTCGTTTTTTGCCGAAATTTGGACGCAAGAAAAATGCAACTTGTTGCGTTTTCTTGGTCCGACGCTTGCGGCAAAAAAGACGCATGCGTTGCACAACGCAACAAACAAAAACGCATGCATCCCCCATGTTAAATATAGGGGCGCATGACGCATATGTCGCCGCTGCGTCGCCCGACGCAAACCCGACGCAAACTAGCATAACGCTAGTGTGAACGTAGCCTAAATGAGTTTGATCGACAATACTGAAGTTGTTCAACACTTGTTTCCTGGCCTTTTTCCACCAGCTGAGGAATAATGATGGGACAGAACGATCACTAATAGATCACTAACAGTTCACCATACAGTATCATGGTATCAGCAGCACATCTACAGTTTACACCGGCAAATGTGCTGCTGAGAAAAATTATTTTTTGTTCCAGCAAAAACAATCTGAATATGCATCATTTTACTTGTTTAGTATAATACACCCCATAGTCCTCCATATATTATAATGTGCACCACAGTCCTCCATATAATATAATACACTCCCTAGAGTCCTCCATATATTAAAATACACTGCTCAGTCCTCCACATAGTACAATACATTCCTCATAGTGCTTCATACAGTGTAATGCACCGCCATAGTCATCTATGTAGTACAATTAACTTCCCATAGTATAATGCACCCCATAGTTCTTCATATAGTAAAACGTATTCCCCATAGTCCTCAATACAGTATAATGCAGTCCCCATATAGTATAATGCAGCCACCACCCCACAGAGTATAATGCAGCCACGCCACAGAGTATAATGTAACCCCCCATAGAAAATAATGTAGCCCCCCTCATAGTTTTATACAGCCCCCTCAGAGTATGATGCAATCACCCCTCATAGAATATAAATATAATACAGCCCCCATAGAATATAATGTAGCCCCGAATAGAATATAATACAGCCCACCTCCCCATAGAATGTAATGCAGCCCCATCAAAGAGTATGATGCAATCATCCCTCATAAAATCTAATACAGCCCCCCATAGAATATAATACAGCCATCTCCCCATAATATATAATGTAGCCCCCCATAGAATATAATACAGCCCCCATAGTATATAACACAACCTCCCCCATAGAATATAATATACCCTCACAATAGAATATAACACAGCCACATAGTTTATAACATGACTTCCCCCATAGACTATAATATACCCCCCATAGTAAATAGCAAAGCCCGCATAGTATATAGCACAACCCGCATAGTATATAGCACAACCCACATAGTATATTGCACAACCCACATAGTATATAGCACAGCCTGCATAATATAGCACAGCCCACGTAGTATACAGCACAGCCCAAGTAGTAGTATGCAGCACAGCCCACAGAGTAGTGTACAGCACACCCAGCCCACACAGTAATATACAGCACACACAGCCCATGCAGTAGTATACAGCCCACACAGTAGTATAAAGCACACACAGCCCACGTAGTGGTATACAGCATACAAAGTAGTATACAGCCCACACAGCCCACATAGTAGAATACAGCACACACAGCCCACGTAGTAGTATACAGCCCACGTAGTAGTATACAGCACACACAGCCCACGTAGCAGTATACAGCCCACACAGTAGTATACAGCCCACACAGCCCACGTAGTAGTATACAGCACACACAGCCCACATAGTAGTATACAGCCCACACAGTCCACGTAGTAGTATACAGCCCACAAAGTAGTATACAGTCAACACAGCCCACATAGTAGTATACAGCACACACAGCCCACGTAGTAGTATACAGCACACACAGCCCACGTAGCAGTATACAGCCCACACAGTAGTATACAGCCCACACAGCCCACGTAGTAGTATACAGCACACACACCCCACATAGTAGTATACAGCCCACACAGTAGTATACAGCCCACACAGCCCATGTAGTAGTATAGAGCACACATAGCCCACATAGTAGTATACAGCCCACGTAGTAGTATACAGCACACACAGCCCACGTAGTAGTATACAGCCCACACAGTAGTATACAGCCCACACAGCCCACGTAGTAGTATACAGCCCACACAGTAGTATGCAGCCCACACAGCCCACGTAGCAGTATGCAGCACACAGCCCACATAATAGTATACAGCACACACAGTAGTATACAGCCCACACAGCCCACATAGTAGTATACAGCACACACAGCCCACGTAGAAGTATACAGCCCACACAGTAGTATACAGCACACACAGCCCACGTAGTAGTATACAGCCCACACAGTAGTATACAGCACACACAGCCCACGTAGTAGTATACAGCCCACACAGTAGTATACAGCACACACAGCCCACGTAGTAGTATACAGCAAACACAGCCCACATAGTAGCATACAGCACACACAGTAGTATATAGCCCATGTAGTAGTATACAGCACGCACAGCCCGCGTAGTAGTATATAGCCCACACAGTAGTATACAGCCCACGTAGTAGTATACAGCACACACAGCCCACGTAGCAGTATTCAGCACAGCTCCCCCGAGAATGGCCCCACAGTCCAGTTAAAAAAACAAAACACCCTTCTCATCTCTCCTCGTGCCCACGCTGCTCTCTGCTCCGGTCTTGGCGGCTGCCGCTTCACTGCCCGGCCACACAGCAGGTGCACGATGATATGACGTCATCGCGCACCCACAGTGTCAGCACGAGGCAGAGTGGGGAATGATGGGAGAGGGAGCATCGTCAGACGCCCTCTCCTCCATCATTGCATGCAACTGTAACGGCGTCATAGACGCTGGTATAGTTGAATGTGGCAGCACTGGCGGGGGCGAGTCGGCGCTGGCACCGCTGACAACGGCACAGCACACAGCAGCCCACTACTGGCACCAACCCTTCTGGCATTTGCCAGAACTGCCAGATGGCCAGTCTGGCCCTGGTTGTGGTCTACCTATGATGTCAATTACAGGCCTCTCTCATCTTTTTAAGTGGGAGAACTTGCACAATTGGTGGATGACCAAATACTTTTCCCCCACTATATCAGTCCCCTCTCAGGGACCCACAGTGTCAGTCAGGGTAAGACAACGTCCGAGCAGGGGCGCCACTGCACTGGTGAAGTGTGCAAACCTCAGAAGAAAGGCAGGGACTAAGTGGATTATATATAGGGTAATTGTGGTTTCTTTTTTCATTTGGTTTGACTAAATCATATAGGAGATGATATGCAAAATGCAACACAAAAGGAGCTATGCAAAAAGATTTTTGTGTTGCCAATGAAGAGAATAGGTCATCGATTTGTTCAAACTGACTGACCAAACTGTTATCCACTGCCACAGCTCTTTCTCTAATATCTCTATCCTACCTCTGTGATAAAATACTACCTGGTATAATTTAGTATGAACAATTAGAAAGAATGGAGTCAGAACGCTGCCAAATATATCAATACAATTACAAATATTTATTAAATAGTACTATAAGATATTCAATCACATAAACATCTAAAAAATCTACAGTACATGTAAGGTAACTCATGTGAAGGGTACAGGTAACAAAATCATGTACCACCCCAAAATGTAATACGACTTAAGGTCCAAGGTTCAGAGCACAAGGTAAGTATACAAAAGATGAAAGCACACTTGTGAAATCCCTCAATGAGCCTCTATGTGTTAGATGTATCAAAGAATGTTAAGGACTGGACCTTACCCATGTTAGTCGTGGAGTGGATGTGACGATTGCCAGCCCCTACGCGCGTTTCGCGTAGGCTTCTTCGGGGGGCTGGTATAATTTAGGTAGCCCTCCTTACTTATATTCCCAAATAGATATATGCAGTGATTAATACGGTGCGCCGACGTATGAGCAAGGGCAGGGTGCCAACCTCTGCAGCCAGGTAGGGAAACAATAGATCCCACACTAGGGTGCATATTCATCCCTAATTACCCTACATGAGTGACATTTGTTTAGGATTAAATTATCATAAACTTACTATTATAGATATTTTCTTTTAATATACCAAATAAAGGTGATGTTTTAAATTTCACTATTTGTAATTGATGTTAAGTCGGTGAGACAATCAACCCCACACCCATTACTGTACCAGGGAAAGTGGGAAGATTCACCTTTTCTGGGGTGGCTGCTGGCTGCTATCTTTAGTCTGGGAACAAAACCAATATCCATAGCCTATTACTAGTCACAGTCAGAGAATACCAGTTTCCAGCTGTTTGTTTTAGCTTGGCTGGTTGTCAAAAATGGGAGGTACCACACACAGTTTTTTTAAATTATTTATTTACCATAAATCATAAACCTCATGGGTGCCCTCTATTCTTAGTAACCAGCCATGATAAAGCTGACAGCTGAAGGCTGCAGCCCGCAGCAGTCAGTTTTGCCTCTGCTGGTTATGAAAAATAGAAAAGACCCCAAGTAATTTTTTTATTTATTTATAGCACAGGTACTAGCTAGTGAATACTCCCATTAGCAGCGCCTGCTCTCGCTGTTATCAGCAACAGCAGGCATAGGCTGATAAGAGAAGCACTTTCTTATCAGCTGATGCCTGTGACCCATGGTAACATATATACTGCTAGTCATAGATTTTGGCTTACTCTGACAGCCTTCTAACTGCATCTCTCTGACAGGCAGTAATGATCTAACTACTAGTATTGAGCGATACCGTCCGATATTTGAAAGTATCGGTATCGGATGGTATCGGCCGATATCCGAAAAATATCGGATATCGCCGATACCGATATCCGATACCAATACAAGTCAATGGGACACAAATATCGGAAGGTATCCGTAATGGTTCCCAGGGTCTGAAGGAGAAGAAACTCTCCTTCAGGCCCTGGGATCCATATTAATGTGTAAAATAAAGAATAAAAATAAAAAATATTGATATACTTACCCTCGGACGGGCCCTGGTTGTCACCGCTGCAAATTTATTTTACACATTAATCTAAATCCCGATACCGATTCCCGATATCACAAAAATATCGGAACTCGGTATCGGAATTCCGATACCGCAAATATCGGCCGATACCCGATACTTGCGGTATCGGAATGCTCAACACTACTAACTACCGATCACAGCCACTGGTCTTTCTTGCACTGCCATGAAGATGACAGCGTGGGTAACACCTCCTGTTCAGTGTCCCGAATCCAAATAGTAACACGGAGAAGTCCGTGTTCAGGGTCCATGCATGAACACTTGAGGTTTGTTAGAGATCCCAAAGTTTACTGTATGTGTACACCTATCTCTAGTTAAGACAACCTCTAATAGAGTATTATTATAAATTACTGCTCCCCAAGATGTGCGGGAGAGATAAGAATAATGCTGTGAGGGAAGGAAAGCAGTTGGTACTCTAATATTTGGTATAAAATACATTAAATTTGTGTTTCTTTTTTAAAGATGATTTTAAAAAATAACCTACTGTTTAAAATTTGTATTAAATGCATTTTTAAACATTTTTGTAAAAAAAATTTCCGTATCACATTTTTTATTAAAAATAAAAATATTCAGTCTTTTAACTTTTACATTAGTCATTAGGCCTTTTTCAGAATTTAAATACCTGTTGTTTCGGAAGGAAAAGCCTCATGTACTGTATAATGAACAGGATCAGACCTGATATTTTGTAATAAAATGTCTAATGAGCGTTTCCAAAGGTCATTATGAAAGTGAGGGGAGCAGGGTCGCCTGTGTATAGAGGTGTTACCTGTCATTGCAATCCTGTCTCTGATGATTAGGAGACTTGCTGAAAACTATTCCTGAAAGGATAAAAAGTATGAGTCTAAAATAGCTTCAGTGACTAGTGAAAAAAATTACAAGATTACTAATTTTGTTTTGAAAGTAAAGATCAAGATACAAAAAGTGATTCACGTTTCTTTTAAAAAAAATATATGTAACACAATATATTGATTTAAACAAAAGGTTATACACCGATGACAGGTTCCCTTTAAATAATGAATAATTGAGTTTGAAGGGAACCTGTCACCAAATTTTTCCAAAATAAAGTATGGCGATCACCTTTAAAGGGGTCCAAATCGATAAGTCTGTACTCACTCTGTGTGACTGCAGACTTATGAATCACCCCAAGTTATGCACTGTGCTCTGTGAGGATTTGCCGGTTTCTAAGCTGGGACCAGAGGTTATATATGAGTTATACATACTGATGGCCAGTGGGTGTGGCCTTACTCTCCATATGCTTGTATGGAGCGAGGCCACACCCTCTAGTTGGCCACACCCACTGAATGGCAACATCACTAGTTGGGGCACAGCCAGGCACCAGAACTATGTATAACGCATGCATACCCTCCAGTCCTGACTCAGAAATTGGCGATTCCCCACAGCGCACAATGCTTGCTCTGGGGGATTCAGAAGTCTGCAGTCACATGGAGTGACTGCAAACATCGATTTGGACCAGACAACCCCTGTAAAACCTTTTTTTTACAGCATTCTGTTATGCTGTATGCACTGCTGAGGGCAGAGCAAAATACTATAATGCCCATGTGCCGCCTTTACTTCCAGGTTACCGACGCTCTTTGGATTTTTCCAGCATATGTGTATTTGCTCCTCCCTCAGCAGCAGAGAGCAAAGTACATCTGCGCAGGAGCATTATTGGGAGACGCTGCATGAATGACATAAGACACATCATCCACATGAAGCAGGGCAGGAGAATGGCAATTTTGGGAAGAGAGAAGGTGGCAGATCAAGACCAAAGACGCTAATCCGACTGGACCGTATGGGAGGGATAAAAACGTCTTTTTTGTTCTATGTGGAGGGGATTGGGGATTTTCATAGAGCTTACTAGAATGCTGTAAAAGAGGCTTTAAAGATTGTGGCCATACTTTATATTTGGAAAACTTGGTGACAGGTTCCCTTTAACCCTGCTGTTCTGTTGGTCAAAAATGACCGACTTTGAACTTCAATATTCTTTAAAATATTCAAGAAACCCGTGGCCGACCGACCCATCCTCATTTAAGTCAATCAACCACAAGTTTCAGAACCGCATCTTGAACACCCCAAAAAATACCAAAGTTCAAAATAGGTCTCCCCAGACCGAACAGAACAGCAGGGTTAATGGATGTGCTGGATAAATATGTTTCTTAGGAAACATTTGAGCAGTATCATTTACTTTCTATGGCTGTATAAGAGCAATATTTGCAAATATTTGTGCGGCATTCGCTAGTGTTCTTGTATGCTAAATGCTAGAGTTTGAGCACAATATATTAGTATTGTATGTACTTTAGCTTTTTCTGGCACTCCTTCTTGCTGATTTGGTGTGGTTGTACTTGTTTTGAACAGCGTTGGTTATTCAAGCACTTTAACAAGGCAGTTTTCGGTCTCTCTGGCAGCATAGAGTGTACGGTACAAAGAACGAGTTTTCTGGGAGTAATAAATACTTTTTAGAATACTCCACATATTTTAGGAAAGTCCTGAACTGGCCGCAATTTTTTCCAAGTTTTTTTTGTGTAGTATTTTTTAAAATCTTTATTTCAAACTAAAATGCATTCTGAACAGGAACTTGAATAGTATTTAGGTGTTTTCTTTTATTTCTCAACTCAACAGTTCTTGAGCTCCAAACTTTTCCTCTATTATCTGCATAAAGGTCCTTTCAAACGGGAAGATAAACTGCCTGTAACGAGCGGCAATCGACGAGATAGGAAGTTGATCTGTACTTATCTGCTTGCTCATGTGTGCGATCATTTGTTCCCCATCATTTTCATTATTGTAGACAGCAGAACCTCTCTTTACATGATGGAATGTTCTGCAAACCGACTATAATTTTGCATGTCATGTAACAGATGTGACCAATCAACTAATGAGTGCTTTCTTTTTAGCTATTTGATCGCTGTGCAAGCTTACTCTATGCCTGATGGGGAACAAAACACTCATGGGAACACTCGATGGGGCAATGATCTCTCCTTTATTCGAGAAGAAGCTACTCAATGTCAGACATTTAGAGCCTAAAAGTGTTTTAACTTGTTTGTAATCACTTTTAGACATACTTTGTATGGAAAGCTGTATAATAAAGCTCTGCAACGAATGGAGGAGGTAATGAGATGCAGGGGACTTTGACTTCCCCTTTTACAGTGCTCAATGCTCTAACTAGACAATCTAAATGATATTAGAACTTAATAAAGGAGTAAATAAAGGGCAATTTCAAAGATAACAATAGCAATTTAATTTCAGATCTAAGTATATTTTCCAAGTTTACTGTAATTATATTTCAAAGGAAAACCTTTCTCCATTATAATTGAAAGCGTGGGGGAAGGGCACCTGGAGAGAATCTTCCTCTTGGCCAGACATTTTCTTTTCTTTAGAAAAGTAAAATAACATAAAGTGTATTCAGAATGCTGTCATTTTAAATAATGGGTATTTTCTACAGAAAACCAAGTTAAAGCTGTTCTTGCTCTAATGGCATAGTATAGAGTGGGGCTGTCTAATTTTTAAGATCGTTTGCTTCCCATCCTCAACAAAAGCCAGATCAGATACAATATGTGAAGAGATAATGTTCTGCCTCTTTTTCCCTATTCTTACCTGTTATCTTTATTTTTCAGGATACTTTGATATTGATTATTTCACTGGCTGAATAGACGGACTAATAAGATCATGATGTCTAAATACTGACTTTATCCACAACAGTGTTAGAGATGATAGCAAGCTATATCGACATAACCTTTATCAGTGTCATCTAAAGCTTGGATCTTAAACAATTATTTGTTCTCATAATGTACTCAGGCATTACATTGTATCCAAGGAAGTAGATATCATACATGGTTTCAGTGATTGCCCATTTAGTGCATTAAATTTTTCAATAAAATGACCAACTAACCTGGATTGTGCCGCTCATGTTTGACTCCGTATTTACTACGATCAATGTTAAATGAATTGTAGTCTAATTATTTGTTGTAATGTTTTAAGACTAATTTTAGCAAAATCAAGTTTCTGACATCCACGTAATTCTAAATAAAGTGATTTTTCAGGCACCCATCTGACTTTGCAATTAAATTGACATATGTTGATTTTTTTCTCCTGTTTTCTTTGTATTGTTGTGCGTACCAAGTGTTACTTTTGTTTTCTACAGAATCACTTGAAGAGCACAAATAAGGACACATTGCAAAACAATGGAAGTTTTGGCAAATTTTCGTCAAATGCTCTGAATGTAAGTGAAAGGGGTTTTCCATTACTCAGATAACCCCATCTCAATCAATATGTTTGCCTCTATTAAAATAACACTTATACTAGTCTCTGGTGCCAACGATGTGCCAGCACCGTTCTATCGTTACTCCAGCGGTAACTGCACTTGCTCTCCTGATGATCATGTGACATTGTTATGTCACGTAATTCCTGCAGCTAATCATCGCTGGCTTTACTACCTTTGCCTCCGGATGTAGCAGACATCAAGAGAAAGTGGCCGCTCACTGTCACCTTGCAATTGACTTCCAAAGTTTCTACAGGAACTTGCACCTTTGGGCTTTTTTCCAAAACAGCCTGATGAATGGACCATCAAAAGGAGCCATCTTAAAGTCCCATTGATCTAAGGAACCTAGGCTGGGAAATTGGAAGTTCCTTTACTCCCCAAAGGATATTCCTCGTAAACCTTTGTTTGCCTAACAGAAAGTGAGAGCAAGAGTTTCAGAGAGGATATTGAAAATGCATTGTCACTTTGTCCATCCATTTTAAGTAGCCATGAACAACATGCCTTAAAGTAATTAATATAGGATGAGGAACTTATTATTAAACTAAGGACAGACAGTAGTTACTAATCGTGTCTATTAATATTTATGCGTTGATTAAAAAGTGCCATCATATTCAACAGTGCTTTACAGACATTATCAGCACTGTCCCCATTGAGGCTCACAATCTAAATTAATTATCAGAATGTATTTGTAGTGTGAGAGAAACCCAGAGAAAACTCACTCAAACACAGAGGGAACATACATGTGCTTTGCAGATGTTGTCGTTGGTTAGATTTGAACCCAGAACCCCAGGACTAAAAAGCAACAGTGCTAACCACTGAGCCGTTAGGCACTGCTTAAATAGCACAACCATATTCCATAGAGCCTTACAGCAAAGGAACTATATTGATGAAATTATTTCACAGCCTAAACAGAACCTGACAGGTGTCTCATGCTGCCTAAATCATGGATAGCATGTATCAGCCACTGGCTGTACGATCACAGCCATGTATGTTTTTCTCCGAAACGCTGCGATGTTTCAGAAAAAAGCGTACTATTAATAGCAGCCAGGAACCAAACCACGCCGTGCACTAATAATTCAGTTAGGTCCAAAGCGGCTTCTCCTTGCCTGCTGACATTGACTGATAAGTCTCTACCTATACGCATGTATGAGCTTGTACTGGTGAGACCAGGCAAGTGACATTGGGATATTGAATTTATGTAATTTCTAGGACTATTGAAAATAAAATAAATCAAATAAAATTTGATTTATTATATATTTAATAAATTGGTATTTTAAATTTTTACAATATATACCGTAAATTACTGTTTGTTATAAAAGAAAACTCAAGACTTTCTCTGTGTGACATCCACTTCTTTGTCAAGCATCAAAATAATATTGTCTACATCAAAGCTCTTACACTCCAATCATCATGAATAGTGCAATTTCATTCAAAATTGTTGTGCATTATTGTAATTTGCCTGAATTTCTTATCACTTTAAAAGCAGTGATGTTCTTACAAATAGTCAAGCATGGAACAAAAGCTCAAAGAATTATGACCGTTAGGCTAAATTGCTGTCTATAAAGGATGGCATTGTTATATGCTCTTAGGCTTTTTCTCCTCATTCTGTTAACAAAATAGAAAAGATATTCCTGACTTTATTTAATATCAAAGGATTTGGATCATTTTCCATATAATATAAAAAGCCAGACATGACATAAGTCACAATGATTTACAAAGTGATTTTAGGCTGTTTAAGAAAAAATCAAGAAAAAATAAATAATTGGACTGAAGTGGCTCATTTTGCCTATCTGTCTCATTTCTTAGCAATCTGGTCAGTAAGCAGGAAGCAATGCACACAATTTTTTTTCAAGATGATTAACATAATCCTATTTGACTTCAATGGTCAATAATTCATCAGAAGGTATCCTGGTGTCGGGACAGTAAGAAATCCAAATTAAATGGGCATCAAACCTCGAAATAACTGTTTTTATTACACTATCGTATGACACTATGTGTGACAACACACAGAATCTGTGCAAATATTTTATGGAGCAATTCAGTCTCTGTTTTCTACAGTAAAGACGCAGTTGGATTTTAGGTATATCCTCCTAATATTTTCCATGCTTCCTAAAAAGACGCTTCTTGCATCCAAGAAAGAAGAATACATCCACACTGCACAAATAGTGTCATAGCGCATGATACCATTTTTTTGGTTGAATTAGATCTGTCAGGAAAACTATCTTTAAAGGGACTCTGTCATCCCAAAAATCGTATCTGAGCTGCGGCCACCGGCATCTGGGGCTTATCTACAGCATTCTGTAATGCTGTAGATAAACCCCCAATGTAACCTGAAAGATGAGAAATAAAGACAAGAAGACAAGAAGAGGATGTCATCGAATGAAGATAGGAGGCACTGGACCCGGATCGCGACGCCCATCGGACCGGACAACACCGCCCCTGGGAAAGTATAATCTAACTTTTATTTCTCATCTATCAGGTTACATCGGGGGCTTATCTACAGCATTACAGAATGCTGTAGATAAACCCCTGATGCCGGTGGGCTTAGTTCAGATACAAATTTTGGGGTGACAGTGTCCCTTTAATGCCATATGCACCCGTTGAGACTTTGGATTTTTACCTCAGTATTTGGAAGCAAAAACTAGTAGTGAGTACAAAATGCAGAAGTGGTGCACGTGTTTCTATTATACTTTTCCTCTAACTGTTCAAGTCCTGCTTTTGCCTTACAAATGCTGATTTTAAAAGATCACTAAACACTCAACGTGTGCACGTCGCCTATGTTAGGGTGGTCTGCAAGTCAGACCCTCAGGGATATTGGATGGCTGCCAAATGTGTGAGTTTCTCCGGAGAATGATGGACAGAGACAGATGTGAATCTGATCAAGGCCATGTTTACTGGAAGTTAACAGTCAGGTTATATACACTTTTGAGTAGGCGTATACATCATGTTCGTGCGCAAATCAGCTGTTTATTACATGTGAAACTATCATTAATTCATCATCAATTCATTAGGTAATTCTTGCATAAGGGGTAACTCGGGTTTAGCCACGTACAAGGCTAATGGTCCATGTAATTAGTCCAACCCTGTCAGCAATTCTAATTGATAATCAATAGTCAGCAGGTATGAATTAGCAGAGACCTGAGACATGTTGAGACATATTCTATTAGCCTAGGAATCATGTATATGAATTATAAGGCTATATCAAGGTGGTCTCTGATTTCCCCATCAGTCCCCCCTTTTGAGATTATATATGACTCTACCCCTAACCCACAGGTGCTGTCACTGGCCTAATGCCAATGTCGGACTTTCTTGTTAATTCTTCTGCCAAATCCCCCATAGGATGGGGAGATCATATCCTATTCTCAATCATAGCATTTGCTCGTAGTCATCATTGTGGGGTTTCATTTCCATGTACAAAGTCTTAGTAATGGATGCATCGATCAGTCTCTGGAGGAGTCCTCTAATGCAAGGTATGCAACAGCATCCGGCGACCACAAGTATTGCAGTGACGACGACGAGAGAGATGAGGAGACTGGACACCAGATGACTCCATTTTCCGAACCATGACTCGAGCCAATCTGTGAGGGGGTAGTTGATACCCGAATTCTCTGCCAGCTCCTCAGACAGTGATGTAAGACGCTCCAGTGCTTTAGTGATGCTCCCATCCAGTGCTGTGTTATTTGGGATGAAAGTACTACAGTAAGTGCCAAACATTTTACAGACACCTCCTTTTTCTGCTAGCAACATATCTAAAGCCATCATGTTTTGCCATGTTATTAAGGAAGTAGGGCCTAATTGTTATGCTATTCCTTTTATAGCATCTCTTGTATAATTTATAAACCGTTGTTGATTATAATATATGTAATTTATCCAGTCCACATTCTTATTGAGTGTAACCCACCAGAAGAAAACTGACTCAAACCCTGCTGCGATCTGGTTCCTAGCTTTATGTTCATCTGGTACACCTTTAGGAACCCCTATGCTGTCTATGTAGATCCTTGGATCAAAGGATCCAGCAGGTGCTGATCTCTTATTTCTACGCAGAGTATCAGCATTCAGTTTACCCCTTCGTATTTCTTCTGATGAAATTATCTGAAATGGCATGAGTATTTGTGTTAGGGCACAGGTGCCAACCCAATCTGCTGGTAGTCTGGCCCTAAGTTGCATATCTCCACATATCCACCATATGTCACTTCTTGCCGCAGTCTGTCCCTGGAACCATTAAGCCTTGAAGCTCCCCATATCTTGATCTATGGGGATGGCAGTGTCACAGTGTCACAGAACTCTAACGTTAGGTTTCCCATGAACACTGCTCTTTCTGTTTCCGTCCCTTGTCTCTGGAAACAGGTGTAATTTCCCGGATATGCAAAAACTCTAGGAGGTATCTGATCAATTTTTACATGTGGATACAAAGCTGAAAGAGCATAACACAGAGCATTGTCAGAGGGGTCATATTTAGCATCATACAAGGCTAAAATGCATTGCAAGTCTGTTTGGTCTGGTTCTGAGGACCTGAGAGGAATGGTCCCCAAATGAGGTCTGGCAGTAGCACATGCAATACAGTTAGACTTATTATGCTGCCCTGCGGTAAATCTCATCCACATGAGCCACTCATTTCTTTCAGTATAGCCTGTTTTTATGGCTACCTTCTCCTCGTAGCTCACTTCCCCAAACGTATTGAATTTTGACCTTCCTACTGTTGTTTCTTGGGGCTCCTTTTCCTCATTCCCACTCTCTTCTGGTAGGAAAGCCCTCAACCAAAACTGCCAACTGAGCCCTTTTACCCGGGGAATGCAGCCCCAGTACATAAAGACCTTCATCTCCTGGAGAGGGTTCATTTATGGTTACGAGAAGAGGGTTACAAGGTGAGTTGATAGGGTCCTCCACCTTACAGTCCCACCTGGCCCCCCATAGTGTAATATACAGCCTGCTAAGAAGAGGCTTCCCTGATGCACTAAGGCGAGTCTTAGCTTCTTCAGGCTCATATCCCCATGGGTTTCTCGTATTCCAAGCTGCATCAGACCATGAAGCACAGTTCTCATTCCCTGGCCTGGTTACACAGATATATACTGCAGCCCCTTCAACCGCCGTTATGAATTTATAACTGGGATTACTGCTCTTTTTCCCAAATTTAAGATTCCATTGACATTTCACTATTTTACAAAAGTCAAATCTAAAAGTAGCCAATTTCTCAGAGGCATCAAACCAAATTGTTGGTATCCCCGAAGCATCTGTAGTTAGCATAGGTATCCGTCCTTCTTGAGATGAGGCTGTCAACATCAACAGGAGCAGGATTAACATTGTTCCACTCCCGGACAGTACACTGGCTTGCATGCTTCCAAGCAGGGTCTCCCTCAAGCGGTACGGGTGTAGCTGTAGCGAGAGGACCATGAGATTCTGGCTCCAGAGGTCTCCTTGTGTGAATTTTGAATCACTACTCAACCTCCTTGAACAGAATCAAAAACTTATTCATGCATAAGCAACAGTCTCCCCCTGAGGTTCTGGACACGGCTATGTGGTTGCCTGGAAGGGGGCATTCTTCCTATGTGGCCTCAGTTACACAACATTGCATATTACCTTCCTGTTGTTATAGCTTTTTGGCATCTGGAAGGCTTCTGGTCATCCTGGGAAGAGATCAACACACACGAGCACATACATTCCTACCTGGCGGCAGTTGTATGAAGGCAGTCTACAGTCATTGAAACGGGTAGAGAGGCTTGGGCATGTGTCTATGGTGCATTGCCTATACTACCTGTGTTGTGCAATGGGGTATATGCCTGAGTAGAATCCAAAAGGGAGCATTATGAAATTGTGAGTGACCATCTCATCTACCGTGGCACAAATATTCTTAGACCGGTGCATCGGGTTGTGAGCCTCTTGGGTCGTCACAGAGTACACAGATCTTGGCAGACACACCCGCTGTCCCACCTTCCACAAACCTGCATGGTCCCAAGTACCACTCTGTGAGCAGACCTTTGACTCCTTCCTGGTGGATCCCCGAGTCAGAGCCTGCAAGATACTGAAGGTCAGCTGGTTATACTCAGTGCTTACCATGGTCCATAGAGGTGCCTCTGGGGTCTCGTGTCGCCATATTCCGGCAGCTTCCTTGGCTGCTTGGTCCTCCTTGCTCGTGCCTCGTGCCTTGTTGGTAGAGAGCTTCCTGTGTGTTCTTACCTCAACTATGGCAACCTCTTTCGGGAGCAGTAGTGCGTCCATCACCTGCTTAATGAGGTGCCAGTGTGTGACAGGAATGCCTGCTGCTGTAAGAAAACCTCTTGCCCGCCATATGGGGCCAAACTTGTGGGTCAATCCAAAAAGATATTCTGATGTCACATTAATGTTGCATCGCTTCCCTTCAGCCCCTCTAAGTGCCTCAATGAGTGCCGTCAACTCCACCTCTTTTTTGGACATGTGAGAAGGGAGTGGTTCAGCTTCTATTACCTCATGCTGTGTGACCACTATATACCCAGCGTAGAACCGTCCATCCTTTCCGATGCTCCTTCCACCATCTACAAAAAGCTCAACATCTGGATTAATGAGAGGTACACGAGAGACATGTGAGAAATCTGCAGTGTCTTGAGCCATATGGGCTTATTCAATTTGCAAAAACACAATAATTTACTAGTACACCTCACCCCTTTTGAAGCCACTACCTCAGTACAGGAGAGTAGCTGGATTCAAACACCAAGAAAAGGGAGAAAAAAAAAAGTTTTCTGGCACAGAGCCAGAAATTTGAAACCTCAACAACTTATCAACTAGGTAAAAATAGAAAATTTTGTTCATAGGGCACCACGTACTTGGGGCATAGAACCCATGTGCAAATTTTGGACAGTTGGCAGAGTGCCAATTTTTCGTACATTACTGGGCAGTCTTATCTCAGACCCTTTTTATTACTCCCGGAGTTCTTGCTTTCCCAATACAACTTTCAATTCCCTTCAACAATTTCTCTTCCTAAAACTTGCAGAACCCACACAAAACCTGCAAAGCATTCAGCACAGTTGTTCACTTACAGCCTCCCCAAATATCAGTTAGACAGGTAACAAATATTTGGTTTCAGCTCATCTCATACACGTGTGGCTATGTGTTTTAGGAAGAGAAATTGTTGTGTTTTAGGAAGAGAAATCAGGGTCTCTTATTTCCCCATCACCTAAGAGTCTGAATATCCAGTCAAAAACCAAGCTGTAAGAGATAGCCCAATTATTAAGCTTCACCCTAATAAGCAACTTGCAGATCAGCTGCATGTATAGGCTCCCCACACAGCTGAAAGTTAAAGAACAAGTCACTTTACACCAGGTATGAGGTACCAGCTTGGGATGTTTCTCAAAAGTTGAACGGTTGACATATTTCTCAGTCATTTGATGTCAGTTGTCTGTTAGTGTAAGTCCCTACTATCTCCCCACACAAACTCTCGAAGAATTCTGGATGTGGGGAGCAGACTCCACAATAAAGTGATACCCTATGGAGGGAGAGTGCCAGGCAAAACTCCTAAGTAGACATAAAAACAGCTATTGCTGTCTTATGGCTGGTGGAGAAATCATCCAGGAAATATTAGATCCAGTTTGATAAAACATGTTAGATGGATTGCGCTCCTGCAGTATTCCAATTCTTTAACAACAATGACAATTCACAAGTTTCAATGCCGAATCAATTGGAAAAAACAAATGTCTTTCTCTAATTTGTTTTTTACTCTTGATTTGAGATGAGAGTGCCCATGGATGTTGGGGTTCCGCAAACAGTTAAAAAAAGGTTTGGTTCTGTTACAAGAAGTGTAAATACAGTAAATAATTTTAAAAAAATGTCTTTGGTTCCCCCAATTTTTAGCAACCAGCCAAGGTAAAGCTGGGTGCTGGTGTTAAGGACTGGCGGAACACACCAAGTACAAGATGAAATGGAACTAGGTGCGTTCGCAGTCCGAGGTCCACCGTGCAGGTAAAAACCCTGCTGCTAGTAAGATGGACTATATGGCGGTACTCATAAGTATACACGCACGGGTTAACTTCACCCTGCGTGAAAGAAGCGATCCTGTTGCGTCACAGGACCGCGGTACCGCACATAGAGCGCGAGCAAGAAGTCAGCGAACTCAACCCCTACTAGGATTGAAGTCCGATTAGACACTTGCTGGCACAACACCGCAACTGGGTGTGTAAGGAAACTAAATAATAATATAAAGGCACAAGAGTGCGTGCGGTGCCGCACTGACGGACGCCACTAACCACCCAGGCTTGGGTCAGGAAAGCGCAGAGCAAGCGCACGGCGCCGTACAGGCGGACACAGCAACTGGTTGTAAGGGTACGTTCACATTAGCGTCATGCGATGCAGCGTCGACGACGCAACGCACTACGGATCGGAAACGCACGCAAAAACGCACCATTTTTGACGCATGCGTCGAACGGATGCATCGTAAAACGCAGCGTTTTTGTGCGTTTTTGTTGCGTTTTCCCAAAAAACGCAGCGTTTTATGACGCATGCGTTGTCAAACAATGATGTTATCTTTCCACACAATTTAGTGTCTAGACACTAGATAACACCACCAATGAATAGAAGAGGGTGGGTCTAGTGTCTAGACACTAGATAATGCCACCAATGGGTAGATGAGGGTGGGTATTAATGATAGTGGTATATATACCCCGGCATAGATTATTTCCAACCATACAGCATCAGGATGGAGCGTACCATGGAGAGTATCTACCTCAATATTGAGCTGGAATTAGCACTTGCTATTGCTTATGCTATTGCCTGTCATGAACAGAGGAAAAGAGACAAACTACGGAGAAGGAGTCGTCGACGTTTTTGGCTACACCCTATAGTGGAAGTCCGAGAGAGTCGTGGAGCCTACCATTGTCTGTTTGGCGAATTAAATGAAAACCAGGAGAAATACTTTGAATACACCAGGATGTCAGAAAACAGCTTCCGATATCTGCTGCGTCTGGTGGAAGGAACCATTTCCAGGCAGGACACGCAGCTCCGTAAATCGATTTCCCCCGAAGAACGTCTGCTGGTGACTCTACGGTACGTAATGCAATGTGAAGGATTTATATGTTCTTGCCATTTTTTAAAGTAACGTGTTTTGGTTTTGTGGGGTGGGGGATTGTAATTAAGAATGAAAAATTATTTCATAACAATTTAATTAATTACATTTATTTCTTTTTCTTCTTGTCAGTTTCCTTGCTACCGGAGAGACCTTGAGATCACTGCATTTCCAGTTTCGGATTGGAGTCTCCACACTGTCTGGTATTATTGCCGACACATGCTGCGCATTGTGGGACAACCTCCGTGAGGAATTTTTACCCATCCCTACAACAAAATTATGGCAGGCCAACACCCAAAAATTCGAACAAGTGTGTTCTTTCCCTAACTGTATTGGAGCCGTGGATGGGAAGCACATTTGGATTACCAAGCCTTCCAGAAGTGGATCTCTGTTTTTTAATTATAAAAAATACTTTTCCACCGTGCTCATGGCAATTGCAGGTGCGGACTGCAGGTTTCTCACTGTGGACATTGGAGCGTTTGGCCGTGCAAATGATTCACGGACATTTAAGGAGTCTGATATGGGCCGAAGATTGTATGATAACAATTTTAATTTCCCCCAGCCACGACCTCTTCCCAACACCGAAGGCCCGGCCCTGCCATTTGTTGTGGTTGGGGATGAGGCTTTTCAAATGAGTGGCAACCTACTTAAACCATACTCCAGTCGGGGGTTGGACCGCACCAAAAGTATATTTAATTATAGACTGTCCAGGGCCAGAAGAACTGTGGAGTGCGCCTTTGGCATCCTGGTCTCCAAATGGCGTATCTTAGGATCCGCTATAAATTTGAAAATTGAGACAGTGGATGAGGTGGTGAAGGCGTGTGTGGTTCTCCACAATTTTATTATTGATAAAGAGAGAGTCAACGTGGAACTCGATGAACCCATACCAAATCCATTGCCTGATTATCAAGATCATCCTCTGCGGACAACTGTGGAGATTGCTCATATGAGGGACCAATTTGCTGCATACTTTGTTTCAGATGTTGGCCGTGTTTCATGGCAAGATCAAATGGTTTAATTCATCTTGGTATTATGATGTCATGTAAACACTGTGGAGTCCATGTCATTTTACCATCCTATGTAAGGTTATTGTTATAATGTCCCCTGATTGTCTAATGCGTTGTGTTTTTAAATAAAGTTCTTGTGCCTTTCCGTTTTCACAAAACAAATCTCCCATATGTTTTTCCATAATAATCAAATTGTAAAATCCAATGTTATGTAAAGTAATGTGTGTCCCACAAAATTTATGTGAGCACCAGTACCCAAATGGACTGTGACAAAACAAAAAAATATTTCAGCCGTGTTTTCCATAGTTTTGACATAAACATGATCGGCTCCCACCTTGTCAACCATTTTTAATCCTGCAGACTATTTGCATAATGAACCTGGCTTGACAAGGAGGGAGACGATCATGTTTGCAAAACTCTACAGAGTTAACACTATTGGACTCAGGATGCTAGAATTCGTCCAGAGTCAAATAGTGGCGACACTGTGAACATTGCTACCACCTCACCTGACCAATATTCTTAAGGTACCGTAATAAAACTATTATCCAACGATACCGACCAGTGATACAACCGGACCGTGATCGTTGTTTAGTCGTCGCGTGGTTGCTGGAGAGCTGTCACACAGACAGCTCTCCAGCGACCAAAAAAGAGCAAGTCCCCGTGTAATCTGGGTAATGTTATGAAGCGCATGGCCGCACTCACGATGTTTTCCCTGTTAATGTAATTTAAAAAAATAAAAAAAAACCTTACATTCCGGTGTGTGACACGTCCATCGCCGTCATTTTTCCGTACTGTGCCAGCCCTAAAGCACAGCGTTTATTAAGTCAACGGTGTGCTCTGCTTTACGGGCGGGAATCACAGTGTCAGTCACTGCGGAAAGATGACGGCGAGGGACGTTGTTGACACCTTTTTTTTGGGGGGGTATTGTTCACTTATATTTGAGTGTTAAAAACACTGCGCTAGTAACCCAATATTCCCTTGTGTAAAACAAAGACATCGCTGGATCGGTGTCAAACACGCAGATCCAACAATGACAGCGTGTGATCAGTTACCCCAAAAAATTCCTAATCATTCACTGACACCAATAATCTCACAGCAGGGGTCTAATCGTTGTACGATTTCAGAAAAGATAACGTTGGTTACACACAAAAACCAACTATATCGTTACTGAAATCGTGGTGTGATGGTACATTTTAAACTTGATATATTGAGCAATGCTGTTTGTGTTTGTAACATCTCATAGTACAATGAGCGACAGGCCTTTAAAAAAATGAAAAAAATAAAATAAAATATTGTCAGACATTGCACATCAGGTGTTACAAACACAATATTTGTGTATACGGCGCACGGTGTGATTTGGTGCAAACTTTATTTGAGACAATAAAAACTCAGTATTTTTAAAAAAAATAACAATTTATTAGGGACACAAAATAAAAGAAAAGGGAAATGTTAAGGGGTATCTATGTCAGCAATTAAGGGGGATTGATATACCCCACTTTTGGGGGGTGTTGAGGAGACCGAGGAGGAGGACGAGGGGGAGGAAGCAGCATAGTCTATGACACTAGACGGGATGCCGACATCAATCCAGCCAGTTGACGGTGGCGAGACTGCCAAAGCAGGAGGTGAGGGAGGAGGAGGGACGACCAGTGTCCTTGGCTGGCTACTCCGGCTCCGGGTAGACCCAGGCTGTGTACTAGGTGTACTCCTTGTAGACCCAGGCTGGGTACTGGGTGTACTCCGTGTTGACCCAGGCTGGGTACTTGGTGTGCTCCAGGTCGACCCAGGCTGTGTACTGGTGGTTGTTTTGGGAGCAGCCATAGCCAAGGTTGTAGTGCTTGTCGTCGTCTTCTTCTTTTTTTCCTCCTCTCTCCCTCTGGGTGTGGGTCGGCTTCCCGTCTGTGTGCCCTTGAAGGCCTGGCATGATCAGAACTTTGGGGCTGTGTTCTGTGGTGGCGGTGGCGGTGACGGTGGCCCTCGGCACGCGGAGCTCTGTGGTGGTGCTCTGCAGCAGGAGTCGGAGTCATGGCAGCCAGCGATGGTACTGCGGGCACTGTAGTCGCTGACTGCATGACCTGAGCCTGCTGCAGAGCAGTGACATATGCGTTGTTGCAGCCCTGCATGACCGAAATCTGGAGTTCTGGCGTAAGATGTTCAACCATGCCCTTGTGAATGGCACTAAAAAAATGTTTGGCCGGCCTCGAGAGCTCCGATTCGATGTTTTCAAGACGCCGGTCGATATTGGACATTTTATCGCACAGCGCCTTGAAACCATTCTGAAATACGGTGCTTAAATGTAAAAATTCGGGCATGACCACCCTGTCCGAGGCCCGCTGACGCTGTCGGGAAGACCCGAAGGAAGGAGCGACAGAGGCCTCGGCCAGGGGAACATCTGATGGACCGGCTGCTGGTTCGCCAGATTGTGGTGGTGCAGACCTGCTCTCGCTGTGGGATGGCTGCGACGGTTCAGATGGCGCTTCACGAAGGACCGCTCCAGAGTGTCGGACAGTCTCGCGGGTGCTGCTGTGTGTTCTGTGAAAACATAAGGAAACCATTAGTATACTAAATATAACATTTCACATGCGTCATTAATTAACTTTACCGGAGGTATCCATTGCCGCCGTTAATATTAACCTATTTTTAATATTGACACTGCATATGCCGCATCAATCTTAAAATAAAAAATGCATTTATTGATTCCAAAATAGTCACCCATGGTTGCGGTTTGTAACGCCCGACAGTTACGCTTACCGTTGGAACTGCCATGACGTCACGGTCATGTGACCGAGACGTCATCACAGGTCCTGCGAGCTGAGCAACCATGGGAACATAACCTGCCTTGCAGTAGAAGTTATGCCGTGTCTATTATATTTTAAGTTTTTGTGTGTAAAAAAACTGGGATACACCTGGATGGGCACTATACTACTCCACTATGAAATATTGCCCGGGCATGGCCAATCTACTATCTTTCTGTGTTCTGTATACTTCTGATTTCAGGGAAAGAAATAGTAAGTCAAGTTCACCATTGTAGTAATCCCAGAAGGCTCAGAGAACGGAGCCGCTGTGTCAAGCGTGAGAAGACCAGAAATGAATAAAAAATACGAGGTCAAAGAGGCGTGAAAAGTAAAAACTAAATACTTTATTCACTTCAATCAGAAACAGAGGATGAAACATCAGCACAATACAATAAAAACACTATCTACGCGTTTCAGGTCTGATGTTCCCTGTCACCTGAAACGCGTAGATAGTGTCTATTGTATTGTGCTGATGTTTCATCCTCTGCTTATGATTGAAGTGGATAAAAGTATGTATTTTTTACTTTTCACGCCTCTGCGAGCTTGCATTTTTTTCTTCATTTCTATACTTCGTACTTGCCAAAATAAATGGCTGGGCAATAAGCTACGTGGCTAGAATATAGTACGTGAATATGCATGTTGTAAAAACTAGGTGTGTGCGTAGGTACTATACTTACTCTCTGCTTTCAAGGACCGGTCGCAAGAACTGCAATATACGGTTGTATTTGTACACAGAGGTCCTTGACGCTGCAGCACCACTACGGATCTGTCCCTCCTTTTTCAGGCCCCTCCTGAAACGGTCCTTCATGGAGCGCCATCTGGTCTTCAATTGTTTAACTGTATATAAAAAAATAAGTTTTAGAGAATATATCGGAGAATTAAATCGGAGAGGAGGAGGGGTTTGTCTCTATGTAAAGTCTTGTCTAAAGTCCACTTTAAGGGAGGATATTAGCGAAGGGAATGAGGATGTCGAGTCCATATGGGTTGAAATTCATGGAGGGAAAAATGGTAACAAAATTCTCATTGGGGTCTGTTACAAACCCCCAAATATAACAGAAAGCATGGAAAGTCTACTTCTAAAGCAGATAGATGAAGCTGCAACCCATAATGAGGTCCTGGTTATGGGGGACTTTAACTACCCGGATATTAACTGGGAAACAGAAACCTGTGAAACCCATAAAGGCAACAGGTTTCTGCTAGTAACCAAGAAAAATTATCTTTCACAATTGGTGCAGAATCCAACCAGAGGAGCAGCACTTTTAGACCTAATACTATCTAATAGACCTGACAGAATAACAAATCTGCAGGTGGTCGGGCATCTAGGAAATAGCGACCACAATATTGTACAGTTTCACCTGTCTTTCACTAGGGGGACTTGTCAGGGAGTCACAAAAACATTGAACTTTAGGAAGGCAAAGTTTGAACAGCTTAGAGATGCCCTTAATCTGGTAGACTGGGACAATATCCTCAGAAATAAGAATACAGATAATAAATGGGAAATGTTTAAGAACATCCTAAATAGGCAGTGTAAGTGGTTTATACCTTGTGGGAATAAAAGGACTAGAAATAGGAAAAACCCAATGTGGCTAAACAAAGAAGTAAGACAGGCAATTAACAGTAAAAAGAAAGCATTTGCACTACTAAAGCAGGATGGCACCATTGAAGCTCTAAAAAACTATAGGGAGAAAAATACTTTATCTAAAAAACTAATTAAAGCTGCCAAAAAGGAAACAGAGAAGCACATTGCTAAGGAGAGTAAAACTAATCCCAAACTGTTCTTCAACTATATCAATAGTAAAAGAATAAAAACTGAAAATGTAGGCCCCTTAAAAAATAGTGAGGAAAGAATGGTTGTAGATGACGAGGAAAAAGCTAACATATTAAACACCTTCTTCTCCACGGTATTCACGGTGGAAAATGAAATGCTAGGTAAAATCCCAAGAAACAATGAAAACCCTATATTAAGGGTCACCAATCTAACCCAAGAAGAGGTGCGAAACCGGCTAAATAAGATTAAAATAGATAAATCTCCGGGTCCGGATGGCATACACCCACGAGTACTAAGAGAACTAAGTAATGTAATAGATAAACCATTATTTCTTATTTTTAGTGACTCTACAGCGACAGGGTCTGTTCCGCAGGACTGGCGCATAGCAAATGTGGTGCCAATATTCAAAAAGGGCTCTAAAAGTGAACCTGGAAATTATAGGCCAGTAAGTCTAACCTCTATTGTTGGTAAAATATTTGAAGGGTTTCTGAGGGATGTTATTCTGGATTATCTCAATGAGAATAACTGTTTAACTCCATATCAGCATGGGTTTATGAGAAATCGCTCCTGTCAAACCAATCTAATCAGTTTTTATGAAGAGGTAAGCTATAGGCTGGACCACGGTGAGTCATTGGACGTGGTATATCTCGATTTTTCCAAAGCGTTTGATACCGTGCCGCACAAGAGGTTGGTACACAAAATAAGAATGCTTGGTCTGGGGGAAAATGTGTGTAAATGGGTTAGTAACTGGCTTAGTGATAGAAAGCAGAGGGTGGTTATAAATGGTATAGTCTCTAACTGGGTCGCTGTGACCAGTGGGGTACCGCAGGGGTCAGTATTGGGACCTGTTCTCTTCAACATATTCATTAATGATCTGGTAGAAGGTTTACACAGTAAAATATCGATATTTGCAGATGATACAAAACTATGTAAAGCAGTTAATACAAGAGAAGATAGTATTCTGCTACAGATGGATCTGGATAAGTTGGAAACTTGGGCTGAAAGGTGGCAGATGAGGTTTAACAATGATAAATGTAAGGTTATACACATGGGAAGAGGGAATCAATATCACCATTACACACTGAACGGGAAACCACTGGGTAAATCTGACAGGGAGAAGGACTTGGGGATCCTAGTTAATGATAAACTTACCTGGAGCAGCCAGTGCCAGGCAGCAGCTGCCAAGGCAAACAGGATCATGGGGTGCATTAAAAGAGGTCTGGATACACATGATGAGAGCATTATACTGCCTCTGTACAAATCCCTAGTTAGACCGCACATGGAGTACTGTGTCCAGTTTTGGGCACCGGTGCTCAGGAAGGATATAATGGAACTAGAGAGAGTACAAAGGAGGGCAACAAAATTAATAAAGGGGATGGGAGAACTACAATACCCAGATAGATTAGCGAAATTAGGATTATTTAGTCTAGAAAAAAGACGAATGAGGGGCGATCTAATAACCATGTATAAGTATATAAGGGGACAATACAAATATCTCGCTGAGGATCTGTTTATACCAAGGAAGGTGACGGGCACAAGGGGGCATTCTTTGCGTCTGGAGGAGAGAAGGTTTTTCCACCAACATAGAAGAGGATTCTTTACTGTTAGGGCAGTGAGAATCTGGAATTGCTTGCCTGAGGAGGTGGTGATGGCGAACTCAGTCGAGGGGTTCAAGAGAGGCCTGGATGTCTTCCTGGAGCAGAACAATATTGTATCATACAATTATTAGGTTCTGTAGAAGGACGTAGATCTGGGTATTTATTATGATGGAATATAGGCTGAACTGGATGGACAAATGTCTTTTTTCGGCCTTACTAACTATGTTACTATGTTACTATGTTACTATGTTACTATGTTACTATATTGAACACGATTACGCAACCGTGTGCAATCTCAATAGAAGACATCACAGACGGTTGTGTAATCCTGGCCTGATGGGTCACAGCAGCATTTTGGAAATACTTACAAAATTTAGCTTTGGCCACGGGGGAAGAGCTGTCGAAGCCATCCCACAGCAATTGTGCCACCTCTATCCACAAACGGCGCAATATGCCCTGGTCCGCGTGCCGGGGGTCACGGCTGTCCCACAACGGGCCCCGTTCCTCTATGGCTGCTACCATCATGTCAATATCGAGTTGGTCATCATGGGCCCGTTGTGAAACCTAGAATAAATGTAAAATATTAATGTTTGCAAGATAAACAATGTTGTCCCTATCTCCTCCACCGCCACCTACCACCTCCACCACCACCCCCTCCCACCACCCCCCATACCCGCAAAAACAAAAAAATTTAAGAAAAAAAAAGGAATAGGTTTGACATAAAAACTTACTCGCCGTCCTGCAACCACAGCTTGGCCCTGTGGTCTCTGCTCCTGCTCCCTCTGTTCCTCCTGGCTCTCCTCCTCACTTGAAGAAGCCTGCAAAATAGTTTACCAAAAAGTTGAGTGACCCATCTACAAATGACAGCGAATAGTAAGCAATAGTTGATCATGTACTCACCGGACTCCTCAGCGGTGGGGTGTTGCTGGAATCCCTGGCCATAATGCAATTCTGAAATAAAGAACAAAATAACATTTATCCTATGCTCCTTGGCACAATACAGCAATTAAAAAAAAAAAAAAAAACATTTACATTTCAACCACAAAGAACATTGCACTCCAACTGAACTAACGCTGTGCAAACAACACTGCCACATTGATTAAAAGAAACAATGGCAGAGACAACCCAATGCCAGAGTAAACAAAAGCCTAAAGATAACAAAACAAATATACAACAGACCCAAGTGGTAATCACAAAAGAGAGTATTTTTTAAAAAAAAAAAAAGGACAGTATGCACGGAGCAACCCAAAAAACACAATAGATTTTTGAAAGGAAAAAATTAACAACCCCCAAAAATTAAGGGCAGAAACGTTAATAACACACCATACTTTACAATAAAACCGACAGGGCCGGAGACAATAAAAGGCCATACAACGCCATACATCACAACCAGAAACATACAACAATGTCTTTACACAACCACAGTGAGGAAAAAAAATACACAACTTGCAATATAAATTATTACATTTAATAAAAGTGCGCAGAATCATTCTATACTACCATACTTTACAATAAAACCGACAGGGCCGGAGACAATAAAAGGCCACACAACGCCATACATCACAACCACAAACATACAACAATGTCTTTACATAACCACAGTGCAGAACATAATACACAACTTGCAATAAAAAATATTACATTTAATAACAGGGCGCAGAATCATTCTATACTACCATACTTTACAATAAAACCAACATGGCCGGAGACAATAAAATTCATATAACGCAAGAATAAAACATCAAAACTGAATCCAAAAAACACCACCAAACCAATAAATGGAAAAGAAAAATCTATCCTGGAAAGAACAATAATCAAGGCCGCAGACAATGAAACGCCATCCTATACAACGCCATAAATCACAACCAGACTAAAAATACAACAATATCTTTAAACAACCACAGTGCAGAATATAATACACAACTTGCAAAAACAATTTTAAAAAACATGTAGAAAATGCAAAGAATCATTCTATACTTACATCTCTGGACAGCGGATGAAAAGACAGTCTGGTCAAATGTGTAGCCTGATGTGTAGCCTGCAGCAGAAGTGACAAACAATCCAACATTTTCTTTATATATGGGGGATGTTTTTATCACTGTTTGCACTGTCTAGACACTGTCTAGACACTTTTTTATTTAATTTTATTTAACGACGCATGCGTCGCACAACGCACGCACGATGCACACACGCGACGCAAGTGCATTGTCAATAGGTTTCAATGGGAAATTGTAACGCAATGACGACGCACGAGCGATGCAAGTGCGACGCGTGCGTTTTTTTGATGCTACAAAAATGCAACATGTAGCGTCTCCGACGCCACCCAGGTGCGGTGAAACGACGCATGCGTCGTGCGTTTTTCCGAAAACGACAATGCAACGCATGCGTCCCCAATGATAAAGATAGGGGCGCATGACGCATGCGTTGTCGTGTGTCGACGACGCTAATGTGAACGTAGCCTTAAGTCTCGAGTTCCCGCTTCTGCACAGGGGGAATCTCGAGCCATCTCCGCTGCGGTCTCCCATTCTTATCCAGCCGCAGTGGAGTCTGCTCAGCAGGGACGTCGGTCCCAGCGTCTTGCTCAGTCTCACTCTGTACAGAGAGTTACTGCTGCTTCTTCAGCTTCTGCGATTAAAGCCAGTGCTGGTCAGCAGCGAGCGAACTTCTCTGGGACTAAGTCCTTGTCTGCACACACTGAGCATGCCCAGGGCAAGATCTCCCGTTGGAGATCGAGGGTCATGTGCTCAGGCTCTGCAGCACATTCCATTGGTCCTCTTGGCAGGTCTTGGAAGGGCAAAGTTTCTGTGGCCACTTCCTGTGCTGTAACTATATAAACTGCGCATGACCGCACGGCCATGCGCTAGTGTACAATTGTTAATGTGTGTATGTTGTGAGTGCAAATCGTCCTTGGATACCCCTACCCTATTGAATGTCTGTTCGCGGAAGGTGTATGGTTGCTATCTAGCGCCTGACTTTTCCTACAGCACGAATCACACATTACAGCGTCCAGTTGCTGTGTCCGCCAGTACGGCGCCGTACACTTCCTCTGTGCTTTCCTTACCCAAGCCTGGGTGGTTAGTGGCGTTCGTCAGTGCGGCACCGCATGCACTCTTGTGCTTTAATATTGGTATTTAGTTTCCTTACACACCCAGTTGCGGTGTTGTGCCAGCAAGGGTCTAATCGGACTTCAATCCTAGTTGGGGTTGAGTTCGCTGACTACTTGCTCGCGCTCTATGTGCGGTACCGCGGTCCTGTGACGCAACAGGATCGCTTCCTTCACGCTGGGTGAAGTTTAACCCACGTGTGTATACTTATGAGTACCGCCATATAGTCCGTCATTACTTGGCAGCAGGTTCTATCTCTGCATGGTAGACCCCGGGCTGCGAACGCACCATACTCTATCTGTCTTATTATTTGGTGCGTTCCGCTAGCCCTAACATTACACTAGCGCCAGGGTCTGGCTAGTAATGACGGACAAACAGCAATCCTTGCGGTATATCCAGCAGCTGGAGGGTAGGTTGGCGGCTCTTGAGAGCGCAACCTCAGCTGTGGATGTTACCGCAGTTGCTGTACAGGCTGCTAGCGTGGCTGCAGCAACCCTGTCCATTGCCACCCCTGTTCCGACATTTTCTCGCCTCCCGCTGCCAGAAAAATTTTCTGGTGATAGCAAATTTTGTAGGGGATTTGTGAGTCAGTGCTCTATTCACCTCGAGCTCCTGGCTGCACGTTTTCCCACAGAGCGGGCTAAGGTGGGATTTATAGTGTCTCTCTTGTCGGACAGGGCGTTGGAATGGGCTACGCCGCTGTGGGAGCGTGGCGATCATGTGGTGCAGAGTGCTCCGCTGTTTCTGAGCACTCTGAAACAGGTCTTTTTAGGACCTCAAGTCACCCATGATACTGCGCTCCAACTGCTGGCATTAACTCAGGGTGAGTCCTTGGTCAGTCATTTTGCCGTCCAATTCCGCACTTTAGCTTCTGAGCTGGATTGGTCGGATAAAGCTCTTATCCCCATATTTTGGAGGGGCCTGGCTGACCACGTTAAGGACGCTCTGGCCACTAGGGAGGTTCCTGCCACACTGGAGGAGTTAATATCTGTCTCCACTCGAATTGACCTCCGTTTTAACGAGCGGAGGTTAGAGTGAGCCCAGTGTAGGCAGAGGTTTCGGCTGGCTCCTACCTTCGCCAAACCTCTGGAATCTCCGGTCCTGGTTCCTGAGTCACATAAGGCCAGGGAAGTGTCACAAGCGGGATCTAAGTCCCGGGCCGCTTGTGCACTCAAGGTCTGTCATGTTTGCCAGCAGTCAGGACATCTGGCCACCAGATGTTCTCAGCGGTCGAGGAAACGTCAGCGTCTAGTGGTAGTAGGTGGAGGTACACTAGACACGGCGACGTTTGCCTCTAAATTGTCCTTTAAGGGGACAATTACTATAGGCTCATTCTCCCACTCGGTAGAGCTCTGCGTGGATTCTGGGGCGGAGGGCAATTTTATGTCTTCTGCCTTCGCCCAACGTCACGCAATACCCCTGGTTATGCTAGCTCAACCAGTAACGGTACGAGGAGTGAATGGGTCGACACTGCCTTCACAGATAACACACCAGGCCATCCCTTTTACTCTGTCCATGTCGCCATCTCATCAGGAGATTATATCTCTGCTCGTCATTCCTGAGGGAATCGATGAGGTCCTGTTGGGAATACCTTGGCTACGGTACCACTCTCCTCATATCGAGTGGTCCTCTGGCAGAATCCTGGGATGGGGCGAATCTTGTGGGGGTAGGTGTCAGAGGGAGTGCGTTCAGGTTGCTACTACAGAGGTACCCGCAGATCTTTCCTCTCTCCCCAAGCAGAATTGGTCTTATGCAGACGTGTTCTCCAAAAAGGCGGCGGAGATCCTTCCGCCCCATCGCCCCTATGACTGTCCTATTGATCTCTTGCCTGGTGCTGAGCCTCCCCGGGGTCGAGTCTATCCGCTATCTCTCCCGGAGACGGAGGCAATGTCACAGTAAATCCAGGAAAATCTGGCAAGAGGATTCATTAGGAAGTCAGTGTCACCTGCTGGGGCAGGGTTCTTCTTCGTGCAGAAGAAGAATGGGGAATTGCGTCCATGCATAGACTACAGGGGTCTTAATGCCATCACCGTTAAAAATAAGTATCCTTTGCCCTTGATATCTGAGCTCTTCGATAGGCTTCGGGGAGCAAGGGTATTTACTAAACTAGATCTGCGGGGTGCTTACAACCTGATTCGCATCCGTGAGGGGGACGAATGGAAGACGGCTTTTAACACCAGGGATGGGCACTATGAATATCTGGTGATGCCCTTCGGGCTCTGTAATGCCCCAGCCGTTTTCCAAGACTTTGTCAACGATATCTTCCGGGATATGCTTTCCACCTAGGTCGTAGTCTATCTGGATGATATTCTCATCTACTCTCCAGATATTGACTCCCACCGGAGAGATGTTTGCAAAGTCTTCGACCTCCTACGGGCAAACTCCCTCTATGCCAAGTTGGAGAAGTGTATGTTTGAGCAGGAGTCCTTACCTTTCCTGGGCTACATCATCTCTGCCCAGGGATTGGCTATGGATCCTGCCAAACTACAGGCTGTGATGGACTGGCAGGAACCCCATTCTCTTAAAGCGGTGCAACGCTTTATGGGGTTCATTAATTATTATCGCCAGTTCATTCCGCACTTCTCAACTTTGGTAGCTCCCTTGGTTGCCCTCACCAAGAAGGGGGCGTATCCCAAATTGTGGTCTGAGGAAGTCTCCAAGGCCTTTAACTCTATAAAGTCACACTTCGCTAGCGCTCCCATCCTACATCGTCCCGATGTTGATAAGCCATTTATCATGGAGGTGGATGCCTCTTCTGTTGGTGCTGGAGCAGTCCTCTTCCAAAAGGATGCTCAAGGTCGGAAGCATCCTTGCTTCTTTTTCTCCAAGACCTTCTCACCAGCAGAGAGGAATTATTCCATCGGGGACAGGGAGTTGCTAGCCATGAAGTTGGCTTTCTCGGAGTGGAGACATCTCTTGGAGGGAGCACGTTTTCCCTTCCAAGTCTTCACAGACCATAAAAATTTGGTGTACCTGCAGACAGCCCAGCGGTTGAATTCTCGCCAGGCCAGATGGTCCTTATTCTTCTCCCGGTTTCATTTCACCTTCCATTTTCTTTCTGGGGAGAAGAACATTCGGGCCGACGCTCTCTCTCGCTCCGTTGTGTCATCTGCGGAGGAGGAGGAGGAGCCTCGGCTTATTGTCCCCACCGAGAGCTTGAGAACTGTGGCCCCAGTTTCGCTAGAGTCTGTGCCCCCGGGAAAGACTTTTGTTCCATCCAGTTTGCGACCGGAGGTTCTCTCTTGGGCACACTCGTCCAGGGTGGGTGGACATTTTGGTACCAAAAGGACATCTGAGTTACTGGCGAGGACATACTGGTGGCCGCATATGGCTCGTGATGTCGCAGAGTATGTTCGGGCGTGTGTCTCTTGCGCCAAGAACAAGACTCCTCGGCAACGGCCAGCTGGTTTGCTTTATCCTCTGCCGGTGGCGGACAGGCCCTGGGAGATGGTCGGGATGGACTTTGTGGTGGGCTTACCCAAGTCTCGTAACTGCACCATTATCTGGGTGATCACCGACCATTTTTCCAAAATGGTGCACTTGGTGCTACCTTCTGCACGGGCGTTGGCTGTCTTGTTCGTCAAGCATATCTTTCGCCTACACGGTATGCCAGACAAAATTGTTAGTGACCGGGGTCCCCAGTTTGCGTCTCGATTCTGGAGAGAGCTTTGTCGTCTACTCAGTATTGAGTTGAATCTCTCTTCGGCATATCATCCCGAGACGAATGGGTTGGTAGAGAGGGCCAAGCAGACCTTTGTCACATATTTAAGACATTTTGTTTCTTCCAGGCAGGATGACTGGGCATCCTTGCTACTGTGGGCAGAGTTTGCACTTAACAATGCCGTAGCCGACTCCACTGGTCAGACTCCATTCCACCTAAATTACGGCCAGCATCCGCGTGTTCCTGTGCCCATGCCTGTGTCTTCTGCTGACTCCAGGGTGGCAGACTGGGCTGTGGAGGCACTTGGGACAGCACGCAGGATGCCATTCGGGCCTCCAAGGAGAGAATGAGGTCCTCCGCCGATGCTTATCGGCGCCCCGCTCCGACCTTTGCTCCTGGCGACTTGGTGTGGCTCTACGCCCGTAACATCAGGCTGCGAGTTGAGTCCACTAAGTTTGCTCCTCGCTACTTGGGTCCCTTCAAGGTTCTCGAACGGGTTAATCCTGTGGGCTACCGTTTGGCTCTTCCTCCACGCTTGGGTATCACCGATACCTTTCATGTGTCCCTCTTGAAACCCGTATATATGTCCCGGTTTTCCGAGTCATCTGCCGGGACATCGGGTTCGTCTACGGACGATTACGAGGTGAACGCTATTTTGGGGTGTAAGGTGGTACGCGGCAAAAAGTTCTATCTGGTGGATTGGAAGGGTTATGGCCCAGAGGACAGGTCATGAGAGCCTGCTGAAAACATTCGGGCCCCACAGCTCATTGCTGCCTTCGAGCGTAGCGAGGCCCAAGGAGGGGGGGGGCCCTAGGAGGGGGGGTAATGTTAGGTCTCGAGTTCCCGCTTCTGCACAGGGGGAATCTCGAGCCATCTCCGCTGCGGTCTCCCATTCTTATCCAGCCGCAGTGGAGTCTGCTCAGCAGGGACGTCGGTCCCAGCGACTTGCTCAGTCTCACTCTGTACAGAGAGTTACTGCTGCTTCTTCAGCTTCTGCCATTAAAGCCAGTGCTGGTCAGCAGCGAGCGGACTTCTCTGGGACTAATATAAATAGTAAAGCCGCACCCTATAATGGCAATGTCTCTATGGACAGCAGAGTGCATGTCCTCACCAGGGGATCCATCCCAGTAGGTAAATCCAGAAGCACATGAAGAAAAGGACAGCACCACAGCAATTGTGAAAAGACAGCTCCAAAGTTTATTCTGCCATCTGCAGATGGCAGAATAAACTTTGGAGCTGTCTTTTCACAATTGCTGTGGTGCTGTCCTTTTCTTCATGTTCTCTGGGACTAAGTCCTTGTCTGCACACACTGAGCATGCCCAGGGCAAGATCTCCCGTTGGAGATCGAGGATCATGTGCTCAGGCTCTGCAGCACATTCCATTAGTCCTCTTGGCAGGTCTTGGAAGGGCAAAGTTTCTGTGGCCACTTCCTGTGCTGCAACTATATAAACTGCGCATGACCGCACGGCCATGCGCTAGTGTACAATTGTTAATGTGTGTATGTTGTGAGTGCAAGTCGTCCTTGGATACCCCTACCCTATTGAATGTCTGTTCGCGGAAGGTGTATGGTTGCTATCTAGCGCCCGACTTTTCCTACAGCACGAATCACACATTACAGCGTCCAGTTGCTGTGTCCGCCAGTACGGCGCCGTGCACTTCCTCTGTGCTTTCCTTACCCAAGCCTGGGTGGTTAGTGGCGTTCGTCAGTGCGGCACCGCATGCACTCTTGTGCTTTTATATTGGTATTTAGTTTCCTTACACACCCAGTTGCGGTGTTGTGCCAGCAAGGGTCTAATCGGACTTCAATCCTAATTGGGGTTGAGTTCTCTGACTACTTGCTCGCGCTCTATGTGCGGTACCGCGGTCCTGTGACGCAACAGGATCGCTTCCTTCACGCTGGGTGAAGTTTAACCCACGTGTGTATACTTATGAGTACCGCCATATAGTCCGTCATTACTTGGCAGCAGGTTCTATCTCTGCACGGTGGACCCCGGGCTACGAACGCACCATACTCTATCTGTCTTATTATTTGGTGCGTTCCGCTAGCCCTAACACTGGTAGCTGTAATGTGTGTTACGTGCTGTTGGATAAGTCGGGCGCTAGATAGCAAACATACACCTTCCGCGAACAATCATTCAATAGGGAGGGCTATTTAAAGAGCGACTTTCACTCACAACACACACACATATTAACAAGACAATACTAGCGCATGGCCGTGCGGTCATGCGTAGTTTATATAGCTGCAGCACAGGAAACAGCTACAGAAGTTTTGCCCTTTCAGGACCTGCCAAAAGGACCAATGGGATGTGCTGCAGTACCTGAGCATGTGACCCTCGATCTCCAACGGGAGATCCTGCCCTGGGCATGCTCAGACAGAGAAAAGCAGGACTTAGATCCAGAAACGTCCACTCGCCGCTGCCCAGCACTGGCTTCAATGGCAGAAGCAGGAAAAGCAGCAGTAACTCTTCGCACAGAGTCAGACTGAGCGAGACGCTGGGATCGACGTCCTTGCTGAGCAGACTCCACTGCGGCTGGGGAAGAATGGGAGACCGCAGTGGAGACGGATCGAGATTCCCCCTGTGCAGCAGAGGAAACTCGACTCCTAACATGGCCCCCCCCCCCTCCTTGGGCCTCGCTACATTAGAAGGCAGCAATGAGCTGCGGGGCCCGAATGTGCTCAACAGGCTCCCAGGACCTGTCCTCGGGGCCATAACCCTTCCAGTCTACCAAATAAAATTTTTTGCCACGTATCACCTTGAACCCCAAAATAGCGTTCACCTCATAATCGTCCGTAGACGAACCCGATGTCCCAGCAGATGACTCGGAAAACCGGGACATATACACGGGTTTCAAGAGGGACACATGAAAGGTGTCGGTGATACCCAGGCGTGGCGGAAGGGCCAAACGATAGACCACAGGATTAACCTGCTTGAGGACCTTGAATGGGCCCAAGAAGCGAGGAGCAAATTTTGTGGACTCAACTCGCAGCCTGATGTTACGGGCGGAGAGCCACACCAAGTCGCCAGGAGCAAAGGTCGGAGCGGGGCGGAGGACCTCATTCTCTCCTTAGAGGCCCGAATGGCATCCTGAGTGCGGTCCCAAATATCCCGTGCCTCCACAGCCCAGTCTGCCACCCTGGAGTCGGCGGAAGACACGGGCATAGGCACAGGTACCCGTGGATGCTGACCATAGTTGAGGAGGAATGGGGTTTGTCCAGTGGAATCGGCTACGGCGTTGTTCAGTGCAAACTCTGCCCATGATAGCAAGGATGCCCAGTCATCCTGCCTGGCTGAAACAAAATGTCGCAGGTATGTGACCAAGGTCTGGTTGGCCTTCTCTACCAACCCATTCATCTCGGGATGATAAGCGGAAGAGAGATTCAACTCAATACTGAGAAGACGACAAAGCTCTCTCCAGAACCGAGAGGCAAACTGGGGACCCCGGTCACTGACAATTTTGTCAGGCATACCATGTAGGCGGAAGATGTGTTTAATGAACAACGCTGCCAAGGCCCGTGCAGAAGGTAACCGTGGTAGCGGCACCAAATGCACCATTTTTGAGAAATGATCGGTGATGACCCAAATGATGGTACAGCCGCGAGACTTGGGTAAACCCACAACAAAGTCCATCCCGACCATCTCCCAGGGCCTATCTGCCACCGGCAAGGGATAGAGCAACCCAGCTGGCCTTTGATGCGGAGATTTATTTTTGGCGCAGGAGACACACGCCAGAATATAATCCCTGACATCCCGGACCATATGCGGCCACCAGTACGTCCTCGCCAGTAGCTCAGATGTCCTCTTTGTCGCAAAGTGTCCACCCACCCTGGACGAATGAGCCCAAGAGAGAACCTCCGGTCGCAAATTAATGGGCACAAAAGTCTTGCCCGGAGGCACAGACTCTAGTGAAACCGGCGCTACGGTTCTCAGGCTCTCAGAAGGGACAATAAGCCGAGGCTCCTGTTCCTCCTCCTCAGTTGACATAAGGGAGCGAGAGAGAGCGTCAGCACGGATATTCTTCTCCCCGGCGAGATAATGAAGGGAAAAGTGGAACCGGGAGAAGAACAGGGACCATCTGGCCTGGCGAGAATTTAGCCGCTGGGCTGTTTGCAAATAGACCAAATTTTTGTGGTCCGTGTAAACTTGGAAGGGAAACCGCGCACCTTCCAGAAGGTGTCTCCACTCCGAAAAGGCCAACTTCATTGCTAGCAACTCCCTGTCCCCGATGGAGTAGTTTCTCTCCGCTGGCGTGAAGGTCTTAGAGAAGAAGAAGCATGGATGCTTCCGACCTTGAGCATCCTTTTGATAGAGGACTGCTCCAGCACCAACGGACGAGGCATCCACCTCCATTAGGAATGGCTTATCCACATCGGGACGATGTAAGATGGGAGCGCTAGCAAAGTGGGACTTAATAGAAGTGAAGGCCTTGGAGACCTCTTCCGACCACAATTTGGGATTCGCTCCCTTCTTGGTAAGGGCTACCAAGGGAGCTACCAGAGTTGAGAAGTGGGGAATGAACTGGCGGTAATAGTTTATGAACCCCATAAAGCGCTGCACCGCTTTAAGAGAATGGGGCTCTTGCCAGTCCATCACAGCCTGTAGTTTGGCAGGATCCATAGCCAATCCCTGGGCGGAGATGATATAGCCCAGTAAAGGTAAGGACTCCTGCTCAAACACACACTTCTCCAACTTCGCATAAAGAGAGTTTGCCCGTAGGAGGTCGAAGACTCTGCCAACATCTCTCCGGTGGGAGTCAATATCTGGAGAAAAGATGAGAATATCATCCAGATAGACTACAACCGAGGTGGAAAGCATATCCCAGAAGATGTCGTTGACAAAGTCTTGGAAAACGGCAGGTGCATTACAGAGCCCGAAGGGCATCACCAGATACTCATAGTGCCCATCTCTGGTGTTAAATGCCGTTTTCCATTCGTCCTCCTCACGGATGTGAATCAGGTTATAAGCACCCCGCAGATCTAGTTTAGTAAACACTCTAACTCCCCGAAGCCTATCGAAAAGCTCAGATATCAAAGGCAAAGGGTACTTGTTCTTAACTGTGATAGCATTAAGACCCCTGTAGTCTATGCATGGACGTAGTTCTCCATTCTTCTTCTGCACGAAAAAGAACCCTGCCCCAGCAGGTGACACTGACTTCCTGATGAACCCTCTTGCCAGATTCTCTTGAATGTACTGAGACATTGCCTCCGTTTCCGGGAGAGATAATGGATAGACTCGACCCCGGGGACGCTCAGCACCAGGCAAGAGATCAATAGGACAGTCATAGGGGCGATTGGGCGGAAGAGTCTCCGCTGCCTTTTTGGAGAACACGTCTGCATAAGACCAATATTGCTTGGGGAGAGAGGAAAGATCTGCGGGTACCTCTGTAGTAGCAACCTGAACGCACTCTCGATGACACCTGTTCCCACAAGATTCACCCCATCCCAGAATTCTGCCTGAGGACCACTCGATGTGAGGAGAGTGGTACCGTAACCAAGGTATCCCCAAGAGAACCTCATAAATTCCCTCAGGAATGACGAGTAGAGATATAATCTCCTGATGAGATGGTGACATGGACAGAGTAAAAGGGATAGTTTGATGTGTAATCTGTGCGGGCAGTGTCGACCCATTCACCACTCGTACCGTTACTGGTTGAGATAGCATGACCAGAGGAATTGCGTGACGTTGAGCGAAGGCTGAAGACATAAAATTGCCCTCCGCCCCAGAATCCACGCAGAGTTCTACCGAGTGAGAGGATGAGCCCAATGTAATTGTCCCCTTAAAGGACAATTTGGAGGCAAACGTCGCCGTGTCTAGTGCACCTCCACCAACTACCACTAGACGCTGACGTTTCCTCGACCGCTGGAGACATCTGGAGGCAAGATGTCCTGTCTGTTGGCAAAGATGACAAATCTGGAGTGCACGAGCGGTCCGGGACTTAGATCCCGCTCGTGACTCTACCACAGGCTCATGGGGCTCAGGAGTCTGGTCTGGAGATTCCAAAAGTTTGGCGAAGTTGGGAGCCAGCCGAAACCTCTGCCTACACTGGGCTCGCTCTAACCTCCGCTCGTGAAAACGGAGATCAATACGAGTGGATAGAGTTATTAATTCCTCCAGTGTGGCGGGAATCTCCCTAGTGGCCAGGGCGTCCTTAATGTGGTCAGCCAGCCCCCTCCAAAATATTGGAATGAGGGCTTTATCCGACCACTCCAGCTCAGATGCTAAGGTGCGGAAGTGGACGGCAAAATGACTGACCAAGGACGAGCCCTGAGTCAATGCCAACAATTGGAGCGCCGTATCATGGGTGACACGAGGTCCTAAAAAGACCTGTTTCAGAGTGCTCAGAAACAACGGAGCACTCTGCACCACATGATCGCTACGCTCCCATAGCGGCGTAGCCCACTGTAACGCCCTGTCCGATAGAAGAGACACTATAAATCCCACCTTAGCCCGCTCTGTAGGGAAACGAGAGGCCAGAAGCTTGAGATGGATAGAGCACTGACTCACAAAACCTCTACAAGACTTACTGTCACCAGAGAATTTCTCTGGAAGCGGGAGGCGAGTTAGAGTCGGGACAGGAGTGGCAGTGGACAAGGTGGCTGCAGCAACACTAGCAGCCTGAACAGCGACAGCAGTGACATCCACAGCTGAGGTTGAACGCTCAAGAGCTGCCAACCTTCCCTCCAGCTGCTGGATGTACCGCTGTGAACGCTGATCGTCCATCATTTACTAGCCAGACCTTGGCGCTAGTATTATGTTAAGGACTGGCGGAACACACCAAGTACAAGATGAAATGGAACTAGGTGCGTTCGCAGTCCGAGGTCCACCGTGCAGGTAAAAACCCTGCTGCTAGTAAGACGGACTATATGGCGGTACTATAAGTATACACGCACGGGTTAACTTCACCCTGCGTGAAGGAAGCGATCCTGTTGCGTCACAGGACCGCGGTACTGCACATAGAGCGCGAGCAAGAAGTCAGCGAACTCAACCCCAACTAGGATTGAAGTCCGATTAGACACTTGCTGGCACAACACCGCAACTGGGTGTGTAAGGAAACTAAATAATAATATAAAGGCACAAGTGTGCGTGCAGTGCCTCACTGACGGACGCCACTAACCACCCAGGCTTGGGTCAGGAAAGCGCAGAGCAAGCGCACGGCGCCATACAGGCGGACACAGCAACTGGTAGCTGTAATGTGTGTTACGTGCTGTTGGATAAGTCGGGCGCTAGATAGCAAACATACACCTTCCGCAAACAATCATTCAATAGGGAGGGTTATTTAAAGAGCGACTTTCACTCACAACACACACACATATTTACAAGACAATACTAGCGCATGGCCGTGCGGTCATGCACAGTTTATATAGCTGCAGCACAGGAAACAGCTACAGAAGTTTTGCCCTTTCAGGACCTGCCAAAAGGACCAATGGGATGTGCTGCAGTACCTGAGCATGTGACCCTCGATCTCCAACGGGAGATCCTGCCCTGGGCATGCTCAGACAGAGAAAAGCAGGACTTAGATCCAGAAACGTCCACTCGCCGCTGCCCAGCACTGGCTTCAATGGCAGAAGCAGGAAAAGCAGCAGTAAATCTTCGCACAGAGTCAGACTGAGCGAGACGCTGGGATCGACGTCCCTGCTGAGCAGACTCCACTGCGGCTGGAGAAGAATGGGAGACCGCAGCGGAGACGGATCGAGATTCCCCCTGTGCAGCAGAGGAAACTCGACTCCTAACAGCTGATATTCTCAGGCTGGTAGTAGGCCATGGATATTGGCACCCCTAGCTTAAAAATAGCAGCCCACAGCCTCCCAGCAAAAGAGCATCTATTGAATGAATACACCCATCAGCAGTTGCCTGCTCTCACTGTTATTAGTGGCACCAGGTGTAAGCTGATGGAAGTAGTAATCCCATCAGCTGCTGCCTGCTCTCGCTGTTATCTGTTGAATACAACTGTCAACACTCTCCCCTGCTTGCGAGATTGCAGCTTGAGCAGGGGAAAATAATGTGAGAGGTGTTCAGCTAACAGTACCGCTGCTTCCCAGGTGCCGGTATGTGTCACACTGATGACACACAGATGTCATCCATGTATCATCTGTGTGCACATGTGTGGGATGTTTTGTGGACCATGCTGCTATTAAAAAACAGACATATCAGCTTATTTTGCCCACGGACACATGGTCCGTGGAGCACACTGACATGTGCACAGTCCCATTCACCTGAATGTTATACTTGTGTAAATGTCTCCGGTATGTGTGAAAACTGTCACCACATGTATAGGACACACTGAGCCCTAAAAGAGCCCTCAGACCTTGATGATGTCACTGCTGCTCACTTATGCTGTGCTCACAGCAGCTCATTTTGTCAGTGGTTCTCAGCCTGGACAGTTGCATATTTGCACTGTCCAGGTTGAAAATTGTTTACCCCCAGACATGAATTACAGCATGAGGCAGAACAATGGACAGATGAGGGATATAGTTGTTTTTTATTTTCTATAAATTACAGGAGACAAGGGCTTCAATAGAATGGGCGTTAGGTGAGTGTAACTGTGTTTGTTATCTTTAACCCCTTTACGACATGTGACATACTAGTACTGCGCATGTCGTGTTTTACCCTTTGATGTGGGCTCTGGCGCTGAACCCACATCATTCTTGGCATGTGTCAGTTGGATTGAACAGCTGATGTGTGCCTCTAACAGCCGTGGATGTTATTGCGATCCACCCGTGGCTGTTAACTAGTTGCATGCTGCTGTCAATTCCGCCAATCAATGACCCAATCACGTGATCATGGGTCACCGATGGGTTTGCATGACAACCAGAGGAAAGTATAATATCTGATAATCCAAATTAGTATTCAATCAAGAAAAACGAAAAAACTAATCTATCCAAAAAACTTTATTAAACCAAATGAGGATAAAAGACTGACACAACACCAAGACCCCTCTATACGGGAGTGGGTCAATTAAAAAACCTGGCCCAAGAAAATTGTAAAGGGCAAAGGGTGGGAGGGACAAAGGGACCAATTACAAAACCCTACATGTCCCTACCAGTGTTCCCTACCTGTCTGCGGAGGTTGGCACCCTCTTGGACGCAATATGGCGCCCCCGCTCCTCGTCGACTGACCCTTAAAGCCCTATGAGTCCCTATACATGTATAAAGATACTATACCACAAACAACACCTAATAAATGGCCTAACCAAACTCGGGACCAACAAATAAAGAAAAAACACCAGGTAGTAATTCACCAGTAAAGACAAATGGTCTGACCGTACCAATCCCTAAACACTAATGTATACCGCCTGTAACTAAGGCTAGTACGCCCTAAGGAGTCCCTAGCCGAGTCTCCCTGCCTGTCAGCAAAGGTTGGCACCCTCTTGAACGCAAATGGCGCCCCCGCTCCTCGGCGGTTGCCCCTAATAACCCTAGCTGAATCCCTAAAGAGATATATCGGGATACAGAATATGGGTGGTGCCTTAGGGGCTGCACTAGTGACCCGTATAGACAGATCCCTGTAGCTCGGTCAGACCCTAAAAATCAAACAGATAGCGAAAGTGCTTAAACCAATGATAGCTCATAATAACAAAGATGTATGTAATAGCTTAACGGATACGACTAATTTATAATCACAGATAGTCAAGTACCCATACACATATACATTGGTCACGAAAAAAGCACACAACTGGTGAAAAGCATATAAGTTTAAAAGGCCTGAAACACTTATCTGTGTTCAGTTCTCGCCTCTACACGTTTCCCCCCATGATGTGGTTCCTCAGGAGGCATATGGGAAAAAGATTCCGTGTGAATAAATCACATCAGAGATACATGCTGTGCCTGGTTGCAGGTCAGGGATACACTGACTAAAACGCCATTAAATAGCCCCCCCCCTAAGAATAAGGGGTTAAAGGGCTAATTGCCACCTGTGTTTGCCGCTCAAAAATCACATCACACATATGGGTCCATTAACAGGCTCCGAACTTACTGTCACAGCGTTCTGGCCGCCATTATTGCTATTTCTCGGCGTCCCGTCTTCTCTGCGCATGCGCAGGTATCTAGCCCTAGAGGTCCAACTGTCAGGCACCTCACTGCGCATGTGCTTGGGCGCCATGTTTCTGTAGACGGCATTTCATCTCAGGACAAGCAGCGCAGGCGCAGTAGCGCCGACTTGAGGCTACGCCCATGTAAATAGCGCTACCATTGCCTGCGCATACAGCTGGGTGCGATATTCATGCCCACCCAGCTGCAACAAAGACGCCTGTCCAGGAGCCGTAGTCTCGGCAAACTGCACCACCAAGATTAGATAGCGCTGTCCTCCGCTATCATTTGTAAAGCACATACACTCCACCCTAAGCTCAGCACATCCAGTGCCCCATAAGCACGGTGGCAATGATAGCATATTTCCTCTGTTGGTACTACCAACAGGTCCCCATAGGTGTAACCACTATTTGTATAGTTACATACACTTTAACCCATCAGTATTAAATTATGAACAACTGCATTAAACCTTTCATATACGTGGGGGCATTATATCCTGTACTTGATGTACATATCGCTAAAAGCAGCAAAATCCGTAGGGACATTAAACCACACATGCTAAGCAATACGACTGGCACATTCCGCGCCTTAAAAGCGTGGTGGTTATGTAGGATCACTTATACCATTAGTGTTATTCTGAGGACCCCTTAGATGTAACCGCAGTTCCATAGTCACATACATACGGCCCAAATATTATACTACGGACGCCTATATGCGATCCCTTAAAACATGGCGGCGCTACACCTTGCTCATATACTTAGCATAAGGAAAAGAGATGGCGTTTGCAAAAAACATTGGTATATGGTGCTATACTGCCAGCCATACAACAAGTGATTTCCATGTACAGCTTATATAGGCATCACATACAAACATGTAAACTTTTTGTATGAAAATGACAATGCATATAGATGTATTTTTATGCATATATCACCATCATGTGATATTTAAATTTTGAAGAATACACTCAATATATAGTATACATGTATACGTAATTGATAAGTATGCAGTGAACTGCAGTCAGCAAAGCCCAACACCCGCAACCACACTATCCTACATCCATTATACGTCGATGATAAAGAGTATGCAAGTTATGCACCACATTCCTATACTCTTGTGAAGATTCCTGCAGGCCATCTACTAGGTCTGCAGCGCTGTATTGTTTTTAATCAGGGGGAAAGGGAAGCGAAGGCAGACCAGACGAAAACAATTCACACAAAGCAACCAAAAGTAAGCCGCTCGTTAAGTCCTCCTGGGGCTACTGAATCCATCCTAAATATCCATTGGGTTTCCTTTTGCAGGATAACCCTATCCCAATCCCCTCTCCTACCATTGTGTTTTATTACTTCCAGAACACAGAATGAGAGAGTCTTACTGTCACCCTGGTGTACCTCCCAAACATGCCATGCTACGGGGGTGTCTCTGTTGTTCTTGATATCTCCCAGGTGTTCCCCAATCCTCCTTCTCAGTTCCCTTTTGGTCTTCCCTATATAATTCTTCGGGCATGTACACGTAGCCATATAGACCACACCAATGGTTTTACAATTAGCAAAGTCTCTGCAGAAGATGCTTCTCCCATTCTGTACACTCCTAAAGCTCTTACATGGTGCTATATAATCACAGAACGAACAATTTCCGCACCTAAACGTACCATTAATGCGTCTATCAAGCCAAGTTCCCTCCTGTTTCGGTCTTTTATAATGGCTGTGTACGAGTCGATCTTTCAAAGACCGTCCTCTACGGAAGGTAATCTGGGGTCTACTTGGGATAATACCTGCCAGGGTTTCATCCAGCTGTAGAATCCCCCAATGTTTTTTAAGGACACTGAAAACCCGATTAGTTTGATTATTGTAAGTTCCAATAATCCTAGGGGTATTCTCAGCCTCTGGTTCTCTATGTGTCTGTAGGAGCGTCCGTCTCTCTCTACTCATAGCATTCCTAAAGGCCGGGTCTAAGACCTCTTCCGGATATCCACGCTCACGGAATCTCTCTCTCAGGTCATATGCTTGTGTCCTAAAGGTAGCAGGGTTGGAGCAGTTCCTCCTTACTCTTAAATATTGTCCTCGAGGGATCCCCCTCTTCAAGGGAGCTGGGTGATGACTCTTCCACTGAAGCAGGGCGTTACTAGATGTCGGCTTACGAAATAGCCTTGTATCCAATGTACCACTGGCATTAATGGTGATTTTAACATCCAAGAACGCTAATTCACGTTTATCATTCTCTGATGTGAACTTTAGCCCAAAGCAATTGTCATTCAACCCTTGTACAAAGCTGTTAAACTCATTTACTGTACCACTCCACATGACCAGGACATCGTCTATGTATCGGTACCAAGCCGATATCTTGTTAGTCCACCATTCCTCTACTCCAGAGAACACTTCGGTTTCCTCCCACCAGCCCAGGAGGAGATTTGCATACGAGAGTGCACAAGAGCAACCCATCGCGGTCCCCCTGAGCTGGTGGAAGTACTTACCGTTAAAAAGGAAATAGTTGTGGGTTAGAACAAACTCCATCAACTCCACTACAAATTTGCTGTGTTTCTCAAAAAAGACGGCTCTTGTCCTTAGATAGTACTCCAATGCCTTCAGACCCATACTGTGAGGAATGCTACTATATAAAGCCTCGACATCTATTGAACCCAAAATGGTCCCCTGTTCAACCACAACGCCGTCTATTTTTTGGAGTAGGTCCGATGTATCACTTACGTATGAGGGTAATGATATTACAAATGGACGTAAGATGTTATCGATGTAAATGCCGACATTCTGGCTCAATGAACCAACACCTGAAACTATGGGGCGTCCTTTTAGGGGGGAGAGACCTTTATGGACCTTTGGGAGGGCATAAAAAGTAGGGATTGTCGGGGTACGGGGAACCAAAAACTTATACTCATTGTAAGAAATTAGTTTATCATGTAGACCAATGTCGAAGATAGTCATTAATGACCCAATAAACCTATCCGTAGGGTCATTCTCAAGTATGCCATATGTCTCCCTGTCATTAAGGATAGATTTACACATCCCCACATATCTCTGGTGGTCGAGGATGACCAAATTACCACCTTTATCCGATGATTTAACAATGATCTGGTCATTCTTCTCCAATTTCTCCAAGGCCTCCCATTCCTCACTATTCAAATTTGGTGATATATCACCATTCAATCGGCCTATTTTCTTAAGGTCATCCTCGACCACTTTCAAAAAAATGTCAATATTCGTGTAGTCACCTGGAGGAGGCATACGATTACTTTTTAATTTAAGGTCAGTTTGTGGACCTAAACCTCTCTCCCTCTCACTGTCCTCCAAGAGGCCTGTCAGAACATTAAGCCCCTCCAGGTCCTCTTCTGATAAACCCAGTTCTAAACATTGTTGTTTGTTATGCAAAGAAAATTTTTTTTTCCATTTTAATTTACGACAGTAGAGATTTAAATCCTTAACACAAGCGAATGTATTGTACCATGTTGTGGGAACAAATGTGAGTCCCTTTCTTAACACACTAATTTCACCAGGTGATAACAGATGGCTACTGAGATTTATGATTTGATTCTCATCATATATATTCTTTACACTCGTTTCCTCAGCTCGTACCCCATTGGGGCCCTCTGCTCTAAAAAAGACGAAGAGTGTGTAGAGGTGGATAACAAAGAAGATGATGGCATTGGGACTAAAGGTCTCGTGGGTGCCCCAAAGCCAATGGTTCCATTCCCTTGGCCTATGAAGCCTTGTTCTCGACCTCTGCCTCCTTGATATCTGCCCGTGTACCCTCTTTGTTTCTGCCATTTTCCTTTTCCCCTATATGATGAAGGCCCACCTCTCCCTCTTTGTCTCCAATACCCTCCCGGCCTCTCCGTGTCTGAGCCCTCTGCCTCAGAGGAAGAAATTTCAGAGACGGTATCTACGCCTCCTAAGAAATTATACGCACTGTTGGTTTTAAACTCTTCTGAGTCTCGTATAAATTGTGTATGTTTACGATTCTTAAGTTGATTTTGATAACGTTCTACTGAGATTTGTAGATTACTCTCCTTTTTATTAAACTCAGGGTCAGATTTAAACAGTAGTGTCTTCTCTATTAGCTCGTTCAGCTGTTTAGATGTAGTTTCTAGAATCTTTTTTTCTTCCTCTAACAGTATTTTCATAAACCTAACAGAATTGTTCGTTCTGTGATTATATAGCACCATGTAAGAGCTTTAGGAGTGTACAGAATGGGAGAAACTTCTTCTGCAGAGACTTTGCTAATTGTAAAACCATTGGTGTGGTCTATATGGCTACGTGTACATGCCCGAAGAATTATATAGGGAAGACCAAAAGGGAACTGAGAAGGAGGATTGGGGATCACCTGGGAGATATCAAGAACAACAGAGACACACCCGTAGCACTTCATGTTTGGGAGGTACACCAGGGTGACAGTAAGACTCTCTCATTCTGTGTTCTGGAAGTAATAAAACACAATGGTAGGAGAGGGGATTGGGATAGGGTTATCCTGCAAAAGGAAACCCAATGGATATTTAGGATGGATTCAGTAGCCCCAGGAGGACTTAACGAGCGGCTTACTTTTGGTTGCTTTGTGTGAATTGTTTTCGTCTGGTCTGCCTTCGCTCCCCTTTCCCCCTGATTAAAAACAATACAGCGCTGCAGACCTAGTAGATGGCCTGCAGGAATCTTCACAAGAGTATAGGAATGTGGTGCATAACTTGCATACTCTTTATCATCGACGTATAATGGACGTAGGATAGTGTGGTTGCGGGTGTTGGGCTTTGCTGACTGCAGTTCACTGCATACTTATCAATTACGTATACATGTATACTATATATTGAGTGTATTCTTCAAAATTTAAATATCACATGATGGTGATATATGCATAAAAATACATCTATATGCATTGTCATTTTCATACAAAAAGTTTACATGTTTGTATGTGATGCCTATATAAGCTGTACATGGAAATCGCTTGTTGTATGGCTGGCAGTATAGCACCATATACCAATGTTTTTTGCAAACGCCATCTCTTTTCCTTATGCTAAGTATATGAGCAAGGTGTAGCGCCGCCATGTTTTAAGGGATCGCATATAGGCGTCCGTAGTATTAATATTATTATTATGCATTTTTATAGCGCCATTTATTCCATGGCGCTTTACATGTGAATACGGGGCAGATATAGACAAATACATTAAACATGAGCAGATAACAAGGCACACGAGTACATAAGGAGGGAGGACCCTGCCCGCGAGGGCTCACAGTCTGCAGGGGGTGGGTGAGGATACACTAGGAGAGGGAAGAGCTGGCTGTTTGGCTGTTCAGTAGGTTGAGGATCACTGCAGGCTGTAGGCTTGTCGGAAGAGATGAGTCTTCAGGTTCTTTTTGAAGGTTTCTATGGTAGGCGCGAGTCTGATGTGTTGGGGTAGAGAGTTCCAGAGTATGGGGGAAGCACGGGAGAAGTCTTGGATGCGGTTATGGGAAGAAGAGATGAGAGGGGAGTAGAGAAGGAGGTCTTGGGAGGATCGGAGGTTGCGTGTAGGTAGGTACCGGGAGAGCATGTCACAGATGTATGGAGGAGACAGGTTGTGGATGGCTTTGTATGTCAGTGTGAGGGTTTTGAACTGGAGTCTCTGGGCGATAGGAAGCCAGTGAAGGGCTTGACACAGGGGAGAGGCTGGGGAATAGCGGGGGGACAGGAGGATTAGTCGGGCAGCAGAGTGTAGGATGGATTGGAGTGGTGCCAGAGTGCTAGAGGGGAGTCCAGAGAGTAGGAGTTTGCAGTAGTCGAGGCGGGAGATGATAAGGGCATGCACTAGCGTTTTCGCAGTGTTGCGGTCAAGGAAAGCATGGATCCGAGAAATATTTTTGAGTTTGAGACGACAGGAGGAGGCAAGGGCTTGGATATGTGGCTTGAAAGAGAGGGCAGAGTCGAGGATCACCCCGAGGCACCGGGCATGTGGGACTGGGGATAGTGAGCAGCCATTGACATTGATGGATAGGTCTGGTGGAGGGGTAGAGTGAGATGGGGGAAAGATGATGAATTCTGTTTTGTCCATGTTCAGTTGTAGAAAGCGAGCAGAAAAGAAGGCTGAAATGGCAGACAGACAGTGCGGGATTTTGGTAAGCAAGGAGGAAAGGTCAGGTCCGGAGAGGTAGATCTGCGTGTCATCAGCGTAGAGATGGTACTGCAAATCGTGGGATTCTATGAGCTGTCCCAGGCCGAAAGTGTAGATGGAGAAGAGTAGGGGTCCTAGAACAGAGCCTTGAGGAACACCGACTGACAAGGGGCGAAGTGAGGAGGTGGTGTGGGGGAGGGAGACACTGAATGTTCGGTCTGTCAGATATGACGAGATCCAGGAAAGGGCCAAGTCTGTGATGCCAAGGGATGAGAGAATTTGTAGCAAGAGGGAGTGGTCTACAGTGTCAAAGGCAGAAGACAGGTCCAGGAGAAGGAGGACAGAGTAGTGTCGCTTGCTCCTGGCAGTTAGTAGGTCATTGGTGACTTTAGTTAGGGCAGTTTCAGTTGAGTGATGGGAACGGAAGCCTGATTGTAACCGATCAAAGAGGGAGCAGGAGGAGAAGTGGGAGGACAGTTCAACATGGACGTGTTGCTCCAGCAATTTGGAGGCATAAGGGAGAAGAGATATCGGGCGATAGCTAGACACAGAGGATGGGTCGAGGGAGGGCTTTTTGAGGATGGGTGTGATCTTGGCATGCTTGAAGGATGAGGGAAAGACACCTGTTGTGAGTGAGAGGTTGAAGAGGTGCGTTAGGGTTGGGATGAAGACCGTGGAAAGGTTAGGGATGAGGTGGGATGGGAGCGGGTCAAGCGTGCAGGTGGTGAGGTGTGATCTTGACAGGAGGGTGGAGAGCTGATCTTCTGTCATGGTGGAGAAGCTGGTTTTTGAGGAGCAGGGCTGAGCAGCTAAGAGGGGTAGTGGGCGCTGTGGGCCAAAGCTTTCTCTGATCGTATCGATCTTCTGTTTAAAGAAAGAGGCGAAGTCATCAGCAGAAATGAGGGGGGAGGGAGGAGGTGCGGGGGGACGGAGTAGAGAATTGAAAGTGTTGAAAAGCTGTTTAGGGTTGTGGGACAGGGAGGATATGAGGGATGAGAAGTAAGTTTGTTTTGCGGCAGTGAGCGCAGACCTGAAGCTGGTGAGGGACTGCTTGTATGCAGTGAAGTGGTCGGCAGAGTGGGATCGCTTCCATCTCCGCTCAGCAATCCTGGAAGCCCGTCTCAATTCTTTGGTCAGGCTGGTCAGCCAGAGCTGCCTGTTAATTGTATGAGTAGTATGTAGTATAATATTTGGGCCGTATGTATGTGACTATGGAACTGCGGTTACATCTAAGGGGTCCTCAGAATAACACTAATGGTATAAGTGATCCTACATAACCACCATGCTTTTAATGCGCGGAATGTGCCAGTCGTATTGCTTAGCATGTGTGGTTTAATGTCCCTACGGATTTTGCTGCTTTTAGCGATAAGTACATAAAGTACAGGATATAATGCCGCCACGTATATGAAAGGTTTAATGCGGTTGTTCATAATTTAATACTGATGGGTTAAAGTGTATGTAACTATACAAATAGTGGTTACACCTATGGGGACCAGTTGGTAGTACCAATAGAGGAAATATGCTATCATTGCCACCGTGCTTATGGGGCACTGGATGTGCTGAGCTTAGGGTGGAGTGTATGTGGTTTACAAATGATAGCGGAGGACAGCGCTATCTAATCTTGGTGGTGCAGTTTGCCGAGACTACGGCTCCTGGACAGGCGTCTTTGTTGCAGCTGGGTGGGTATGAATATCGCACCCAGCTGTATGCGCAGGCAATGGTAGCGCTATTTACATGGGCGGAGCCTCAAGTCAGCGCTACTGCGCCTGCGCTGCTTGTCCTGAGATGAAATGCCGTCTACAGAAACATGGCGCCCAAGCACATGCGCAGTGAGGTGCATGACAGTTGGACCTCTAGGGCTAGATACCTGCGCATGCGCAGAGAAGACGGGACGCCGAGAAATAGCAATAATGGCGGCCGGAACGCTGTGACAGTAAGTTCGGAGCCTGTTAATGGACCCCATATGTGTGATGTGATTTTTGAGCGGCAAACACAGGTGGCGATTAGCCCTTTAACCCCTTATTCTTAGGGGGGGGCTATTTAATGGCGTTTTAGTCAGTGTATCCCTGACCTGCAACCAGGCACAGCATGTATCTCTGATGTGATTTATTCACACGGAATCTTTTTCCCATATGCCTCCTGAGGAACCACATCATGGGGGGGAAACGCGTAGAGGCGAGACCTGAACACAGATAAGTGTTTCAGGCCTTTTAAACTTATATGTTTTTCACCAGTTGTGTGCTTTTTTCGTGACCAATGTATATGTGTATGGGTACTTGACCATCTGTGATTATAAATTTGTCGTATCCGTTAAGCTATTACATACATCTTTGTTATTATGAGCTATCATTGGTTTAAGCACTTTCGCTATCTGTTTGATTTTTAGGGTCTGACTGAGCTACAGGGATCTGTCTATATGGGTCACTAGTGCAGCCCCTAAGGCACCACCCATATTCTGTATCCCGATATATCTCTTTAGGGATTCAGCTAGGGTTATTAGGGGCAGCCGCCGAGGAGCGGGGGCGCCATTTGCGTTCAAGAGGGTGCCAACCTCCGCTGACAGGCAGGGAGACTCGGCTAGGGACTCCTTAGGGCGTACTAGCCTTAGTTACAGGCGATATACATTAGTGTTTAGGGATTGGTACGGTCAGACCATTTGTCTTTACTGGTGAATTACTACCTGGTGTTTTTTCTTTATTTGTTGGTCCCGAGTTTGGTTAGGCCATTTATTAGGTGATGTTTGTGGTATAGTATCTTTATACATGTATAGGGACTCATAGGGCTTTAAGGGTCAGTCGACGAGGAGCGGGGGCGCCATATTGCGTCCAAGAGGGTGCCAACCTCCGCAGACAGGTAGACAACACTGGTAGTGACGTGTAGGGTTTTGTAATTGGTCCCTTTGTCCCTCCCACCCTTTGCCCTTTACAATTTTCTTGGGCCAGGTTTTTTAATTGACCCACTCCCGTATAGAGGGGTCTTGGTGTTGTGTCAGTCTTTTATCCTCATTTGGTTTAATAAAGTTTTTTGGATAGATTAGTTTCTTCGTTTTTCATGACAACCAGAGGTCTTAAGCAGACCTCTATGGTTGTCACTGCCATATTGCTATGAGCACCACCCGGAAGTCGGCACTCATAGCAAGTGAGCAATTCTGCTACATACAGACGATTTGATCATCGCCTGTATTTAGCAGAGCCAATCGGGTTATGGCAGCTTCTAGTCTCACATGGAGACTATTGATGCATGCAAAAAATAAAATAGAATGTTTAATAAAAATCTTAAAAAATAAAAACAATATGAGTTCAAATCACCCCTTTAGCCCCAATCAAATTAAAACAAATAAAAAACATATACATATTTGGTATTGCTGCATTCAGAATAGCCCAATTTATCAAGCTATAAAAAGAATTAATCCAATTGGCAAACAACGTAGCAAAAAAGAAAGTGAAAACTACAGAATTACGTTTTTTGGTCATTAAAATTCAATAACAGGTGTTCAAAAGATCGTATCTACACCAAAATGATATAATTAAAAATGTCAGCTTGGCATGCATGCAAAAAATCAGCCCTCACCCAACCTGAGACCACAGAAAATGGGGACGCTACAAGTTTTGTAAAATGACCCTTTTTTTAAACAAACTGGATTTTTTTCACCACTTAAATAAAAAAGAACCTTGACATGTTTGAGGTCTAAGAACTCGTAATGACCCTGAGAATCATAATGGTAGGTCAGATTTAGCATTTGGTGAACACGGTAAATAAATACAAAAAAAAGTTGTGGAATTGCACTTTTTTTTGCAATCTCACCACACTTCGAATTTTTTTCCCGTTTTTGAGTACACGATATGGTAAAACCCAGTATGGCTATATTGACAGAAAAATAAAAAAGTTATGGCTCTGGGACGAAGGGGGCAAAAAACAGAAATGCAAAAATGAAAAAGGGCTCCGTCATGAAGGGGTTAAATAAAAATTGAAAAGTGTGTTTTGTTTTTATTTCACATAAAGGACTTTATACTTGCTGTGCATTTAGTTACAATACAACTATAGGATTAGTGAAGGAAAGGCGTCTTATAGATGCCTCTCCATTACTAAACCATGGGCTAGATATCACCAGACAATACAAAGGTGACATCAACCCCACAAATATGAAACCCACTTGCCACCACCACAGGGCCAGTGGGAAGAGCTTAGCAAAGTGCCAGGATTTGTGCAACTAATAGATGGGCCTTTACTGGGCGGCTGCAGGCTGCTATATTTAGGCAGTATGCGCGAGTTGGGGCGCCACAGCGCAAGTGTAGGGTGCCATCCTCTGCAGCCTGGTAGGGAGACGATAAATCCCACATTAGGGTGCATATTCATCCCTTATTACCCTAGATGAGTGGTATTTGTTTAGTATTAAATTAAGTATTATAAACTTACTATTAAAGATATTTTCTTTCAATATACTAAATAAAGGTGATGTTTTTAATTTCAATATTTGTAATTAGTGTTAAGTTGGTGAGATAATTAACCCCATAACCATTACCCCACTTTGCACCACACCAGGGCAAGTGTGAAGAGCCGTGCAAAGTGCCAGGATTGGTGCATCTAATAGATGCACCTTTGCTGGGCAGCTACAGGCTGCTATTTTTAGGCTGGGGGGCAACATCCATGGTCACTTACCAGCCCAAGAATACCAGCCCTCAGCTGTCTGCTTTACCAAGGCTGGCTGATAAAGGCTGTGGAGGGACCCCATGACATTTTTTAATTATTTATTTAAATGATTAAAAAAATGAAGTTTATGCTTTCGATCACAGCTCCGGGCTCAGGCTGTCATTTGAAAGCGTGGGAACTAGGGTCGAGCGAAACGGGTCGGCAAGATTCAGAAGTCGCCGACTTTTGGCAAAGTCGGGTTTCATGAAACCCGACCCGACCCCTGTGCGATCTTCTGAATCTGGTATTGGAATTCCGATACCGAATCCCGATATGTTTAAGATATTGGGAATCGGTATCGGAATTCAGATTTAAGTGTAAAATAAAGAATAAAAATAAAAAATATTGCTATACTCACCCTCGGACGTGCCCTGGTTGTAACCGGGAGCCTTCCTTCCTAAGAATGAGCGCCTGAAGGACCTTTCGATGACGTCGCGGCTTGTGATTGGTCGCATGAGCAGTCACATGGGCGTCCTAATAATTCCTAATAGGTATATACTCACCCTCGGACGCGCCCTGGTTCTAATCCGCAGCCTTCCTTCCTAAGAATCAGCGCTTGAAGGACCTTTCGATGACGTCGCGTTTTGTGATTGGTCGTGTGACGCCCATGTGACCGCTCACGCGACCAATCACAAGCCGCGACGTCATCGAAAGGTCCTTCAGGCGCTCATTCTTAGGAAAGAAGGCTCCTGGTTACAACCAGGGCGCGTCCGAGGGTGAGTATAGCAATATTTTTTATTTTTATTCTTTATTTTACACATTGATATGGATCGCAGGGCCTGAAGGAGAATTTCCTCTCCTTCAGACCCTGGAAACCATTAGAAACCCAATGCACTGCATTGGGTTTCGTGTTTCGGCCGACCCCGACTTTTCTATAGGATCGGCCGATTTCACTCGACCCGACTTTTGAAAAAGTCGGGTTTCGTGAAACCCGACCCGATCCTATAAAAACAAAAGTCGCTCAACCCTAGTGGGAACCACAGCTCTCTGAACGGTGGTAATGATTTACAGTGCCACCGATCACAGTCACAGCTATGGGGTCATCTGACAACATGTCACCACAACACTCTGACCAATGATAGTGATCTTACCACAAACAGAACCGCCGGTAAGATCACAGCCTTAGTGGAAACTCGGTTATTAACCAAATTTTTCGGGAAAATGTTTGGGAACCAGAACACAAATCTGAATGTGCTACGTTCGTGCCAACTTTGAGATTTTCCAAACAAGTTCGCTCATCTCAACTCTTGATAAAGATGTTGGTACGTAGCAGAAACGCATTATGATTTTTAAAAAATTCTTATTATCATCATTGTTGACCAACCAATTTATTCTAGCAGTACAGCCCACTTACCATGTTCTATTCAATTGAATCCAAACTCTTGATATTTAGCACTAGCTTTCTTTCTATCCCTCCCACTCCCTTCCTCGTCTATACATGGGATTCCTGACCCTTTCTTTAAAAAATTTCTAGTATCTCACACACATCTCTCATTCTATGGGCCCACACCTGTGGTACACCTGCATGCAGAACATGCTCTCTCTCATTTCTTAGCTCGTAGCATCATATCTCCTCTCAAACAAACGAGTACTGTGTTTGCAGGCACAGTTTTTCTGCAGTCTAATCATCTCTCCCACAAACTTGACAGGCATTGAGTAACCTCCACTGCAGATTCTACACCAATTGTTAATCACTTTCCTTAACTTTACAGGCAGGATGGTCTTCTCCACTTGAGACAGCATGCAGAAGCAGCTTTAATAAGCAAATGATTGGCTACCCTTCATAACTCCTTACCACATAGTAAATGCAAGCGAAGTCATAGGAAACAAAATCACGGTCTGATGAGGAGCGCTGAGGTGAAAATGGTGGAAGCAATTAAAAAAAAAGAAAGTATTATTTTTTTAAGTGCACACCTTTATTGAAAGATAATCTTTCTTTTTTTTATTCCTAATCAGACCACAGTTTTGTTTCCTATGACTGCTATTCTCCCTCCCTGAGGGTGCGCGGCAGGAGCTGCTCTCACAGGCTCTTCACAGGCAGATCAGGACCTTCCATCACATGACCGCAAGGACCTACGGTCACATGACTCCCAGCATGCACCACAGTCCTTACAGGCACTGCACAGAGAGTCTCCCTTCAGCAGGGATTACTGAAGCCTTGCCAGGCTACCACAGTAGATCACCTTGCCATCACTCGCAGCTGTCAGCCATCTACCCCTTGGACACACCATCATCTTTCACATGCACACCGTGGTTATGCAGGGGTGCATAACCTCCTATGGTTAGTGACTACACAGCTTCACCCACAATCTATTGTTCCACTGGTCCTGCTCATGCGTGTCACTATCCTCTTTTCTTTTAAATGCAAGCGCAGGCTTACTTGGCTCCTGCCTGATCACATGCTCTTTGTGTCTGACCTCAAATGGTGGGAAGGCAGAAGCCTTTATATCTTTTGTCATTCTGTGGTACGCATACTAATGGTGACCCCCATGTACCCTATTAACCAAATCATTATGTTCATTTCAAATGAAGTTATCACCTGTCCAACCTGCTACAGCAACTTAATGTATTTCTTGACCCTGTATTGTGGCACCTCAGAATTTTTGCAGGTAATAGCGCATTGTACAGCCTTATTATAACGCAAAAGGAACCTGTCAGCTTCCCTAGTCATTACCATGACTGTGCTGCAAACCTTTACTGCATTCTAATAAGCCGCTTTTTGTTGCTTAGTGATTGACAAATAAATATAAAATTAACTTTAACCGTGTGCTTGCTCTACATAAATTAGTGAGTGACTATTTGGGAGGTTGGGGAGTGTTGATTTCCTCAGGCTAAGGGCAGAATCAGGCTGCCGTATTCCTCATGTGAGAATCACATTCCACTGCACGGAATGGCCTGGCACCTCTCCTGACCTGAGCAAGATGGATTGCTATGCACACAAGAAATACGGCAGTCTGTCTCTGCCCTAATCCTCATTCTCCTTGGGTAAGCACATCCCTGTTTGCATGAGCGATTTACAAAAGCAATGTCACCACTGACTCCTTGCAAATCTTGGGAATGTGCATGATGTTTTGTCTCCTTGGGAGTGTGCAATAAATTCGACTGTATGCTCTCCAGCTTCATCGGTGCACTGCGCATGTCCAGGAAGGCAACAATGATGCAGAACTAAGCCAGCCACTTACTATTTTATTCTTTTCTTTTTCTTTTAATTTTTATAGTATTTAATGTGAGGGATAAATAATATGATAATTTCCTGGCTAAACTTTTCAGTAATTATTTTTGAAATGCATTCTCATTCTTTTATCAGCACTAGTAGGGGGACTTGAACAGTTTACCTTTTGACTATAAGTAAAATATATTAAACATATATTAAAATACTTCTATATTGCAATTTACTATGCATTTCAAATGTATTCTAATGGCTCTCTCACACTGCGTATAACCCGGCCGAGTGTTATCTGATGTGTTATCGGATAGCACTTGGCCCATTGTTATACTATGGGACATTGCAGATCAGTGATTTTCTTTCTTATTGCGATTTGTCAAAAGAAACAATCACAGAATGCTGCGAATGGCTCTGCAAATCAGACTACGCTCACCCATACAAGTCTATGGGTGCATGTAAAACATCCAAGCGCAGTCTGATGTACGCGCACAGAGACAGTGGAGAAGATGAAGAAATTAAGAAAGCATCTATGGTAGTGTAAGCTTACCCTAAGGCCGGAGTCACACTGGTGAGAAACTCGCACGAGTCTCGCGTCTTAATACCTTACAGTGCCGCCGGCACTCAGGAACGGAGCGCTCAGCTGCATAGAAATACATGCAACCACACACTCCATTCCCATTGCCGGCAGCAAGCCGGGTATTGAGACGCGAGACTTGTGCGAGTTTCTCGCAAGTGTGACCCTGGCCTTACAGGCAGCCTAGCATACCTTGTCCATATTGGACTTGGCTATCAATAAAACCTAGGGTCCTGCTACAGACAGAGTGGGATACCCATAGAAGACTTGGGGCTCATTCTTATATTTGATTTTTCAACATATGGGAAACACTGACCTATTATTCTGATCAGACTTTTTTTAGAGTTTGCACAGGGTTTAGTCAGAGTGTCAACCATTTTTATCATACATGAAGAAATAAAAAAAAAAACAACTTCTCTATTCTGACAGTTTGCAAAAATCGGCGCACATTCGGATTTTATCCGATTACCTTCCAATTTTTCCATTAAGCCATTGACTTGTATTGCCAATTTTGATCTGACCCTCAGACCAAGATCCGACATGTCTCTGCAATTTTCTGTGAAAAATGGCGGACATGTGACTGGCCCAATGGAATATCACAGGTATGAATGTTATCTGTACAAATCACGGAGAGCACTTACACGTGAAACTCGGACTTGTGAGTGAGCCCTAATCCCAATCAAAAGGCGCATTGCATTGGAAGAAGGCGTATTAATGTCTGCCGAAAAAAAAGCATATTGGGGTCACTAAGGAGATAACATTGGAGGCATTTAGGGGTATAATTAAATCCTTCTGTTTCTCTATTTAAATCCTGGAAAAAGTGTGTTCAAAATAAAGCCAAATGAAGGTTTGTGCTTAACATCTGTGGTCAAGTCCACTATATATCACCCAAAAGGAAATTAAGCATGAAACGCTTTACAGTGCAAGTGTTTATGTAATGCATATAGGTGAATACGTAACTAATTTATGGAGGATATGAATGAGGGATTCCTTTTTATTAGCTGTGAAATTCCTAATATTGTGTTTTAGAATTGATTTTCTAAGCAAGTTCATCTTTGCATTATGGAATTCAAGAAATACGGTATATGTAACATTTATTGGTAACAAAATAAAGCCATACAATGGGTGATAATGGAGGTCGCTTGCCCTTTTATTTAATAATAAGCTCAGCAACTGGAACTTTGTGACTTTGCACTAATTGTCGATGGGCTTGTTAGAGCTGGACTTATCCTGCAGGAAGAATTTTTACACTTCTGTCTTATAATAGAACATAAATTCCGAATGCAGCCAGCCCTAGATTACTTGAGGCAGTTTCTTCTACTTCTACCCTTCAGGTCAAGAGTTTCCATTCCATTCTGTCATAATTAATGGCACGTCATATAAAATGTGTATCATTCCTTCAATTTTCAGAAATCAACAATTTTCTACATGTGGCTCGACGATTGTCACTATATTACTGTGGCTCATAGACTGGACAGCTGCTGTTTTTCACAAAGCGATCACAGTTTACAGAGCCTTCTGGGCCAAACTGTACCCTGAAAAGATAAAAAGTGCCAAAAACACATAGCGATATATGTGAGGTATTAGTTGATATTCTGGCCAAAGTACAGAGCTCACAACGCAGGTCACCGGTCCTCACACTTGTGAGTCCTACTCTAACATCAAAACCACAAAAAGAGGATGTGAGAATCCTCCAAAAAGTTGGGCCCAGATGGCTCTGTAAACTGTGGGCTCTATTCACACAGGACGCATTAGTCAGCACTGGTTAGCCCGCCATATAACGTCATTAATAGGTTGTGAGCCAGATGCTCTGCATTTTCTGTGTGAATATTGCCACATACAGACTGCATTATTTGTGCACTGGTGTTCCAAATGGCCAATCCCCTGATTGTAGGATGGCTGTCTTATGGGTATTACTGCACCTGTGTAGCCGCCATCTTTAAATGGGTCCAAAGCGCTCTGTTAGTGCATTTGTTTTGAGCCCTGGGCAGGTAAGAGTCTCTGCCTTTTTCCTGGTGATTTTATAAGTATATAAGAGAGATGCTGTAAAGGGGCTACGAGGTACACATAAAATTGGCCATTTTTATGCGCTAAACGCTCTCATTTTTCATATTTCTAGTGCAGTAATGCAGTTCAAATTTCATTTTTCAAGTTTGTATGTTCTAGCGCTGCAGTGTGCTGCCTTATTTACTTAACTATATACGAGTTGGCGACTCTAGGTTCAGCACCTGTACACACAGAGTCTATGTTTGGATGTGCCGGTCAGGTTTTTGAAATGTATTCTCTAGCCTTCTGATCGTGCACTCCGCCTCCTAGCCACAGGTGTTTTAATTACAGGAGGTCCAATACCCCTCCACAGAGAGAGAGAATTTTAGTCTAGGAAGAGGTTTCACATGCACCCATTCAGATGGAGACGTTTATTCTCAGCGAGGTAAGGCAAGTGTAGGACCTGGTATAAGAGAGATGCCGTAAAGGGGCTACCAGGTACACATAAAATTGGCAATTTTTATGCGCTAAACGCTCTCATTTTCATATTTCTAGTGCAGTAATGCAGTTCAAATTTCGTTGTTCAAGTTTGTATGTTCTAGCGCTGCAGTGTGCTGCCTTATTTACTTAACTATATACGAGTTGGCGACTCTAGGTTCAGCACCTGTACACACAGAGTCTATGTTTGGATGTGCCGGTCAGGTTTTTGAAATGTATTCTCTAGCCTTCTGATCGTGCACTCCGCCTCCTAGCCACAGGTGTTTTAATTACAGCAGGTCCAATACCCCTCCACAGAGAGAGAGAGAATTTTAGTCTAGGAAGAGGTTTCACATGCACCCATTCAGATGGAGACGTTTATTCTCAGTGAGGTAAGGCAAGCGTAGGACCTGGTACAAGAGAGATGCCGTAACGGGGCTACCAGGTACACATAAAATTGGCCATTTTTATGCGCTAAACGCTCTCATTTTTCATATTTCTAGTGCAGTAATGCAGTTCAAATTTCGTTGTTCAAGTTTGTATGTTCTAGCGCTGCAGTGTGCTGCCTTATTTACTTAACTATATACGAGTTGGCGACTCTAGGTTCAGCACCTGTTCACACTGAGTCTATGTTTGGATGTGCCGGTCAGGTTTTTGAAATGTATTCTCTAGCCTTCTGATCGTGCACTCCGCCTCCTAGCCACAGGTGTTTTAATTACAGCAGGTCCAATACCCCTCCACAGAGAGAGAGAATTTTAGTCTAGGAAGGGGTTTCACATGCACCCATTCAGATGGAGACGTTTATTCTCAGCGAGGTAAGGCAAATGTAGGACCTGGTATAAGAGAGATGCCATAAAGGGGCTACCAGGTACACATAAAATTGGCCATTTTTATGCGCTAAACGCTCTCATTTCTTATATTTCTAGTGCAGTAATGCAGTTCAAATTTCGTTTTTCAAGTTTGTATGTTCTAGCGCTGCAGTGTGCTGCTTATTTACTTAACTATATACGAGTTGGCGACTCTAGGTTCAGCACCTGTTCACACTGAGTCTATGTTTGGATGTGCCGGTCAGGTTTTTGAAATATACCCACTGACAAAGACATGAACAGTCTATAATTTTATTGGTATGTTAATTTTAACACTGAGAGATAGAATATCAAAAATAAAATCCGGAAAATCACATTGTATAAATTATATACATTTATTTGCATTTTGCAGTGAGAAATAAGTATTGAGCCCCTACCAACCATTAAGAGTTCTGGCTCCTCCAGACCAGTTAGGCTGGGTTCACATTGCATTCCCACAGTCCGTTAGATGGAATATGTTACACCGTGGCATAACGCGGTGTAACGTAGTCCGCTAGCGCCGCAATTGACTCCAATGTCGGACGCATCGCTAGCGCACGCCCACAATGGGCGTGCGCTAGCCATGTGCCGTCATTGAGTGATGGACTCTGAGACGCGGGCTGCAGCGTTTCCGGGTCCGTCACTGCTAGCGCAGATACAGCTAGCAGATGCTAGCAGATGCCAAAGTCGGCACTTGCGTTCCAGCAGCCCGTTTAACGAATGTGTTGAACGGGCTGCTGTAACGCAGTATGAACCCAGTGTGAACGCGTCAGGCAGAGAGAGTCTCCCTCTCTCTTTTTTAATATTGTTTTTTAAAATGCTGCAATACATTTTGGATATTTTACTTACACTGGATGGACGTGCTGGATATTCCCTTTTCCTTTCTTGAACCCAGCCTTAGACGCTCTTAATCAACTCGCTACCTGCATTAAAGACAGCTGTCTTACATAGTCGCCTTTATAAAAGACTCCTGTCCACAGACTCAACTTTGGTAACCTGTATATTTCATTCATACCATATTTATGTAATAATTTTATATATGAATTAATGCACCCTATTCACTACACTATACATAGTAACACTATTGTTCCCCTGCATGGTACTCTCTTCCCCCTTCATGCAGGAACACCGGCATACTCACAGTCCTGGCCTCAGCGTGGTCCCCAGCATGCTCCTGCCTCCTGCTTCAGTGCATACCGCACAGAATTTCGGCAGCACACCAATTGGGCTGAAAGGTTCGCACCAAATACTTAACATGTGCACACACCCTCAACTTTGGTAACCATGTCACATTCACGTGAGACCAGGTTATATGGTATGGGCATGAAAAACCAAATCATTGTCAAAATAAATCAGTTATAGATCAGTGTCGACTTACATCCACTTATGGCTGATTCCAATGATTAAATTGGCCTTACCTTCTGCCTTCCTAATTGTCCATTATCTGTCTTCTGCACAGCCACCACCAGTGTTGTTGGCCCACTCTCAGCTGGTCATCTACTCTTTGTCCATTATGTCACTAACTATATATAGCAATCATCAATGCTAGCATCACTACTGGCCCTACACTGCAAGATATCATCATGCCACATCTTCAGGTTGATTGGTTGCACTGATATTGTTGGGGTTGCAGGCCATTTAATGTCGCACATTTCCTTGCCTGTCCCCTCAAGATTGTTTACTGTGCAGCTTCTGCTGATGATGATGAACCTTTACAGCAAGCCAGCCACACATCACTTGGCTGCAATTTGTGTTTTATAGTGCTACTTACCATCAATTATCTGTCTCCTGCATTGTTCTGCTGCAAACAGTGCTGATGGCCCATGCTCATCTAGGCCTCCTTTTCTTGTCCATCATATAATCTATATACTATATCTATCTCTATATACTGCCCCTATACAGCCAGACATCTCCCTGCCTGCCATGTCAAATTTTTATATCAGAGGCTTCTACTGTTGTCACTGCACAGCCATGCCACCCAGAAAACTATTGACTGACCATAGTGCTTTCTAGCCATGCCATCCATGGATCTCACGGATGCACATTGTGTTTTATAGTGCTAGACTGTACTGTTGCGGTAAATGTCCTTTCTTGAAGGCATACAAGCATAACTCAGCTCTAAAATTAGGGCTATTTTTTAAAAAGTCTTGTTGACACACCATTAGGCTTTGTACACATGATGCAATTTTGATGCATTTGTGCAGCATTTTTTACTCTCGGAAATGCTCGAAAAATGCAATGGAATACTTATGCAAGGTAATGCAATGACAATCCTGAAGTGTTGTGCACATGATCCGTAAATTTCCATCTGTATTTGCAGCGTTTTATTTTCTGGAGAATGTCAATTCTTTTTGCGTTTCTGCAGAGTTTTTGACTCATTGACTTAACTTGAGTCAGTCAAATCTGCAGCAAAAACGCAGGTGTCAAAAGGTTTGCTTATTTGCTGCTTATTTGCTGCAGGTTTGCTGCCAAAAATGCTGTAACTTGTCTAAGGGAAATGATGTCAGAAGGAGGAAGAGAGTGTGGGCAGAGAATATGTGTGTCTGTGTTTGGGTGGAGAATATATGCGTGTGTTTCTGTGTGTGGTCAGAGATCACTGATGTGACTGCTCTCAAAGTGATCAGGATCGTCATGGGACATTATGGATTATCTTCTCAGTGGACAGGTGAGGAATATTGTGGTTCATTATTTTACTTTTGCTGGCGTCGGTGGATTAGGCATTCGGTGAGTATGGTTTAGTTAAGATTTTTAAAGGAGTCTGTGCCATTATTTCAAATAAAGGACTTTATTCTTGTTGTCTGTGTTTTTATACACTATCACTATGGGGTTAGTAATGGATAGGTGTCTTATAGATGCCTCTCCATTACTAACCTGTGGGCTTGATGTCACCTGACAATACAAAGGTGACATCAACCCCACAAATATGAACCCCACTTGCCACCGCTACAGGGCAAAAGGGAAGAATGAGGCTAAGTGGCATGTGCAAATCGCGTACGTGCATTCACGTGAACACTTGCTCACACTGGGAATATCCAGGAATCATAATAGTGTCCACACAATATAATATCCCGATTCAGCTGTCTGTAGTCACATAGAGTGATTGCGGACTTTTGTTCCAAGGCTGGACAATCAATTTAATGTGACTGTAGGTATTTTTTAACAAAAGAAAAAATGTAATGTCCTAGTGCCTGAACTGATTTGCTGGGAAATATAAGATTCCTTCATATTCCGCAGAAAGTGAACATTTATTAACTAGTGAATTCCTTTTAACTTGATAATGACAAGACTATCTTTCTAAACTACATACATTTTGCAGTGAAAAAATGTGCTAGCTAGCCAAAATCAGAAACCCATATGAGACAGAAAGTATCATTTCAGCTGAAAAGACTACAAAATAGTTACTATTCAGTGCAGTAAATCAAGAAAGTGCTGATTTAGGTACTATTAAATTTACTTTAATTCTTCCAGAATGTCAGAAGCAACTGCCATGGGTTGTCCTTATGCTAATTCACTCTTTGAAGTCTGTTGGCATGAATCATGCTAGAACAATAAAAATACCCTTCCCCTGTATAAGTAATGTTCATTGTGCCAGTCTAAACCACGCACTTTAGATTGACATAGCAACTTGATGGGGTCTGATTTAACCATAAACTGGTGCATAAAAACAAAACTGCTCATATCAAAACACTTTCCTTTTTTTTATTCTTTAACATCTAAACTTCCCAAATTGTGCTTTGTATTTCAGATACAGTAAAATATATATTACCTGTCCAGTAATAATGTCCCCATCCTGTAATAATGTCCCTCACTCTATAATAAAGTCTCCAAGCCTGTAATAATGTTCTTTGTTCAGTAACAATATCCCTCAGCCTGTAATAATTTCCCCAATCCTGTAATAATGCCCCTGTTCTGTAATAATGTCCCTTATTCTGTAATAATGTCCTTCAATCTGTAATAATATCCCTCGCCCTGCATTAATGTTTGTCACCCTGTAATAATGCCCACTGTCCTGTACTAATGTCCCCAAGCTTGCAATAATACCGCATGCCCTGTAATAATGTCCCTCAGCCTCTAATAATGCCCCTCATTTGTTAGTAATGTCTTCTGTCCTGTAAAAATAACCGGAAACTTGTAAAAATGTCCACTGTCCTGTAATAATGGTCTGCACCCTGTAATAATGTCCCTCAGCCTGTAATAATGGTCCCCTATTCTGTAATAATGGTCTCAATCATGTAATAATATTCCCAACCCTGTAATAATATGTCCAAATATGTAAAAAGGTCCCTTGATTTGTAACAATGCCCTTAAGTCTTTAACAATGTCCTCAATCCTGTAATAAAGTCCCTCATTCCGTTACAATGTGTCATCCTGCAATAATGTCCTCTGTCCTGTAATAGTGTATCCAAGCTTGTAGTAATGTCTCTTGTCCTGTAATAATGTCCCTCAACCTGTAATAATGGTCCATGTCCTGTAATAATGTCCCTCAACCTGTAATAATAGTCCCTAATCATGTAATAATGTTCACAATCCTGTATATTTTGTGCCCAGGTCTGTAATAAGGTCCTATGTCCTATAATAATGGTTACCTATCCTTTAATAGTGTCCCCTGTCTGGTAGTAATGTCCCTCAGCCTGTAATAATGTCTCCTGTCCTGTAGTATTGTCCCAATCCTGGTCCTATCTTAAGGTACCTTCACACTGAATGACATCACTAGCGATCCGTGACGTTGCAGCGTCCTGGATAGCGATATCGTTGAGTTTGACAGGCAGCAGCGATCAGGATCCTGTTGTGACATCGTTGGCCGGAGCAGAAAGTCCAGAACTTTATTTCATCGCTGGACTCCCGCAGACATCGCTGAATTGGCGTGTGTGACGCCGATTCAGCGATGTCTTCACTGGTAACCAGGGTAAACATCAGGTTATTAAGTGCAGGGCCGCGCTTAGTAACCCGATGTTTACACTGGTTACCAGCGTAAACGTAAAAAAAAAAAAACACTACATACTTATATTCCGGTGTCTGTCCCCGTTGTGCTTTCCGGCCGCTGCGCTTACACAGTGCAGAGAAGCAGAACGCCGGGGGACAGACAGCGGAAGGTAAGTATGTAGTGTTTTTTTTTTTTTACATTTTCGCTGGTAACCAGGGTAAACATCGGGTTACTAAGCGCGGCCCTGCGCTTAGTAACCCGATGTTTACCCTGGTTGCCAGGGGACTTCGCATAGTTGGTCGCTGGAGAGCTGTCTGTGTGACAGCTCTCTAGCGACCACACAGTGACGCTGCAGCGATCGGGATCGTTGTCTAGATCGCTGCAGCGTCGCTAAATGTGACGGTACATTTATAGTAATGCCCCCATCTTGGTCCCATCTTTTAGAAGCATCCCCATGTTTGTCCCCTTCTAGTAACAATGTCCCCTATTCTGCTGTTCTTTACATACACATAAAAAATCTCACCTGACCTCGCTAATTCGGCGAACAGCATCCTCCTCCTCGGACACAGCCAGGATGCTTAGCTATGATGTCATTTACGGCTACACTGGGATGGCGACGTCAACTGCTGGACTCTGATTGGTCACTGGCTGCTATTGCCATTGTGGTGCAGAGAGCTGGTCTCGGCCCACAACACATATCAATTGAATGTGTGTCCGTCTGTTGAAAAGAAGTTAGGACATTGGTGGGCAATTGGCTCGCTGGACACGATTATCTCAGGGGCCCCATGTCTCAAATGATTAACCCCTTAAACCCTATTGCATTTTCCATTTTTGCGTTTTTGTTTTCTCTCCCCCCCCCCCTCTTCCTAGAGCCGTAACTTTTTTTATTTTTTGGTCAAAATGGCCATGTGAGGGCTTGCTTTATGCAGGACAAGTTGTACTTTTGAACGACATCATTGGTTTTAACATATCGTGTACTGGAAAATGGGAAGAAAATTCCAAGTGCTGTGAAATTGTAAACAAAGTGCAATCCCACAGTTGATTGTTTTTTTTTACCACGGTACTAAATTCTAAAACTGACCTGCCATTTAGATTCTCTAGGTCATTACGAGTTCATAGACCCAAACATGTATAGGTTCTTTTTTTATGTAAGGCTAGGTTCACATTGCGTTGATGGCAGTCCGCTAATGGAATCTGTTACAAAGCGCCACTAACGCAATGTAATGGATCCGTTAGCGCACCCATTGACCGCAATGTATCTAGCGCATCGCTAACGTATGCCATTTTTGGCATGCGTTAGCAATGTCCCGTTATTTTATGACAGACCTCGAACGCTGCTTGCAGCGTTTTTGGGTCCGTTCTCGCTAGTGCAGATCGGGCATCTGCGCTTGCGGGATCGCTAAAAGCAATCCCTTTTTGTACATTGCGCTAGCGCATTCCATTAGCATATGCGCTAAATGGATTGCACTAACACAATGTGAACCTAGCCTAAGTTGTGAAAAAAATCCCCAAATTGCGCCATTTTCCAATACCAGTAGCGCCTCCATTTTTCATGATCTCGGGTTCAGTGAGGGATTATTTTTTGTGTTCCAAACTGATGTTTTTAATGACACCATTTTGGTGCAGATACGATCTTTTGATCACCCATTATTGCATTTTAATGCAATATTGCGGCGACTAAAAAAATAATAATTCTGGCGTCTTGACTTTATTTCTTGCTGCGCTGTTTAATGATCAGGTTAATTCTTTTTTTATATTGATAGATCGGGCAATTCTGAATGCGGCAATACCAAATATGCATATGTTTGTTTGTTGTTTATATTGTTTTATTTTGAACGAGGCGAAAAGGGGGTGATATGAACTTTTATATTTTCTATTTTTCTTATATTTTTTTAAAACTTTTTTTTTACTTTTGGCATGGTGGCTATAATCCGATCGGCTTTGCTACATACAGGTGATGATCAGATCGCCTGTATTTAGCAGAATTGCTCACTTGCATAGCAATCCACCAGTGACAACCATAGAGGTCTGCCGGAGACCTCTGGTTGTCATGCCAACCCATCAGTGACCCGCGATCACGTGACGGAGTTACCGATGGGCATGATTTCTGGTGCGCTTGCCGGAAGTGTGAGTTAAATGTCGCTGTCAGGAATTGACAGCGACATTTAACTAGTTAACAGCCGCTGGTGGATCGCAGTTCCATCCACGGCTTTTGCGGGCACATGTCAGCTGTATGTATCAGCTGACGTGTTCTCGAAAAAGGTGTGGGCTTAGCACCGGAGCCAGCTCCAAACAAGGGGAGTCTGACATCAATGTACTATTATGCCCGGTGTCGGAAAGGGGTTAACGAATTTATTGGCAACTCTGAGTATGCTGAAATTTAAATGTTGTTTTTCATTTTGGTCCAGAAATAGTGTAAGTCTCTTGCTAGCAGTTCTTTTTGACTGATGTTGTTTAGTAACTGATCCCACCTCGCTTTAAGTAGTCACATGACCCATCAGCTGATCGTTGATTATAGAGTTCTTCTATGCAGACCAGTTAGCTTTGCGGAGCTCTACTGTGATGGTAGTGTTGTTGCTGCTTTAGTTCTGATTCCTGGCACAGTTTGCTCTTCTGCTGTGGTGCTTAGCAGCAGAGCCTGAGCTGAGTATTTTCTATTTTGTCTGTCCCCTGTTTGTCTCTCCCCTGTGTGTTACTGCAGTGCCCCAGAGTCCTGGTCGTTGCAGTAATGTCACTCTGCCACTAAGGGGAGTGATATTATGTCTGATTGCACTAAAGGAGTTCACCTGACCAGGTATCACAGTCACACGTTACACTTCACACTCCGGCCACCAGGGGGAGCAAAAGGCACCATGTATTAGGCCACTCCTCACACTTTGGTAAAACTGGGGGTTGGATAGGAAGTTAGACAGAACGCAGCCTGGGAGAGCTCCAGGGAGGACCTGTCAGGGGTGGGTTCCTGGCAGGTGCCTAGCAGAAGGACAGAACGTACGGAGCCGCACCTGCACTACCTTGCGGTGGCATCCTAAGGAAGGTCACGAAGGATATTGTGGAGAAGAGAGAAATGAAATTGCAGCACAAAGAGATATCCATTAGGAGTTGTGCTCCGTGATCGGCAACATCCTACTAAGGCGCTTAGCCGGTGGCCGAAACGCCGAGGAAGTAACAGACTTCAAGCATTACTTCAAACAGCAGCAGGACAGTTGATTTTAGGTTGGCTGTCTACCATACATCACCTAAGCAGACATAGGAGGCAAAGTTGGAGAGGGGCGTCTCTAGGGTCCCAGAATAGCTCCGAGCCTTCCCGTCAAACGGGTGTGTCCTATCCAGATAATAAACTTGGGGGACGGAGAGAAAGAGAAAGAACAGATACGAAAGTTGTGAGGACTATCCCGAATGCTCAGCAGGGAAGGACTACAACACACAGGCGCTAGTTGGTAGTCACTGATTTCCACCTGCAAAGGGAAATCTGGATGTGCCTTCGGACCGGCCGGACTCAGCCAGCCCAGTTAGCAGTGCTCTGGATTGCGGATCCCGAAGTCTTCAGTAAAAAGGTAAAGAGACTGCAACCCTGTGTCCTCATTATTAACTGCGCCTCACATCATCGCCACCTACACTACTGGGAAGCCCTGGGGATACACTTCACCTGTGGGAAGGTATACCATCTAGCTGCAATTCCATCACCCCAGCGGACCCCCAAGCAGCGTCGGTCACCCTGACCGAAGACCACAGGTGGCGTCATGAACCCTTGACAAACTTTCATTTACCCTTTCATTGGGCGCCATTTAGCAGGGTCACAGACCGCCGTGACCGTGACAACCCCAGCACCGAGACAGAGAGGACCGGTTCCAAGTACCCCGCGGCCCTGCGTCTGGGGGCGCTCCATTGCCATCTGGAGTGGTGAGGCTAGCGTTTGTGCTGGCCAGTGCACTAGCTAAGGTCAATTGAATTGACAATCAGGGAGTAGGCAAGTGATAGCAGCAGGGAGAAGAACCCACACAGAGCATCAGGTAAGCTTAGGAACAGGCTCCTGTTGGTGTCAAGAGGTGTCCTATCGCTCGCTCCCTAACTTTAGGGCCTTCCTCTCTTTTATTCCATCCCATCATGTCTTGTCCACCTGACTTACCCGTGTCTGAGCATAACACCCAAAGGCCGCATAATGGGGTCGCATGTGGCCAAAAGCTGCATGTTTGAGTCCCCTTCTTTAGAACATTAAAACAGACACTTAGTGGAATAGAACTGTGTATGGGTACCTTGTACCTAAAATGTTAATTTCTGCAAAGTGGAATTCGAAGTACAGCCCATCATTCATGCTTTTCTGAAAATGAATTACCAGTCTGCTTAACAAGCTATAATAAAGATAAATGAATAATAATAATGAGGTAAAATCCCATTCTTGTTTTTTTTAAGGTGGTAGGGTTTCTGCAACTGGATGGAGAGCACATATGTAATTCCATCTCTTGCTAACAGTTTTAGACATGCAATGACAGTATTTACAATTACTACAATTGTGAAGTAAATTATTCAAAATGAGTGGAAATTGGCTTAACAGAAAACCACAGGAGTAAGATGCACCACATTAATTTTCAGCAAACAACTGATGCACTTCGAGTACAACTTGTGATCTTACTTTTAGTCATTGACAAAATATTTTTTACATTTATATAATAGATAAATGGATCTTTTTTCTATGACTAAGAACAAGAGTGGTACTTGAATTGAGTCAGATCAGTAGCTAGTTCTCTTAGTAGAATCCGTAAAAGCCCAAACTTTTATGAACTGCTTGAACTGTTCCCTCTGCATTGGCTCCGCTGCTGATCTGACTCCTTTTTTCATTCTAATCACAACAGATGAGCTGTGACTTCAATGCTTTTGTTCAAATTTATGAAAAGGCGTTTCTTGGGCTGTCCATATGTAGCAAGCTGAAATTTACGCAGGCTGGCTTTAATTTATGTCATTTTCTCTCATAAATTAGAGTAAATATAATGAGCAGAGGTGAGATCCGATTCTCTCAGGTGAAAAGATGTAGAAAAAAATGTCCCCATATTCTCCATTGTGTCAGTGCGTGGAAATCGGGCTACACTCAAGTGTCTTACCAGTGCAGTTCCATGTTTCCCATGCACTCATTCACATGACCGAGTGCAATTCGAATAGCGGATTAAACTTGGGCATGCAGCGATTGTTTTCACAAGGAAAAATTTGAAAATGTGCACATCCCCATAGATCAATATTGATCTGATGTTTTGTTGGATCACACTCGGACAAGAAATACACTCATCTGTACCTGCCCAAAGTATTAGCAGTTGAGCCCCTCAGTGATAATACATTTATCACCGGTTCTGTATATTGGTTATCTAACTGATGTTTAAAACTTTATTTAATTTTCTTTTTTTTTTCATTTTCTAATGCCTGTCAAGTTCAGGGTATTTAAATGTGATATATGGTAACTATATACTGTATATCCATATCTATTTATCTATCTATCTATCTATTTATCTATCTATCTATCTATCTATCTATCTATCTATCTATCTATCTATCTATCTCTCTAGGGACCAAAAAAAAGGAAGGCAGCACTCCAGGTTTGAGAAGAAATGCACCACGCCATGTGGGCCCAATAAAGTCCACTTATATTTTTGCTAAAACCTGGAGTGCTGCTTTCCATTTTTTTTGTCCCTGTATATTTGGCAAGTATATGGATTGGTTGCTTGGAGGCCTGTGCATCCTTTTAATTGTATGTGCTGTTCCATTTTTTCTATCTATCTATCTATCTATCTATCTATCTATCTATCTATCTATCTACCGTATATACTCGAGTATAAGCCAAGATTTTCAGCCCACTTTTTTGGGCTGAAAGTCCCCCTCTCGGCTTATACTCGAGTCATATACCCGGGGGCCGGCAGGGGAGGGGGAGCGGGGGCTGTGTAATCATACTTACCTGCTGCGGCGCGGTCCCCGCAGTCCCTGGCTTCTCCGGCGCTGCAGATTCTTCCTGTACTGATCAGTCACATGGCACCGCTCATTACAGAAATTAATAGGCGGCTCCACCCCCATAGGGGAGGAGCCGCATATTCATTGCTGTAAATGATCGGTGCCATGTGACTGCTCAATTACAGGAAGAAGCTGCAGCGCCGGAGAAGCCAGGGACTGCGGGGACCGCGCCGCAGCAGGTAAGGGGAGCGCAGCGCTATAATTACCTGCTCCTCGCTCCGGCTCCGTCTGCAGCGTCCTCTGGCAGTGACGCTCAGGTTAGAGGACGCTGTGACGTAGTCAGTGCGCGCCCTCTGCTGAGCGTCAGTGCTGGAGACGGAGCCGCAGAGGAGCAGGTAATTATTGAAAGCGCCGGCGTCCTGAGAAGAGAGGTGAGTATGTGATTTTTTTTTTATTGCAGCCGCATTCTATATGGCACAGCATTATAAGGAGCATCTATGGGGCCATAATCAAAGGTGCAGAGCATTATATATGGCACAGCTTTATAAGGAGCATTTATGGGGCAATAATGAACGGTGCAGAGCATTCTATATGGCACAGTTGTATATGGGGCAATAATGAACGGTATGGAGCATCTATTTTTATTTTTGAAATTCACCGGTTGCTGCTGCATTTTCTACCCTAGGCTTATACTCGAGTCAATAAGTTTTCCCAGTTTTTTGTGGCAAAATTAGGGGGGTCGGCTTATACTCGAGTATATACGGTATCTATCTATCTATCTATCTATCTATCTATCTATCTATCTATCTATCTATCTATCTATCTATCTATCTATCTATCTATCTATCTCTATCAAGACCAAGAAAGAAAATCATGAAATTATGGAAAGCACAGGATAGATACATGTTAATGATATGTAAATGATTAAAACATAGAAACAACATTTTCAAAATACCTCAATTTATTCGGCATAAAGAATGAACACAACACATAGTAGTACATGCACTTATCTACCTTTGCATGCTATCAGTTGTTATTAATGGCTGTATGAGTACTGTTTTATTAACACCTATAATATCGCAAATCAATCTATATTACGCCAAGTGATAGCTACCAACAACACCAAAAATTAACACTAGGCCAAGAAAAATATATATGAAATATACAAACTTTATTATTGACACACATAAAAACATATATATCAACCGTATAAAAATAGGGGAACAGCAAAAGTGCAGGAACAACCAGCAGGTATGGCTGAGAAAGTGGCAAAGTAGCAAAAAATGAATGTAAGGTTACCTTCCAAATATCAATTTTAAATGGATGTACACACCTGTTGGAAAATCATGTAAATATAACCGACAATACACCCAACGCAGCGGCTGTTATTGATCACGCAACATATATAAAAGTGCATGTATATCATAACATTAATTTAATAATAACCATAAATGTGCAAAATCACAAAGTATAAATTTATTAAAACATAAGGTGCAAGATCACTGCCAGCCGCAACATCATGGAATACCGTTCCATAATCACAGAACATTCACAATACATAAGAAGGAAGGACCATAATTACCTAATGTAAACCACCAGCCTGGGACCCACGACACCCGACGCGCATTTTGCTAAGGAAAGCTTCGTCCAGGGGTCATGACAGTTGTCCTCCACTGAACAAAGCTATGCCCCCTGGTTAGTCCTGTTACCAATTTTGAACTGCATTTAGCCTACTTTATTATTTTGGCCTATATCTATGTTTCCTCCTCATCCTGCCCATTGCCCAGCCACTGCTAGATGAGTCTGCTGGTACATTGACTCAGACCACTACATTCCCCTTGCACTCTACACAGCCAGAATCTGACCCAGCTGAAAGTGAGGTTCCCCTTCCCGCATACTATACCACCTTACACGGGGACAAAGAGGAAGGTGCAGATGGAAGTGCAGGTTCCTTCATCAGGTGGAGGGGCATACTCATTGGCGACGTCACTGGCACAGGGCCCTTCATAGTACGCAAAAAGTGCCTCTGGCAGTGGGAGGCGCCCCCGCCGTGCAAACACACCGCTGTACTATGAGGGGCCCTGTGCCAGGGCCAACTTGTGGGCCCCCCTGCTTGCTCAGGATTACAGCACTTGCAAAGTTGAAATTCTTACCTCTCCCTGCTCCACCGCCGTGACATATTCCACGTTTCCTGAACCCACGAAAATCTTGAGCCAGCCCTACCCCCCCACAACTTTAGCCAAATGACCCCCTGTTTTCAATGCCTAACTATTATTATAAAGTAAATTAAGATTGACAAGCTTAATAAATAAGAATTGATTCTTTTGGCATTAAAATGGGCACTGTAGGTGTTTTCCTGTCCTCCACTCACTGCCGACTTTGATTCCCCATTGACTTGCATTGGGTTTAGTGTTTCGGTCGGCCCCCGACTTTTCGAAATAATTGGCCGATTTCACCCGACCCGACTTTTGACAAAGTCTGGTTTTGCGAAACCCGACTTGATCCTAAGAAAGTAAAAGTTGCTCAACTCTACCTCTGATAGCTACATAAGCCACATTTACGTGTAACTGCTACTCCATCCAAAAACCACAAAGACTGCACATTTTGCAAGTGTGATCACTTAATAAGGATATCATGTTTTTAGGCTATTTTCAAGTGTGCTTTTAGCAGACCTCATAGGAGGTAAGCTAGGTTCCTAATCTTCCTGTCAAAAAGAAATGATGTACAATAACAAATTATTTTGTGGCACTGTGAAAAATTTGGGAATTCAAATTGATAAAGATGTTCAATTCTTTGACACTAGGACTCAATTTAACACCTGTATTTATGACTCACTTTTTGGATACAATTCACATTTCCACCAGAGGGACTCCAGATAACTAAAGGTACCGTCACACATAGCGACGCTGCAGCGATACCGACAACGATCCGGATCGCTGCAGCGTCGCTGTTTGGTCGCTGGAGAGCTGTCACACAGACAGCTCTCCAGTGACCAACGATCCCGAGGTCCCCGGTAACCAGGGTAAACATCGGGTAACTAAGCGCAGGGCCGCGCTTAGTAACCCGATGTTTACCCTGGTTACCATCCTAAAAAGTAAAAAAACAAACGCTACATACTTACCTTCTGCTGTCTGTCCTCGGCGCTCTGCTTCTCTGGTCTGGCTGTGAGCGCCGGGCAGCCAGAAAGCAGAGCGGTGACGTCACCACTCTGCTTTCCGGCTGACCGACGCTCACAGCCAGAGCAGGAGGAGTGCAGAGCACAGCGCTGGAGGACAGACGGCTGTAGGTAAGTATGTAATGTTTGTTTTTTTACTTTTAGGATGGTAACCAGGGTAAACATCCGGTTACTAAGCGCGGCCCTGTGCTTAGTTACCCGATGTTTACCCTGGTTACCAGCAAAGACATCGCTGAATCGGTGTCACACACGCCGATTCAGCGATGTCTACGGGGAGTCCAGCGACGAAATAAAGTTCTGGACTTTCTTCCCCGACCAGCGATCTCCCAGCAGGGGCCTGATCGCTGCTGCCTGTCACACTGGACGATATCGCTAGCGAGGACGCTGCAACGTCACGGATCGCTAGCGATATCGTCTAGTGTGACAGTACCTTAAGAAGAACATTCCCACTGTCTCTCCATTTGCAACAAAATGTCTAATTTGATTTCCTTGGCTTATCTTTAGGAGGCATCACACTTCCCACCTCATGAACACATGTCCTGCTGTAGTATCCATTAAGTGTTGTGCTTTTTTCTTATTAATCTCTTTGTAATCTTGCTGGAAGAAGGAACCTCTGTGCTCTGAAAGCTTGCAAACATATTATTTTATGGTCAGACAAGAAAGGCATCAATCCGACAATACTTTTGTCATCATTGGGCAGAAAAGTATTCACACGTCAAAAAGAAAGAAATTGTAAAAAGCTTCCAAATTGTATCCAAACTAGTCCTCATAAACATTTAAGACTGGTAAATGCCATTCAAATCATGAGTCTGGAGTCTGGCAAACTACTATTGAAGCCAAGTCTCTGATGTGAACATAATGTAAGCAGGTGACCGAAGGCAACACACAGACGAGAACAAGGTGGGAACAGACAACAAAATTATTTATTGCTTCCGGAATTGTGCGAGTTTGTGGAACTGGGTAAGCAGATTAACAATAGAAAACAGGACAAACACAAGTGGGTTTTACAATGCAAAACATATAAGTCTTAAGGTACCATCACACTGAGCAACTTTTGAACGATAACGATAGCGATCCGTGACGTTGCAGCGTCCTGGATAGCGATCTCGTTGTGTTTGACACGCAGCAGCGATCAGGATCCTGCTGTGACATCGCTGGTCGGAGCAGAAAGGCCAGAACTTTATTTTGTCACCAGGTCACCTGCTGTCATCTCTGGATCGTCGTGTGTGACGCCCAATCCAGCGATGAGTCCCCGGGTAACCAGGGTAAACATCGGGTTACTAAGCGCAGGACCGCGCTTAGTAACCCGATGTTTACCCTGGTTACCATTGTAAAAGTAAAAAAAAAAACACTACATACTCACATTCCGGTGTCTGTCACGTACCTCGCCGTCAGCTTCCCGCACTGACTGTGAGCTCCGGACGTAAAGCACAGCGGTGACGTCACCGTTGTGCTCTGCTTTAAGTCCGTGCGGGAAGCTGACGGCGAGGAACGTGACTGACACCGGAATGTGAGTATGTAGTGTTTTTTTTTTTTACCTTTACAATGGTAACCAGGGTAAAAATCGGGTTACTAAGCGTGGCCCTGCGCTTAGTAATCCGATGTTTACCCTGGTTACCCAGGGACTTCGGCATCGTTGGTCGCTGGAGAGCTGTCTGTGTGACAGCTCCCCAGCAACCACACAAGGACTTTCCAATGATCACGGCCAGGTCGTATCGCTGGTTGTGATCGTTGGAAAGTAGGGTTGAGCGACTTTTAGTTTTTTAGGGTCGAGTCGGGTTTTGCAAAACCCGACTATCTCAAAAGTTGAGTTGAGTGGAATCGGCCGATTATCGCGAAAAGTCGGGGATCGACCGAAACACGAAACCCAATGCAAGTCAATGGGGAAGCATAGTTGGCAGTGAGTGGAGGCCAGGAGAACACCTACAGTGCCCATTTTAATGGCAAAACATCCATTCTGGTTACTGAAGCTTGTCAATCTTAATTTACCTTATAATAATAGTTAGGCATTGGAAATTTGGGGTCATTTGGCAAAAGTTGTGGGGGTTAGGGCTGGTTCAATTATTTATTGGGCCCAGGTAATTTGGACCACCTCAGGGCAGTGGAGCAGGGAGAGGTAAGTATTTAAACTTTGCAAGTGCTGTGATCCTGAGCAAGCAGGGGGGGCCCACTCGTTGGCATTGGCACTGGCACAGGGCCCCTCAAAGTACGGCAGTGTGTTTGCACAGCGGGGGCGCCTCCCACTGGCAGCGACACTTTTTGAGTACTATGAGGGGCCCTGTGCCAGTGACGTCGCCAACGAAACCCCCCCACCTGATGAAGGAACCTGCACTTTCATCTGCACCTTCCACTTTGTCCCCGTGTAAGGTGTTATGGTATGCGGGAAGGGGAACCTGACTTTCAGCAGGGTCACATTCTTGCTGTGTAGCGTGCACGGGGAATGTAGCGTACTGGGGCAATGTACCAGCAGACTCATCTATTACTGGCTGGGCAATGGGCAGGATGAGGAGGAAACAAAGATATAGGCCCAAAGAATAAAGTGGGCTAAATGCAGTTCAAAATTGGTAACATGACTAACCAGGGGGCATTGCTTTGTTCAGTGGAGTACAACTGTAATGAGAGGCTGACACAGTGAGTAGGCCCAAATCAGTAAGTAGGCTAAATGCATTTCAAAATTGGTAACAGTAGTATACAGGTGGCACTGGTTTGTTCAGTGTAGGAGAACATCAAGGAGTGGCAGACACCGTTGGTAGGGCCAACAAAACAAGTAGGCCAAATGCAGTGTTATATTAAAAACAATTTAACGAGAGACTGAAGATAGAAGCTAGGGAAAGGCAACCTGGAGAACACCTTGGAGCGGAAGACACCATTTGTAGAACCCAGACCCAACTTGTAGGCCTACTGCAGTGTTGTTTCAACAACTATTTAACGAGAGCCTGAAAATTGAAGCTCAGGAAATGCAACCAGGAGAACACCTTGGAGCGGCAGACAATGGTAGCAGGCCCCAACCCAACTAGTAGCCCCACTGCAGTTGTTCGATTAAAAAACTATTTAACAAGAGCCTGAAGATTGAAGCTCAGGAAAGGCAACCTGGAGAACACCTTGGAGTGGCATACACCGTTCGTAGGCCCCAACCCAACTAGTAGCCCCACTGCAGTTGTTCCATTAAAAAACTATTTAACAAGAGCCTGAAGATTGAAGCTCAGGAAAGGCAACCTGGAGAACACCTTGGCACGGCATACACCGTTAGTAGGCCCCAACCCAACTAGTAGGCCAAATGCAGTTGTTTGATTAAAAAACTATTTAACAAGAGCCTGAAGATTGAAGCTCAGGAGAGGCAACCAGGAGAACACCTTGGAGTGGCAGACACTGGTAGTAGGCCCCAACCCAACTAGTAGCCCCACTGCAGTTGTTCCATTAAAAAACTATTTAACAAGAGCCTGAAGATTGCGATTGAAGCTCAGAAAAGGCAACCTGGAGAACACCTTGGAGCGGCATACACTGGTAGTAGGCCCCAACCCAACTAGTAGCCCCACTGCAGTTGTTCGATTAAAAAACTATTTAACAAGAGCCTGAAGATTGAAGCTCAGGAAAGGCAACCTGGAGAACACCTTGGAGCGGCATACACCGTTCGTAGGCCCCAACCCAACTAGTAGCCCCACTGCAGTTGTTCCATTGAAAAACTATTTAACAAGAGCCTGAAAATTGAAGCTAAGGAAAGGCAACCTGGAGAACACCTTGGCACGGCATACACCGTTAGTAGGCCCCAACCCAACTAGTAGGCCAAATGCAGTTGTTTGATTAAAAAACTATTTAACAAGAGCCTGAAGATTGAAGCTCAGGAGAGGCAACCAGGAGAACACCTTGGAGTGGCAGACACTGGTAGCAGGCCCCAACCCAACTAGTAGCCCCACTGCAGTTGTTCCATTAAAAAACTATTTAACAAGAGCCTGAAGATTGAAGCTCAGAAAAGGCAACCTGGAGAACACCTTGAAGCGGCATACACTGGTAGTAGGCCCCAACCCAACTAGTAGCCCCACTGCAGTTGTTCGATTAAAAAACTATTTAACAAGAGCCTGAAGATTGAAGCTCAGGAAAGGCAACCAGGAGAACACCTTGGTGCGGCAGACACTGGTAGTAGGCCCCAACCCAACTAGTAGCCCCACTGCAGTTGTTCGATTAAAAAACTATTTAACAAGAGCCTGAAGATTGAAGCTCAGGAAAGGCAACCAGGAGAACACCTTGGTGCGGCAGACACTGGTAGTAGGCCCCAACCCAACTAGTAGCCCCACTGCAGTTGTTCCATTAAAAAACTATTTAACGAGAAGCTGAAGATTGAAGCTCAGGAAAGGCAACCAGGAGAATCAGTTTGTAGACCACAACGAAACTTGTGCAGTTTTATAATTCTGACAGGCTGAAAACCAGCCTTTTTTTTTTTTTTAGAGGAGAACAGCTGTATTAAGTGGCGCAGACAGACACTGCTAGTAGGCCTTACACCACAAAGTTGGCTCACTGCAGGTTGAAAAAAAAGGTACATGGGTACACGGTCGGCATTGGTGTGCTCAGCGGAGGACAAATGGAAGGATAGACCGCAGACAGACTTAGGCCTACAATAAAGAAAGTAGGCTCTATGCACTTTTAAATAGGTTCCATGGGTACACAGGCAGCATTGGTGTGGTCAGCGGAGGACTATTGGAAGGAGGGACCGCAGACAGACTTAAAATAATAAAAAAATTAGGCTCAATGCAGTTCGAATTATCTTGCAGGGGTACACAGGCAGCATTGGTTTGTTCAGCGGCGGACGATTGGAAGGAGTGTCTGACACAGTTAGTACTCCCCAAAAATAAATAGATGTTAATGTCTCTCAAAACAACTAAACCAAAAAAAAAAGTGTGGCATACTTAGGTACAGGGGTGGGTTCCTCTGCTGAGTTTGAGACATAGTAATTTGGCGCCGCTAAGTATTTACTGGTGTCAATATAGGACACTGACCCTGACTATTTTAACTAGCATCATACATGTAAAAAAATTGGTATTGTCAGTGCCAGGCATTGAAGGATGTCAGCGCATAGACTAAACATTGGTGGAGCTGTGAGAGATAATTTTGCAAGTGGTAGAGCACTGTTTGAGCTGGGGGGTTAACTCTCTTGTGGCCGGTGGTACAGGCCCAGGGGCCTTCATGTTACAACGGTGTGTCTGATGTTGGTTGCGCACCACCACCGCCAGAGACACTTTATTGTACTATGAGAGACCCAGTGGCAGTGCCGTCGGCCAAAAGCGGGCACACCCACCTCTTCAGACAAACGGCACTCTCACGGGTGCTTGCGCCAAGTGGCGAGACCACAGCCCCGTGGGGGGGGAGTTAGCGCATTTAGGGAGGTGTAAACACGTCGTATGCTGGACAAACCGCTGCTTCAGATTAAGAGATTGGAACAGTCAGTAAGACCAGTCCACAAGCAAGACCTTTTTATAGGAAAGCTAGGTGTCAGCCGGGAAAGGTGGGGCAAAATAATTAGAAATCCATGAGTGGTTCATTTTAATGAAGGTTAGATCATCAACATTTTGGGTAGCCAGACGAGTCCTTTTTTCAGTCAATATTGAACCAGCAGCACTGAATACTCTTTCTGATAGCACACTAGCTGCTGGGCAAGCAAGCTCCTGCAATGCATATTCTGCCAATTCAGGACAGGTGTCTATTTTGGATGCCCAGTAATCAAATGGGAATGACGGTTGAGGGAGAACATTGATAAGGAATGAAAAATAGTTAGTAACCATACTGGACAAATGTTGTCTCCTGTCACTTTGAATTGATGCTGCAGTACCTGTCCTGTCTGCGGTCATTGCGAAATCACTCCACAACCTGGCCAGAAAACCCCTCTGTCCAACGCCACTTCTGATTTGTGCAACTTTAACACCACTGCCCTGTTGCCCCCTGCAGCTCGTGTGAGAACCATCACCGGCGCTGTGTGCTGGGAATGCCTGAATCAAACGGTCTACAAGAGTTGCTTGTTTGGTTGCTAATATTTGTTCGAGGTTCTCATGTTGCATGATATTTTGCAATTTGCCTTTATAGTGAGGATCAAGGAGGCAGGCCAACCAGTAATCATCATCGGTCATCATTTTAATAATGCATGGGTCCCTTTTGAGGATACGTAAGGCATAATCCGCCATGTGGGCCAAACTTCCAGTTGTCAAATCTGCGGTTGTGCTGGGTTGAGGGGCAGTTTCAGGCAAATCTATTTCACTTGTCTCCCTCAAAAAACCTGAACCCGGCCTTGCAATGCCACCAGTTTCTATTGGCCCCGGAGAAGCTTCCTCATTCAAAAAATACTCATCCCCATCATCCTCCTCGTCCTCTTCCTCTTCGCCCGCTACCTCATCCTGTAGATTGCCCTGACCAGACAATGGCTGACTGTCATCAAGGCTTTCCTCTTCCTCGGCTTCAGACGCCTGCTCCTTTATGTGCGTCAAACTTTGCATCAGCAGACACATTAGGGGGATGCTCATGCTTATTATGGTGTTGTCTGCACTAACCAGCCGTGTGCATTCCTCAAAACACTGAAGGACTTGACACAGGTCTTGTACCTTCGACCACTGCACACCTGACAACTCCATGTCTGCCATCCAACTGCCAGCCCATGTATGTGTATCCTCCCACAAATACATAACAGCATGCCTCTGTTCGCACAGTCTCTGAAGCATGTGCAGTGTGGAGTTCCACCTTGTTGCAACGTCGATGATTAGGCGATGCTGGGGAAGGTTCAAAGACCGCTGATGGTTCTGCATACGGCTAGAGTGTACGGGCAAACGGCGGATATGCGTGCAAAGTCTGCACACTTTGAGGAGAAGGTCGGGTAACCCCGGATAACTTTTCAAGAAGCAATGCACCACCAGGTTTAAGGTGTGAGCCAGGCAAGGAATGTGTTTCAGTTGGGAAAGGGCTATGGCAGCCATAAAAATCCTTCCGTTATCACTCACTACCTTGCCTGCCTCAAGATGTACACTGCCCAGCCATGACTGAGTTTCTTGCTGCAAGAACTCGGACAGAACTTCCGCGGTGTGTCTGTTGTCGCCCAAACACTTCATAGCCAATACAGCCTGCTGACACTTGCCACTAGCTGTCCCATAATGGGACACCTCATGTGCAACAGTGGCAGCTGCGGATGGAGTGCTCGTGCGACTGCAGTCTGTGGATGAGTTCTCGCTTCTGCAGGAGGACGAGGAGGAGGGGGGGCGAATGCCTACAGCCAACTGTTTCCTAGACCATGGGCTAGGCAGAACTGTCCCTATATTGCTGTCCCCTGTGGACCCTGCATCCACCACATTAACCCAGTGTGCTGTGATGGACACATAACATCCCTGGCCATGCCTACTGGTCCATGCATCTGTTGTCAGGTGCACCTTTGTACTCACAGATTGCCTGAGTGCATGGACGATGCAGTCTTTTACACGCTGGTGGAGGGCTGTGATGGCTTTTCTCGAAAAGAAGTGTCGACTGGGTAGCTTGTAGCATGGTTCAGCGTAGTACATCAGGGCTTTGAAAGCTTTGCTTTCAACTAACCGGTAGGGCATCATCTCTAATGAGATTAGTCTAGCAATGTGGGCGTTCAAACCCTGTGTACACGGATGCGAGGATGAGTACTTCCTTTTCCTAACGAGAGTCTCATGTAGGGTGAGCTGGACTGGAGAGCTGCAGATCGTGGAACTAGCGGGGGTGCCGGTGGACATGGCAGACTGAGAGGGGGTTGGAGATGGTATTCTTGCTGGTGCCCTACAAGCAATGTTTCCTACTATGAAACTGGTGATTCCCTGACTGCTTTTGCCCTGGCGACGAAATCTGCACATTTACTGCAGGTGGTGCGGGAAATGGTGGGCTTACAGTGAGGGAAGGGATGTAGCGTTGCTGACTAGCTTCATTGGCCGAGGGTGCTACAACCTTAAGGGACGTTTGGTAGTGAGTCCAGGCTTGCAAATGCATGGTGGTTCAATGTCTACGCATGCAACTTGTATTTAGACTTTTTAGATTCTGGCATGTGCTTAAGGTAGTTGAACATTTTTGACAGATGACTTTTCCGCTGATCATTTGGATGTTGTTTAAAAATATGCTAGACTGCACTCTTTCTACTATCGGATACCTTTTCAGGCATTGCAGACTGAGCTTCTTTAACCGGATGTCCACTCTGTCCTACAACTGGTTTTGGTTTTGCCACGTGTTTTTGGCCAGATACGGGCCTGGCAGATGGAACCTGTTGCGATGTTGATGCCTTCTGCGGCTCCTCCTCCTCCACTTCAGAGCTACTTCCACTTCAATCGGGGTCAACAACTGGGTCATCTATGACCTCCTCTACTATCTCGTGTGCAACTTCGTCTGTGTCACCCTGTAAGCCGGTGGTACAGCGTTCATGACGGGGCACCATAGTCTCATCAGGGTCTGATTCTGGATCAGTACACTGCGATGGCAATGTTCTGGTCTGAGTCAAAGGAACAGCATAGTAATCTGGCTGTGACTGTGCATCTGTGCACTCCATGTCTGATTCAACTTGTAATGGGCATGGCCTGTTAACTGTTTCACTTTCTAACCCAGGAACGGTATGTGTAAAGAGCTCCATGGAGTAACCCGTTGTGTCGCCTGAATCATCCTTCTCTGTTGTTCTTGGTGAAGACGACTTGTCCCTGACCGTGAACATCCACTAACGACTTGCTGCTTTTACATTTAGCAGTTTCAGAAGAGGAGGCGAAAGAGCTAGAGGCTGAGTCAGAAAGGAAAGCCAAAACATGTTCTTGCTGCTCTGGCTTTAAAAGTGGTTTTCCTACTCCCAGAAAAGGGAGCGTTCGAGGCCTTGTGTAGCCAGACGATGAACCTGGCTCAACAACTCAAGACTTAGGTGCTATATTGCTTTTCCCACGACCACCTGATGCTCCACCACCACTATCATCATTACCAGCTGGCAATGACCGACCACGACCTCTTCCACCAGACTTCCTCATTGTTTGAAAAACGTAACCAAACTAACGGTATTTGTTACTGTAAACCCAGTTACAAGGTGAACTCAAACTTCTGTTGGATTTATATATCCCTTTATAGGTGGGTGAGACTGCAGGGAAAATCAGGCCCAATGTATAACAGTACACAGCTTCAGTGGCAGACAGATATGCCACTAACAGGACTGACGCTGATGCAGACACTAACAATTAAAATCTCCCCCTTTTTATTTTTTCTGGGAGAATATTGAAGAAATGTGGCCCACTCTTATACAGTATATGTTCTGTGGCACAAAATTAGAGACAGATGCCACACACAGCACTAGCACTGAGGCAGAATTGCCAATCTTAATCTCCCACTATTTTTTTTTTCCAGGGAGAATTTAAAAGAAATCTGGCCCAGTGTTACACACTAGGTTTTCTGTGGCACAAAATTAGAGACAGGTGGCACACACAGGACTGGCACCGAAGCAGAAATGCCAATCTTAATCTCCCACTATTTTTTTTTTCCAGGGAGAATTTAAAAGAAATCTGGCCCAGTGTTACACACTAGGTTTAATGTGGCACAAAATTAGAGACAGGTGGCACACACAGGAATGGCACCAAAGCAGTAATGCCAATCTTAATCTCCCACTATTTTTTTTTCGGGAGAATTTGAAAGAAATCTGGCCCAGTGTTACACACTCGGTTTAATGTGGCACAAAATTTGAGACAGGTGGCACACACAGGACTGGCGCCGAAGCAGAAATGCCAATCTTAATCTCCCACTATTTTTTTTTTCAGGGAGAATTTAAAAGAAATCTGGCCCAGTGTTACACACTAGGTTTAATGTGGCACAAAATTAGAGACAGGTGGCACACACAAGAATGGCACCGAAGCAGTAATGCCAATCTTAATCTCCCACTATTTTTTTTTCCAGTGAGAATTCGAAAAAAATCTGGCCCTGTATTACACACTAGGTTTAATGTGGCACAAAATTAGAGACAGGTGGCACACACAGGACTGGCACCGAAGCAGAAATGCCAATCTTAATCTCCCACTATTATTTTTTTTTCAGGGAGAATTTAAAAAAAATCTGGCCCAGTATAACACACTATGGTTTCTGTGGCACAAAATTAGAGACAGATGCCACACACAGCACTGGCACTGAAGCAGTAATGCCAATCTTAATCTCCCACTATTTTTTTTTTCCAGGGAGAATTTGAAAAAAATCTGGCCGAGTATTACACACTAGGTTTAATGTGGCACAAAATTAGAGACAGGTGGCACACACAGGAATGGCACCGAAGCAGTAATGCCAATCTTAATCTCCCAATATTTTTTTTTCCAGGGAGAATTTGAAAAAAAGCTGGCCCAGTGTTACACACTAGGTTTAATGTGGAAAAAAATTAGAGACAGGTGGCACACACAGGACTGGCACCGAAGCAGAAATGCCAATCTTAATCTCCCACTATTTTTTTTTCAGGGAGAATTTAAAAGAAATCTGGCCAAGTGTTACACACTAGGATTAATGTGGCACAAAATTAGAGACAGGTGGCACACACAGGACTGACACCGAAGCAGAAATGCCAATCTTAATCTCCCACTATTTTTTTTTTCCAGGGAGAATTTAAAAGAAATCTGGCCCAGTGTTACACACTAGGTTTAATGTGGCACAAAATTAGAGACAGGTGGCACACACAGGAATGGCACCAAAGCAGTAATGCCAATCTTAATCTCCCACTATTTTTTTTTCCAGGGAGAATTTGAAAAAAATCTGGCCCAGTGTTACACACTAGGTTTAATGTGGCACAAAATTTGAGACAGGTGGCACACACAGGACTGGCACCGAAGCAGAAATGCCAATCTTAATCTCCCACTATTTTTTTTTCAGGGAGAATTTAAAAGAAATCTGGCCCAGTGTTACACACTAGGTTTAATGTGGCACAAAATTAGAGACATGTGGCACACACAGGAATGGCCCCGAAGCAGTAATGCCAATCTTAATCTCCCATTTTTTTTTTTCCAGGGAGAATTTGAAAAAAATCTGGCCCAGTGTTACACACTAGGTTTAATGTGGCACAAAATTAGAGACAGATGCCACACACAGCACTGGCACCGAAGCAGAAATGCCAATCTTAATCTCCCACTAATTTTTTTTATTTATGTGAGAATTGGCAAGAAATCAGGCCCACTGTTAGACTGTATGTTTTCTGTGCCAGAAAATGAGACACAGATATCACACACAGGACTGCCACTGATGCAGATTTGTCAATTTTAATCTGCACCCATTTTTTTTTTTTCTTCAGGGAGACTAGTGAATAAATCTGGGCCACTGTATTAGAGTATATTTTATGTGGCAGAAAGTGGCTTGAAGAGATATAACAAAAAAAAAAAAAAAGGACTGTCCTACAATTACTATCTCCCTGCAGTAATCTCAGCAAAGTATGGCAGGCAGCAATAACAAGGAGTGGACTGCTGCACAAAAAAGTCAAAAGTGTGGACAAATAAACAAGATAGCTGTGCAGAAAGGAAGGAGCAACAGGATTTGTGCTTTGAAAAAAGCAGTTGGTTTGCACAGCGGCATACAAACAGCAATGCAGCTATCAGGGAGCCTTCTAGGGCAGCCCAATGAGCTACAGCGCTGAGGAAATAAAAATTTAGCCTCCACTGTCCCTGCAAACAAAAGGTAGTGTTGGACTGTGGAAATCGCTACAGCACAAGCGGTTTGGGGGTTAATGTACCCTGCCTAACGCTATCCCTGCTTCTGACGAAGCGGCAGCAACCTCTCCCTATGCTCAGATCAGCAGCAGTAAGATGGCAGTCGGCGGGAACGCCCCTTTATAGCCCCTGTGATGCCGCAGAAAGCAAGCCAATCACTGTAATGCCCTTCTCTAAGATGGTGGGGACTGAGACCTATGTCATCACGCTGGCCACACTCTGCGTCCACCTTCATTGGCTGAGAAATGGCGCTTTTCACGTCATTGAAACGCGACTTTGGCGCGAAAGTCGCGTACCGCATGGCTGACCCCACACAGGGATTGGGTCGGGTTTCATGAAACCCGACTGTTAGGGCTAGCGGAACGCACCGAGCAGAAATAGATATTTATTATAAATGGTGCGTTCACAGCCCGGGGTCCACCGTGCAGGGAGAACCTGCTGCTAGTGAATGGTGGCACTGTTTGGCGGTATAGACTAGCTCTGTTACCTCACAGAGCAACCGCGAGAGGAAAGCACTGCGCCCTGTTAGCCTCACAGGAGCACAAGCTTACTGCCAAGCTGATAGCAGTCTGTGGTTATACAACATGCAATCTCCTCACCGGAGAAGCCGGTATTCTAGGGGCTTATTTCAGCCGGGTCCCTGAACACACTTATGCATAACCACACTGGCGCAAAGCACATATGACTTGATACTAGCGCATGGCCGTGCGGCCATGCGAGCCTTAAATAGTTGCAGCATGTTTAGGACCTTACAAACAAGGACCAATGGAGTGCTGCAGCACCTGAGCATGTGACCCTGGATCTCCACTGAGAGATCTCGCCCTGGGCATGCTCAGAGTGCAAAGCAGGATTTAGTCCTAGCAGCTACAAGGACCTTAGCTGCAGTATCTGATCATGTGACCCTCGATCTCCACTGAGAGATCTTACTCAGGGCATGCTCAGAATGTGAAAAGCAGGACTTAGCCCCAGAAGCGTCCGCTCGCTGCTGCCCAGCACTGACTTCAATGGGAGAAGCAGGAAACGCAGCAGTAACTCTTAGCACAGAGTCAGACTGAGCGAGACGCTGGGATCGACGTCTCTGCTGAGCAGGCTCCACAGTGGCAGGAGAAGAATGGGAGACCGCAGCGGAGATGGCCCGAGATTCCCCCTGTGCAGAGGCAGGAACTCGACCCCTAACACCGACTTTGCCAAAAGTCGGCGACTTATGAAAATGAATGATCCGTTTCGCTCAACCCTATTGGAAAATTGATCAGTGTGAAGGTACCTTTACAATTCAATCAGAATAATCAAGAAATCACTTAGTGGATTATACTGATGGCTCTCTGACATGGGAGAGCTGCTATGGGGAGAGTTCCTGTGAGAACGAGCTCCCCTTTACACAATGACGAGGGTCACCACAAATTCCAGCTATGCACAAGTTCTCCTAATAAAATATATGAAGGACTGCTTTGCTTCCATTTCACCAATCAACCCCCACCCCACCTTTTTGGTCTTGCCCAGGCTGACCCCTGTACTGAACATAAGTGTAGGAAGTGATGGCCCCTCTCACTTGCATCCCTCTCCTATCACCACTGGTGTCCTTCCCCCATTCAAAGTCTCCTTTTGTATCTTCAGTGCTTGACTAAAGTCGGGTGTCTCCTTGGCATAGGAGTAGGAGGGTTGATCTTTTGCTCAGGATCTTGGCCAACGCAGATCGGGGATTCAGACCTTGTCCGACACAATGAGGGCTCTAGGTCTTAACTGGCCTAGAACTGTTTTTCAGGTCTTGACCAGCATAGTCAGGTCTTCGGATCTCACTGATCATCATCCGGACTCTGTCAGACAGCGCCCAGCACCCTGCTGGAGTGCTCTCTGTGCGGAGACTTGTCACTTTGGCTTCAACATCGTTTCTGGCAAACATCCGTACCTCTCCTTTCCTTGGTGCCAAATAACCCCCGGTTTGGTGTGCAGGACCATTATATCTGGGAACTTCGACATGCAAGGCACCTTACGGGGTGTGCACTTGAACTAATTCCCCCTGCAACTCTTCCAATGGTGGTTGGTTCCGCATTGTCCCATCTACTCAGTAAGGGGCTGCCTTTCGTCACTAATGACACATTTTGCAGGGGCTCATCAGGGGTATGATTGCCTACTCTCACATTAGCCTTGCATGACAAGTTCATTTATTTTGTTGGGATCAATGTAGTGCATTTTCAGTGTTTATTTAAACTAAAGGGTTAATCTCATTGGATTTTCATGGCAATCAGTGGGAGTTCAAATATTATGACTCACACCTATTCAGCAAACGAGACTCTGAAATTTCTCATCGGAATGGAGCAGTGCATGGGCAATTCATGCCTACCTCTGCTCCATTATTTGTCTGTCATACTACTGTAGATATTTGAGCACTGCGTTCAGCCACTGCTCCTTTAAAATTTCTCATTTCACAACTTTGATCTTGGGTTCAGTAGGGGTCCCAACACTCAGACGTCCACCTATCAACAAGTCATCACCTTCCGCATATGAAGAATAAAATGGACAGAAAACATTTTAATAGGATACTTAACAAAAAAGTAACTAGAAAGTTAGGATAGGGAATCCAAAAAGATTATCTTCGTGATTCAGAAGTATGTGAATGATGCAATGTGCACAGTAATACATCATTTTAATTTCAAATGAAAAATGAACTTTGTATGAAGTAGATAAAATAGATCACCCACTGTCGCCTTGTTCTCCATTTCTATTGAGAAATAACAGGACCATATTTATACAGAGGAACAATAAGTATTTAAATGTATCTATGGTCACAAGGTGCTGTCCCGCTAGGTCCATGGAAAACCTTTTTGATTTATTGAGATGCTAAATAAGGCAACTGCAAAGATATTAACATTTCATAGTCAAGGAAAATGTGTGGTATAATAGTGCAAACGATTCAATTGTCAATACTATAAAACAACAACAGTTATGTTAGTACCTGAATATTCAGTATGTTATGAGTCTACCATTAAAGTACGACTTTTATTTGTTTAACCAGTTAAAAGTATAATTTTATACTTAATTTTCTAAAATGTTTTTGTTTGGCTAAAAGAAGTATAGCATTCCTTCCAAGAATTAAAAATGTGTGTTATTTTCCTATTGCAAGGAGCAACCGCTCCTAATCTACAAGTCTAAACTAGTTTTCACTTCTGTTTGGATCTTCAGGACTAGGAATCCTGCATTAAGATAATGGCACAAAAAAATCTGCTCTTGTGCAGATAATCGTAAAGTTCAAAATTAGGTAGAAATTCTTTAAGATCCCAATAGCATTGTGAATATCACACCTGTTCCATCTACCTTGTACATCTTTGGCTTCCTATTTAACTGTACACACTTGACACTTGCCATTCTTCTTAATATATAGCAATATATATCAGCTGCTACCTACAATTCAGTAATGTGTGTAGGTAATATTTGCTTTCAGTTATGCTCTGACCTAGTGATGAGGATTCTCTAATCCATAGGTCTAGGGAAGCAGCATGGACTGGAGGCGATAGCGCAGCAGAGCAGGTCTATATGGCTGAAACTTCAACAGTAGGATATGAAGGATAGAAGACAATAAAGCTTAGCAGGTAGTTCGGAAGTAGCAGAGCCAGGTCGTCTGTGGACACACATAAGAACAGTAAACGTATATGAAGATGGTATCTTCTGTCAGGAAGCTATTGATCACATAAATGTAGTCTGGTATCTTCAAGCAAAGGAAAGAATTACACCAGCAATGTATGCAAACTGGGACTTGTATTCAGGAAATAGTTAACCTCAAGAAATAGGTGATGTATAGGGAAACTTGAAGTAATGTGTTACATTGATTTCAAGGACCAGGTGTGAATTCAACTTTAAACAACTACAAAAATGTGATAAATTGCTGAGAGATTGGTGAGGACAACACTTAAGGGGGGGTCACACATAACTATATCGCTAACGATATCGTTGCAACGTCACGCTTTTGGTGACGTAGCAACGATCCCGCTAACGATCTCGGACTTCGGCATCGTTGAAGACAGTTTCAACGATGCCGAAGTCTTTCCCCTGATCGTTGGTCGCTGGAGAGAGCTGTCTGTGTAACAGCTCCCCAGCGACCACACATCGACTTACCAACGATCACGGCCAGGTCGTATCGCTGGTCATGATCGTTGGTAAGTCGTTTAGTGTGACTAAAGCTTAAGTAAACTTTACTGCACTTGTAAATAACTCTGGTCATGGCATGGAGGAGAGGAGAATCTGAGGAGATGACAGACATCTTGTTGGAGCTTAGCCAAGTCAAGTGGTAGAAAAAATCCTGACAAACTTAAGGAAACTTGAAACACACAAACTGCATAGCAAGCTGTCAATCATTGTGCAGGGAAGTCATAACAGCACTCTGTAACACACTGTGTAGTGAACGGTGACTGTAACAGCTCAATGTAATGGCCAGATGAATGGAAGCGTCTAGTTTCAGAATATAGCTTCATTTACTCTCCATAGTCAATCTTTCAGTAAGCCTGCCTGGCATGATTTAAAATATATTTATCTTCAGATTACCAATATATCTGTAGGAAAATAATATTTTTGGAATTGACAGGTTCCCTTTAAAACCAAAACAACTTTGTCATTGGCTGAAATCAATTGTGTTCGAGCTCTTTCACATGAGTTTTTCTTATGGGCGTGATGCTATTTATTTTATTGTGATGAATGTGCTTTTTGCTAACCTTTTAAAAAATTATGAAGACGAGTCCAACTTTGATCTGTGTTGCAGGTCAAAGAAGCCAATACAAGTTAGTGGACCCATGAGAAAAAAAAGGACAGCATACAGACTAAAGATGAGTGACTGTGTTCGTAAAACGATTACCAATCTCAAGTTTGGCACAAACGTATTTATTGTTTTGCTATTTTATTTTATTCTATTCTTACTTTTATGCTTCATGAATGTTTCATGTCATTGCATTTATGTTAACCTTGCTCTCTCTTTGTCTTGTTTTGGTTGAAAATGTTAATAAAGTTGTTTGGAAAAACAAAAATTGGAGACGCTACGAGTAATGGAAAATGGCACATTTTTTTTTTTTGCAAAGTTTGAAATTTTTTTCACCACTTAGATAAAAAAGAACCTAGTCATGTTAGGTGTCTATGAACTCGTAATGACCTGTAGAATCATATTGACAGGTCAGTTTTAGCATTTAGAGATCCTAGCAAAAAAGCCAAACAAAAAACAAGTGTGGGATTGCACTTTTTTTGCAATTTCACCGCACTTGGAATATTTTTCCTGTTTTCCAGAACATGACATGGTAAAACCAATGTTGTCATTCAAAAGTACAACTCGTCCCACAAAAATAAGCTCTCACCCGGCCATATTCACAGAAAAATAAAAAAGTTATGGCTCTGGGAAGGAGGGGAGTGAAAAATGAAAACACAAAACTGAAAAAAGCTCCAGTTGTGAAGGGATTAATAAAACAACTATTTTCATGCCTGTAAAAAAGACAATGTTTGAAACTGGGCCTATTATAAGAAAGGCTAGTAAAGTATAAATGACTAAAAAAACAATATATTTTTGTTGGTGTTTACTTTTTGCAAGGATATGTGTTTGGTATGTATAAATGTAGCAGGCACGCCAATGGTGACTAAAATGTCTAGGGTAATTTGCATACACTGAGCTACAGAAGCAATTTTTGTGGACATAAAACTGAAATCCTAGAAGATCAAATACATTATGATAATGCAGCTCACTAAGTGTATGTTTTTTAAGGACTGGAAAATCCTTTTAAATCAGTCTCCTCTGTGTTTTTACATCTTTAATATGTGTGTACTTAAATCAATAGACTACAGCTCAGATGTATCAAGTGTTTTTGACAGATCTCTGGTGTAAACAACTTTGAAAAGTTGAAAAATGTCTGTGTAACTCAACATTGGCCAAAATTTTGGTGACTTTTGGTGTTTTCAGGCTAGTCATTGCCACAATTGACGAAACATTCTATAATGCTGTATATCTGCCCCAACCCAACCTGTAATAGAAAAAAATAACTTTTATTATACTCACCTATGGGGTGGTTCTATCTCAGGCATGCTGCTCTTCTGGGTTCTTGGTCCGGCACCTCCCATTTTCTTATGATGCTCTCCTTCTTCTTGGTTCTTGTGAATGATGTGTCCCTGTGTCATCCACAGAAGTCTCCTCGGCATCGCGCTCCTGTTCGGTTGTACTTCTCTGCCCCATTGAGGTTAGAGCAAAGTACTGCAGTGAGCAGGCACCAGGAGAGCCCTGACGCCTGCTCACTGCAGTGCCTTGCTCTGCCCTCAACAGGAAAGAGATGTATGCCAGCACAGGAGAGCAAAGACGAAGACACTTCTGTGGATGACGCAGGTATGTGGCATTGTGGACCGATGATTAACTGCATAATGGATGAGCTCTATACTGCACCCCTCCTCATGTGAATTGACTAAATGGTATTTAATTATATATATATGTATATATATATATACTGTATATACAGTATATAATACTTCCTCCTACATGCAACATTTTTATTATTTGATTCATGTTCTTTTAATGTGTACTATTTTGTAATAAGACATCTATTATTATTATTATGCATACTTCTTTAAGTGATGTTTCTGTATACTCTGTATCCTTTTCTAGGTTGTATGTGCTAATAACTTAATAACTTACCTAGCTATCAAATTTTTTATGATGGGGAGACCTATTTCTACATATTTAGAACCCCCACAATTATGATGATATGTTTTTGGATATTTTTATGGTCATTTTGTAAACATTGTATATATATGATTGTAATCGCGCTGGAGGTGCCGCTAAATCTAATATGCAAGAAGAGTTTACTATACAAAAAATATTCACGCTGTGCTCAATTAGTTACCTTATTGGCATTTGGCGTCTGTTTCACATATGCCTGCAGTTGCCAGGTTTCTAGTTGTACTGTTCTTTCCAAATATATACAAGAGACTGATATTCTAAAAAATATATATGCGAGGAAGTGGGTATTAGAACTGTCCCGGCCGGTGACAGTTACCCGTTACCTCACATGCGGTGACGTCACGCGAGGTCCTGCAGCGCGACTGCACCTCGCCGGCAATCTGGTTATTAAAGCGCGGCTTCATCGCTGAAGATCCGGAACACACCGCATGTGAGGTAACGGGTAACTGTCACCGGCCGGGACAGTTCTAATACCCACTTCCTCGCATATATATATTTTTTAGAATATCAGTGTCTTGTATATATTTGGAAAGAACAGTACAACTAGAAACCTGGCAACTGCAGGCATATGTGAAACAGACGCCAAATGCCAATAAGGTAACTAATTGAGCACAGCGTGAATATTTTTTGTATAGTAAACTCTTCTTGCATATTAGATTTAGCGGCACCTCCAGCACGATTACAATCATATATATACATTTTGGTGTTTTTACACGTGGTATCGGACATTTTTGTAGTTGTGTCCGCGTACTTGCAGCAGGAGGAGGACCGAGGAATGTGCAGCGCCCTTGGTTGTTTTTAAATTTTGTAAACATTGTAGAGGTAACCCCTTAATGACATATGAGGTACAGTGTAAGTCATATGTCAGCTCCCCGACTTTGATGCAGGACGAATCCACCTCTTTCACAGCATACCATAAATGTGTTTTTTAGCCATAATCCATTTGCAACAGCCGGGGGTGGAGCACAGTTCCACCCTCGGCTATTAACATGTCAAATGCTACTGTTAATACGTGAGAGTACGCTGTTCTATGCTCTAACTGTTATGCCTGTGACATGCTCACGAAGTGCCGATTGGTTGACAAGATGTCCAGGGGTTTGCTGAAAACCCCTGTGCCTATCATGATGATTTTCCTGTGAAAGTAAGCCCATGGTGTCCGATCACAGGAGACTATGATTTTTGCAATACATAGCAATACTATAGTTTTGCTGTATATAGAACAAGCAATCAGTCAATTGTAGGTTCAAGGCCAATAAGGGAACTAACAAATACAGTACAAATTGCAAAAAAATGTTTTAGAAAATATGAAAAATACAGTGACCACCAACAGTTTAGCATTTTTTTAAAGTGCGGTTACTTCTGTCTGGTTGCTGTGATGCTATATTTCCTGGTGAGCTTAGAAAACTGGAAGTAAATGGTTGTCAGCTATAAAGATGAAAATTGTGTTTGACATTATTGTATCCCTTTATGTATTAGTTTTCAACGTTTGCTGGGATAAATGTTTTGCATATTTTTTTTTATAGGTAGTCGAATTTTGCCTAAAATTTTTATTCTTTTTGCTTGAGTGTTCTTTGGTTAAAACATGGCAAACACATCGTCAAATTTATCACAAGATGTCAGGAAGCTTATTATTCTGAGACTGAAGTCAGGCAAACGCCAAAAAGAGGTATCTACGGAATTCAACTGCTCTCAGAGTCAAGTGTAAAGTATAATATAGAAATAGAATGAAGTAAAAGAAGGTTGTGGAGCAGCTGACAAACCTAAAATTGAAAACCACTGAAAACTACCTCCAAAGTTGATCACATTATTAAGAAAAAGTCAGTATCTAATGCGCATAAAAGTGTTCGACAGATTTCTAGAAAAAGAAGAATATGGGATCAAAGTGAGTCGCCAAACTGTGGAGCAGTAGAGTTGAATGCATGAGTTCCAGTTAAGAAGGATTTAATTTCTGCAAAGAACCGGAAGGTCTGACTTGAGTTTGGCAAAGAACACAGTCAATGGAAATCATTAGATTGGTATGATGTATTGTGTCAGATGAATCCAAGTTCAAACTGTTTAGTAGTGATGGCAAGCACTACATATATTGCACAATTGGAAAATGTAATAATGTAAGTACCAAACACCTAAAGTGAAACATTATGGTGGCAATGTCATGGTTTGGGGATGCTTTTCTACTCCTGCCATTTGCCCTCTTCATAAAATTGATAGAGTATAAATGATACCATGGATAAGGATATACTGAAGAATGTAATGTGACATGGTAAAATCAAAGTAGACTGGGGCTGGAAATTCCAGCAATGCAATGATCCTAAGCACACAGTCAATTTAGTTAAAAATTGGTTAGCAAATAAAAATTTTCCCCTGTTGAAATGGCCAAGAGAATGAGCTGATTTAAACCCTATAGAACATCTTTGGGATTAGTTAAGGTGAAGAGTTGGGGTCCGTACCCAAAGCAATAAAGATGAATGACAGATGGCGACAACCCTGACACACGTAGCAAACAGGTTTTCTACAGCGGCGCTCGAGGTGCACCGAACGTCTGTGGAGAAAATCCAATCTGACCGAAGATTTCATCTATTCTAAGTTTATGCTTAAAACATAAAACTCTGCCCTTCACCTCTTCAAATAAACACACTTCAGCACCATCATCACCTCACTATGAAACAATCCTAAATATCTCTGTGACACTTTTCATTCCCTCCTCAATCCAAGAGTGCAGGCCCCAACCACAGATCTCAACCCTGATGATCTGACCAATTATTTCAAAGAAAAAATTGACCATATCCGATAGAAAAGTTTCTCCTTATCCCCTCGTACCATGCACTATTCTTCCACCCCACTGCATCTAGTTCACTCTGATTTTGAACCATTCATGAAAGAAGAAGTTATCAGGCTCCTTGTATCTTCTCGCCCTACTACTTGCTCCAAGGACCCTATTATCTCACATCTCCTCCAGTCCATTTCCCCAGCAGTCACCACTCACCTAACAAAAACATTCAACCTCTCTGTCTCTTCCAGTATCCTTCCCTCCTCATTTAAACACGCCAGCATACATCCCTTACTTAAAAAACCATCTCTCGACCAAAACTGTGCTGCTAACTATAGACCAATCTCTAATTTTCCCTTTGTCTCCAAACTCCTGAGAGGCATAGTCCACTCCCGTTTAATCTGCTATCTCTCAGATCACTCTCTTCTTTACTCTCTGGTTTCCTCTCTTTACACTCTACTGAAACTGCCCTCACTAAAGTCTCTAATGATCTACCAACAGCTAAATCTAATGGTCACTACTCCTTGCTGATTCTCCTGGATCTCTCTGCAGCATTCGACACTGTGAATCACCAGCTTCACCTCACTATGCTCTGCTCTATCGGCCTCAAGGACACCATTCTCTCCTAGTTCTTCTACCTCTCTGACTGCTCCTTTACTGTATCTTTTGCTGGCTCCCCCTTCTCTCCTCTTCCCCTTACTGTCGGGTTTCCTCAAGGAACAGTCCTAGGCCCCTCCTCTTCTCCTTGTATACTGCCCCTTTTGGACAATCAGTGGATTTGGTTTCCAGTACCATCTCTATGCTGATGACACCCAATTATGTACATCTACTCCTGATATCACATCTATATTATTACAAAACACCAGTGATTGTCTTACCATTGTCTACAACATCATGTCCTCCCTCTATCTGAAAATGATCCTGTCAAAGACTGAACTCCTTGTGCTTCATCCCTCCTTTTACCTACATATGACAGACATTTCCATTACCATGTGTAGCTCTACCATTACTCCCCAGCAACTTGCCCACTGTTTAGGTGTCCCACTTAAATCAGATCTTTCATTCGCCCCCCACATCAGATCAATGGCTCACTCTTGTCATCTACACCTCAAAAACATTTCTAGAATCCATTATTTTCTTATGTTCGACTCTGCAAAAACTTTTGCTGTAGCTCTTATTCATTCTCATCTGGACTATTGTATCTCTATACCAATCGGACTCCCTCTTACTAAACTCTCCCATCTCCAATCTGTCTTGAATGCTACAGCTAGGATCATATTCCTCACCGACCGTTACACTGATGCATTTACCCTGTGCCAGTCATTGCCCTGGTTACCCATCCATTCCAGAGTTCAATATAAACTTATTACTCTTACCCACAAAGGGCTCCTTGGTTCAGCACCACCCTATATCTCCTCTATTGTTTCAATCTACCATCCTACGCAGGACAATTCGATTAATCCCCAATCCCCGCATTTCTTCATACTGGCCTACCACCTCAACATATTTATCTAACTATCCCTGTGTTGCCCATTCAGAATTGTCTTCAAAACCAGGACCTCTGTATCATCTGTTCTCACACCCTTTATGTATTTAATAGCCCTCTGTATCTGTACTTTTAAACATACTGGGTGATTACCAGTTCATCCAGTATTACCCAATACCCAATTTATTACATTAATGGCTGGATCGTACAATGAAAGCAATTGTCTCAATGCACCTTTTGTGTCTCCCCTATTTCCTCATAGATTGAAAGCTCGCGAGCAGCAGGGCCCTCACTCCTTTTGGTATCTGTTGATTATTGTTATTTTGTAATGTCTTTATTGTCTGTACATGTCCCCACTAAAATGTAAAGTGCTGCAGATTGTGGTGGCACTATAGAAATAAAACTATTACTATTATTATTATTATTATTATGAACTGTTTGCAGATTTGCAAATGGAATGAAGCAAGATCCCTCAGCATGTTTTGAATACCCTAGTTGCTTCAATGCCCCGTCGTTGTGGAGCAGTAATTAAAACCAGAGGTTATGCTACAAAATACTAAGCTATAGCATTGTAAACAATGAATTACTCTCTATGTTGTGATCAATAAATTGTGTATGCAAAAATGTTTGCAATACGTTTTCTTTAATTAAATGACCAAACCTATATTGTAAAGCATTCTGGTTAAAATGAAGGTCTTGTATGTTGACAACTTCATGCGCTTTCGATTCATCACCAGGAGAATGACATCACAACAACCAGACAAGAGCAATCACACTTTAAAAAAAAAAATCAAAACTTTTGCTCGCCACTGTATATATTTACAAGTGCTTCTCACTAAATTAGAATATCATCAAAAAGTTAATTTATTTCAGTTCTTTAATGCAAAAAGTGAAACTCGTATATTATATAGAGTCATTACAGAGGGATCAATTTCAAGTATTTATTTCTGTTAATTTTTTATTAACTTAGGCTGGTTTCACACTTGCGTTTCAAAACGCATGCGTTTAAAAAAAAACGCATGCGTTAAAAAAAAAACGCATGGTGAAAAACGCATGTAAACGCGTGCAAACGCTGCGTTTTTTTTTTTTTGGCACATGCGTTTTTGCATGTGGTGAAAAAAACGCGGCGTTTTGACGCGCTTACATGCGTTTTTTCCTGCATTTGCGTTTTTTAAACGCATGCAGATAAATGTGTGACAGCTGCCAATCATCAAAATAAAGTAAAAAACCCACTATAAACAGAAAGAGCTAGGGGTAGGGTTAGGGGTAGGGATCCTAACCCTAACCCTAATCCTGAAGGGATCCTAACCCTAACCCTAACCCTACCCCTAACCCTAACCCTAACCCTAAAGGGATCCTAACCCTAACCCTACCCCTAACCCTACCCCTAACCCTAACCCTACCCCTAACCCTACCCTTAAAGGGATTAGGGTTAGGGGTAGGGTTAGGGTTAGGGTTAGGGGTAGGGTTAGGTTTAGGGGTAGGGTTAGGATTAGGGGTAGGGTTAGGGTTAGGGGTAGGGTTAGGGTTAGGGTTAGGGGTAGGGGTAGGGTTAGGGGTAGGGTTAGGGTTAGGGGTAGGGGTAGGGTTAGCGGTAGGGTTAGGGGTAGGATCCCGTTATCAATTTTATGGTGTGGGGTGGTTTATCAGTGTGTTTTTATGTTTTTTTTTTAAAAAACGCATGCGTTTTTAATGCATGCAAACACATGCACAAAAAAACGCATGCGTTCCCATTGACTCCAATGTGTTTTTTGACCCCAAAAAAACGCATGAAAACGCATGTGTTTTTTTGTGTCCAAAAAACGCCTCTCAAAAATACTACAAGTTGCATTTTTGGAAATGAACGCATGCAGTAAAAAAACGCATGCGATTGAAAATGCGACCAAACGCGTACATAAAAAAACGCATGCGTTTTCAATGTTAAATATAGGGAAAAAAACGCATGCGTTTTTTGTGCAAAAAAACGCTGCAGACAAAAACGCCAGTGTGAAACCACCCTTAGTCAATCAAAACATTTTATCTGCCCCAAAATAAAATCAATGAAATATGTGCCTTGTACGCAAAAAAGAAACCCTCACACAGCTTCATATTTCAATTTTTTTTGTACACATTCCTCAAATTTTTTTCCCCACTTAAGTAAAACAAGAACTAGGCATGTTTGCTATATGCCTAATCGTACTGACCTGGAGAATAATAATACTTGATCATTTTTATCATGAAATTAAAGCTGTAAATAAAAAAAACAGTTGCAGAATTGTGCTTTTTTGCTGTTGTACCACACTTGTAATTTTTTCCCTCTCTCCTGTTCATCACATGATAAAATTAATGGTCTCATTCAAAAGTACAACTCGTCCCACATAAAACTAGTCTCACACGGCTATGTCAATGGAAAAGTAGAAAGGTTATGGATGTTGGATTAAGGGGAGAAAAAAACGAAAGCATGAAAAAAAAAAAAAAAAAAATCTCCATATCTTTAAGGGGTTAAATGGATCAATCCTTTGCGAAATGACTTTGAATTTGATTTTCTAAAATTTGCAGGTCCATGAATTTAACCAATGATTAGTGTTGAGCATTCCGATACCGCAAGTATCGGGTATCGGCCGATACTTGCGGTATCGGAATTCCGATACCGAGATCCGATACTTTTGTGGTATCGGGTATCGGTATCGGATACATAGAGATGTGTAAAATAAAGAATTAAAATAAAAAATGTTGATATATTTACCTCTCCGGCGGCCCCTGGACTCAGCGCGGGTAACCGGCAGGCTTCGTTGTTCATAATCAGCGCTTTTAGGACCTGAGAATCACGTCCCGGCTTCTGATTGGTCGCGGGCCGCCCATGTGACCGCCACGCGACCAATCACAAGCCGCGACGTCACCGCAAGCTATTAACGCGCTCATTTTTAAAAATGAGCGCGTTAATGGCTTTCAAAGACGTAGCGGCTTGTGATTGGTCGCGGCCACGCGACCAATCACAAGCCGCGACGTCACCGCAAGCTATTAACGCGCTCATTTTTAAAAATGAGCGCGTTAATGGCTTTCAAAGAAGTAGCGGCTTGTGATTGGTCGCGGCCACGCGACCAATCACAAGCCGCGATGTCACCGCAAGCTATTAACGCGCTCATTTTTAAAAATGAGCGCGTTAATGGCTTTCAAAGACGTAGAGGCTTGTGATTGGTCGCATGGCCGCGACCAATCACAAGCCGCTACGTCTTTGAAAGTCATTACCGCGCTCATTTTTAAAAATGAGCGCGTTAATAGCTTGCGGTGACGTCGCGGCTTGTGATTGGTCGCGTGGCGGTCACATGGGCGGCCCGCGACCAATCAGAAGCCGAGACGTGATTCTCAGGTCCTAAAAGCGCTGATTTTGAACAACGAAGCCTGCCGGTTACCCGCGCTGAGTTCAGGGGCCGCCGGAGAGGTAAATATATCAATATTTTTTATTTTAATTCTTTATTTTACACATCCCTATGGATCCCAGGGCCTGAAGGAGAGTTTCCTCTCCTTCAGACCCTGGGAACCATGAGAATACCTTCCGATACTTGATGTCCCATTGACTTGTATTGGTATCGGATATCGGTATCGGCGATATCCGATATTTTTCGGGTATCGGCCGATACTATCCGATACCGATACTTTCAAGTATCGGACGGTATCGCTCAACACTACCAATGATTAAAGAAACAAAATGTCCTGCGCCATTTCACACTATCTTGAAGAATATACCAGCCAAAGAGCAGGATCATAATGACAGGCATAGCCACATGGGCTTCTTCATAAAGCCTTTATATAGCTCAGCCATTCAGGGAGGAATATTACAGGGGACTATAAAAGATTAAATCAGGCAAATCAGCATCAAATCAAGGATTTTCCAGCCTAGGAAAAGCAGATCAAAGCACACAGCTCATCATTGCAAATAGGGGATATATGCCAAAACTTATTGTGATGTAATACTACAGTGCTGAAAAACGATGAAAATAGGAATGGTAGTTTAAGTCTATGTATATAAATAGAGATATCCCAGTGATAAGGAGGTGCTGGACCTGCACAATAAGTGTGACTGAGAAGTGATTAACCTCTTTATACCCCAAGCCTTTTTCACCTTCCTGACCAAGCCAAATATTACAATTCTGACTATCGTCATTTTATGAGGTACTAACTCTGGAACTCTTCAAAGAATCCCACTGATATTAAGAGAGTTTTTTCTAGACAAATCTTTCTTCATGATAGTGTTAAAAGTTGTTTGATATGACGAGTTTATTTGTGAAAAATTGAAATGTGGAAAAAATTTTGAAAATTTAGCAATTTTCAAACTTTTAATTTTGATGGGTATCAGCAATGATTTATGACTAGTTTTGCCAGGATATCAGCACCTTTGACCCATCTCTTAAAGGGAAGGAAATAAGTAATGGTTCAGTGGAACCCTCAAGCCAAGGAAGTTTTCCAGTCCATGAAGTTGGATTTGTGCTGACAGACTGTCCTCATCAGACTTAACTTCAAGAAAAAGCCAAAGAATGCCGAGTGCAGTGAATACTGCCAGCAGTTAATGAGTGGCCCTGGAAGCAGATGCGGCCGGGAGACAGGGAGATGGGAGGACACATCGCTGGACAGGTAAGTATAATTCTAATGTGTATTATTAATTTTCTGCTTTTTTTTTTACAGCTCCCCCTCCCCATCCCATATATGTAAAGTCTGAGTTCGGGGTTCGGACGCAAGTTTCTGACATGTCTGGCCCCAAACTCGAACTTTTCAAAAAACTCAGGTGAACTCATTGATCCAGAAAATCACTAGCTCCTACCTGATTATTTACTTTAGCAACAGTTTTGCTTGGTAACAGACCATTCACCCTTGGTCTACATGAGAAATGCCAAGGAGGAGAATACTCAGATTGTGATTGTCAGTGCAAAACTTTCGTTTCTCGGTGGAACATCGAGCTGGGAAATTGCAAGGAATTGTGGATGCTCTGTCATAGGCATTATGTATGATGACAAGTGTTCATCCCAAGTTTGAACAGAGGAGGAGGTATGTGAGGCAGGTAATGAGAATGGTCATAGACTAGGATCATCTCATGTCCCCCACGATGTGCATAGAAACATACTGATCCCCCTGGAGAGCATTGTAATTACAGCCACAGCTGTGGTTACAATGCAAACTAAAACAGAGTGTGGACTTGGTCAAACTATTTTACCAAGTCAGATTTAGAAAAACCTGACATAGGCTTTTATTTTTGGATAGATTTGTAAGATGATAGTGGGATGGATTTCTCCATCCAGTCCGAGTCTTGCAAGTGGCCCTTGTCCGCAATTTCCATTGACTGAGCTACTGCGAGTGCATCGTCAGTGACCTGCAGTGATGTCATCGAGGTTACTGTCAGTCAGTGAGGCTGTATTCCCAGCCGGGCACCATGAGCTAGCAGGGATCTCACCGGATCTCACAACAGTCTAGCCCAGCTGGGAACGCAACGTCAGTGACCAGAAGTAACCTCTATGATGTCACCGCTGGTTACTGAGGCTGTGCTCGCAGCAGCTCATTCATCAGTGGTTCTCAAAAGGCAGAGGGGCTGTCAGCCCTCTGTTGGCTTTCGGAATGCTGCGATCATGTTCGATCGCAGCATTTTGAGGGTTAAAGTGCTAGGTGTGGTATGTGACCGCTCCTGGCACCTAGTTCCTTGTGTCAGCTATCAGAATCAGCTGACACCCAGCAACGATCACCCGCACACCCCCATGTGCGAGGGTGATCGCGATGACATAATATTCAATCCCTGGTCAAATAGGCCCAGGGCACATGGACGGAATACTACGTCTGATTTCAGGAAGGGGTTAAAAGATATTTATAGTCAGTCTTTGTACTTGAAAAACAAGGGGTCAAAGGAGATGGATGGCACCATTTTAACTTCAAATGGTGTTGTTGGCTTTCTGAACCAGGTCAAATCTTAAGGTTTAAATAAGGCAGGTGGGACGGCGATGATAGTGAGCACAGGCCATTTCCTACACAGAGCCAACCGTCAGCCAAATCAGGGATGACAATAATGATCATGCTTCAGTAATGACAAAACCTAGGGTCCTTGAGGAGATAATGTCATCACAGTTGAAGCCTATAGGCAAATAAAGATTTGGGACAAATCTGTTTGTTGAGTTGTCAATATTCTTCATATATACAGCACCTTGGAATAAATGGGGCTTTAAAAATATAAATAATAATAATAAAGTTCTGTTTGTGGAGAAGGCTTAACAATGCCTGAAAGCCCTAGTCGTGGTGGGTGATGACAAGTTGTACTGTACTTGCAGCTATCTCTTGTGTGTTGCTTTGCAAGAAGAAAATAAGCCATGGACATCCTGTATTAAATACCCTATATCTCTCCATCAGCACAAGAAAGGTAATTGAAACAACCTTATGCACTTCATCAGAGACACACTGGCTGAAAATCCACATACATGGCTTCCTTTCTCAGGCTTATGCCCTGAGCCATAATCCTATTGACTTTGGCTCAGCAGATAAAACCAGTGGCAAGAAGTACTCAGTTTGCTTTGGAGAGTACTGGTATTTCCAGCCTTCAATTTAATATAACAGACAATATTTATACTGCAATCTGAAATAGGCCTGAAATAGGACGATTTGGCATAACATTGCATCACACTCAGACCAATGATAGTTTGTGGACCCATGCTCATTTCCGATTTTTTTCCTTGAAATTGCTGCATTCGTGAGTTTGATCCGAAATTTGGATCACACTCGACCATGCAGAGAGTGCTTGGGAAACATTCTGATTTCCGCGGTCTCACAGAATAGAGAATATGGAGCCTTTTTTTCACCATTTTCTAATCTGAAAGAATCAGATCACACTGTGGTCACACTATGATCACATTCTGATCAGAGTTTTGTTTGCATTATCGGCTTGATTCTCTCGGATGAGAGAATCTATGGCTGTCTGCACCTGCCCCTTTATAGAGCATAGTGCCACCATTTTCCTCATCAATACCTCCAGCAGTATACTTGAGCCAACATATGTCATTAAATACAGCATACCCTGCAGATTCAGTCTCAAATAAGTTGAAGAAATTTGAACATGTTATATTCAGACCAGATTGAAAAATTAATTTCGAAAAATGCTTAAAAAATATGCTTGGAGTTAAAACTCACTTTAATTATTATATTATTTTTTATGATACTGTACATTTCCTTATTGATCAGTTGCTGGGCTCGCTCTATACTTAATACCAGATTTTTTTTTATAAATGGTTTTTACCTACGGGAGTAAAACATGGCAAAAATTGCATTTTACTGCACAGAACATACAAGATGAACACTCCATTATGTAGTAGAAAGAAGGATTTATTTGGAGAGAAAGAACCATAGTTAATGTGAGCTAGAAAATGCTATACAGTCAGAGAGATTAGGTTCTTCTATTGACCGTATGGTGTTCTCCAATTCTATCACTATATTTTGTAACCACCGGCGTTTCGACTTGATCCCTATAAGACAGATTTATTTGTCTCCTTTTCCTATTTAAAGCATCTGTTTTGAGCATGTCATCTATATCTGCAATCCTGTCTCATAAAAATCTTTTATTAACCATATTTCTTCCCATTTTAAGAAACCGACTATTAGGCTTCTGTCACAGCTTCCAACACAAGCATTTCAGTGGTTTATTAAATGTCTCTTGTGCTATATGCTGTCACCAAACTACTTTACTATTCTATATTAATGGCTTGAAAAAAAACTCTCTTCATATACTTGGTTCTTTTTTTCTGCTGGGATAAGTAGGATGAAACTCAGCCAAATAACAGCAAGCCAAGTACAGTTTAAAATGCTGCAATTATTTACAACATGTTCAATATATTGTATATGTTTTAATGAACATATTTTATGTGTAATATACCAGATTAATCATTTGCAAGAGTTTTTAAGCTAATTCTTTTTTTTACTTGAAGCTTTTGTTGCAAATTCATCAAATTAGTTGACACAATTCATGAATTTTGCACAGAGTCCAAATTTGTTTCTTATTTTTTATGACTTTAATTGGCTTTGCAACTTTTTACAAGGAAAAGTCGCATGTTTTGCAAATGTTACAAAAGAGTGCCAAAATAAACTGATGTACATAAAATATCTCTACAATTGCGCCAAATTTTGCGACTATTTGAAAGTCGGCTTTCATCAATCTTTCTAAAATATCTGGAATAGCCACACTGATGTAAAAATCAGAAAAGTTACTAAACCATAAAAAACGCTAGAAAACTCTAGAATATTAAATGATGAATCAACCCTCATAATAGTGGCTTTTACAGTGGCTTTTAAAAGTATTCACTCCCCTCGGCTTTTTATCTATTTTGTTATATTATAACCTGTGTTTAAATTTTTTTGTTAATCAATTTTTGTGTGACGCATCAGCACTAAATAGTCTAAGCTGGAGAACTGAAGTGATACAAATATAAGCTTAAATTAACTTTATGGTATCATATAACTAAAAATTGGCATGTGCATATGCATTCCTCTCTTTTGCTATGAAGCCCCTAAAAATTTCTGGTGTAAGCAAATTCCTTTAGGGTATGTGCACACAATGCGGATTTTGCTATTGAAGCAGTCCTGAGTTATTACCTCATAAAGGGACACTGGTCAGATTTGCAAAAAATGTCCAGGTCATTAAGGTCAAAATAGGCTGGGTCATGAAGGGGTTAAGCAAGAGGCGCAGGCACCATTAACCAAACAACACCATGAAGACCAAAGAGATCTCCAAACAAGTCAGGGACAAAGTTTTTGAAGTACAAGTCAAGGTTGAGATATAAAAAAAATTCCAATCTCTGATGATCCCAAGAGCACCATCAAATCCATTGTCATCAAATGTTAAGAACAAGGTACCACAACAAACCTGCAAAATAGTGCCGCCCACAAAAATTCTCAAGTAAGGAGTGCATTAATCAGAGGGGCAGCACAGAGACCAAAGGTAACCCTGAAAAAGCCACAGAGTTTCCAAGCAGAGACTGGAGAATCTCTCCATAAGACCACAATAAGCTGTACGCTCCATAGAGGTGGCGTTTATGCAAGAGTGTGCAGAAAAAAGCTTGTAATTAAATACAAAAATTGTAAGGCTCGTTTTGAATTTTAAAAAAAAAAAATGTGTGAAACTCTCCAAATGTATGTAACAAGCTGTTGTGGTCAGATGAGTGCAAATTTGAAATATTTGGCAACTAATGTAAAACCTATATATGGTGCCAAAGTAAAAAGCTCATTACCCCAAGAACACCATCCCCACAGTGAAAAATGCAGGTGGTAGCATCATGGGGTTGTTTTTTGGCAACAGTGGCAAGGAACATGGTCCAAGTCGAGGTGAAAATGAATGGTGCAAAATACAGGGACATTCTTAAACAAAACCTGTTTTAGTCTGTCAGTGATTTGAGACTTGGACAGAGGTTGGCCTTTCAACAATACAATGACCCAAAGCATACTGCTGAAGCAACACTCGAGTAGTTTAAGGGAAAACGTGTTAATATTTTGGAGTGGCCTAGTCAAAGACCATACCTTAATCCAATTGAGAATCTGCGGTTAGAATTGAAGATTGCCATTCACCATACAAAACCATGTAGTTTGAAAAGCTGGAGCAGTTTTGCCCGAAGAATGGGCAAACATTCCAGTGGCAAGATGTGGAAACCTCGTAGAGACTTATGCAAAGCAACTTCCAGGTGTAATTTCCTCAAAAATAGGCTCTACAAAGCACTGATTTTGGGGAGGTGAAGGTATGCTGAAAGTGTTTTCATGTGATGGGAGATCAGGGTGCACTACAACACATAGTCACAGCCACGACTATTGCTCTTGTGCTCTCCCACACTTGGCGTAGTCGGCCTAATTCCAGAATCATGCCATGGGGAAACGCCGCAAAAGATATTGCTGATGTGGAAAGAAAGTATGAAGAGAATGTGGATGTGCTTCAAATGCTGGACTTGACTAAAACTTTGAATGTGACTGATACAGTGGTGCCACAATGGCAGCTTTGCAGATGGCGGAGATTGGTGTGCAAATGGACGATGACAGCTCTGTTCCCACCCTTCGTGGGCATATTGATGGAGAAATGACACGAGAAACTGTATGGCAAAGACTGTGGCCTAATCTTGGCGTCCGCCCCTTGGTGGGTGCATTATAGAAGACAAAGATCCCGCCCTCTACAACAGATAGCTAGGAAATGGATGGAGTGGCCGGACCTGACCCCACCTTGGAATGGGCGGGGACCACAAGAAAACTCTGCGTGCCACTGCATTGTGCCATTACAAGACATGGCACCAGCAGTGATGGACCACACTTGCACTCATCATTGCAGAGGCATAGGCGACGTGGAACTAAAATGGCGGCAGGAAGAAGAGAGGTACCAACCTGAATGGATATGTGGAGTCGTGGATGAGTTCTAGACTCACCAGTTCCCAGTGGAGTCAGTGGAGCGTTGCCGGCGGCTGCTGGAGGAGCCCGCAATGGGGGCCGAGTCAGAATGCTGTCCATGGAAGTAGAAGTCTCAGCATTTTTGGGAGCTGGAACTAGTACAGCGGGAGCCGGAACCTTCTCGTTAAGAGCCGGAGGCCGGAGAGCCGGAAATGGTGCCTGCCCAAGAGGAACCAGAGGAGGAGATGAATTTGGAGCTGGAATTCTACTTCCAAGCACCAGAGTGTGCAGCTGCGGAGAGACACAGTGGTCCCAGCATGGGAGGGGTCAGTGTCCAAGCGCAAGAGAGAGTGAGTGAACCACTGCCCTTAACGCCTGAGAGATGGTCCAAACCTCAGACCCTTATTCCAGAAGCTCACATATGACCCCTCATCCCTGAAGATTGTTTCACCTTACGTTCTAAGATCCCAAAACCCAGGCTCACATCCAGGAATGGGTCGGCCCTTGGTGCGTCCAGGTCCCATAATGCAGCGGAGGGTCCCTACCCTTCTTCAGGGCAAGCTACCTAGATTTAGAAAGTCATACAAGGGAAGAAGCAACAAGAGACAGAAGTTTGGGACGATCTGCGTTGGCCAGGAGGGGGCACTATGGCCGGCTGCTGTACTCGAGGCCAGTTTGTTTACACCAATGTTGAAAGCAGTTTTGGCTTTATCTGGGAGGTCGGCATGGATATTAAGATCTATGTTAATGCCACCTCTGTAAAATATAGGAGACCCTTACATGAAGGGGATTGGGTCTCCTTCTACAAGGAGGACAGCCCATGAGGCATACGTTGCAGTTGCTGTCACTTTGTCCTGCTAGGATGATCTGGACACAAATACGGGCCCAGAACAGTCACAGTCAACACCTTGTACCTGAGCCATTGCTAGGCCGGACCCTGCATCTGCCATATCTTGGCAGCCCTCAACTTCTGCGGCTGCAGAGTTGTCCCCGGTCCGAACCCGGGCACAGGATTTTGCTACTAATACAGTGGCACGGGATTTGTGTCACTGAAGTGTATGCGTTGTAACTATGAAATGTTGTGCTCGTAGCACCATGGCTGAATAAGCTTTAGCTGGGACTGTTCTACGTCCACACAGGCAAAGAAGCCCTGATGTGCTTTCAGAGTTGGGAGCAAGGCAGCCAGTATGGCTTGCAGAGAACATTGAGTTATTATTATGTTTTTTTTCTTGTTGCACCCTTTCTGCTGGAAAGCAGGAATATGACCAAGAACTGTGCCATGGACTATTTGTAACTGCCGAAACAGACTGTTTCCGGGACAGGCAGTGCACCTGGTATTTGAGGGCAGTACGCAGTTTAAAGGAAGGGGGACATCTTCCCCTTTAAGGACTGTTGATCTACTGAATAGGTCTTATAATTGTGCATATGTTTAGTCCTAACAGACGGGATTGTGCTTTCCACAAAGGAAGGGGGAGACTACCCCAGGGACTGTGGAACCAATTGAAGGATTGCTTTGTAAATATTTTTGACTTTGGAGGACCAGAGGAAGTGAACCATGGACATCACCTGGAGGACTGTGAGCCAGGCTTATCTTTTTGGAGCACGGATTATGGTGCACCGTTGTGTGGACTTGACTCATGTTGAGCTAATAAATTATATATGGACTACCTCGGGTTGCCTCCCTGCATGGAGTATAATCTGTATAGAATAAAGTTTACTCGGTACTTGGCCAGGGACGACCAATCTAAAAGGAGGGGGGCATGTTGTGTGCCCTAAACCCATCCAAGTTATGTATAAGTGTTGTACATATTATTATGCATATTTATGTGACTTGTATTTATATATTTTTGTGAAGCGTTCACATGTATAGTATTCTAGCTGCTGCTGCACAATGTATATTTTTGTATTATATGGAAAGTGCAGTTCTCACGTCCATCCACTAGATGGGGCACAATAGTACACTAGCACACAGGGGTGTACATAGTTAATTATAGGAGGAGTTTGTGGTGGTAATGTCAGGATGACTTGCTAAGTAAGTTAGTTGGGTCCAGAGTGCCCATTAAGCTCATGTGGGCTTAAGGCCCGGGTGACACAGCAAACCACATAACGTTTAAGAGATGAAGTGCCCAGCCATCCACAGAAGCAGGCCAGAATAGCAACGGACTGCAGCAGAGTTGGAACACAGTCTGGGAACAAGGAAAAAACAGAAGTGCAGCTTGAGCAGCAGTGTGGCTGCAGACTAAGCTGAGGATAAAAGGCAGGTCCAGGATAGTACATGGAATGCAGGTCGCTCAGAAATGTGGAGGGTCATTGCGTAGGCTGATGCCCTTAGATCTGTTGCAAAACGGACAAGGGAGCCCCCATTTTCAGAAACTTTGCTAAAGGAGGACGCTGTGATACCGCAGGATGCGGTGGGACCCCGAATTGTACTAGCGGATGTAGGACAGGAAGCAGAGAGAGGAACCGTTGTTAACTGTGTGGAAACTGATTCTAATGTTGTTATTGATCAGGATGTGCTGTGTGAAAGAAAAAGTAAAGTTCTAAGTTTTAAGTACATATTGGACTCTGTCTCTCATTGCGCAATAACACAAGCAGTGAAACCTAAGCAAGCCCAATGGTATCCTGAGGGTGCAGAACGTATAACTGAAGATATGCTGAGAGTGGGACAGTGTTTTCATGTGATAGGAGACCAGGGCGCACTGCAAGACATAGTCACAGCCACGACTACCGCCCTGGCGTTCTCTCACACCTGATACACAGCCAATAAGCATGCAATGATTGCCTGTGTGTCACTGTAATACCGTAGCCATGTTATTAGTGGCATTACTTTCATTGGCTGGCTGTTGTGAATTCTGTGGCCAAGCTCCCTCCTGTGGTCGTGAGTGGTAGTGCGGCTGGTTCTGTCTATAAGCTTCCTTTGGTGGATGAGAGTGGTACTGCGGCTTCTGAGTTTCCTTCCTCAGGTGATGAGGTTAAGTCGTTAGGTGCTGCTCTATTTAACTCCACCTGGTGCTTTGATCCTGGCCTCCAGTCAATGTTCTAGTATTGGTCTTGCTTCCTCCTGGATCGTTCCTGTGGCCTGTCTATCCTGCATAAGCTAAGTTCTGCTTATGTTATTTTTGTTTGCTATATTTTCTGTCCAGCTTGCTATATTGGTTTTTCTTGCTTGCTGGAAGCTCTGAGACGCAGAGGGAGCACCTCCGTACCGTTAGTCGGTGCGGAGGGTCTTTTTGCCCCTCTGCGTGGTTGTTTGTAGGTTTTTGTGTTGACCACAAAGCTATCTTTCCTATCCTCAGTCTATTCAGTAAGTCGGGCCTCGCTTTGCTAAATCTATTTCATCTCTGTGTTTGTATTTCATCTTTACTCACAGTCATTATATGTGGGGGGCTGCCTTTTCCTTTGGGAAATTTCTCTGAGGCAAGGTAGGCTTATTTTTCAGGGCTAGTTAGTTTCTCAGGCTGTGCCGAGTTGCATAGGGAGCGTTAGGCGCAATCCACGGCTACCTCTAGTGTGGTGTGATAGGATTAGGGATTGCGGTCAGCAGAGTTTCCACGTCTCAGAGCTCGTCATATGTTTTTGGTAAATGTCAGCTCACTTTGTATGCTCAGAACTTCAAGGTCCATTGTGGTTCTGAATTACCTGTTCATAACAGTACTGGAGGCCCAAAGTACTAATGCTTCTCAATAGAGGGAAAAGAGAAGTTCTGAGACCATTTTTTTTTTCTTTGCACTGTATTCTGTCTTTCTTTTCCCATATACATCAGGGTGGTTCAGAACACAGGTGTGGAGATGGACATTCAGGGTCTGTCCTCTTTGATGGATAATCTCACTATAAGAGTACAGAACATTCAAGATTTAGTGGTTCAGAATCCTATGTTAGAACCTAAAATTCCTATTCCTGAGTTATTTTTTGGAGATAGAGCTAAGTTTTTGAATTTTAAAAATATTGTAAACTATTTCTGGCTTTGAAACCCCGCTCCTCTGGTGACCCAGTTCAACAAGTTAAAATTATTATTTCTTTATTACGTGGCGACCCTCAAGACTGGGCATTTTCCATTGCGCCAGGAGATCCTGCATTATGTAATATTGATGCGTTTTTTCTGGCGCTCGGATTGCTGTACGACGAACCTAATTCAGTGGATCAGGCAGGGAAAAATTTGCTGGCTCTGTGTCAGGGTCAGGATGAGATAGAGATTTATTGTCAGAAGTTTAGAAGGTGGTCCGTGCTCACTCAATGGAATGAATGTGCGCTGGCAGCTATTTTCAGAAAGGGTCTCTCTGAAGCCCTTAAGGATGTCATGGTGGGATTTCCTATGCCTGCTGGTCTGAATGCGTCTATGTCTTTGGCCATTCAGATCGGTCGACGCTTGCATGAGCGTAAATCTGTGCACCATTTGGTGGTATTATCTGAGCATAAACCTGAGCCTATGCAGTGCGATAGGACTTTAACCAGAGCTGAAAGGCAAGAACACAGACGTCAGAATGGGCTGTGTTTCTACTGTGGTGATTCCACTCATGCTATCTCCGATTGTCCTAAGCGCACTAAGCGGTTCGCTAGGTCTGCCACCATTGGTACGGTACAGTCGAAATTTCTTTTGTCCGTTACTTTGATCTGCTCTTTGTCTTCCTATTCTATCATAGCATTTGTGGATTCAGGTGCTGCCCTGAATTTGATGGACTTGGAGTTTGCTAGGTGCTGTGGGTTTGTCTTGGAGCCCTTGTAGTGTCCTATTCCATTGAGAGGAATTGATGCTACGCCTTTGGCCAAGAATAAGCCTCAGTATTGGACCCAGCTGACCATGTGCATGGCTCCTGCGCACCAGGAGGATATTCGCTTTCTGGTGTTGCACATTGTATTGATTACCGCCTTCTAAATAAAATTACGATCAAATTTCAGTACCCCTTGCCGCTGCTGTCTGATTTGTTTGCTCAGATTAAGGGGGCTAGTTGGTTCACCAAGATAGATCTTCGTGGTGCGTATAATCTTGTGCGTATTAAACGGGGCGATGAATGGAAAACAGCATTTAATACACCCGAAGGCCATTTTGAGTACCTGGTTATGCCATTCGGACTTTCTAATGCTCCATCAGTTTTTCAGTCCTTTATGCATGACATCTTCCGAGAGTACCTGGATAAATTCCTGATTGTATACTTGGATGATATTTTGGTCTTCTCGGATGATTGGGAGTCTCATGTGAAGCAGGTCAGAATGGTGTTCCAGGTCCTGCGTGCTAATTCTTTGTTTGTGAAGGGGTCAAAGTGTCTCTTTGGGGTTCAGAAGATTTCATTTTTGGGGTTCATTTTTTCTCCTTCTACTATCGAGATGGACCCTGTTAAAGTTCAGGCCATTTATGATTGGACTCAGCAAACATCTCTGAAGAGTCTGCAGAAGTTCCTGGGCTTTACTAATTTTTATCGTCGCTTCATCGCTAATTTTTCTAGCATTGCTAAACCGTTGACTGATTTAACCAAGAAGGGTGCTGATGTGGTCAATTGGTCTTCTGCTGCTGTGGAAGCTTTTCAGGAGTTGAAGCGTCGTTTTTCTTCTGCCCCTGTGTTGTGCCAACCAGATGTTTCGCTTCCGTTCCAGGTCGAGGTTGATGCTTCCGAAATTGGAGCAGGGGCTGTTTTGTCGCAGAGAAGTTCTGATTGCTCGGTGAAGAAACCATGCGCCTTCTTTTCCAGGAAATTTTCGCCTGCTGAGCGAAATTATGATGTTGGCAATCGAGAGTTGCTAGCCATGAAGTGGGCATTCGAGGAGTGGCGTCATTGGCTTGAAGGAGCTAAGCATTGCGTGGTGGTCTTGGCTGATCACAAAAACTTGACTTATCTCGAGTCTGCCAAACGGTTGAATCCTAGACAGGCTCGTTGGTCGCTGTTTTTCTCCGGCTTTGACTTTGTGGTTTCGTACCTTCCAGGTTCTAAAAATGTGAAGGCGGATGCCCTGTCTAGGAGTTTTGTGCCCGATTCTCCGGGTTTGTCTGAGCCGGCGGGTATTCTCAAAGAGGGGGTAATTTTGTCTGCCATCTCCCCTGATTTGCGGCGGGTGCTGCAAAAATTTCAGGCTAATAGACCTGACCGTTGCCCAGCGGAGAAACTGTTTGTCCCTGATAGGTGGACAAATAAAGTTATCTCTGAGGTTCATTGTTCGGTGTTGGCTGGTCATCCTGGAATCTTTGGTACCAGAGATTTGGTGGCTAGATCCTTTTGGTGGCCGTCTCTGTCGCGGGATGTGCGTTCTTTTGTGCATTCCTGTGGGATTTGTGCTCGGGCTAAGCCCTGCTGTTCTCGTGCCAGTGGGTTGCTTTTGCCCTTGCCAGTCCCGAAGAGGCCCTGGACACATATCTCTATGGATTTTATTTCGGATCTCCCCGTCTCTCAAAGAATGTCGGTCATTTGGGTGGTTTGTGATCGCTTCTCTAAGATGGTCCATTTGGTGCCCTTGTCTAAATTGCCTTCCTCCTCTGATTTGGTGCCGTTGTTTTTCCAGCATGTGGTTCGTTTACATGGCATTCCAGAGAACATCGTTTCTGACAGAGGTTCCCAGTTTGTTTCGAGGTTTTGGCGATCCTTTTGTGCTAGGATGGGCATTGATTTGTCTTTTTCCTCAGCTTTCCATCCTCAGACAAATGGCCAGACTGAACGAACCAATCAGACCTTGGAAACATATCTGAGATGTTTTGTTTCTGCTGATCAGGATGATTGGGTGTCCTTTTTGCCTTTGGCTGAGTTCGCCCTTCATAATCGGGCCAGCTCGGCTACTTTGGTTTTGCCGTTTTTCTGCAATTCTGGGTTCCACCCTCGTTTCTCTTCAGGGCAGGTTGAGTCTTCAGACTGTCCTGGTGTGGATACTGTGGTGGATAGGTTGCAGCAGATTTGGACTCATGTAGTGGACAATCTGACTTTGTCCCAGGAGAAGGCTCAACGTTTCGCTAACCGCAGGCGCTGTGTGGGTCCCCGACTTCGTGTTGGGGATTTGGTTTGGTTGTCATCTCGTTATATTCCTATGAAGGTTTCCTCTCCTAAATTTAAGCCTCGTTTCATTGGTCCATATAGGATTTCTGAGGTTCTTAATCCTGTGTCTTTTCGTTTTACTCTTCCAGCTTCTTTTTCCATCCATAACGTGTTCCATAGGTCATTGTTGCGGAGACACGTGGCACCTGTGGTCCCATCTATTGATCCTCCTGCTCTGGTTTAGCTTGAAGGGGAATTGGAGTATATTGTGGAGAAGATTTTGGATTCTCGTGTTTCGAGACGGAAACTCCAGTATTTGGTTAAGTGGAAGGGTTATCGTCAGGAAGATAATTCCTGGGTCTTTGCCTCTGATGTCCATGCTGCCGATCTGGTTCATGCCTTTCATGTGGCTCATCCTGGTCGGCCTGGGGGCTCTGGTGAGGGTTCTGTGACTCCTCCTCAAGGGGGGGAACTGTTGTGAATTCTGTGGCCAAGCTCCCTCCTGTGGTCGTGAGTGGTACTGCGGCTGGTTCTGTCTATAAGCTTCCTTTGGTGGATGAGAGTGGTACTGCGGCTTCTGAGTTTCCTTCCTCAGGTGATGAGGTTAAGTCGTTAGGTGCTGCTCTATTTAACTCCACCTGGTGCTTTGATCCTGGCCTCCAGTCAATGTTCTAGTATTGTCTTGCTTCCTCCTGGATCGTTCCTGTGGCCTGTCTATCCTGCATAAGCTAAGTTCTGCTTATGTTATTTTTGTTTGCTATATTTTCTGTCCAGCTTGCTATATTGGTTTTTCTTGCTTGCTGGAAGCTCTGAGACGCAGAGGGAGCACCTCCGTACCGTTAGTCGGTGCGGAGGGTCTTTTTGCCCCTCTGCGTGGCTGTTTGTAGGTTTTTGTGATGACCGTAAAGCTATCTTTCCTATCCTCGGTCAATTCAGTAAGTCGGGCCTCACTTTGGTAAATCTATTTCATCTCTGTGTTTGTATTTCATCTTTACTCACAGTCATTATATGTGGGGGGCTGCCTTTTTCTTTGGGAAATTTCTCTGAGGCAAGGTAGGCTTATTTTTCTATCTTCAGGGCTAGTTAGTTTCTCAGGCTGTGCCGAGTTGCATAGGGAGCGTTAGGCGCAATCCACGGCTACCTCTAGTGTGGTGTGATAGGATTAGGGATTGCGGTCAGCAGAGTTTCCACGTCTCAGAGCTCGTCATATGTTTTTGGTAAATGTCAGGTCACTTTGAATGCTCAGAACTTCAAGGTCCATTGTGGTTCTGAATTACCTGTTCATAACAGCTGGCCGTGTGATATCATAAGGGGTTATAAAAGAACAGGTGTTGCCTGGCTCTGCACACTAACGCCATTGCTCAGCTCTGTAACAATTGGTATTACAGGGAGAAAGTGCTTGTCCAGGCGCGTGTGTGCACATTATAATGTATCAGAGGCCTGTAGTGTTGTTACTGATGCTGGTGCTGAACCATCATATTAAGAGCCCTTCCAAGGTCTTATTGTTTGCTTGGCTGTTTGTATCAAACTCATTCTGCATTTAATCTACGGAGGGCGGGACAGTTGCAAGAGCAGGGACAGTGGCAGGATACACTCTGTAATCAGGGATTAGGCCTGTGGCATCCCTATCAAAATATGTAGATGGTGCCTTTTTGTGTGTGAAAAAATTGAATATATTGAGTGATCCATCAAGTATTACATGCTTCATGGTACATTTTGGTGTTATAACACTCCAAAAAGTATTGATTTCTTTTCTGGATTAAATTACCCACCCATAGAGTATTCCAAGCTCTGGGGTATATTTATGTGATAACTAACACTACAAAAAAGTGTGTAAAATTTTTTTCTGGGTTTAATTGCTCACCCATACACTATCCCGTGGTGTGGGGTACAATTCTGTGATATCTAACACTTTCAAAAAGCTTTTACATTTTTCTCTGGTTTCAATTACACACCTACTGTATACAGTATTTCATAGTCTGGGGAACATTACTGTAATAATGATCACTTAGAAATTTCACTGAAAAAATACTCCAATGTACTGTATTAAATTAAAACTTTTAATGTTCTTAATAAAATTATCCAATATCTTGAATAATATACAAACCAGCACCAAAGTGTCAAATGACACTGAAAGAACAACTCGGGAGGTGCCTATCCCTGCAGTATCCTAAAAGTTACCCTACTTGACTGCAGAGGTTGGCACCCTAGATCCTGCGCAATGGTGCCCCCGTCTCACCTTGCTGGCCCTATGGGCTCTGTTTGTGGCGCAGAGGAGAAAAAGAGATGGAAAAAGAGATGAAAAAAGGCATAAGATATTTGATATATAATATATCTAATTCTCAAGGTCCAATCATTTGTCTATCATGGATAGGTTGCATATGCTGACATCTGTTAACATCGGCTTATCCCTGTCCTTACGCTATCTGTAGCGGACACCAGTCCTTTGTCTGAGGCAGTAATGGATCCCTCAAAAAGTTAGAGTTAATATAATAGTATGATGAATTGGCTTAATAATACAGAAATAGGTGTTAAATAGAGGTAAATGAAGAATATGAAAAAAATCAACCCAAATAATTAGTAATTATAAAATACACAGCCTGGGGTGGTAGAGTAACTTAAAGGAATTATACATATGCCAAAGAGCCTTAAAGGCATTACGTGACCAAAATCAGACAATCCTGTGTTTTCTTTATCACAAAAGTAAATATAAGGTCCATATACATCTAGGGCACAATACAAAATGGTCCAAAATTAATATGTCAAAAAGTCAATAAAGTAGAGTCTAGGCAGACGGTAGAAATGCATCATGCTAAAGCTGTGATAATTGATGCATAGCATTAGAATGTCCCCTAATGAGGTAAAGTGCCTAGTGCTTTATGTATAAATCAAGATGCTCCTTTTGTAAATAGTAGCACAATAGCAGGATAAATCAGAAATAGAATGTTCTGCAAACACTCTGAAAGAGAACAGATGGAGTGTATGACCACCATATTGTTGGTCCCATGTTCACTGGCCAGGGTACTACATCAAAGGGGATCTACTCTAGGACATCCTATATCATATGGACCTCATGCCTCCTATTCATACTATTGGATGTCAGAAAAAATATAGGCATATTATTTCTCATACCTAGACAGTACTACGTCTTTTTGGTTAGATTTCATTGGTATCTAACCCACCCAAAATTGTTAAGAAATTATCAGTATTATATTGCTCACTCATAGACTTTTATATGTTCTTGGGTAAATTTTGGTGGTATAAAAATGTTGAAAAATGTATCACTATTATACTGCTCATCCATAGAGTATTCAGTCTTCTTGAGTACATTTTGGTGGTATCCAAACCTCAAAAAAATTGTTACAAAATTTAGCAGCATTATATTGGTCATCTGTAGAGTGTTACATGTTACTTGGTACATTTTGGTGGTGTTTAACCTTCAAAAAAAAGTGCACATTTTTTTCGGTATTATATTTCTCATCCATAAAGTATTACATATTCTTGGGTACATTTGGGTAGTATGTACCCCTCAAAAAAAAGTCATCATTTTTGCTGTATGATATTGCTCATCCATAGAGTAGTACAGTTCTTGGGTACATTTCAGTAGTATCTAACCCTCAAAAAAAAGTTCAACATCTTTGCTGTATTATATTGCTCATCCACAGATTAGTACAGCTCTTGGGTACATTTCGGTGGTATATATATAATACTACAAAAAAGCAGTGAAACATTTCTATGGATTCAATTACTCATCCATGCAGTTATATGTCTTTTCTGTGACATTTCAGTGTTATATAAAATTGTAAAACAAAATCTTGAAAACATGTTTACCAATTCAATGATTCATCCATACACTGTAACTCAGTTCTTGTTACATTTTGCTGGTATATTAAAAAATAAAAAGACCTTCCAAAACTTTTTTCTGGATTCAAGGATTCATCCATACACTGTAATGTGGTTTGTGCTACATTTACATGGGAGATGCTTCCATGGGTCTTTTGCATCCTGTTTTCCTTCCATTCAGCACTTTTTCCATCCATTTCAACATTTTCACTGTCCCCAAGACCTCTTTGCAGGTCTGCTGGAAAAAATGCTTGGATTTACCTTTGACTCGCTCTATATTTGTTACTCAAAACGAGCATTCGAGCATTAGGAATTGCTTGGTTCGAATAACGAGCATTCCATCATTTTAGTGCTCGCTGATCTCTAGTTACTATGGCAGCCAGGGAAGTTCTGAAGGTCTCCATCACAGCAATTCTGGTGCTCCTCTGAATCTCATATGCTGAAATTTAGTGGAGATATTGCTATGTATGGTATATGACACAAGTGAGTTAACGATTTTATGTTCAGGTTCCCTAAGGGGACTAAGAATTAATGTGCAAAAATAAAATAAAGATTTTTAATAATATTATATAATATAAAGGTTCAAACTAGTCCTCCCACATTGAAAATTAATAAGTAAAAAAGCATGTGTTGCTGTCATGTTCATAAAAGTCCAATCAAAATATAAAATAATTTAAACCCTGTAGTGAGAAAGAAAATCAAAACAGCAGAAAGACAGTTTTTTTTCACTGCTAATATCTAACAAAATGCCATAAAGTCATATCAAAATGTCATTTATACAGTCAACAATTATGTCAATGAATCCGATGAAAAAAAAATGTTACCAGTCACGGAATATTGCAACACAAACATAACAAGGTTTTTGTACAAATTTTTGAATTTTTTTCTCCAGTTAAGTTAAAAAAAAATGTATAAAAGTTTGGCATCCAGTTTTTGAACTGACCTACAGAAGTATGATTCAGAGTATCTTTTACCAATGAATGGACATCATAAAAACAAACACAGAAAACCATGGCATAATTGTTTTTTCCAATTCTACTACACTTGAAATGTTTTACAGCTTTTCAGTCCATTGAATGTACAAATTAATTATGTACCGTATATACTCGAGTATAAGCCGACCCGAGTATAAGCCGACCCCCCTAATTTTGCCACAAAAAACTGGGAAAACTTATTGACTCGAGTATAAGCCTAGGGTGGAAATGCAGCATTTATCGGTGAATTTCAAAAATAAAAATAGATCATTATTTCCCCATAGCTGTGCCATATAGTGCTCTGCACCATTCATATTGCCCCATAGATGCTGCACAGATGCCCCATACAGTGCTCTGCACCGTTCATATTGCCCCATAGATGCTGCACAGATGCCCCATACAGTGCTCTGCACCGTTCATATTGCCCCATAGATGCTGCACAGATGCCCCATACAGTGCTCTGCACCGTTCATATTGCCCCATAGATGCTGCACAGATGCCCCACAGTGCTCTGCACCGTACATATTGCCCCATAGATGCTGCACAGATGCCCCATATAGTGCTGTGTGCCGTTCATATTGCCCCATAGATGCTGCACAGATGCCCCATATAGTGCTGTGTGCCGTTCATATTGCCCCATAGATGCTGCACAGATGCCCCATATAGTGCTGCGTGCCGTTCATACTGCCCCATAGATGCTGCACATAAATCTGTGCCATGGCCGCTGCTGCTGCTGCAATAAAAAAAAAAACACATACTCACCTCTCTTGATTGCAGCTCCCAGCGTCTCGTTCCGGCGTCCGGTCCCGGCGTCTCTCTGCAGTGACTGATCAGGCAGAGGGCGCCGCGCACACTATATGCGTCATCGCGCCCTCTGACCTGAACAGTCAGAGCACAGACGCCGGGAAGATGGAGTGACGCCCGGCGGCTGGAACGTGGACAGGTAAATATAACATACTTACCTAGTCCCAGCGATCCTGATGCTCCCCGCCTTCCTCCCCGTCTTCTGTGCTGCAGCTTCTTCCCCTCTTCAGCGGTCACGTGGGACCGCTCATTACAGAAATGAATAGGCGGCTCCACCCCTATGGGAGGTGGAGCCGCCTGTTCATTTCTGTAATGAGCGGTCCCACGTGACCGCTGAAGAGGGGAAGAAGCTGCAGCACAGAAGACCGTGGGACGGCAGGGACAGCGCGAGGATCGCTGGGACTAGGTAAATATGCCTCAGCGCCCTCTCCCCCTCACCCGCCGACCCCACCACTACAGTGACTCGAGTATAAGCCGAGATGGGCACTTTCAGCCCAAAAATTTGGGCTGAAAATCTTGGCTTATACTCAAGTATATACGGTAATTAAAAATTACAATTTGTCCTGCAGTCATACAGTTACCTGGATAAAAAGTAAAAAGTCATCCTTTCAGGATAAATGGAGGTAAAGGAAAGCTCAAAAAGGAAATTGGCAGTAGAGGGAAGAACCCCTCCACACAGCCACTTCTGTCACTCCAAAAATTTAAGTTGAATTATATGTATACAGTGGCATGTAAAAGTTTTGGCCCTTTTAGAGATCATTTCATCTTCAACTTTCTTACCTGTTCACAATAACAGTAATTTTGACAAGGGGTGCCTAAAGTTTTACATGCCACTGTATATAGAGCCCACAAAAGTTAGAAGCATTGAGCACCAGGAGAGAATAGTACTAGAATACTGCTCATGATGATCATAAAAAATATATATTTTATTAATTCATGATTAAAAAATAGATAGCAGACAGATGCTCTTAAGTATATGATGAGGACACAAAATATTAGAATGTCACCATCCAAAACAATGCATAGGGTATGCGTGCTTATTGCAAAGTCCAAAAATAATCACCTAATATTACACATATCGTGTGATGCAAGGAAATATATATATATCCTACTGATAAGGTGTGATGTAATGTAATTATGGACAACGATGAGCTTACAAACATATACAGTTGGGGCCAGAAATATTTGGACAGTGACACAATTTTCGCGAGTTGGGCTCTGCATGCCACCACATTGGATTTGAAATGAAACCTCTACAACAGAATTCAAGTGCAGATTGTAACGTTTAATTTGAAGGGTTGAACAAAAATATCTGATAGAAAATGTAGGAATTGTACACATTTCTTTACAAACACTCCACATTTTAGGAGGTCAAAAGTAATTGGACAAATAAACATAACCCAAACAAAATATTTTTATTTTCAATATTTTGTTGCAAATCCTTTGGAGGCAATCACTGCCTTAAGTCTGGAACCCATGGACATCACCAAACGCTGGGTTTCCTCCTTCTTAATGCTTTGCCAGGCCTTTACAGCCGCAGCCTTCAGGTCTTGCTTGTTTGTGGGTCTTTCCGTCTTAAGTCTGGATTTGAGCAAGTGAAATGCATGCTCAATTGGGTTTAGATCTGGAGATTGACTTGGCCATTGCAGAATGTTCCACTTTTTGGCACTCATGAACTCCTGGGTAGCTTTGGCTGTATGCTTGGGGTCATTGTCCATCTGTACTATGAAGCGCCGTCCAATCAACTTTGCAGCATTTGGCTGAATCTGGGCTGAAAGTATATCCCGGTACACTTCAGAATTCATCCGGCTACTCTTGTCTGCTCTTATGTCATCAATAAACACAAGTGACCCAGTGCCATTGAAAGCCATGCATGCCCATGCCATCACGTTGCCTCCACCATGTTTTACAGAGGATGTGGTGTGCCTTGGATCATGTGCCGTTCCCTTTCTTCTCCAAACTTTTTTCTTCCCATCATTCTGGTACAGGTTGATCTTTGTCTCATCTGTCCATAGAATACTTTTCCAGAACTGAGCTGGCTTCTTGAGGTGTTTTTCTGCAAATTTAACTCTGGCCTGTCTATTTTTGGTATTGATGAATGGTTTGCATCTAGATGTGAACCCTTTGTATTTACTGTCATGGAGTCTTCTCTTTACTGTTGACTTAGAGACAGATACACCTACTTCACTGAGAGTGTTCTGGACTTCAGTTGATGTTGTGAACGGGTTCTTCTTCACCAAATTAAGTATGCGGCGATCATCCACCACTGTTGTCATCCGTGGACGCCCAGGCCTTTTTGAGTTCCCAAGCTCACCAGTCAATTCCTTTTTTCTCAGAATGTACCCAACTGTTGATTTTGCTACTCCAAGCATGTCTGCTATCTCTCTGATGGATTTTTTCTTTTTTTTCAGCCTCAGGATGTTCTGCTTCACCTCAATTGAGAGTTCCTATGACCGCATGTTGTCTGCTCACAGCAACAGCTTCCAAATGCAAAACCACACACCTGGAATCCACCCCTGACCATTTAACTACTTCATTGATTACAGGTTAACGAGGGAGACGCCTTCAGAGTAAATTGCAGCCCTTAGAGTCCATTGTCCAATTACTTTTGGTCCCTTGAAAAAGAGGACGCTATGCATTACAGAGCTACGATTCCTAAACCCTTTCTCCGATTTGGATGTGGAAACTATCATATTGCAGCTGGGAGTGTGCACTTTCAGCCCATATTATATATATAATTGTATTTCTGAACATGTTTTTGTAAACAGCTAAAATAACAAAACTTGTGTCACTGTCCAAATATTTCTGGCCCAAACTGTAATAGTGTTTGAAAGTAGAGAAGCAGTGTTCTCACATTAAAGTCCAGAAATACAGTAAGTACAGACAACATGACAGACTGTGTTGTACTGAAATGTCGAAGGTTTGAACGTACACCTGGCACCTTCCCATATAGGTAAGCTCTTTTTTGCAGTTTAGCACTCTCAGTGACTATGAAGTGAGCCATCTACACCCTCTTTCTTTCAGTCTGTCACATTACCTATACATATTGACAATTTCTGGACTCCTATGTGAGAACACTGTTTCTCGAATTTCAAATATATTTTTGTAAGCACATCGTTGTCCATTTCACAGGTCTGGATTGGTGGCCAGAAAACTTTAAGAAGCCTCAACTTCAATATTGTCAAAGAATATTTGGCTCAAATTTGCAAAATAGTGTGAAAAGTGGACTGTAGAAGCCTGGAAATAGATTATTTGGATGAGACAAAAATCAATAGTCTGAGCTCTGAAGGATGCACGTGCGTCTGGAAGTAAAAAGGAATTAAGGGGCTAATGGATCGAGAAATTGAAGGAACTGTCAAGTTCGGTGGAGGAAGCCATATTATATGGGGACATTTCAATACCAAAGGCATTGGATATTTCAAGAGTATCAATGGTGGTCTCAATGCTGAGCTATAGTGAGTATCCTACAAGACAAGTTACTACATACACTTGAGTACTATGGGCATACAGAGGATGACATAGTGTTCCAGCAGGGCAATGAACCAAAGCATACGTGGAGATTAGTGAAGATATGGATCAATATGACAATGAAGTAGAGGTACTAGATTGGAAGTTTCCCAGACCTTAACACAAACACTTGTAGGTAGAGTTGAAGAAAAAGCTGTATACTAAACCCAGGGAGTTGACTAGCATGCATCAACTTTGGGAGCATGTAGAAGAGACCTGGGATCAGATTTTGGTTGAGACATGCTTGAATCTGATCTGGAGCATGCCCTGAAGGATACAGGTAGTGTTGAAAGCAATAAGGCAGATTTACAAAATACTAATAAAATGAAGAAAATGAAAATTTAGATTTTAGGAGCAAAACAGTAACAATTCATTGGCATGACACGGATCTGCATAACTGCATATGTTATTATTGAGATAGCCAAGATGAACATGTATAAATTGATGGTAGTTGCATGGTGTAAGCAGTAGTGGATGGTGAGATATGGAGCTTGAAAGTCGAAAGTTCAAAACCTTGTTGCCCTTTTGCTCATTGGTGTATATCCACACCAATCCCAGCCAATCTCACAAATCACTTACTAGATAGGTATTTAACCTCACCTAACAGCCCTTGTGGATTCCCCAGGGACTCCTCTACCTATGTCAATGTCTCCTATATTTTCCAAACCTTGGATAAAGTGACTCTATGATTAAGGCCCAGGAGGGGTCAAAACGTCATATGGTTTCTAGTCCCTTTGCCATTTATTTTTTCCTGCTCCCATTTATGTTTTCTCAATAAATTGAACACTTTTTGCAAAATGATCTAATAGAGTGTGTGGTAAATACCTACTCCTGAGTGAAGAGGGTTTGTACCGTCCATTACACCAGCACCTCACTGTGAAAGGCAGAGTGCACACTAATTTAACTCTTTATATCCAAATCAAAATCAAACTGAAATGAGCTGAAGTGGACTGAAACTGAACTTTAGTGTTATAATGAATCATCATAGAAGAGTTCAGAAACAATACATTAACCCCTTCATGACCTTGGGATTTTTCTTTTTTCCGTGTTTGTTTTTCACTCCCCTCCTTCCCAGAGCCATAACTTTTTTATTTTTCCGTCAATTTGGCCATGTGAGGGCTTATTTTTTGCGGGACGAGTTGTACTTTTGAATGACATCATTGGTTTTAACATGTCGTGTACTAGAAAATGGGAAAAAAATTCCAAGTGCGGTGAAATTGCAAAAAAAGTGCAATCCCACACTTGTTTTTTGTTTGGCTTTTTTGCTAGGTTCACTAAATGCTAAAACTGACCTGCCATTATGATTCTCCAGGTCAGTAGGAGTTCATAGACACCTAACATGACTAGGTTATTTTTTATCTAAGTGGTAAAAAAAAATTCCAAACTTTGCTAAAAAAAAAAAAAAATTGCGCCATTTTCCGATACCCGTAGCGTCTCCATTTTTCGTGATCTTGGGTCGGTTGAGGGCTTATTTTTTGCGTGCCGAGATGACGTTTTTAATGATAGCATTTCGGTGCAGATACATTCTTTTGATCACCCATTATTGCACTTTAATGCAATGTCGCGGCGACCAAAAAAACGTAATTCTGGCGTTTTGAATTTTTTTCCCGCTACGCTGTTTAGTGATCAGGTTAATGCTTTTTTTAGTTGATAGATCGGGCGATTCTGAGTGCGGCGATACCAAATATGCGTAGATTTTATATTTTTTTATTGATTTATTTTGATTGGGGCGAAAGGGGGGTGATTTAAACTTTTATATTTTTTTTATTTTTTTAACATTTTTTTCCATTTTTTTATTTACTTTTGCCATGCTTCAATAGCCTCCATGAGAGGCTAGAAGCAGGCACAGCACGATCACCTCTGCTACATAGCAGCGATCTGCTGTTCGCTGCTATGTAGCTGAAAATCAGGTGTGCTGTGAGCGCCGACCACAGGGTGGCGCTCACAGCCACTGGCGATCAGTAACCATAGAGGTCTCAAGAACCTCTATGGTTACAATGGAGACGCATCGCCGACCCCTGATCATGTGACGGGGGTCGGCGATGAAGCGGTAGTTAAATGCCGCTGTCTGCGTTTGACAGCGGCATTTAACTAGTTAATAGGTGCGGGCAGATCGCGATTCTGCCCGCGCCTATTATGGGCACATGTCAGCTGTTCAAAACAGCTGACATGTCCTGGCTTTGATGCGGGCTCACCGCGGAGCCCTGCATCAAAGCAGGGGATCTGGCCTCGGACATACTATCCCGTCCGAGGTCAGATAGGGGTTAAGGTATAAGCATGGTTTTATTTCCTATGAGATTTTAGAGTGAAATATACTGCAAAGCCCACATAAAAACTAAAGCGAATACTCTTAGTTCCTCTTGGTTTCAATAAGAAACATTTCCTATAGTGTCCATGTTGCTGTTTTTTTTTCAATTTGTATTTTTACTTGCTCCCATTATAAGAGCTGATGCAAACAACCATTTAATGGGACTGAGAGGGATCAACAAAAAATTTGATATCACCCAGACCAATGTTAAGGGGCCATGCACATGTCTGATTATTCCTTGGAAAGAACCTGTCTGGTGAAAAAAATCAGGTCATGAGAGGTTGTTATGACTAGTGAGCCCTGTGCCCAATCTGTCCTGGCATCACTGTCCCCACCTCAAGAGAAAGTAAAAGCTGGGACTGGGCGCTCACCTACTTTTAATTACTTAAACATCTGAAGGTGGGGACATTAACGACAGTGCTGATTGGGCGGAGGTCTCACATGTCATGCCAACTGTTGTGAATTCTGCTCTTGGGTTCCCTCCAGTGGTTGTAGGTGGGAATGCAGTTGTCTCTGAGTCGCGGTCCTGGCCAGGTGTATCTGCTGATTGCAGTTCTGACTGGGATATTTAGGTGTGCAGGATTCATTAGTCCTTTCCAGTTGTCAATGTTTCTTGTGAAGTGTTGCATCACTTTCTGGCTTCTCCTGCTTAGCTGCCAATTCAGCAAAGATAAGTGTATGTTTCTTTTTCTGTGGCACACATGCAGTGTGCTTATATTCTGTGCTATTCTTTTGTTTTTCTCTTGTCCAGCTTAGACTGTGTCACTGTTTTCTCAGTCTTGTTGGATTCTCTGGAGTTGCAGATATACGCTCCACATCTTTAGTTAGATGGTGGAGTTTTTGTATTTTCTGCTGTGGATATTTTTGGAAGGATTTTTAATACTGACCGCTTAGTATCCTGTCCTATCCTTTCCTATTTAGCTAGTGTGTGCCTCATTTGCTAAATCCGGTTTCCTGCCTGCGTGTGTCTTTTTCTCTACTACTCACAGTCAATATTTGTGGGGGGCTGCATATCCTTTGGGGTTCTGCTCTGAGGCAAGGTAGAATTCCTATTTCCATCTATAGGGGTATTTAGTCCTCCGGCTGTGTCGAGGTGTCTAGGATTTGTTAGGCACACCCCACGGCTACTTCTTGTTGCGGTGTTAAGATCAGGGTTTGCGGTCAGTATAGTTACCACCTACTCCAGTGAAAGTTTTCATGCTGCTCCAAGGTCACCTGATCATAACAGCCAACCTCATGTGAAACCCAGGAATGCTAGTGCTGACACCACTAAAATGGCAATGACATCGGAGGCGAGAATGAGCTTTTTATTTTAATGGACCCAAACATGGGAAATGAGAAGCGGTTGTTCAACTAGTGAACAACTCATTTAAGACGCAATAAGTGCAGAGCGCTGTCATTACATTCTTATGCATTATGTTCATTTTATAAAATGCTTTTGCAATTCTTTTGTCAAGCATATTCAAGGCAGAGACCATCTGAAAAAGACGCTGTTTGCACTGCAGTGCAGTGGTGTCCACCTTGTGCAGTGATGAGGCAGTGACCCAAGCAGGTTCAAAAGCAAAACGTGTTTAATGTTCAAAGAGAAAACTAACACAGTGCACAGCACACTGTATCCTTTGGATTGCAGCAGGGAAAAATCAAATACAGTCCAGGACCGGCTGTCGTGAGCGACGGCACCGCCGTGTATGCTGGGAGTGCCAGACTTTTTTGACTCTGCTTGTCATTGTGTTACCTCACACAGGGAATGCTCTGCAGACCGACTGCTCTGTCTGCCAGCAAGCTCAAAACTGACACACCCAAAACTCTTCCTGCAGCGTTTATTTTTCCTTTCCTATGCTCTGTGGCCATGGGCCACTTATAAGATGTGGGCTACAGAAAACGGATTGGCCCCACTACCTTCCTGCAGTCCATTTAAAAAATAAAAGCCCATACCGAGGTTTCATGAACAATTCTGGAGCACCCGCTAGGACAGTGGAATACTTGGTACCGGGCCAGACACAGTTCTTAAAGTGGAAGGACACGGAAGTGGTGACCCGGTCCGTGACCCTGGGCATCCAATTAAAGGGGATGAAGTGCAGTGACAAATAAAGTCTAATGTAGTAATGTTTAGGACACTACTGGTGGTTCTCAAGCAGGGATGGCCGACACTGCATAAAGGGATCCGCTTTGGCCGATGGTAAAGTAGCTTAGATAGTTTTGCTCCCCAAAGGCCCCAGGGCTACCAGGACAGTCTAGGAGGGGTTGTAGATGTTGGGGTGCAGGAAATAATTGGACACAGGATTTGCAGTCTCTTTAACTTTTAATTGAAATTGCAGTCCAGGGCACAGGTTACAGGTGATATCTGAAATCCGGGCAGCCTAGAAGGGGTTCAGAATCCCCCTAGGTGGTGTTGGAAGCCTTCTTCTGTGCTGAATTCTAGGTTCTTGATGCCTTACTTTCCTCAAGTCTCTCTCTCAATCGGTCCCTCAGGTGAAACACTACCCGCATGGCAGGCAGCCCGAGACTTTTTACAGGTGTTCCTCTCTCGTGGTGACTCCGGGCTCTAAACTGTTGCTGTGCCTTCAGGTGTCAGTTGTGGCCAGGAGACCTGCAATGTCCTGCCCTCCAGTTTCAAATGTGGGGCATACAGTTCCCACACAACCTCAGACCCTGCTGTCTGGTTTCTTGCGCTTAATCCTGGGGGTGAGCTCAATCGCAGCTACACTCCCAGTTTCTCTCTCCTTTGCTTCCTCTCCCTTTACTGTCTCACACAGACTGACCTAACTCCTCCTCCAGACCAGAACTTATAGAGAAGCTATCCTGAAACTGGGTCAAGAGCTCGCCCTTCTGGCCTGGAGTCATGAAAGTGTTGTATGCTAGTGTTACCTTCCAAGGGGATTCCTTCTCACTTCTGGGCATAACATCACCCTCCTCGGGAGGCAGGCAATACCACTGTGACAACTGGATTCCTGGAGTGTCACAATTCCTTAGTCAAATAAATTGACCAAGTTCCCACTTATTTTTATTCTGCCTTGTCACTCACAGGAAACCTGCTGTGACCACAAGGCTCTCCAGCATATCTAATACACTTCTGAACAAATCCTAGGGGACACAAAGCGACCCTCGCATATAACTCCGGTCACTGCCTCACATACCCCTCTTCTGTTCAAACTTGTGGGGTTGAACATTTGTTACCATACAGGGGGCCTGTGACAGGGCATCCGCATTTCCCTGTGATTTCCCCACCCGGTATTCCACTGAAATAATAAAGTTTTGTAAGGACAGGAACCATCTGGTGACTCGGGCATTCCTCTCTTTTGCGTTTCTCATCCAGACGAGAGGTAAATGGTCCGTTACCAAATGAAACTGATACCCTGGCAGAGGGACGTCAAGGCCCATTTAATCGCCGAGCACTCCTTCTCAACTATGCTATAATTTTTTTCTCTGCTGGGGTCAGCTTCCTGCTCAAGTAGGTAACTGGATGCTCATCCTTGTTCAACTCTTACGACAACACCGCTCCTAGGCCTACCTCCGAGGCATCTGTTTGTACGATAAAGGTTTTCTTGAAGTCGGGGCTGATGAGGACTTGCTTTACACACAATGCTGACTTTAGGGACTGGAATCCTTCCTCCGCTTGAGGATTCTATCAGACAATTTGTTAGGGCTGGCGGAATGCACCAAGTATATTTAGATATTATTACTGGTGCATTCGCAGCCCGGGGTCCACCGTGCAGAAGACCCACCTGCTGCTAGCAATTGGTGGCACAATATGGCGGTAGAAACAAACTCTGTTACTTCACAGAGTCAAGCAGAAGGGAAAACTCTGTGCCCTGTTTGCATCAGAGGGTAACACAGCTGCCTAACAGAGAAAAAGCAATCAGTGGTCAGGGAGTAGCAAGCACACAAACACCTCCTCTCTGGTGGAGCCAGAATTCTAATGGCTTTATGCCAGCCCTGTATTCACCATACAAATTCCTCCCCGGAGGTGCCAGTACTCTAGTGGTTTATTTCAGCCAGACCCTGACCACAAGCAGACAAGACCACTGAGTAGCTAAAGCTCATAACATAAGCTGATACTAGCGCATGGCCGTGCAGTCATGCAAACCTCTTATAGCTGCAGCAACTTCAGGACCTTCCTAGAGGACCAATAGGAGCTGCTACAGTGCCTGAGCAACGTCAGGATCTTCCTAGAGGACCAATGGGAGCTGCCACATTACCTGAGCATGTCACCCCCGACCTCCAATGAGAGGTCTTACCCGGGGCATGCTCAGAAGGGGAAAAGCAGGACTTAGTCCCAGAGACATCTGATCGCCGCTGACCAGTACTGGCTACAATGGCTGAGCCTGGAAAGGCATCAGTAACCATCCGCACAGTATCAGGCTGAGACGCTGGGACCGACATCTCCGCTGAGCATGCTCCACTGTGGCTGGAGAAGAATGGGAGACCGCAGCGGAGATGGTTCGAAATTCCTCCTGTTCAGAGGCAGGAACTCAACTCCCAACATTACACATTCCTAAGGCCCCCCTTCTTGGGCCTCGCTATGCTCAAAAGCAGCAATTAGCTGTGGAGCTTGAATGTGCTCAGCAGGCTCCCAGGACCTGTCCTCTGGGACATAACCCTTCCAGTCCACCAAATAGAATTTTTTGCCACGTACCACCTTGCACCCCAAAATAGCGTTCACTTCGTAATCGTCGGTAGACGAACCCGATGTCCCGGCAGAAGACTCAGAAAACTGGTACATGTATACGGGCTTCAAGAGGGACACATGAAAGGTGTCGGTGATACCTAGGCGTGGAGGAAGGGCCAGACGGTAGACCACAGACTTAGCCTGTTGGAGGACCTTGAAGGGACCCAAGTAGCGAGTTGCAAACTTAGTGGAGCCACCCCCTCCATTAATTTGGTAGGTTGTGAGTGGCTGCCTCATTGGTATTTCTGCACCTGTGTTGCCGCCATCTTAACCACATGTGTCCACTGCATCCAGTCCATCACAGCCTGTAGTTTGGCAGGATCCATAGCCAATCCCTGGGCGGAGAAGATATAGCACAGGAAAGGTAAGGACTCCTGCTCAAACACACATTTCTCCAACTTTGCGTAGAGGGAATTTGCCCGTAAGAGGTCGAATACTCTGCAAACATCTCTCCAGTGGGAGTCAATATCTAGAGAGTAGATATCATCCAGATAGACTACGACCGAGGGGGAGAGCATATCCCAGAAGATGTCATTCACAAAGTCTTGGAAAATGGCTGGGGCATTACAGAGCCCGAAGGGCATCACCAGATATTCATAGTGCCCATCCCTGGTGTTAAAGGCCATCATCCATTCATCCCCCTCACATGTGCGAATCAGATTGTAAGCACCCTGCTGATCTAATTTTGTTAATACTCTTGCTCCCCTATGACTATCAAAGAGCTCAGATATCAGGGGCAGAGGACACTTATTCTTAACAGTGATGACGTTAAGACCCCTGTAATCTATGCATGGACGCAGTTCCCCATCCTTCTTCTGCACGAAGAAGAACCCAGCCCCTGCAGGTGATACTGACTTCCTAATGAATCCTCTTGCCATATTTTCCTGGATGCACTGTGACATTGCCTCCATCTCTGGGAGAGATGACGGATAGACTTGACCCTGGGGAGGCTCATCACCAGGCAAGAGGTCAATAGGACAGTCATAGGGGCGGTGAGGCGGAAGGGTCTCCGCAGCTCTTTTGGAGAACATGTCCGCATAGGGCCAATATTGCTTGGGAAGAGAGGATAGATCTGCAGGTACCTCAGTAGTTGCAACCTGAACACATTCCCTCTGACATCTACCCCCACAAGATTCACCCCATCCCAAAATTATGCCTGTGGACCACTCAATATGAGGAGAGTGGTACCATAGCCAAGGTATCCTTAACAGGACCTCATCAATTCCCTCAGGAATGATGAGCAGATATATAATTTCCTGATGAGATGGCGATATGGACAGATAAAACGGGATGGTCTGGTGTGTTATCTGTGAGGGCAGTGTCGACCCATTTACCACTCGTACGGGAACTGTTTGAGCTAACATTACCAGGGGAATTGCATGACATTGGGTGAAGGCAGAAGACATAAAATTGCTCTCTGCCCCAGAATCCATGCAAAGCTCTACCAAGTGGGTAAATGAGCCTATAGTAATTGTCCCCTTAAAGGACAATTTGGAGGCAAAAGTCGCCGTGTCTAGTGTACCTCCACCTACTACCACTAGGTGCTGACGGTTCCTCAACTGCTGGGGACATCTGGTGGCAAAATGTCCTGACTGCTGGCAAGCATGACAAACCTGGAGTGAATGAGCGGTCTGGGACACTACCATGGCCTCATGTGACTCAGGGGCCTGGACTGGAGATTCCAAAGGTTTGCGGAAGGTGGGAGCCAGCCGAAACCTCTGCCTACACTGGGCTCGCTCTAACCTCTGCTCGTGAAAACAGATGTCAATACAACTGGACACAGCTATTAACTCCTCCAGTGTGGCGGGAATCTCCCTAGTGGCCAGAGCGTCCTTCACATGGTCAGCCAGCCCCCTCCAAAATATCGGAATTAAGGCTTTATCTGACCATTCCAGCTCAGATGCTAGGGTGTGAAAGTGGACGGCAAAATGGCTGACCAAGGACAAGCCCTGAGTCAATGCCAACAGTTGGAACGCCGTATCATGGGTGACATAAGGTCCTAAAAAGACCTGTTTCAGAGTGCTCAGGATCAAGGGAGCACTCTGCACCACATGATTGCCACGCTCCCACAGTGGCGAAGCCCACTCCAACGCCCTGTCCAACAGGAGAGACACAACAAAACGTGTGGCAAGAAGTTTGAGATGCATAGAGCACTGGCTCACGAAACCCCTACAAGATCTACTATAACCAGAAGATGTTTCTGGCAGCGGGAGGCGAGATAGAGTCGGAGCAGGGGTGACAGAGGACAAGATTGCTGCAGCCACGCTAGTAGCCTGAACAGCAACTGTGGTTACATCCACAGCTGAGGTTGTGCGCTCGAGAGCAGCCAACCTCCCCACCAGCTGCTGGATGTACCGCATGGCTTGCTGTGTGTCCGCCATTGCTAGCCAGACCCTGGAGCTAGTATTATGCCAGGGCTGGCGGAACGCATGAGTATATTTAGATAATATTATTGGTGCGTTCGCAGCCCGGGGTCCACCATGCAGGAGACCAACCTGCTGCTAGCAAATGGTGGCACAATATGGCGGTAGAAGCGAACTCTGTTACTTCATAGAGTCGATCAGAAGGGAAAACTCTGTGCCCTGTTAGCATCACAGGGGAACACAGCTACCTAACAGAGCAAAAGCAATCAGTGTTCAGGGAGTAGCAAGCATACAAACACCTCCTCTCCGGTGAAGCTAGAATTCCAATGGCTTTACGCCAGCCCTTTATTCACCATACAACTCCTCACCGGAGGTGCCGGTATTCTAGTGGCTTATTTCAGCCAGACCCTGACCACAAGCAGACAAGACCACTGAGTATCGAAAGCTCATAACATAAGCTGATACTAGCGCATGGCCATGTGGCCATGCAAACCTTTTATAGCTGCAGCAACTTCAGGATGTTCCTAGAGGACTAATGGGAGCTGCTACAGTACCTGAGCAACTTCAGGACCTTCCGAGAGGACCAATGGGAGCTGCCACAGTACGTGAGCATGTCACCCCCAACCTCCAATGAGAGGTCTTACCCTGGGCATGCTCAGAAGGGGAAAAGCAGGACAGTCCCAGATACGTCTACTTGCCGCTGACCAGTACTGGCTACAATGGCTGAGCCTGGAAAGGCAGCAGTAACCATCCGCACAGTATCAGGTTGAGCCAGACTCTGGGACCGACGTCTCTGCTGAGCAGGCTCCACTGCAGCTGGAGAAGAATGGGAGACTGCAGCGGAGATAGTTCGAGATTCCCCTTGTGCAAAGGCGGGAACTCGACCCCTTACACCATCACTGTTTTCTTACCTTTTAACAGGTCTGTAAGGGTTGCTAATTTCCCCGCAAAATTGGAGGGGACTTGTACAGACAATAGACATTACAACATAACAATAAACACAGATCAAAACAGATACGAAGCGGAATGAGGGCGCTGCTCGCAAGCTCACAAACTATGAGGAAAAAAGGGAGACACGAGAGGTGGATGATAACAATTGCGTTCATTGTTCAAACCAGCCATAGTGTAAGAATCAGGTGTTCATGTAAAGGTGCATGAACCAGTTAACAGTACAGACACAGAGGGTTATTAAATGCATAAAGCTTATGAGAACATGATGCGAGGAACCTGATTATGAATTAAGTATTTTGAATGGACCACACAGGGATAGTTAGGTTAATGCATTGAGACGGTGGGCCAGTCTGAACAAATACGTTTTTAGAGCACGCTTAAAACTGTGGGGATTGGGGATTAATAGTATTAACCTGGGTAGAGTATTCCAAAGAATTGGCGCAACACGTGAAAAGTATTGAAGAAGGGAATGGAAGGTTCTGATTATAGAGGATATTAACCTCAGGTCATTAGCAGGACAAAGAGCATGGGTAGGGTGGTAGGCTGAGACCAGATGTAGGGTGGTGCTCAGCCATGGAGCGCTTTGTGGATAATGGTAATAAGTTTATACTGGATTCTGTAGTGGATGGGTAACCAGTGTACTTACTGGCACAAGGTAGAGGCATCGGAATAACTGTTGGTGAGGAATATGATCCTGGCTGAATCACTGGTGTTTTCTAAAAAGGCAGGTGTGATATCAGGAGCAGAAGTGTATAATTGGGTGTCATCAGCATAGAGATGGTACTGGAACGTAAATCTACTGATTGTTTCTCCTACAGGGGCGGTATACAAAGAGGAGAGGAGGGGTCCTAGGACTGATCCTTGAGGAACCCCGACAGTAAGGGGAAGATTAAAGGAGGAGGAACCAGCAAAAGATACAGTGAAAGAGCGGTCAAATCGATAGGAGGAGAACCAGGAGAAAACGGTGTCCTTAAGGCCGATGGAGTGTAGCATAGTGAGGAGGAGCTGATGATCCACAGTATCGAATGCTGCGGAGAGATCCAAGAGAATTAGCATGGAGTAGTGACCATTAGATTTAGCTGTTAGTAGAGCATAGGAAACTTTAGTGAGGGCAGGTTCAATAGAGTGTAAAGAGCGGACACCAGATTGAAGAGGGTCGAGAAGAGAGTTATCTGAGAGATAGTGGATAAGACGGGAGTGGACCAGGCATTCGAGGAGTTTAGAGATGAAGGGAGGATTAGAGACAGGTCTATAGTTAGCGGCACAGTTTTGGTCGAGGGATGGTTTTTTAAGTAATGGATGTATGAAGGCATGCTTAAATGAGGAGGGAAAGATACCGGAAGAGAGAGCGAGAGGTTGAATATTTTTGTTAGGTGAGAGGTGACTGCAGGGGAAAGGGAACCTGATTACTTCTTCTTCTGTGACAGGTTCAAAGTCAGAGAGTGAGCTAGATGCAGTGGGGAGATTGGGAGATAATTTCCTGTCAGATATGGTCAATTTTTTATGTTTTATTTGAAATAATTGGCCAGATAGTCAGCATGGAGATCCGTGGTTGGGGCTTGCACTCTTGGGTTGAGTAGGAAGTGAAAAGTGTCAAAGAGACGTGTATGAGTAGAGTAGAGTAGATGTAACAACTCTGCTGGCATCACAGCATGGCCTCACATCTCTCACACAATCTTACCCACTGCTCCAGGCCATGATGTGGTTTCTGTTTCATGCCAGCTCCATGTTCTGTGTCTATGCTCTGTGCATGCTTCATGGCTATGTGTATAGGGGGCCGGCGCCTGAACTCTCTGGTTCTTATAGGAATCAGGTGCATCTGTCTAATCAGTTCCTGACCAATTATCAAGAGCCCTCCTGTATATAGTGCAGCTCCACCCTGTGGTCTGGGCCTGTGCAATGTGTTAGCTCAGTTAGTGTTTAGCTGCTGAGTTTGCCTGGCCTTGCTCTGAGTTACTCCCTCTCTGGAGGCTTTTCTCTGTGCTATTGCCTTGATCTTGTTGTCCGCCCTCCAGGAGGCAGAATATCCTGGTCCCTGTGTCTTGTTCCATTGCCTTGTCTGTAGTTTGTTTTTTCTCGGTCTCCTTGTCTGTGGCTTCCTTCCCTGCTTTGTCTTTCCTTGTGTTCTCAGTCTGCTTACACTCTGCACTCTTGCGGCTCTGCACTCAGACCTTGCTTCGCACTCTCTGGCTTTGCTCTGTGGCTCCGCTCTTTGCGGTTCTATGTGGCTCCACTCTTTGCGGTTCTATCTGGCTCCGCCTCCTGTGTTTCTGCACTTGGCTCCGTCTCCGCTCTTCGCTCCGCCTCCAGCGTCTCTGCTCTTGGCATTACCTCCAGCGTCTCCGCTCTTGGCTCTGCCTCCACCGTCTCCTCTCTTGGCTCCGCTTCCAGCGTCTCCGCTCTTGGCTCCGCCTCCAGCGTCTCCGCTCTTGGCTCCACCTCCAGCGTCTCCGCTCTTGGCTCCGCCTCCAGCGTCTCCGCTCTTGGCTCCGCCTCCAGCGTCTCCGCTCTTGGCTCCGCCTCCAGCGTCTCCGCTCTTGGCTCCGCCTCCAGCGTCTCCGCTCTTGGCTCCGCCTCCAGCGTCTCCGCTCTTGGCTCCGCCTCCAGCGTCTCCGCCCTTGGCTCCGCCTCTTGTGGCTCCGCCCTTGGCTCTGCCTTCTCCTTCTCTTCTCTTAGTTCCACCTTCTACTCGTACTCAGCCTCCTGCGTTTCTGTTCTTGGTTCTAGCTCTTGTGTTTTCACTCTGCATCCGCTCTTGCGGTCTTTCTCTACTTGTTACTTAGTCCTCCTGTCTGAACAGGTTCCAACCTGTTTCACATACCTGCCTGCAGACCGGTCCCTACCGGTTCTTCCTATGTTCCAGCCGTACCCGCCTGCCTACCAGAGAGCCAGCCGTGTCCGCCTGCCCGCCAATGTCTCTGTTGTACCCGTCTGCCTGCCTGTGTCCCAGCTGTGCCCGCCTGTCAGCCAGAGTGCCAGCCGTGCCCGCTCCGTTCCTTTGTGGGATCAGCAGCCACAGCCAGACATCACCCTGGAGTGGCACCTTTTAGCTTCCTATTGCACAAGTCTGACCTCACCATCAGAGGCTCCAGCGAACACCTAGGAAGCTACTTAGTTACGCCCCTTCCAGGGAAGTTTGGTCTGTGGTCCAGTGGGGCCACACCACCGTATGCCCGCGCCAACCAGTCTGGGCGCGTGCGTGACAGTTTGCACAGGCCATGGCCTCCGCTGTATCCCATGTCCTACCGCTCTCTGAGCATGATGAACTTTCTCTCTACCAGTATGAACAAGCTGAAGAATTTGTTCCGCCCTGTGTCGTTCCAATTGAGGAGACCTCGGGCCCAATCACAGTTTCTAATGCTCTCTACAACCAACTTCTGGCCTATGAGGAAGAGCACAACCCAGCAGACCCATCTAGGTTCTATGGGAATCCAGAGGAATGCCAAAGCTTCCTGGAACAGTGCTTGCGCTACATCCTGCAGAATGCAGCTTGTTTTCCCTCTGACCAGATTAAGGTGGGCTATATCATGTCCTACCTAGCAGGAGATGCTTTATTATGGATTTGTCCCCTCTGGGAAGCAGGGGATCCTATCGTCATGAGTCTTGGGGCCTTCCTGGTGCCCTCCGTAAAGTCTTTGACAAGCCTCGTCCTGCTGCTCCTGTGAAGTCTTCCCCATCTAGATCTGAGAGGCGGTCCAGACGGGCGAAACCCGTGAAGAAATCGTCACGTCTGACCAAGTCCGTCCAAGACCCACCTGTTTCTCTACCTGTCCCAGCAGCTAACCAAGCAAAACCCCAGAAGGCTGATAAAAGTGGGCTGGCAAAGCAGCAGCCCAAATCCAGCCGCAAGAAGGGAACGCGGTATCGCTGCGGTTACAAGGAACATCCCAACGGTCTCTGCCCTGTAGATCTAAAACTCCAAAACCCTGGGCCAGCAGGAGAGGCTGCCCTAGGTGAGAGTTCTTCCTCTCCATTAAAATCAAAGACTGTGTCTCTGTTTTCCGGGAGCTTTGGTGTGGTAAAGTCGCCAACCATTCGGAGTCGGTGTGTGGTCTCTATCATACAGCTCCAGAACCCGGTAAGGGCGTTGTCTGAAGTTGGTCAAGCCCTACTCAAGAGCAGTCTAGTCCTGCAAGGACAACTACAGCTCCAAGTTGAAGCCTTATACACGAAGAAGTTTGTCTACCGTATGCTGTCTGTTATGCCCATGGGTCATTCTCAGCCAAGGACTCTACCACCCGCTCTGGTCAAGAGTTCCAGTAAAGTGCTTCGCTTGAACTTACCCAGTCTTGAGAAGTGTCTGGTTCCCATGCATCAAAGACACTCAGTAGTGTCATCTTCGTCAGCTGGTCTGCTAGTCGTCGAGTGAAGGTGTGCTGACGTCACCGAAGATGGGGAAACGGTGACGATGTCTCCACACATCTCCAATGACTATACCAGTAAACAGTTAGTCGTCGAGTCAAGGTGTGCTGACGTCACTGAAGATGGGGAAACGGTGACGATGTCTCCACACATCTCCAGCGACTATACCAGTAAACAGTTAGTCGTCGAGTCAAGGTGTGCTAACGACACTGAAGATGGGGAGGTGGTGACTATCTCTCCACACATCTCCCACGACTATTCCTGTAATCTGTTCCTAGGAACATCCCCGCCGTTTGGACGATTTCTTCTGGATAACGGGCAGAAGATGGTTCCTATGTGGTCCTTGTGGCCGGCTGGTGAAGATTTCAAAACAGAAGTTTGTTCACCTCAATTTTTCTCTGACCCGGTGGAGCTGTTGTTCTCCTCTCTCATCTCTAATGACTTTTCTTGTGTTCCGTATCTAAGAACATCTCTGCTACCTGTCGGGCAAAAGTTGAATCCTATGAGAAGGCTTCCAGTTTCCATGTGTCCGGCTGGTGAAGATGTTAAGACAGCAGCATTCAATTCCCTGCTACCTGTCTACCTGAAGGAGGTGGTCCAGCTCATTGTGGAAGCTAACCCTGTTGAGCACCAAGAGACTTTGTTTTAAGAGATTCCTGGTGACCCGCCTGCCTTATTCTACCCTGAAGATGTCATGTTGGCCTGGACTATATGTGCTCCTATCCTTCTTCTACAAGTTATTCTGGCGGGCTTGAAGAAGAGGGGCTGTAAAGGGGGGGTACTGTAACAACTCTGCTGGCATCACAGCATGGCCTCACATCTCTCACACAACCTTACCCACTGCTCCAGGCCATGATGTGGTTTCTGTTTCATGCCAGCTCCATGTTCTGTGTCTCTGCTCTGTGCATGCTTCATGGCTATGTGTATAGGGGGCCGGCGCCTGAACTCTCTGGTTCTTATAGGAATCAGGTGCATCTGTCTAATCAGTTCCTGACCAATTATCAAGAGGCCTCCTGTATATAGTGCAGCTCCACCCTGTGGTCTGGGCCTGTGCAATGTGTTAGCTCAGTTAGTGTTTAGCTGCTGAGTTTGCCTGGCCTTGCTCTGAGTTACTCCCTCTCTGGAGGCTTTTCTCTGTGCTATTGCCTTGATCTTGTTGTCCGCCCTCCAGGAGGCAGAATATCCTGGTCCCTGTGTCTTGTTCCATTGCCTTGTCTGTAGTTTGTTTTTTCTCGGTCTCCTTGTCTGTGGCTTCCTTCCCTGCTTTGTCTTTCCTTGTGTTCTCAGTCTGCTTACACTCTGCACTCTTGCGGCTCTGCACTCAGACCTTGCTTCGCACTCTCTGGCTTTGCTCTGTGGCTCCGCTCTTTGCGGTTCTATGTGGCTCCACTCTTTGCGGTTCTATCTGGCTCCGCCTCCTGTGTTTCTGCACTTGGCTCCGTCTCCGCTCTTCGCTCCGCCTCCAGCGTCTCTGCTCTTGGCGTTACCTCCAGCGTCTCCGCTCTTGGCTCTGCCTCCACCGTCTCCGCTCTTGGCTCCGCTTCCAGCGTCTCTGCTCTTGGCTCCGCCTCCAGCGTCTCCGCTCTTGGCTCCACCTCCAGCGTCTCCGCTCTTGGCTCCGCCTCCAGCGTCTCCACTCTTGGCTCCGCCTCCAGCGTCTCCGCTCTTGGCTCCGCCTCCAGCGTCTCCGCTCTTGGCTCCGCCTCCAGCGTCTCCGCTCTTGGCTCCGCCTCCAGCGTCTCCGCTCTTGGCTCCGCCTCCAGCGTCTCCGCCCTTGGCTCCGCCTCTTGTGGCTCCGCCCTTGGCTCTGCCTTCTCCTTCTCTTCTCTTAGTTCCACCTTCTACTCGTACTCAGCCTCCTGCGTTTCTGTTCTTGGTTCTAGCTCTTGTGTTTTCACTCTGCATCCGCTCTTGCGGTCTTTCTCTACTTGTTACTTAGTCCTCCTGTCTGAACAGGTTCCAACCTGTTTCACATACCTGCCTGCAGACCGGTCCCTACCGGTTCTTCCTATGTTCCAGCCGTACCCGCCTGCCTACCAGAGAGCCAGCCGTGTCCGCCTGCCCGCCAATGTCTCTGTTGTACCCGTCTGCTTGCCTGTGTCCCAGCTGTGCCCGCCTGTCAGCCAGAGTGCCAGCCGTGCCCGCTCCGTTCCTTTGTGGGATCAGCAGCCACAGCCAGACATCACCCTGGAGTGGCACCTTTTAGCTTCCTATTGCACAAGTCTGACCTCACCATCAGAGGCTCCAGCGAACACCTAGGAAGCTACTTAGTTACGCCCCTTCCAGGGAAGTTTGGTCTGTGGTCCAGTGGGGCCACACCACCGTATGCCCGCGCCAACCAGTCTGGGCGCGTGCGTGACAGTTTGCACAGGCCATGGCCTCCGCTGTATCCCATGTCCTACCGCTCTCTGAGCATGATGAACTTTCTCTCTACCAGTATGAACAAGCTGAAGAATTTGTTCCGCCCTGTGTCGTTCCAATTGAGGAGACCTCGGGCCCAATCACAGTTTCTAATGCTCTCTACAACCAACTTCTGGCCTATGAGGAAGAGCACAACCCAGCAGACCCATCTAGGTTCTATGGGAATCCAGAGGAATGCCAAAGCTTCCTGGAACAGTGCTTGCGCTACATCCTGCAGAATGCAGCTTGTTTTCCCTCTGACCAGATTAAGGTGGGCTATATCATGTCCTACCTAGCAGGAGATGCTTTATTATGGATTTGTCCCCTCTGGGAAGCAGGGGATCCTATCGTCATGAGTCTTGGGGCCTTCCTGGTGCCCTCCGTAAAGTCTTTGACAAGCCTCGTCCTGCTGCTCCTGTGAAGTCTTCCCCATCTAGATCTGAGAGGCGGTCCAGACGGGCGAAACCCGTGAAGAAATCGTCACGTCTGACCAAGTCCGTCCAAGACCCACCTGTTTCTCTACCTGTCCCAGCAGCTAACCAAGCAAAACCCCAGAAGGCTGATAAAAGTGGGCTGGCAAAGCAGCAGCCCAAATCCAGCCGCAAGAAGGGAACGCGGTATCGCTGCGGTTACAAGGAACATCCCAACGGTCTCTGCCCTGTAGATCTAAAACTCCAAAACCCTGGGCCAGCAGGAGAGGCTGCCCTAGGTGAGAGTTCTTCCTCTCCATTAAAATCAAAGACTGTGTCTCTGTTTTCCGGGAGCTTTGGTGTGGTAAAGTCGCCAACCATTCGGAGTCGGTGTGTGGTCTCTGTCATACAGCTCCAGAACCCGGTAAGGGCGTTGTCTGAAGTTGGTCAAGCCCTACTCAAGAGCAGTCTAGTCCTGCAAGGACAACTACAGCTCCAAGTTGAAGCCTTATACACGAAGAAGTTTGTCTACCGTATGCTGTCTGTTATGCCCATGGGTCATTCTCAGCCAAGGACTCTACCACCCGCTCTGGTCAAGAGTTCCAGTAAAGTGCTTCGCTTGAACTTACCCAGTCTTGAGAAGTGTCTGGTTCCCATGCATCAAAGACACTCAGTAGTGTCATCTTCGTCAGCTGGTCTGCTAGTCGTCGAGTGAAGGTGTGCTGACGTCACCGAAGATGGGGAAACGGTGACGATGTCTCCACACATCTCCAATGACTATACCAGTAAACAGTTAGTCGTCGAGTCAAGGTGTGCTGACGTCACTGAAGATGGGGAAACGGTGACGATGTCTCCACACATCTCCAGCGACTATACCAGTAAACAGTTAGTCGTCGAGTCAAGGTGTGCTAACGACACTGAAGATGGGGAGGTGGTGACTATCTCTCCACACATCTCCCACGACTATTCCTGTAATCTGTTCCTAGGAACATCCCCGCCGTTTGGACGATTTCTTCTGGATAACGGGCAGAAGATGGTTCCTATGTGGTCCTTGTGGCCGGCTGGTGAAGATTTCAAAACAGAAGTTTGTTCACCTCAATTTTTCTCTGACCCGGTGGAGCTGTTGTTCTCCTCTCTCATCTCTAATGACTTTTCTTGTGTTCCGTATCTAAGAACATCTCTGCTACCTGTCGGGCAAAAGTTGAATCCTATGAGAAGGCTTCCAGTTTCCATGTGTCCGGCTGGTGAAGATGTTAAGACAGCAGCATTCAATTCCCTGTTACCTGTCTACCTGAAGGAGGTGGTCCAGCTCATTGTGGAAGCTAACCCTGTTGAGCACCAAGAGACTTTGTTTTAAGAGATTCCTGGTGACCCGCCTGCCTTATTCTACCCTGAAGATGTCATGTTGGCCTGGACTATATGTGCTCTTATCCTTCTTCTACAAGTTATTCTGGCGGGCTTGAAGAAGAGGGGCCGTAAAGGGGGGGTACTGTAACAACTCTGCTGGCATCACAGCATGGCCTCACATCTCTCACACAACCTTACCCACTGCTCCAGGCCATGATGTGGTTTCTGTTTCATGCCAGCTCCATGTTCTGTGTCTCTGCTCTGTGCATGCTTCATGGCTATGTGTATAGGGGGCCGGCGCCTGAACTCTCTGGTTCTTATAGGAATCAGGTGCATCTGTCTAATCAGTTCCTGACCAATTATCAAGAGGCCTCCTGTATATAGTGCAGCTCCACCCTGTGGTCTGGGCCTGTGCAATGTGTTAGCTCAGTTAGTGTTTAGCTGCTGAGTTTGCCTGGCCTTGCTCTGAGTTACTCCCTCTCTGGAGGCTTTTCTCTGTGCTATTGCCTTGATCTTGTTGTCCGCCCTCCAGGAGGCAGAATATCCTGGTCCCTGTGTCTTGTTCCATTGCCTTGTCTGTACTTTGTCTTTTCTCGGTCTCCTTGTCTGTGGCTTCCTTCCCTGCTTTGTCTTTCCTTGTATTCTCAGTCTGCTTACACTCCGCACTCTTGCGGCTCTGCACTCAGACCTTGCTTCGCACTCTCTGGCTTTGCTCTGTGGCTCCGCTCTTTGCGGTTCTATCTGGCTCCGCTCTTTGCGGTTCTATCTGGCTCCGCCTCCTGTGTTTCTGCACTTGGCTCCATCTCTGCTCTTGGCTCCGCCTCCAGCATCTCCGCTCTTGGCATTACCTCCAGCGTCTCCACTCTTGGCTCCGCCTCCAGCGTCTCCGCTCTTGGCTCCGCCTCCAGCGTCTCCGCTCTTGGCTCCGCCTCCAGCATCTCCGCTCTTGGCTCCGCCTCCAGCGTCTCCGCTCTTGGCTCCGCCTCCAGCGTCTCCGCTCTTGGCTCCGCCTCCAGCGTCTCCGCCCTTGGCTCCGCCTCTTGCGGCTCCGCCCTTGGCTCTGCCTTCTCCTTCTCTTCTCTTAGCTCCACCTTCTACTCGTACTCAGCCTCCTGCGTTTCTGTTCTTGGTTCTAGCTCTTGTGCTTTCGCTCTGCATCCGCTCTTGCGGTCTTTCTTTACTTGTTACTTAGTCCTCCTGTCTGAACAGGTTCCAACCTGTTTCACATACCTGCCTGCAGACCGGTCCCTACCGGTTCTTCCTATGTTCCAGCCGTACCCGCCTGCCTACCAGAGAGCCAGCCGTGTCCGCCTGCCCGCCAGTGTCTCTGTTGTACCCGTCTGCCTGCCTGTGTCCCAGCCGTGCCCGCCTGTTAGCCAGAGTGCCAGCCGTGCCCGCTCCGTTCCTTAGTGGGATCAGCAGCCACAGCCAGACATCACCCTGGAGTGGCACCTGGTAGCTTCCTATTGCACAAGTCTGACCTCACTATCAGAGGCTCCAGCGAACACCTAGGAAGCTACTTAGTTACGCCCCTTCCAGGGAAGTTTGGTCTGTGGTCCAGTGGGGCCACACCCCCGTATGCCCGCGCCAACCAGTCTGGGCGCGTGCGTGACAGTAGAGTTGTATGTTGTAAGCATAAACTTATAATGGATGAAATCTTCAGGTAGATTAGATTTTCTTAGTAAAAATATATATGCTAAGTAGAATAGAAAAGGGATAACTGAGTAAATGATAGAATACTAATATGTTGTTCTTGCTAGTAAACTAAAGGAGATGTACTCAACACCAAGCAACAGTACTAAGGACAAGAAAGTAACCGCAACATCTTTCTAAACCATAAAAACTCTGTTCTGAGCTTCTGTATGCCATAATGGCTGGCATTCTTCCATTCAAAACCCTCTACTTTCTAATTGCCAACTATCTCTGGAATAAGTGTATAAATAACATGCTATTTTGTGCAATTCACTGTTATTTTTTTAAAATGATTTTCTTTGCTGGTTCAATTTGACATTTCATTATAGAGAAGTATTATAAATTTGTGTGACCTCTAAAAAGTTGTGTCCTAAAGCAGCCTCAAAAAGCTTTTTTTTCTGCTCCACACTTTTGTGTTGCTGTTGACTGGAATAGCATTTTCTCAGAAGACATTGTGCTCTGTGGTGTTTTTGTTACATTTTTTTTCAGAAGCCTTACTTAAAAAAAATCTGTTTCTCAAGGGTTAAATATCCACATTATTTTATAAATGATGCTTCATACTTTTAAGAAAATATTGTTTGTGTTATTTTCTAAATATTTTTTTTCCTTAATAGCAACCACATAATATAAATTATCACCAATAATGAAAGTACAAACTATTCAAGAAGAGAAAGATTAGGTTGGCAATATGAAAGCTACATTTGAAAATAATCCCAGAACCTAAGCAAATTGGGGTGACCACTTTCTCATTCACTTTCCCCCTAAAAAATGTTTTAAATACATTTTTGTTTCTGCCACTTTTTCACAATGAGATCATTTTATTCAGTATCAGCATAGTTGTATTTTTTGTATTCTAGTATTGTATTTTTTAGTAATGGTTTGGAATCTTTATTCAAGTTATGATATGGTGGTATTTATTCATGCACTGTACAGAAGTGTTGTTTAGTCATTCTGAGGTGGTTTTATTTAGTTATTGTACTGTAGTGTTATTTGGTCACTGTGGGGTGGTGTTATATAGTCATTGTGTGGTGGTGTTATTTAGTCATTGTATTGTGGTGTTGTATAGTCATTGTGTTGTGGTGTTATATAGTCACTGTATAGTGGTGTTATTAAGTCATTATATGGTGTTGTTATGTAGTCACTCTATGGTGTGTCATCTAGACACTGTATGGTGATATCATTTAGTCACTATAGAGTGGTGTTAGTTGGTCACTGTATAGGGGTGTTATTTAGTCGGAGAATGATCATGCTATTTTCTCACTGTTTAGTGTTGTTATTTTGTCACTGTATGAGGGTGTTTTTTAGTCACTGTTTAGTGTTTTACTTTGACACTGTATGATGGTGTTGTGCAGTCACTGTAGGGTGTTGTTGTTTAGCCACTGTGTGGTGTTACTGTCTAGTAATTCTAGTGTGGTGTTATTTAGTCAGTTTATGGTAGTTTTATTTTGTTACCATATGGTTGTGTTATGCAGTCACTGTATGATTATGTTATTTATCCACTGTATGGCTGTGTTATTTATCCACTGTATAGTTGTTCTCTATAGTCAATATATGGTGGTGTTATGCAGTCACTGTATGGTGTTAATTAGTCAATGTGTGGTGGTGTTATGCAGCCTCTGTATTGTGGTGTTATTTAGCAATGATATGGTGATATTTTGTTACATTACTGTGGCGTTATCCAATCACAGTATGATGATGTAATCTAGTCAGTCAGTGTACCATAGATTTGTTTGTTCTTCTTTTTGCTCTTATTTGGAAGTAGGACTAGTCTGTGTATAATAGATATGAGCAAATTTATTCAAGTGGAATCAAATTCATTCCAAATTTCTCAAAAAATCATATTCCCTGCACAAATTCAGCAAAAAACAGGTGCTGTCAATTGTCAATGCAACCCTCTTCTCACACTCTTGAGACACTGATAGGCACACCGCAGAAGAAATGCTAGCACAGGCTTCCAGTATCTGTTGTTTCAGATGCTGCACATCTCGTATATTCAAAGCATAGACAATTGTCTTCAGATGACCCCAAAGATAAAAGTCTAAGGGGGTCTGATCGGGAAACCTTGGTGGCCATTCAACTGGCCCACGACGACCAATCCACTTTCCGGGAAACTGTTCATGTAGGAAAGCTTGGACCTGACACCCAAGATGGTGCCCCACCACATTATGGGTTTCAGGACCAAGCATTCCTACATGAACAGTTTCCTGTAAAGAAGAGAGTACATTTAATATTCTCTGAGATTTGGAAAGACCGAGGACAAAATAAGGATCATCTAGTTCAGAGAGATTAACTTTGTTGAAAAATTGAATTTCCCTGTAAAATCCATGTGATTTGCCAAATTTGAATCTTTGCATCATCTATAGTGATTATCGATTCTAGGTAATGGACCAACATAATTTTTTTCCAATGTAAGACCTTAGGCTTAGAGAGACCACTCCATATCACCGATGCGGACCTGTTTGTCTGTTATGCACCACCATTGATGTCGATTTTTACAGCATCGCAATTAATCAATGATTAGCAGTACAGATGCAGAAAGTCATTAGTCATGGTAAAACTTATTTATCAAAATTGGTAAGAATAAATTGGACTTTAACCCCTCTGTGACCTTAGACTTACTATCCCGTCGAAGTGCCCTGGGCTTATCTGACCCTGGACGGGATAGTACGTCTTAGCCGATCGGCCGCGCTCACGGGGGGAGCGCGGCCGATCGCGGCCGGGTGTCAGCTGCTTATCGCAGCTGACATCCGGCACTATGTGCCAGGAGCGGTCACGGACCGCCCCCGGCACATTAACCCCTGGCACACCGCGATCAAAGATTATCGCGATGTGCCGGCGGTGCAGGGAAGCACCGCGCAGGGAGGGGGCTCCCTGCGGGCTTCCCTAAGCCCCCCGCAGCAACGCGATGTGATCGCGTTGCTGCGAGGGTCTCACCTCCCTCCCTGCTCCCTCCAGCCCCGGATCCAAGATGGCCGCGGATCCGGGTCCTGCAGGGAGGGAGGTGGCTTCACAGAGCCTGCTCAGAGCAGGCACTGTGAAGCCTGCAGCGCTGCATGTCAGATCAGTGATCTGACAGAGTGCTGTGCAAACTGTCAAATCACTGATGTGTGATGTCCCCCCCTGGGACAAAGTAAAAAAGTAAAAAAAAAATTTTCCAAATGTGTAAAAAAAATAAAAAAAAATATTCCAAAATAATGAAAAAAAAAAAAAATATTATTCCCATAAATACATTTCTTCATCTAAATAAAAAAAAAAACAATAAAAGTACACATATTTAGTATCGCCGCATCCGTAACGACCCGACCTATAAAACTGTCCCACTAGTTAACCCCTTCAGTAAACACCGTAAGAAAAAAAAAAAAAAAACGAGGCAAAAAACAACGCTTTATTATCATACCGCCGAACAAAAAGTGGAATAACACGCGATCAAAAGGACAGATATAAATAACCATGGTACCGCTGAAAGCGTCATATTGTCCCGCAAAAAAAGAGCCACCATACAGCATCATCAGCAAAAAAATAAAAAAGTTATAGTCCTGAGAATAAAGCGATGCAAAAATAATTATTTTTTCTGTAAAATAGTTTTTATCGTATAAAAGCGCCAAACCATAAAAAAATGATATAAATGAAGTATCGCTGTAATCGTACTGACCCGAAGAATAAAACTGATTTATCAATTTTACCAAACGCGGAACGGTATAAACGCCTCCCCCAATAGAAATTCATGAATAGCTGGCTTTTGGTCATTCTTCCTCACAAAAATCGGAATAAAAAGCGATCAAAAAATGTCACGTGCCCAAAAATGTTTTCAATAAAAACGTCAACTCGTCCCGCAAAAAACAAGACCTCACATGACTCTGTGGACCAAAATATGGAAAAATTATAGCTCTCAAAATGTGGTATTGCAAAAAATATTTTTTGCAATAAAAAGGGTCTTTCAGTGTGTGACGGCTGCCAATCATAAAAATCCGCTAAAAAACTCGCTATAAAAGTAAATCAAACCCCCCTTCATCACCCCTTTAGTTAGGGAAAAATAAAAAAAAATGTATTTATTTCCATTTTCCTATTAGGGCTAGGGTTAGGGCTAGGGTTAGGGCTAGGGCTAGGGTTAGGGCTAGGGTTAGGGCTAGGGCTAGGGCTAGGGTTAGGGCTAGGGTTAGGGCTAGGGCTAGGGTTAGGGTTAGGGCTAGGGTTAGGGCTAGGGTTAGGGCTAGGGTTAGGGCTAGGGTTAGGGCTAGGGTTAGGGTTAGGGCTAGGGTTAGGGCTAGGGTTAGGGCTAGGGTTAGGGTTAGGGCTAGGGTTAGGGCTAGGGTTAGGGCTAGGGTTAGGGCTAGGGTTGGGGCTACAGTTAGGGTTGGGGCTAAAGTTAGGGTTAGGGTTTAGATTACATTTACAGTTGGGAATAGGGTTGGGATTAGGGTTAGGGGTGTGTCAGGGTTAGAGGTGTGGTTAGGGTTACCGTTGGAATTAGGGTTAGGGGTGTGTTTAGATTAGGGTTTCAGTTATAATTGGGGGGTTTCCACTGTTTCGGCACATCAGGGGCTCTCCAAACACGACATGGCGTCCGATCTCAATTCCAGCCAATTCTGCGTTGAAAAAGTAAAACAGTGCTCCTTCCCTTCCGAGCTCTCCTGTGTGCCCAAACAGGGGTTTACCCCAACATATGGGGTATCAGCGTACTCAGGACAAATTGGACAACAACTTTTGTGGACCAATTTCTCCTGTTACCCTTGGGAAAATACAAAACTGGGGGCTAAAAAATAATTTTTGTGGGAAAACAAAAAGATTTTTTATTTTCACGGCTCTGCGTTATAAACTGTAGTGAAACACTTGGGGGTTCAAAGTTCTCACAACACATCTAGATAAGTTCATTGAGGGGTCTAGTTTCCAATATGGGGTCACTTGTGGGGGGTTTCTACTGTTTAGGTACATTAGGGGCTCTGCAAACGCAATGTGACGCCTGCAGACCAATCCATCTAAGTCTGCATTCCAAATGATGCTCCTTCCCTTCCGAGCCCTCTCATGCGCCCAAACGGTGGTTCCCCCCCACATATCGGGTATCAGCGTACTCAGGACAAATTGGACAACAACATTTAGGGTCCAATTTCTCCTGCTAACCTTGGAAAAATACAAAACTGGGGGCTAAAATATAATTTTTGTGGAAAAAAAAATATTTTTTATTTGCATGGCTCTGCATTATAAACTGTAGTGAAATACTTGGGGGTTCAAAGCTCTCACAACACATCAAGATGAGTTCCTTAGGGGGTCTACTTTCCAAAATGGTGTCACTTGTGGGGGGTTTCTACTGTTTAGGTACATTAGGGGCTCTGCAAACGCAATGTGACGCCTGCAGACCATTCCATCTAAGTCTGCATTCCAAATGGCGCTCCTTCCCTTCCGAGCCCTCCCATGCGCCCAAACGGTGGTTCCCCCCCACATATGGAGTATCAGCGTACTCAGGACAAATTGGACAACAACTTTTGGGGTCCAATTTCTCCTGTTACCCTAGGGAAAATACAAAACTGGGGGCTAAAAAATAAGTTTTGTGGGAAAAAAATTTTGTTTTATTTTTATGGCTCTGCATTATAAACTTCTGTGAAGCCCTTGGTGGGTCAAAGTGCTCACCACACATCCAGATAAGTTCCTTAGGGGGTCTACTTTCCAAAATGGTGTCACTTGTGGGGGGTTTCAATGTTTAGGCACATCAGTGGCTCTCCAAACGCAACATGGCGTCCCATCTCAATTCCTGTCAATTTTGCATTGAAAAGTCAAACGGCGCTCCTTCCCTTCCGAGCTCTCCCATGCGCCCAAACAGTGGTTTACTGCCACATATGGGGTATCAGCGTACTCGGGACAAATTGGACAACAACGTTTGAGGTCCAATTTCTTCTCTTACCCTTGGAAAAATAAAAAATTGGGGGCAAAAATATAATTTTTGTGAAAAAATATGATTTTTTATTTTTACGGTTCTGCATTATAAACTTCTGTGAAGCACTTGGTGGGTCAAAGTGCTCACCACACCTCTAGATAAGTTCCTTAGGGGGTCTACTTTCCAAAATGGTGTCACTTGTGGGGGGTTTCAATGTTTAGGCACATCAGTGGCTCTCCAAACGCAACATGGCGTCCCATCTCAATTTCTGTCAATTTTGCATTGAAAAGTCAAACTGCGCTCCTTCCCTTCCGAGCTCTCCCATGCGCCCAAACAGTGGTTTACTGCCACATATGGGGTATCAGCGTACTCAGGACAAATTGGACAACAACATTTGAGGTCCAATTTCTTCTCTTACCCTTGGAAAAATAAAAAATTGGGGGCAAAAATATTATTTTTGTGAAAAAATATGATTTTTTATTTTTACGGTTCTGCATTATAAACTTCTGTGAAGCACTTCGTGGGTCAAAGTGCTCACCACACATCCAGATAAGTTCCTTAGGGGGTCTACTTTCCAAAATGGTGTCACTTGTGGGGGGTTTCAATGTTTAGGCACATCAGTGGCTCTCCAAACGCAACATGGCGTCCCATCTCAATTCCTGTCAATTTTGCATTGAAAAGTCAAATAGCGCTCCTTCCCTTCCGAGCTCTCCCATGCGCCCAAACAGTGGTTTACTGCCACATATGGGGTATCAGCGTACTCAGGACAAATTGGACAACAACTTTTTGGGTCCAATTTCTCCTGTTACCCTTGGTAAAATAAAACAAATTGGAGCTGAAGTAAATTTTTTGTGTAAAAAAGTTAAATGTTCATTTTTATTTAAACATTCCAAAAATTCCTATTAAACACCTGAAGGGTTAATAAACTTCTTGATAGTGGTTTTGAGCACCTTGTGGGGTGCAGTTTTTAGAATGGTGTCACACTTGGGCATTTTCTATCATATAGACCCCTCAAAATGACTTCAAATGAGACGTGGTCCCTAAAAAAAAATGGTGTTGTAAAAATGAGAAATTGCTGGTCAACTTTTAACCCTTATAACTCCCTAACAAAAAAAAAAATTGGTTCCAAAATTATGCTGATGTAAAAGAGACATGTGGGAAATGTTACTTATTAAGTATTTTGTGTGACATATCTCTGTGATTTAATTGCATAAAAATTCAAAGTTTGAAAATTGCGAAATTTTCAAAATTTTCGCCAAATTTCCGTTTTTTTCACAAATAAACGCAGGTACTATCAAAGAAATTTTACCACTTTCATGAAGTACAATATGTCACGAGAAAACAATGTCAGAATCACCAGGATCCGTTGAAGCGTTTCGGAGTTATAACCTCATAAAGGGACAGTGGTCAGAATTGTAAAAATTGGCCTGGTCATTGACGTGCAAACCACCCTTGGGGGTAAAGGGGTTAATGGGGGTGTATTTAGCTTTTGTGCTCCTGGCAACTTGAGCAGTAAATACAGCTGTGAGCAGGAGCACATACTCAATCACTATTCAATCTTTTCTTTGGTGAGATTGAATAAGACTTATTTTAATGATGAAGTGCCAAGGTATCATATATATATATGGTGGCAGTAATTTATGCATTTAATTGGAATAATTAACCCCTTTACCCCCAAGGGTGATTTGCACGTTAATGACCGGGCCAATTTTTACAATTCTGACCACTGTACCTTTGTGAGGTTATAACTCTGGAACGCTTCAACGGATCCCAGTGATTCTGACATTGTTTTCTCATGACATATTGTACTTCATGACAATGGTAAAAATTCTTTGATAGTACCTGCGTTTATTTGTGAAAAAAATGGAAATTTGGCGAAAATTATGAAAATTTCGCAATTTTCCAACTTTGAATTTTTATGCAATTAAATCACAGAGATATGTCACACAAAATACTTAATAAGTAACATTTCCCACATGTCTACTTTACATCAGCACAATTTTGGAACCAAAATTTTTTTTTGTTAGGGAGTTATAAGGGTTAAAAGTTGACCAGCAATTTCTCATTTCTACAACACCATTTTATTTTAGGGACCACATCTCATTTGAAGTCATTTTGAGGGGTCTATATGATAGAAAATACCCAATTGTGACACCATTCTAAAAACTACACCCTTCAAGGTGCTCAAAGCCATATTCAAGAAGTTTATTAACCCTTCTGGTGCTTCACAGGAATTTTTTGAATGTTTAAATAAAAATGAACATTTAACTTTTTTTCACAAAAAATTTAATTCAGCTCCAATTTGCTTAATTTTACCAAGGGTAACAGGAGAAAATAGACCCCAAACATTATTTTACAATTTGTCCTGAGCACGACAATACCCCACATGTGGGGGTAAGCCACTGTTTGGGCGCATGGCAGAGCTCGGAAACGAAGGAGCACCATTTGACTTTTCAATGCAAAATTGACTGGAATTGAGATGGAACGCCATGTTTCGTTTGGAGAGCCCCTGATGTGCCTAAACATTGAAACCCCCCACAAGTGACACCATTTTGGAAAGTAGACCCCTTAAGGAACTTATCTAGATGTGTGGTGAGCACTTTGACCCACCAAGTGCTTCACAGAAGTTTATAATGTAGAACCGTAAAAATAAAAAATCATATTTTTTCACAAAAATTAATTTTCCGACCCCAATTTTTTATTTTCCCAAGGGTAACAGAAGAAATTGGACCACAAAAATTGTTATACAATTTGTCCTGAGTACGCTGATACCCCATATGTGGGGGTAAACCACTGTTTGGGCGGATGGGAGAGCTCGGAAGGGAAGGAGCGCCGTTTGACTTTTCAATGCAAAATTGACGGGAATTGAGATGGGACGCCATGTTGCGTTTGGAGAGCCCCTGATGTGCCTAAACATTGAAACCCCCCACAAGTGACACCATTTTGGAAAGTAGACCCCTTAAGGAACTTATCTAGATGTGTGGTGAGCACTTTGACCCACCAAGTGCTTCACAGAAGTTTATAATGTAGAACCGTAAAAATAAAAAATCATATTTTTTCACAAAAATTTACTTTCCGCCCCCAATTTTATATTTTCCCAAGGGTAAGAGAAGAAATTGGACCCCAAAAGTTGTTGTCCAATTTGTCCTGAGTACGCTGATACCCCATATGTGGGGGTAAACCACTGTTTGGGCGGATGGGAGAGCTCGGAAGGGAAGGAGCGCCGTTTGACTTTTCAATGCAAAATTGACAGGAATTGAGATGGGACGCCATGTTGCGTTTGGAGAGCCACTGATGTGCCTAAACATTGAAACCCCCCACAAGTGACACCATTTTGGAAAGTAGACCCCCTAAGGAACTTATCTAGATGTGTGGTGAGCACTTTGACCAACCAAGTGCTTCACAGAAGTTTATAATGCAGAGCCGTAAAAATAAAACAAAACATTTTTCCCACAAAAATTATTTTTTTAGCCCCCAGTTTTATATTTTCCCGAGGGTAACAGGAGAAAGTGGACCCCAAAATTTGTTGCCCAATTTGTCCTGAGTGCGATGATACACCATATGTGGGGGGAACCACTGTTTGGGCGCATGGGAGGGTTCGGAAGGGAAGGAGTGCCATTTGAATGCAGACTTAGATGGAATGGTCTGCAGGTGTCACATTGCGTTTGCAGAGCCCCTAATGTACCTAAACAGTAGAAACCCCCCACAAGTGACACCATTTTGGAAAGTAGACCCCCTAAGGAACTTATCTAGATGTGTGCTGAGCACTTTGACCCACCAAGGGCTTCACAGAAGTTTATAATGGAGAGCCGTAAAAATAAAACAAAAATTTTTTCCCACAAAAATTATTTTTTAGCCCCCAGTTTTGTATTTTCCCAAGGATAACAGGAGAAATTGGACCCCAAAATTTGTTGTCCAATTTGTTCTGAGTGCGCTGATACCCCATATGTGGGGGGGAACCACTGTTTGGGCGCATGGGAGGGCTCGGAAGGGAAGGAGCTCCATGTGGAATGCAGGCTTAGATGGAATGGTCTGCAGGTGTCACATTGCATTTGCAGAGCCCCTAATGTACAGAAACAGTAGAAACCCCCCACAAGTGACACCATTTTGGAAACTAGACCCCCTAAGGAATTCATCTAGATGTGTTGTGAGAGCTTTGAACCCCCAAGTGTTTCACTACAGTTTGTAACGCAGAGCCGTGAAAATTGAAAAAAAAAATCTTTCCCCCAAAAAATTATTTTTTAGCCCCCAGTTTTGTATTTTCCCGAGGGTAAGAGGAGAAATTCGACCCCAACAGTTGTTGTCCAATTTGTCCTGAGTACGCTGATACCCCATATGTTGGGGGGAACCACCGTTTGGGCGCATGGGAGGGCTCGGAAGGGAAGGAGTGCCATTTGGAATGCAGACTTATATGGAATGGTCTGCAGGCGTCACATTGCGTTTGCAGAACCCCTAATGTACCTAAACAGTAGAAATCCCCCACAAGTGACCCCATATTGGAAACTAGACCCCCATGGAACTTATCTAGATGTGTTGTGAGAACTTTGAACCCCCAAGTGTTTCACTACAGTTTATAACGCAGAGCCGTGAAAATAAAAAATCTTTTTTTATCCCACAAAAATTATTTTTTAGCCCCCAGTTTTGTATTTTCCCAAGGGTAACAGGAGAAATTGGACCCCAATAGTTGTTGTCTTATTTGTCCTGAGTACGCTGATACCCCATATGTTGGGGTAAACCCCTGTTTGGGCACACGGGAGAGCTCGGAAGGGAAGGAGCACTGTTTTACTTTTTCAACGCAGAATTGGCTGGAATTGAGATCGGACGCCATGTCGCGTTTGGAGAGCCCCTGATGTGCCTAAACAGTGGAAACCCCCCAATATAACTGAAACCCTAATCCAAACACACCCCTAACCCTAATCCCAACAGTAACCCTAACCAAACCTCTAACCCTGACACACACCTAACCCTAATCCCAACTGTAAATGTAATCTAAACCCTAACCGTAACTTTAGCCCCAACCCTAACTGTAGCCTTAACCCTAGCCCCAACCCTAACTTTAGCCCCAACCCAAACTGTAGCCCTAACCCTAACCCTAACCATAGCCCTAACCCTAACTTTAGCCCCAACCCTAACTGTAGCCTTAACCCTAGCCCTAACCATAACCCTACCCCTAGCCCTAACCCTAGCCCTAACCCTAGCCCTAACCCTAACCCTAGCCCTAACCCTAGCCCTAACCCTAACCCTAGCCCTAACCCTAGCCCTAACCCTAGCCCTAACCCTAGCCCTAGCCCAAACCCTAACCCTAGCCCTAACCCTAGCCCTAGCCCTAACCCTAGCCCTAATGGAAAAATGGAAATAAATGCATTTTTTTAATTTTTCCCTAACTAAGGGGGTGATGAAGGGGGGTTTGATTTACTTTTATAGCGGGTTTTTTAGCGGATTTTTATGATTGGCAGCCGTCACACACTTAAAGACGCTTTTTATTGCAAAAAATATTTTTTGCGTTACCACATTTTGAGAGCTATAATTTTTCCATATTTTGGTTCACAGAGTCATGTGAGGTATTGTTTTTTGTGGGACGAGTTGTCGTTTTTATTGGTAACATTTTCGGGCACGTTCCATTTTTTGATCGCTTTTTATTCCGATTTTTGCGAGGCAGAATGACCAAAAACCAGCTATTCATGAATTTCTTTTGGGGGAGGCGTTTGGTAAAATTGATAAAGCAGTTTTATTCTTCGGGTCAGTACGATTACAGCGACGCCTCATTTATATCATTTTTTTTATGTTTTGACGCTTTTATACGATAAAAACTATTTTATAGAAAAAATAATTATTTTTGCATCGCTTTATTCTCAGGACTAGGGTTGAGCGAAATGGGTCGTTCATTTTCAAAAGTCGCCGACTTTTGGCAAAGTCGGGTTTCATGAAACCCGATCCGACCCCTGTGCGGGGTCGGCCATGCGGTACGCGACTTTCGCGCCAAAGTCGCGTTTCAATGACGCGAAAAGCGCCATTTCTCAGCCAATGAAGGTAAACGCAGAGTGTGGGCAGCGTGATGACATAGGTCCTGGTCCCCACCATCTTAGAGAAGGGCATTGCAGTGATTGGCTTGCTGTCCGCGGCGTCACAGGGGCTATAAAGGGGCGTTCCCGCCGACCGCCATGTTACTGCTGCTGATCTGAGCTTAGGGAGAGGTTGCTGCCGCTTCGTCAGAAGCAGGGATAGCGTTAGGCAGGGTCCATTAACCACCAAACCGCTTGTGCTGTAGCGATTTCCACAGCCCAACACCACCTTCGGTGTGCAGGGATAGTGGAAGCTACATTTTTTTTTTTTTTCCCCCTCAGCACTGTAGCTCATTGGGCTGCCCTAGAAGGCTCCCTGATAGCTGCATTGCTGTGTGTACGCCGCTGTGCAAACCAACTGCTTTTTTCAAAGCACAAATCCTCTTGTTCCTTCCTTTCTGCACAGCTATCTTGTTTGTTTGTCCACACTTTTTATTTAATTTGTGCATCAGTCCACTCCTTATTGTTGCCTGCCATACCTGGCTGAGATTACTGCAGGGAGATAGTAATTGAAGGACAGTTCCTTCTTTTTTTTTTTTTTTTTTTTTTGTGTGGGAGATTAAGATTGGCATTTCTGCTAGAGTGCCATCCCTGTCTGTGTCATCTCTCACTCAGTGGGCCATAGAAAGCCTATTTATTTTTTTGCTTGATTTGGGTTCTAAAATCTACCTGAAAAAATCACTACATCAATCAGTGGGAGAAAAATATTGGCCTCAGGGCTTGTGTGCCACTCCTTACTCCTGTGTGTGCCATCTCTCACTCAGTGGGCCATAGAAAGCCTATTTATTTTTTTGCTTGATTTGGGTTCCAAAATCTACCTGAAAAAATCACAACATCAATCAGTGGGAGAAAAATATTGGCCTCAGGGCTTGTGTGCCACTCCTGACTCCTGTGTGTGCCATCTCTCACTCAGTGGGCCATAGAAAGCCTATTAATTTTTTTGCTTGATTTGGGTTCTAAATTCTACCTGAAAAAATAAATAAATCAATCAGTGGGAGATTAATATTGGCCTTTGGGCTTGTGTGCCAGTCCTAAGCGTGCCATCTCTCTCTCTCAGATAGTGGGCCATAGAAAGCCTATTTATTATTTTTTTTATTGGGTTTATAAATTTTCCCTGGAAAAAAAAAAAAAAGTGGGAGATTAATATTGGCCTCTGGGCTTGTGTGCCAGTCCTGAGCGTGCCATCTCTCTCACAAATAGTGGGCCATAGAAAGCCTATTTATTTTTTTGGTTGATTTTGGTTCTAAATTCTACCTGAAAAAATCAATAAATCAATCAGTGGGAGATCAATATTGGCCTTTGGGCTTGTGTGCCAGTCCTAAGCGTGCCATCTCTCTCTCTCAGATAGTGGGCCATAGAAAGCCTATTTATTATTTTTTTTATTGGGTTTATAAATTTTCCCTGGAAAAAAAAAAAAAAAGTGGGAGCTTAATATTGGCCTCTGGGCTTGTGTGCCAGTCCTGAGCGTGCCATCTCTCTCACAAATAGTGGGCCATAGAAAGCCTATTTATTTTTTGGGTTGATTTGGGTTCTAAATTCTACCTGAAAAAATCAATAAATCAATCAGTGGGAGATAAATATTGGCCTCTGGGCTTGTGTGCCACTCCTGACTCCTGTGTGCGTCCTCTCTCACTCAGTGGGCCCTACAAAGCCTATTTTTTTTTTATTTGTTTTCTAAATTCTCCCTGAAACAATCATTTTATTTTATTTTGTTTCTAATTCTTCCTGAAAAATTCATTTTTTTGTATTTTTTTTTTCTAAAGTCTCCCTGAAAAAAAAAAAAAAAACAAATCAGTGGGAGATTAATATTGCCCTTTCTGCTTGTGTGCCAGTCTTGACTCCTGGGTGTGCCATCTCTCTCTCTCTCCAATTGTGGGCCATAGAAAGCCTATTAATTTTTTTGCTTGATTTGGGTTCCAAAATCTACCTGAAAAAATCACTAAATCAATCAGTGGGAGATAAATATTGGCCTCTGGCCTTGTGTGCCACTCCTGACTCCTGTGTGCGTCCTCTCTCACTCAGTGGGCCCTACAAAGCCTATTTTTTTTTATTTGTTCTCTAAATTCTCCCTGAAACAATCATTTTATTTTATTTTGTTTCTAAATTCTTCCTGAAAAATTCATTTTTTTGTATTTTTTTTTTCTAAAGTCTCACTGAAAAAAAAAAAAAAATCAAATCAGTGGGAGATTAATATTGCCCTTTCTGCTTGTGTGCCAGTCTTGACTCCTGGGTGTGCCATCTCTCTCTCTCTCCAATTGTGGGCCATAGAAAGCCTATTAATTTTTTTGCTTGATTTGGGTTCCAAAATCTACCTGAAAAAATCACTAAATCAATCAGTGGGAGATAAATATTGGCCTCTGGGCTTGTGTGCCACTCCTGACTCCTGTGTGCGTCCTCTCTCACTCAGTGGGCCATAGAAAGCCTATTTTTTTTTATTTGTTTTCTAAATTCTCCCTGAAACAATCATTTCATTTTATTTGGTTTATAAATTCTTCCTTAACCCCTTTACCCCCAAGGGTGGTTTGCACGTTAATGACCAGGCCAATTTTTACAATTCTGACCACTGTCCCTTTATGAGGTTATAACTCCGAAACGCTTCAACGGATCCTGGTGATTCTGACATTGTTTTCTCGTGACATATTGTACTTCATGATAGTGGTAAAATTTCTTTGATAGTACCTGCGTTTATTTGTGAAAAAAACGGAAATTTGGCGAAAATTTTGAAAATTTCGCAATTTTCAAACTTTGAATTTTTATGCAATTAAATCACAGAGATATGTCACACAAAATACTTAATAAGTAACATTTCCCACATGTCTCCTTTACATCAGCATAATTTTGGAACCAATTTTTTTTTTGTTAGGGAGTTATAAGGGTTAAAAGTTGACCAGCAATTTCTCATTTTTACAACACCATTTTTTTTAGGGACCACGTCTCATTTGAAGTCATTTTGAGGGGTCTATATGATAGAAAATGCCCAAGTGTGACACCATTCTAAAAACTGCACCCCTCAAGGTGCTCAAAACCACATTCAAGAAGTTTATTAACCCTTCAGGTGTTTAATAGGAATTTTTGGAATGTTTAAATAAAAATGAACATTTAACTTTTTTACACAAAAAATTTACTTCAGCTCCAATTTGTTTTATTTTACCAAGGGTAACAGGAGAAATTGGACCCAAAAACTTGTTGTCCAATTTGTCCTGAGTACGCTGATACCCCATATGTGGCAGTAAACCACTGTTTTGGCGCATGGGAGAGCTCGGAAGGGAAGGAGCGCTATTTGACTTTTCAATGCAAAATTGACAGGAATTGAGATGGGACGCCATGTTGCGTTTGGAGAGCCACTGATGTGCCTAAACATTGAAACCCCCCACAAGTGACACCATTTTGGAAAGTAGACCCCCTAAGGAACTTATCTGGATGTGTGGTGAGCACTTTGACCCACCAAGTGCTTCACAGAAGTTTATAATGCAGAACCGTAAAAATAAAAAATCATATTTTTTCACAAAAATTATATTTTTGCCCCCAATTTTTTATTTTTCCAAGGGTAAGAGAAGAAATTGGACCTCAAAAGTTGTTGTCCAATTTGTCCTGAGTACGCTGATACCCCATATGTGGCAGTAAACCACTGTTTGGGCGCATGGGAGAGCTCGGAAGGGAAGGAGCGCCGTTTGACTTTTCAATGCAAAATTGACAGAAATTGAGATGGGACGCCATGTTGCGTTTGGAGAGCCACTGATGTGCCTAAACATTGAAACCCCCCACAAGTGACACCATTTTGGAAAGTAGACCCCCTAAGGAACTTATCTAGAGGTGTGGTGAGCACTTTGACCCACCAAGTGCTTCACAGAAGTTTATAATGCAGAACCGTAAAAATAAAAAATCATATTTTTTCACAAAAATTATATTTTTGCCCCCAATTTTTTATTTTTCCAAGGGTAAGAGAAGAAATTGGACCTCAAAAGTTGTTGTCCAATTCGTCCCGAGTACGCTGATACCCCATATGTGGCAGTAAACCACTGTTTGGGCGCATGGGAGAGCTCGGAAGGGAAGGAGCGCCGTTTGACTTTTCAATGCAAAATTGACAGGAATTGAGATGGGACGCCATGTTGCGTTTGGAGAGCCACTGATGTGCCTAAACATTGAAACCCCCCACAAGTGACACCATTTTGGAAAGTAGACCCCCTAAGGAACTTATCTGGATGTGTGGTGAGCACTTTGACCCACCAAGGGCTTCACAGAAGTTTATAATGCAGAGCCATAAAAATAAAACAAAATTTTTTTCCCACAAAAATTATTTTTTAGCCCCCAGTTTTGTATTTTCCCTAGGGTAACAGGAGAAATTGGACCCCAAAAGTTGTTGTCCAATTTGTCCTGAGTACGCTGATACCCCATATGTGGGGGGGAACCACCGTTTGGGCGCATGGGAGGGTTCGGAAGGGAAGGAGCGCCATTTGGAATGCAGACTTAGATGGAATGGTCTGCAGGCGTCACATTGCGTTTGCAGAGCCCCTAATGTACCTAAACAGTAGAAACCCCCCACAAGTGACACCATTTTGGAAAGTAGACCCCCTAAGGAACTCATCTTGATGTGTTGTGAGAGCTTTGAACCCCCAAGTATTTCACTACAGTTTATAACGCAGAGCCATGCAAATAAAAAATATTTTTTTTTCCACAAAAATTATATTTTAGCCCCCAGTTTTGTATTTTTCCAAGGTTAGCAGGAGAAATTGGACCCTAAATGTTGTTGTCCAATTTGTCCTGAGTACGCTGATACCCCATATGTGGGGGGGAACCACCGTTTGGGCGCATGGGAGGGTTCGGAAGGGAAGGAGCGCCATTTGGAATGCAGACTTAGATGGAATGGTCTGCAGGCGTCACATTGCGTTTGCAGAGCCCCTAATGTACCTAAACAGTAGAAACCCCCCACAAGTGACACCATTTTGGAAAGTAGACCCCCTAAGGAACTCATCTTGATGTGTTGTGAGAGCTTTGAACCCCCAAGTATTTCACTACAGTTTATAACGCAGAGCCATGCAAATAAAAAATATTTTTTTTTCCACAAAAATTATATTTTAGCCCCCAGTTTTGTATTTTTCCAAGGTTAGCAGGAGAAATTGGACCCTAAATGTTGTTGTCCAATTTGTTCTGAGTACGCTGATACCCGATATGTGGGGGGGAACCACCGTTTGGGCGCATGGGATGGCTCGGAAGGGAAGGAGCATCATTTGGAATGCAGACTTAGATGGATTGGTCTGCAGGCGTCACATTGCGTTTGCAGAGCCCCTAATGTACCTAAACAGTAGAAACCCCCCACAAGTGACCCCATATTGGAAACTAGACCCCTCAATGAACTTATCTACATGTGTTGTGAGAACTTTGAACCCCCAAGTGTTTCACTACAGTTTATAACGCAGAGCCGTGAAAATAAAAAATCTTTTTGTTTTCCCACAAAAATTATTTTTTAGCCCCCAGTTTTGTATTTTCCCAAGGGTAACAGGAGAAATTGGTCCACAAAAGTTGTTGTCCAATTTGTCCTGAGTACGCTGATACCCCATATGTTGGGGTAAACCCCTGTTTGGGCACACAGGAGAGCTCGGAAGGGAAGGAGCACTGTTTTACTTTTTCAACGCAGAATTGGCTGGAATTGAGATCGGACGCCATGTCGTGTTTGGAGAGCCCCTGATGTGCCGAAACAGTGGAAACCCCCCAATTATAACTGAAACCCTAATCTAAACACACCCCTAACCCTAATTCCAACGGTAACCCTAACCACACCTCTAACCCTGACACACCCCTAACCCTAATCCCAACCCTATTCCCAACTGTAAATGTAATCTAAACCCTAACCCTAACTTTAGCCCCAACCCTAACTGTAGCCCCAACCCTAGCCCTAACCCTAGCCCTAACCCTAGCCCTAACCCTAGCCCTAACCCTAGCCCTAACCCTAGCCCTAACCCTAACCCTAGCCCTAGCCCTAACCCTAGCCCTAACCCTAGCCCTAGCCCTAACCCTAGCCCTAACCCTAGCCCTAGCCCTAACCCTAGCCCTAACCCTAGCCCTAATGGGAAAATGGAAATAAATACATTTTTTTTTATTTTTCCCTAACTAAGGGGGTGATGAAGGGGGGTTTGATTTACTTTTATAGCGAGTTTTTTAGCGGATTTTTATGATTGGCAGCCGTCACACACTGAAAGACCCTTTTTATTGCAAAAAATATTTTTTGCAATACCACATTTTGAGAGCTATAATTTTTCCATATTTTGGTCCACAGAGTCATGTGAGGTCTTGTTTTTTGCGGGACGAGTTGACGTTTTTATTGAAAACATTTTTGGGCACGTGACATTTTTTGATCGCTTTTTATTCCGATTTTTGTGAGGAAGAATGACCAAAAGCCAGCTATTCATGAATTTCTATTGGGGGAGGCGTTTATACCGTTCCGCGTTTGGTAAAATTGATAAATCAGTTTTATTCTTCGGGTCAGTACGATTACAGCGATACCTCATTTATATCATTTTTTTATGGTTTGGTGCTTTTATACGATAAAAACTATTTTACAGAAAAAATAATTATTTTTGCATCGCTTTATTCTCAGGACTATAACTTTTTTATTTTTTTGCTGATGATGCTGTATGGCGGCTCTTTTTTTGCGGGACAATATGTCGCTTTCAGCGGTACCATGGTTATTTATATCTGTCCTTTTGATCGCGTGTTATTCCACTTTTTGTTCGGCGGTATGATAATAAAGCGTTGTTTTTTGCCTCCTTTTTTTTTTTTTTTCTTACGGTGTTTACTGAAGGGGTTAACTAGTGGGACAGTTTTATAGGTCGGGTCGTTACGGACGCGGCGATACTAAATATGTGTACTTTTATTGGTTTTTTTTTTTTATTTAGATGAAGAAATGTATTTATGGGAATAATATTTTTTTTTTTTCATTATTTTGGAATATTTTTTTTTATTTTTTTTTACACATTTGGAAAAATTTTTTTTACTTTTTTACTTTGTCCCAGGGGGGGACATCACAGATCAGTGATCTGACAGTTTGCACAGCACTCTGTCAGATCACTGATCTGACATGCAGCGCTGCAGGCTTCACAGTGCCTGCTCTGAGCAGGCTCTGTGAAGCCACCTCCCTCCCTGCAGGACCCGGATCCGCGGCCATCTTGGATCCGGGGCTGGAGGGAGCAGGGAGGGAGGTGAGACCCTCGCAGCAACGCGATCACATCGCGTTGCTCCGGGGATCTCAGGGAAGCCCGCAGGGAGCCCCCTCCCTGCGCGGTGCTTCCCTGCACCGCCGGCACATCGCGATCATCTTTGATCGCGGTGTGCCAGGGGTTAATGTGCCGGGGGCGGTCCGTGACCGCTCCTGGCACATAGTGCCGGATGTCAGCTGCGATAAGCAGCTGACACCCGGCCGCGATCGGCCGCGCTCCCCCCGTGAGCGCGGCCGATCGGCTATGACGTACTATCCCGTCCAGGGTCAGATAAGCCCAGGGCACCTTGACGGGATAGTACGTCTAAGGTCACAGAGGGGTTAAAAAATCATTTTTTTTAATTATTTTTTTTCTTTCTAATGTCTCCCTTTAAAAAAAAAAAAAAAAAAAATCAGTGGGAGATTAATATTTACATTTGCGCTTCAGTGACAGTCCTGCGTGTGTGGCATCTCTCTCATTTGTTGCCACCAACAACAGAGTGTGTAACATTGTGCCTGATTTTCGTTGTGGTCTCACCCACCTGTAAAGGGGTAGCTAAATCATACTGAAGTTATAGCTCACCGTGTAAGTTGTGTGACAGCAACAAATACCGTTAGTTTGGTAACGTTTTTAAAACAATGAGGAAGTCTGGTGGAAGAGGTCGTGGCCGGGGGCGTTCATTGTCAGCTGGTAATGAGGGTAGTGGTAGTGGTGGAGCATCAGGTGGTCGTGGGAAAAAAAATATTGCACCTAAGTCGGGAGCTGTGGAGCCAGGTTCGTCGTCTGGCTACACAAGGCCTCGAACGCTCCCTTTTCTGGGAGTAGGAAAACCGCTTTTAAAGTCGGAGCAGCAAGAGCAAGTTTTGGCTTATCTTGCTGACTCAGCCTCTAGCTCTTTTGCCTCCTCTCGTGAAACTGGTAAAAGTAAAAGCAGCGCGTCGTTAGTGGATGTTCACGGTCAGGGACAAGTCGCTTCCTTGTCCTCTTCAGCAAAAACAACAACAGAGAAGAATGCAGCAGGCGACACAACGGGTTACTCCATGGAGCTCTTTACACATACCGTCCCTGGCTTAGAACGTGAAGCAGTTAACAGTCCATGCCCATTACAAGTTGAATCTGACATGGAGTGCACTGATGCACAGCCACAGCCAGACTACTATGCTGGTCCTTTGACTCAGACCACAACATTGCCCTCGCAGGGTGCTGATCAAGAATCAGACCCTGATGAGACTATGTTGCCCCATCACGAACGCTATACCACCGACCGACACGGTGACACAGACGAAGTTGCACACGAGCTACAAGAAGAGGTAACAGATGACCCAGTTCTTGACCCCGATTGGCAGCCATTGGGGGAACAGGGTGCAGGCGGCAGCAGTTCTGAAGCGGAGGAGGAGGGGCCGCAGCAGGCATCAACATCGCAACAGGTTCCATCTGCCGGGCCCGTATCTTGCCCAAAACGCGTGGCAAAGTCAAAACCTGTTGGAGGACAGCGTGGCCATCCGGTTAAAGCTCAGTCTGCAATGCCTGAAAAGGTATCCGATGCTAGAAAGAGTGCAGTCTGGCATTTTTTTAAACAACATCCAATTGATCAGCGCAAAGTCATCTGTCAAAAATGTTCAACTACCTTAAGCAGAGGGCAGAATCTGAAAAGTCTCAATACAAGTTGCATGCATAGACATTTAACCACCATGCATTTGCAAGCTTGGACTAACTACCAAACGTCCCTTAAGGTTGTAGCACCCTCGGCCAATGAAGCTAGTCATCAACGCAACATCCCTTCCGGCAGTGTAGGGCCACCATTTTCTGCACCACCTGCAGTATCTGTGCAGGTTTCTTTGCCAGGCCAAAGCAGTCAGGGTCAGGGAATCACCAGTTTCGTAGTAGGAAACACTGCATCTAGGGCACCGGCGGCAACAATACCATCTCCCACCGTCTCTCAGTCTGCCATGTCCACCGGCACCCCCGCTAGTTCCACGATCTCCAGCTCTCCAGTCCAGCTCACCCTACATGAGACTATGGTTAGAAAAAGGAAGTACTTAGCCTCGCATCCGCGTACACAGGGTTTGAACGCCCACATAGCTAGACTAATCTTGTTAGAGATGATGCCCTACCGGTTAGTTGAAAGCGAAGCTTTCAAAGCCCTGATGGACTACACTGTACCACGCTACGAGCTACCCAGTCGGCACTTTTTTTCCAGAAAAGCCATCCCAGCCCTCCACCAGCATGTTAAAGAGCGCATCGTCCATGCACTCAGCCAATCTGTGAGCACAAAGGTGCACCTGACAACAGATGCATGGACCAGTAGGCATGGCCAGGGACGTTACGTGTCCATCACGGCACACTGGGTAAATGTGGTGGATGCAGGGTCCACAGGGGACAGCAAGTTTGGGACAGTTCTGCCTAGCCCACGGTCTAGGAAACAGTTGGCTGTAGCCGTTCGCACCCCCTCCTCCTCCTCGTCCTCCTGCAGAAGCGAGACCTCGTCCACAGACCGCAGTAGCACAACCACTCCATCCGCAGCTGCCACTGTTGCACACCAGGTCTCCCATTATGAAGCAGCTACTGGCAAACGTCAGCAGGCTGTATTGGCTATGAAGTGTTTGGGCGACAACAGACACACCGCTGAAGTTCTGTCCGAGTTCTTGCAGAAAGAAACGTAGTCGTGGCTGGGCACTGTAGATCTTGAGGCAGGCAAGGTAGTGAGTGATAACGGAAGGAATTTCATGGCTGCCATCTCCCTTTCCCAACTGAAACACATTCCTTGCCTGGCTCACACCTTAAACCTGGTGGTGCAGTGCTTCCTGAAAAGTTATCCGGGGTTATCCGACTTGCTCCTCAAAGTGCGTGGACTTTGCTCACATATCCGCCGTTCGCCCGTACACTCCAGCCGTATGCAGACCTATCAGCGTTCTTTGAACCTTCCCCAGCATCGCCTAATCATAGACGTTGCAACAAGGTGGAACTCAACACTGCACATGCTTCAGAGACTGTGTGAACAGAGGCGGGCTGTTATGTTTTTGTGGGAGGATACACATACACGGGCAGGCAGTAGGATGGCAGACATGGAGTTGTCAGGTGTGCAGTGGTCGAAGATTCAAGACATGTGTCAAGTCCTTCAATGTTTTGAGGAATGCACACGGCTGGTTAGTGCAGACAACGCCATAATAAGCATGAGCATCCCCCTAATGCGTCTGCTGATGCAAAGTTTGACGCACATAAAGGATCAGGCGTCTGCAGCTGAGGAAGAGGAAAGCCTTGATGACAGTCAGCCATTGTCTGGCCAGGGCAGTGTACAGGACGAGGTAGCGGGCGAACAGGAGGAGGAGGACGAGGAGGATAATGGGGATGATTATATTTTTAATGAGGAAGCTTTTCCGGGGCCAGTGGAAATTGTTGGCGCCGCAAGCCGGGTTCTGGTTTTTGGAGGGACACAAGTGACGTGGATTTGCCTGAAACTGCCCCTCAACCAAGCACAACCACAGATTTGAGAACTGGAACTTTGGGCCACATGGCGGATTATGCCTTACGTATCCTCAAAAGGGACACACGCATAACAAAAATGATGAACGATAACGATTACTGGTTGGCCTGCCTCCTTGATCCTCGCTATAAAGGCAAATTGCAAAATATAATGCCACATGAGAACTTGGAACTAATATTAGCAACCAAACAATCAACTCTTATTGACCGTTTGCTTCTGGCATTCCCTGCACACAGCGCCCGTGATCGTTCTAACACGAGCTGCAGGGGCCAGCAGACCAGAGGTGTTAGAGGGGCAGAAATCAGAAGTGGCGTTGGCCAGAGGGGTTTTCTGACCAGGTTGTGGAGTGATTTTGCTATGACCGCAGACAGGACAGGTACTGCAGCATCAATTCAAAGTGACAGGAGACAACATTTGTCCAGTATGGTTACTAACTATTTTTCATCCCTTATCGACGTTCTCCCTCAACCGTCATTCCCATTTGATTACTGGGCATCAAAATTAGACACCTGGCCAGAATTGGCAGAATATGCATTGCAGGAGCTTGCTTGCCCGGCAGCTAGTGTCCTATCAGAAAGAGTATTCAGTGCTGCAGGTTCAATACTAACAGAAAAAAGGACTCGTCTGGCTACCCAAAATGTAGATGATCTAACCTTTATTAAAATGAACCACAACTGGATTTCGAAATCTTTTGCCCCACCTTGCCCGGCTGACACCTAGCTTTCCTATGTAAAGGTCTTGCCTGTGGACTATTCTGAACGACTTTTCCAATCTCGTAATTTGCAGCACCTGATTGTCCAGCATCCGACATGTTAACACCTCCCTAAATGGCCAAAGTCCCCACACGGGGCCGTGGTATCGCCACTTGGCGCCAGCACCCGTGAGAGTACTGTTTGTCTGAAGAGGTGGGTGCGCCCGCTTTTGGTCGACGGCACTGCCACTAGGTCCCTCATAGTACAATAAAGTGTCTGGCGGTGGTGGTGCGCACCCAACGTCAGACACACTGTTGTAATATGAGGGGCCCTGGGCCTGTACCGCCGGCCACAAGACAGTCCCCCCCCCCAGGTCAAACAGTGCTCTACGACTTGCAAAATTTTCTCTCACAGCTCCACCAATGTTTAGTCTATGCGCTGACATCCTTCAATGCCTGGCACTGTCAATACCATTGTATTGACATTTTTCTTATGTTAGGCCTTCGAAGCCTGTCTGCGGTCACTCCTTCCACTAGGCCTCCACTGACCTGTCTACTGCTGCCCGTGTTCCCCTGGAACCAATTTTAAATTGCCTACAGCCAGCCCAATTTATTATGTTAGGGCTTCAAAGCCTGTCTGCGGTCCCTCCTTCCACTAGGCCTCCACTGACCTGTCTACTGCCGCCCGTGTTCCCCTGGAACCAATTTTAAATTGCCTACAGCCAGCCCAATTTATTATGTTAGGGCTTCGAAGCCTGTCTGCGGTCCCTCCTTCCACTAGGCCTCCACTGACCTGTCTACTGCTGCCCGTGTTCCCCTGGAACCAATTTTAAATTGCCTACAGCCAGCCCAATTTATTATGTTAGGGCTTCGAAGCCTGTCTGCGGTCCCTCCTTCCACTAGGCCTCCACTGACCTGTCTACTGCTGCCCGTGTTCCCCTGGAACCAATTTTAAATTGCCTACAGCCAGCCCAATTTATTATGTTAGGGCTTCGAAGCCTGTCTGCGGTCCCTCCTTCCACTAGGCCTCCACTGACCTGTCTACTGCTGCCCGTGTTCCCCTGGAACCAATTGTAAATTGCCTACATCCCAATTTTTGTTATGTTAGGCCTTCGAAGCCTGTCTGCGGCCCGTTCTTTCCACTACTACTACACTGACCAGGCCACTGCTGCCCGTGTTCCCCTGGAACCAATTTAAATTGCTTACAGCCAGCCCAATTTATTATGTTAGGCCTTCAAAGCCTGTCTGCGGTCCCTCCTTCCACTAGGCCTCCACTGACCTGTCTATTGCTGCCCGTGTACCCCTTGAACCAACATCAGAAAATATAAAAATAAGTATTTTGCTTATAAAAAAGAAAATACTGGAGAGATATCAAATGCAGACATTTTAACATTAAAAACAAACACTAGTGTTGAGCATTCCGATACCGCAAGTATCGGGTATCGGCCGATACTTGCGGTATCGGAATTCCGATACCGAGATCCGATACTTTTGTGGTATCGGGTATCGGTATCGGATACATAGAGATGTGTAAAATAAAGAATTAAAATAAAAAATATTGATATATTTACCTCTCCGGCGGCCCCTGGTGAGTCCGCGGGTAACCGGCAGGCTTCGTTGTTCAAAATCAGCTCTTTTAGGACCTGAGAATCACGTCCCGGCTTCTGATTGGTCGCGGGCCGCCCATGTGACCGCCACGCGACCAATCACAAGCCGCGACGTCACCGCAAGCTATTAGCGCGCTCATTTTTGAAAAATGAGCGCGTTAATGACTTTCAAAGACGTAGCGGCTTGTGATTGGTCGCGGCCACGCGACCAATCACAAGCCGCGACGTCACCGCAAGCTATTAACGCGCTCATTTTTAAAAATGAGCGCGTTAATGGCTTTCAAAGACGTAGCGGCTTGTGATTGGTCGCGTGGCCGCGACCAATCACTAGCCGCGACGTCACCGCAAGCTATTAACGCGCTCATTTTTAAAAATGAGCGCGTTAATGGCTTTCAAAGACGTAGCGGGTTGTGATTGGTCGCTGCCGCGACCAATCACAAGCCGCGACGTCACCGCAAGCTATTAACGCGCTCATTTTTAAAAATGAGCGCGTTAATGGCTTTCAAAGATGTAGCGGGTTGTGATTGGTCGCGGCCGCGACCAATCACAAGCCGCAACGTCACCGCAAGCTATTAACGCGCTCATTTTTAAAAATGAGCGCGCTAATGGCTTTCAAAGACGTAGCGGCTTGTGATTGGTCGCAGCCACGCGACCAATCACAAGCCGTTACGTCTTTGAAAGCCATTAACGCGCTCATTTTTAAAAATGAGCGCGTTAATAGCTTGCGGTGACGTCGCGGCTTGTGATTGGTCGCGTGGCCGGGACCAATCACAAGCCGCTACGTCTTTGAAAGTCATTAACGCGCTCATTTTTCAAAAATGAGCGCGCTAATAGCTTGCGGTGACGTCGCGGCTTGTGATTGGTCGCGTGGCGGTCACATGGGCAGCCCGCGAACAATCAGAAGCCGGGACGTGATTCTCAGGTCCTAAAAGCGCTGATTTTGAACAAAGAAGCCTGCCGGTTACCCGCGCTGAGTTCAGGGGCCGCCGGAGAGGTAAATATATCAATATTTTTTATTTTAATTCTTTATGTTACACATCCCTATGGATCCCAGGGCCTGAAGGAGAGTTTCCTCTCCTTCAGACCCTGGGAACCATGAGAATACCTTCCGATACTTGATGTCCCATTGACTTGTATTGGTATCGGATATCGGTATCAGCGATATCCGATATTTTTCGGGTATCGGCCGATACTATCCGATACCGATACTTTCAAGTATCGGACGGTATCGCTCAACACTAACAAACACATACAACAAAAATCTGGTACAGTACTAAAAATGGCCACCAGCTACAATAACTTTCTCCTGCAAGTAGTTAACTGAAAGTTTTTTTCAATTTAAAACACAGATATGGCATCCACCGAGTGTTGTCCTGTCGCGTCTTCTTTATATTATTGCCAAGAAGATGCAAAACAATGAAAATAATAAAATCATTATTTACCAAAAAAATAGAGTAAGTCAAAACCACATTGCAAATAAACATTCATTACAAATAAAGAAGCAGGGCGCGTCCGAGGGTGAGTATATACCTAATAAGAATATAATCACCCTCGGACGCGCCTTGCTTCTTTCCGACAGCCTTCCTTCCTAAGAATCAGCCCTTCCGTGGTGTAGAGAGAGGGTGTGTTACACTCCAAGGTGTTCCCCAGGTTGCCTTTCCTGAGCTTCGATCTTCATGCTCTCGTTTAGTAGTTGTAGAAAACTACACTGCATTAGGCCTACAAAATGGGTATCGGGTGGAGAGAGATGGTGTGTTACACTCCAAGGTGTTCCCCAGGTTGCCTTTCCTGAGCTTCGATCTTCATGCTCTCGTTTAGTAGTTGTAGAAAACTACACTGCATTAGGCCTACAAAATGGGTATCGGGTGGAGAGAGATGGTGTGTTACACTCCAAGGTGTTCCCCAGGTTTCCTTGCCATTGCTTCGGTCTTCCGACTCTCGTTTAGTAGTTGTAGAAAACTACACTGCATTAGGCCTAAAAAATGGGTATGGGGTGGAGAGAGATGGTGTGTTCCACTCCAAGGTGTTCTCCAGGTTGCCTTTCCTGAGCTTCGATCTTCATGCTCTCGTTTAGTAGTTGTCGGAAAGTAGGCTGCATTAGGCCTACAAATTGGGTATGGGGTGGAGAGAGATGGTGTGTTACACTCCAAGGTGTTCCCCAGGTTTCCTTGCCATTGCTTCGGTCTTCCGACTCTCGTTTAGTAGTTGTAGAAAACTACACTGCATTAGGCCTACAAAATGGGTATGGGGTGGAGAGAGATGGTGTGTTACACTCCAAGGTGTTCCCCAGGTTTCCTTGCCATTGCTTCGGTCTTCCGACTCTCGTTTAGTAGTTGTAGAAAACTACACTGCATTAGGCCTACAAAATGGGTATCGGGTGGAGAGAGATGGTGTGTTACACTCCAAGGTGTTCCCCAGGTTTCCTTGCCATTGCTTCGGTCTTCCGACTCTCGTTTAGTAGTTGTAGAAAACTACACTGCATTAGGCCTACAAAATGGGTATCGGGTGGAGAGAGATGGTGTGTTACACTCCAAGGTGTTCCCCAGGTTTCCTTGCCATTGCTTCGGTCTTCCGACTCTCGTTTAGTAGTTGTAGAAAACTACACTGCATTAGGCCTACAAAATGGGTATCGGGTGGAGAGAGATGGTGTGTTACACTCCAAGGTGTTCCCCAGGTTTCCTTGCCATTGCTTCGGTCTTCCGACTCTCGTTTAGTAGTTGCAGAAAACTACACTGCATTAGGCCTACAAAATGGGTATCGGGTGGAGAGAGATGGTGTGTTACACTCCAAGGTGTTCCCCAGGTTTCCTTGCCATTGCTTCGGTCTTCAGACTCTCGTTTAGTAGTTGTAGAAAACTACACTGCATTAGGCCTACAAAATGGGTATCGGGTGGAGAGAGATGGTGTGTTACACTCCAAGGTGTTCCCCAGGTTTCCTTGCCATTGCTTCGGTCTTCCGACTCTCGTTTAGTAGTTGTAGAAAACTACACTGCATTAGGCCTACAAAATGGGTATCGGGTGGAGAGAGATGGTGTGTTACACTCCAAGGTGTTCCCCAGGTTTCCTTGCCATTGCTTCGGTCTTCCGACTCTCGTTTAGTAGTTGTAGAAAACTACACTGCATTAGGCCTACAAAATGGGTATGGGGTGGAGAGAGATGGCGTGTTCCACTCCAAGGTGTTCTCCAGGTTGCCTTTCCTGAGCTTCGATCTTCAGGCTCTCGTTAAATTGTGGTTAAATGGAACAACTGCATTTGGCGTACTAGTTGGTTTGGGGCCTACTAACAGTGTCTGCCGCTCCTTGCTGTTCTCCTGGTTTCCTGTCCTGAAATTCCGTTTTCAGGCGCTCGTTAAGTAGTTGTTAATGTTAGACTGCATTTGGCCTACTAGTTGGGTTGGAGCCTACTATCGGTGTCTGCCACTCCTTGCTGTTCTCCTCCACTGAACAAAGCTGTGCCGCCTGTTTACTACGGTTGCCAATTTTGAACTGCATTTCGACTACTTACTGATTTGGGCCTACTCTCTGTATCAGCCTCTCATTCCAGTTGTCCTCCACTGCAATGCCCCCTGGTTATTCCTGTGTTACCAATTTTGAACTGCATTTAGCCAACTTTATTCTTTGGGTCTATATCTGTGTTTCCTCCTCATCCTGCCCATTGCCCAGCCAGTGATAGATGAGTCTGCTGGTACATTGACCCATAACGCAACATTCCCCGTGCACGCTACACAACAACATTGTGACCCTGCTGAAAGTCAGGTTGCTCTTCCCGCATACCATACCACCTTACACGGGGACAAAGAGGAAGGTGCAGATGAAAGTGCAGGTTCCTTCATCAGGTGGGGGGGAGGAATACTAGTTGGCGACGTCACTGGAACAGGGCCTCTCATAGTACGCAAAAGTGTTGCTGCCGGTGGGAGGCGCCCCCGCCGTGCAAACACACCGCTGTACTTTGAGGGGCCCTGTGCCAGTGCCAATGCCAACGAGTGGGCCCCACCTGCTTGCTCAGGTTCACAGCACTTGCAAAGTTGAAATACTTACCTCTCCCTGCTCCACTGCCGTGACGTGGTCCAGATTTCCTGGGCCCACTAATTACTTGAACCAGCCCTACCCACCACAACTTTAGCCAAATGACCCCCAATTTCAAATGCCTTCCAATTATTATAAGGTAAATTACGCTTGACAAGCTTCATTAAGAAGAATGGATGGTTTTGACATTAAAATGGGCACTCTAGGTGTTTTCCTGGCCCCCACTCACTGCCGACTATGCTGCCCCATTGACTTGCATTGGGTTTCGTGTTTCGGTCGATCCCGACTTTACGTCATAATCGGCCGATTTCACTCGACCCGACTTTTGAGATAGTCGGGTTTCGCGAAACCCAGCTCGACTCTAAAAAGGTCAAGGTCGCTCAACTCTACTCAGGACTATAATTTTTTTTTTTTTTTGCTGATGATGCTGTATGGCGGCTCATTTTTTGCGGGACAAGATGACGCTTTCAGCGGTATCATGGTTATTTATATCTGTCTTTTTGATCGCGTGTTATTCCACTTTTTGTTCGGCGGTATGATAATAAAGCGTTGTTTTTTGCCTCGTTTTTTTTTTCTTACGGTGTTTACTGAAGGGGTTAACTAGTGGGCCAGTTTTACAGGTCGGGCCGTTACGGACGCGGCGATACTAAATATGTGTACTTTTATTGTTTTTTTTTTAATTTAGATAAAGAAATGTACTTAGGGGAATAATATTTTTTTTTTTTTTTCATTATTTAGGAATATTTTTTTTATTTTTTTTTACACATTTTGAAAATTTTTTTGTAGCTTTTTTACATTGTCCCAGGGGGGGACATCCCAGATCAGTGATCTGACAGTGTGCACAGCACTCTGTCAGATCACTGATCTGACATGCAGCGCTGCAGCCTTCACAGTGCCTGCTCTGAGCAGGCTCTGTGAAGCCACCTCCCTCCCTGCAGGACCCGGATCCGCGGCCATCTTGGATCCGGGGCTGGAGGAAGCAGGGAGGGAGGTGAGACCCTCGCAGCAACGCGATCACATCGCGTTGCTGCGGGGGGCTCAGGGAAGCCCGCAAGGAGCCCCCTCCCTGCGGGAGCTTCCCTATACCGCCGGCACATCGCGATCATCTTTGATCGCGGTGTGCCAGGGGTTAATGTGCCGGGGGTGGTCCGTGACCGCTCCTGGCACATAGTGCCGGATGTCAGCTGCGATAAACAGCTGACACCCGGCGGCGATCAGCGGCGCTCCCCCCGTGAGCGCCGCCAATCGCGCTGGACGTACTATCCCGTCCGTGGTCATGGGGCCCACCCCACCTCGACGGGATAGTACGTCCCATGTCAGAAAGGGGTTAATCAACCATTAGTCATGACTGTTCAATATGGAATGTTAAATATAAATATATCAGCCCCCCCCCCCGAAAAAGCCCATGACACGAAACGCACGTCGGGACTAGGCATACATGGCTCATTACCTCCTCTCTCTCCCACATGGGTAAGAACTACTTCTTTAATGCACGAGCGGCACTTTACATTTAATAGAGAGGCATACCAGTTAGTTTATATGCCATTGTTCCACAAAGGATTGGTTCATACCACTGGTTGGACTCTGTAATTGCCTCTTTTGAGATTCATGTGCTTACTTCTCTTGTGCTCTGTACAATTCATTATTATGTTTTACCATGAGAGTTTCTGAGTAAACATGTTGTCTGGTTCTTTCCCCTTTCATGCTCATCTTGTATTATATTATGGGTCATTCATACCCGTACTATTGATGTGAGTGAGTTGTTTAATAAAGATACTTTGTATTTCACTGCACTACTTTGTTGCATCTCACTTCACACTTTCAGGGCTTATTGCTCCTTTGTTTTTTGTAGGATAATATCAAGTTTAGGGAGTTGCTCTAATTTCTGAACAGTAGGTTCCAGCCTTCAAACTATACATGTTTATGTGTTTCTGAAATGTCAATTATTGTAAATTATAACACAGTTCACACCAAAATTCAAAAAGTACAGATAGGTCTTCTAGTTGATTGGTGCCTCTGTGTAATGATGGCCTTATTTAATCAATTTTTGATCTGGTCCTTCTGAAATGTTCCTATTGGAACTTGAGCATGTTTAACTCAGATTTTATTTTTGCTTGTATATATTGTGATTGAATCAGGGCACATTTGTTGTATTTCACCTCCTCAGAACAAATAGGTCATAACAGGGACTAACCATGAGCAGTCGAGAAAGAGTAGGGGTGTTACAGCATTTATTCAAGTTGGGGTGCAGACCTTGATCTCAAGAAGGGTCTAATTCCAGGGTTAAGCTAGAGATGAAAAATAATCCCTTTCTCCTTATTGCTAAGTATATTCTCACACCACAAAATTGTGATGAACTACAAAGGAGGTGGAGTCCTGGTTTTGAATGAATATATAACTGTACTAGATGGTGGCCCGATTCTAACGCATCGGGTTGGTATTCTAGAATATGTACGGTATGTAGATAATTTATGAATTTTTCAGAATTATGCAATTTATACACAGGATTCAGCCGGCCGGGCATGACCAATCAGTGAAGCCAGGGCTGGCTCCAGGTTTTTGAGGGCCCCGGGCAAAAGAAGTCTCAGTGGGCTCCCCTCTTTAAAACATACCACGATTCATGATGCACAGATACAGCAGAGAAATATAGCACAGCCAAGTAGCATATAACACAGCCCACGTTGTATATAACACAGCCCACATAGTATATAGCACAGTCACTTAGTATATAACACAGCCACGTGGTATGTAGCACATCCATGTAGTATATTGCCCAGCCATGTAGTATATAGCACAGCCCACAAAGTATATTGCCCAGCCACGTAGTATATTGCCTAGCCACGTAGTATATAGCACAGACACATAGTATATTGCCCAGCCATGTAGTATATTGCCCAGCCGCATAGTATATTTCCCAGCCATGTAGTATATTGCCCAGCCACATAGTATATTGCACAGACATGTAGTATATAGCACAGGCACGTAGTATATTGCCCACCCACATAGTACAGTATATTGCCCAGCCACGTAGTATATTGCACAGACACGTAGTATATAGCACAGACACATAGTATATTGCCCATCCATGTAGTATAATGTCCAGCCATGTAGTATATTGCCCAGCCACGTAGTATATTGCCCAGCCACATAGTATATAGCACAGACACGTAGTATATAGCACAGACACGTAGTATATCGCCCAGCCACATAATATATTGCACAGCCATGTAGTATATTGCACAGCCACATAATATATTGCACAGCCACGTAGTATATAGCACAGCCATGTAGTATATAGCACAGAGACGTAGTATATAACACTGCCCATGCAGTTTATAACACAGGCCACGTAGTATAGAGAATAGCGATGTAGTATATTGCCCAGCCACATAATACATACCACAGCTACGTAGTATATAGCACAGCCCATATAGTATATAGCACAGAGATGTAGTATGTAACACAGCCCATGCAGTATCTAACACAGCCCACGTAGTATATCTCTGTTAAAAAAAATTAAAATAAAAAATAGTTATAAACTCACCCTCCGTCGGCCCCCACATCCAGCAGAGGCGTTTACCAATGCTCCTCGCGATGCTCCAGTCCCAAGAATGCATTGCGGTCTCGCGAGATGATGACGTAGCAGTCTCGTGAGACCGCTACGTCATCATCTCGCGAGACCGCAATGCATGAACCGGTCACCGGAGCGTCGCGAGGATCGGTAAAGGCCTCGGCTGGATCCGGGGGCGGACGGAGGGTGAGTATATAATGATTTTTTTATTTTTTTAATTATTTTTAACATTAGATCTTTTTACTATTGATGCTGCATAGGCAGCATCAATAGTAAAAAGTTGGTCACACAGGGTTAATAGCAGCGTTAACGGAGTGCGTTATACCGCGGCATAACGCGGTCCGTTAACGCTGCCATTAAGCCTGTGTGAGTGCTGACTGGAGGGGAGTATGGAATGGGCACTGACGGCAGGGGAGTAGGGAGCGGCCATTTTTGCCACTGGACTGTACCCGTCGCTGATTGGTCGTGGCCGTTTTGCTGCGGCCAATCAGCGACTTGGGATTTCCATTACAGACAGACAGACAGAAAGACAGACAGACAGAAAGACAGACAGAAAGACAGACAGACAGAAAGACGGAAGTGACCCTTAGACAATTATATAGTAGATGCCTGGATTTTTGCCACCTAAAGTTACTGATATTCATTATCACCTTTTTGATTCTAGAATGAACATTGTTATTTGCCGAGAAATCGATATAAATAATTTTATTTTGAACAGGCATGTAAATCAGGAATAGTGATTATTATCTTTTTGTAAAAACGGATTAATAATTTACATTTCAAAGAGCTTTTCCATGTTTTGTCTTTTGGGACTCATTTTCATATAATATTTCTGCAGTTTTGATCTTTCTTTAATTGAGTGCCAGAAGAAATGAATAAGACAAAGGTCATTTTGAAAAAAAAAAAAAACATATTTAACATAAAAAGTTTATATAATGTCAATTTCTGAAAGCATATTTCATTTAAAACAAAAAAAATGTCCCTTTTCAAAAAAAGTAAGAGATATTGTTCTGGAATATGAGAAATAAAACAACTTATTAAACACCCTCTACTATATTTACAGAGGAAAATGAAATGTCAGATAAAATACTAAGGAATAAAGTAAACTCGACATGAAATGTCACCTGCCTAACTCAGGAAGAAGCACAGAGCTGCATTAAGCACAGTGAAATACTGTAGACATTGAGACATACTCCTCATATTGTGCAGGAATTAAGTACCTTGATTGATAAACTCTTACTTCTGATATGTATGGTTGACAGAGATAATACCACTGAGCTGGTGCATGACAATTGTGGAAACAATATTTAAACAGGTCTCAAAGGCTAAGTCGGCAAGCTACAGGTCAGGGTAAAATGTTTGACATTTTCCATGAATTGCTCTCCTGGAGTATCTCAGTGGAAAAAACTCATAGCAAAATATTAACATGGCTATTTCAGTGATTGGAGCTGTCACATTGATTTGATAGAGCTTTCTGTGTTGTAAAAGTCTCTTGAATTTGCCTGTAAAATTTCATGGGACATTGATGTACAGCTATTGCTTTCACAATGAGTGAGATGTTTCTGTAGAAACAAATTAAATACTCAAACATAACATCTTGCAAAACTGCATACTGCAGCACATGCATAAAACAAGTATGACCAATGCACATAGATATATTAGTCTAAGTAATGCAGCAACTCCCTATACATAAGAAATAATATGAAAATGTTAGCTCTCTAGTTATAAAGAAAATGGGCCTGATGCATCAAGACCAGGGTTGCTCACTTTGGTCTTGATAAGGGGGCTTGCTGGAGCCGGTTATAGGATGTTTCGCCCCAGCAGTTCGCCCCTGGGTATTTCCTGTTCGTGATGCCAAGTTGAGTCGCCCACCAGCGCAGTGGGGTACTCGGTACCGGGCCCGGTATTTGAAGGGAACGTCACGGTGGCTGTGACCCAGTCTGTGGCCCTGGGTGCCAAAGTAAAGGGAAAGGTCTTTAAAGGGTGTTTAAGAATAAAGTTTGTTCGTGACACCACCTGGGGTATTCGGTCAGTAGGGACTGACGCTGCTTAAAGGGGTCCTCTGGGGTGATGGTATGGCAGCTGGATGGTATCACTTCCCACAGGTGAAGTAAATGCGAACTACGGGGGGCGAACTGCTGGGGGCGAACTACTGGGGGTGAACTGCTCTGGGCGAAACATCCAAATCCGTCTGGAGCCAGCCACTCGTGATTCGTGAAGAAGCTTTTGCTTCTTCATGAATCAGTAGCGTCAAATGAGTGGCATGCACCTCTGTGTGTGATTAACAACAAATCCTACTTTAGAGCCTGCTGGAGAAACATTCGTGGTGTAGAGAACGCTGCAAATCGTCATGAATTTGACGAGCCACAGTTGCCATGCAGCTACTATACTGGTCTCTATACATACACCTCTCTTGCCCTCTAGTACTATGGCACCATTGCTCTTTAGCGTCTTACTGAACAGGAATGATTCTGGTCAATAGGGTAACCCGGTCTGACTGTTTTTTTATTATGTCATTGGTATTTGCCACAGAGTGTACACTGCTCGGAGTATGGTTTTCATACACATCAGAGAGATTTCTTACACATGTAGGGAAAGTTCTCCTGATTTTAATGTATTCATGTCTACAGATGCCAATATGCACTATGGAAGACATTGAAAATTTCCTTGGACAGGTATTGGATGGAAGTCCTAGAGATTGCATATCCACTCCAACACGTTTTTAGGTCCTGCCTTCATCAGGTAAAGTGGTAAAGTGACATGCAAGGGTTAAAAAGGAGCACAGTGAAAATGATTGGCACCAAAAAAAGTGGGCGGCTCACAAAGAACCGTATATGACACAGTGGGCAACAGGTGACGCGTGTGTCACTGTGGCAACCGCGATGCCCAGCAGTGTTAGCGTCACGTGATGAATGACGTTGGTGCCACGTGAGATCATGTGAGTTAACATCAGACACCACACAGATACAGAGAGCCTGAGGAGATAGCAGGGACAGAGTGTACATGCATATGGGTCCTGAGTGGATGTATGCAACCGTTAGCAGTGATATATTGGGCCAATGCATGAAATTATTTAAATGGAAATAATCACAATTAAATAGTACTAGAAGTAATGGTATTACAAGCGAATAGTATAAAGACATAATATACTCATGAAGATAATGGAACCCTAATATTTTATGGTGAGATGAATACAAAAGCACTGGTAAGTGGTAACACCAGATCTTTATCACAGCAAGTTGTTCCAGAAATCTTTGTGATCATTTAGTTCACAGCCATTATTTTACTGAACCTTTGATGACATTCTTGGATAACTATGGTAATGTGTGTGGGTGCGTTCTATGTGGTCGATGTTTGGCTTGCTCCCACATTGACCACTGTGGCTCGTTCTCTGACTTGAGCCGATCAAAAAACTATAACATAAGGAATCATATCACCTGTACCTCCATCATTGCATTTGCCACAGTGACACATGCGTCACTTCTGGCACACTGTGTCATATCTGGTTAGTTGTGAGCCGCCAGTTTATTCATTTATTTTTTTATGCCAATCATTTTCTCTGCGCTCCTTTTTCACCCTTGCCCCATCACTTTATCATTTCCCCTGATAAAGACAGGGCTGAAACGTGCGTCGGGGTGGACGCACATTCTCTAGGACTTCCATTCAGTACTTGTACAAATTAATTTTCAATGTATTACATAGACTTTAGTGCATATTTGCATCTGTAGACATGGATACAATTTTTAATTTTGCCTTCTGTACTATGTACTATATTTATATTATGTCTCATTGCATTGACAATTTTGTCTATTTAATTTTTTCTCCTGTCAAATTGTTGTGCATTGGCATGATTATGTACTACCTTAATTCAATTGCATGCATTTATTGCTATATGATTTGATGGTAGAACAAACTCTTACTATACAATCAATCAGTTCTGGACTGACCATCTGGCAATTCTGGCAAAGGCCAGAAGGGTCTGTCTGGTTGTGGGCTGCCTTGTCTGCTAAACTGTTATCAGAATCTGCATCCTCAAAACACCCATACTATTAACAATTGTGATGGAGCACAAAGTCGCTGTCCGTTTCACTTACCCCAGCAGGCCGTGGGCACAGGGGCGTAGCTAGAGCTTTTGCCGCCCGGGGCTGCTCCCGAGTTTGGCGCCCCCCCCCCTCTCGGCTCAATACACACAAAGGTTACCAAAAATAGGGCAACACACATGATAGGGTCTGCAAAAAAAAAAAACAAGTTCTGCTTACCTGACCGCGCTCCTGCTCTCTCCACGCAGCTGAAGCGTGCACTCGCCGGCGCCTGACAATGACGTCAGAAGCCGTCGACGTGTGCGCTGTGGCCGACTTCAGCTGCCAGCCTCCAAATGGCTGGTGGCTGTTGTTAACTATTGACGTACGGGCGCGGGCCCGCACGTCAATAGCGTTAAACAGCTGCAGCGCCGGCCGCGGTTTTAGAGGGCCCCGGGCGAAAGAGTCTCAGTGGGCCCCCCCTTTAACACATAGCATGATTCATGATGCAGATACAGCAGAGAAATATAGCATAGCCACATAGCATATAACACAGCCCACGTAGCATATAGCACAGCCACGTAGTGTATAACACAGCCCACGCAGTATATAGCACAGCCCACATAGCGTATAGCACAGCCACGTAGTATATAACACAGCCACGTAGTATATAACACAGCCATGTAGTATATTGCACAGCCCACGTAGCATATTGCCCAGCCACGTAGTATATAACACAGCCATGTAGTATATTGCACAGCCCACGTAGTATATTGCACAGCCTACGTAGCATATTGCCCAGCCACGTAGTATATTGCCCAGCCACGTAGTATAATGCCCAGCCACGTAGTATATTGCCCAGTCACGTAGTATATTGCCCAGCCACGTAGTATATTGCCCAGTGATGGAGTATACAGCACAGAGCCACGTAGTGGTGGTGGGAGACTCACTACTGAGAGGCACAGAAGCAGCCATCTGCAGACCGGACATAACTGCAAGAGAAGTATGCTGCCTTCCAGGTGCGATGATCAAGGATGTGACCGATAGGATACCAAAGCTCTTCAGCTCCAAGGACGTCCACCCATTTCTTCTGATACATGTTGGCACCAATGACACGGCAAGGAAGGACCTACCGACAATCTGCAAGGACTTTGAAGAGTTGGGGAAGAAAGTAAAGGAACTGGATGCACAGGTAGTTTTTTCTTCTATCCTTCCAGTAGACGGGCATGGCACCAGGAGATGGAACAGGATCCTTGATGCAAACAACTGGCTAAGACGATGGTGCAGACAACAAGGATTCGGATTCCTGGACCACGGTGTGAATTACTGGTATGATGGACTCCTCGCCAGAGACGGACTACACCTCAACAAACCTGGGAAACACACATTCGCCAGAAGACTCGCTACACTCATCAGGAGGGCGTTAAACTAGAAGAAGAGGGGACGGGAAGAAAAACATTAGACTCAAACAAAGACGACCCAGGAAAACATACTCAGAAGGGAGGTAAGAACATTTTTAAAACAATCCACAGTGAGGAGATTGGAACAAAACAAAATCCTCTAAACTGCATGCTCGCAAACGCCAGAAGCCTGACAAACAAGATGGAAGAACTAGAAGCAGAAATATCTACAGGTAACTTTGACATAGTGGGAATAACCGAGACATGGTTAGATGAAAGCTATGACTGGGCAGTTAACTTACAGGGTTACAGTCTGTTTAGAAAGGGTCGTAAAAATCGGAGAGGAGGAGGGGTTTGTCTCTATGTAAAGTCTTGTCTAAAGTCCACTTTAAGGGAGGATATTAGCGAAGGGAATGAGGATGTCGAGTCCATATGGGTTGAAATTCATGGAGGGAAAAATGGTAACAAAATTCTCATTGGGGTCTGTTACAAACCCCCAAATATAACAGAAAGCATGGAAAGTCTACTTCTAAAGCAGATAGATGAAGCTGCAACCCATAATGAGGTCCTGGTTATGGGGGACTTTAACTACCCGGATATTAACTGGGAAACAGAAACCTGTGAAACCCATAAAGGCAACAGGTTTCTGCTAATAACCAAGAAAAATTATCTTTCACAATTGGTGCAGAATCCAACCAGAGGAGCAGCACTTTTAGACCTAATACTATCTAATAGACCTGACAGAATAACAAATCTGCAGGTGGTTGGGCATTTAGGAAATAGCGACCACAATATTGTGCAGTTTCACCTGTCTTTCACTAGGGGGACTTGTCAGGGAGTCACAAAAACATTGAACTTTAGGAAGGCAAAGTTTGAACAGCTTAGAGATGCCCTTAATCTGGTAGACTGGGACAATATCCTCAGAAATGAGAATACAGATAATAAATGGGAAATGTTTAAGAACATCCTAAATAGGCAGTGTAAGCGGTTTATACCTTGTGGGAATAAAAGGACTAGAAATAGGAAAAACCCAATGTGGCTAAACAAAGAAGTAAGACAGGCAATTAACAGTAAAAAGAAAGCATTTGCACTACTAAAGCAGGATGGCACCATTGAAGCTCTAAAAAACTATAGGGAGAAAAATACTTTATCTAAAAAACTAATTAAAGCTGCCAAAAAGGAAACAGAGAAGCACATTGCTAAGGAGAGTAAAACTAATCCCAAACTGTTCTTCAACTATATCAATAGTAAAAGAATAAAAACTGAAAATGTAGGCCCCTTAAAAAATAGTGAGGAAAGAATGGTTGTAGATGACGAGGAAAAAGCTAACATATTGAACACCTTCTTCTCCACGGTATTCACGGTGGAAAATGAAATGCTAGGTGAAATCCCAAGAAACAATGAAAACCCTATATTAAGGGTCACAAGTCTAACCCAAGAAGAGGTGCAAAACCGGCTAAATAAGATTAAAATAGATAAATCTCCGGGTCCGGATGGCATACACCCACGAGTACTAAGAGAACTAAGTAATGTAATAGATAAACCATTATTACTTATTTTTAGTGACTCTATAGCGACAGGGTCTGTTCCGCAGGACTGGCGCATAGCAAATGTGGTGCCAATATTCAAAAAGGGCTCTAAAAGTGAACCTGGAAATTATAGGCCAGTAAGTCTAACCTCTATTGTTGGTAAAATATTTGAAGGGTTTCTGAGGGATGTTATTCTGGATTATCTCAATGAGAATAACTGTTTAACTCCATATCAGCATGGGTTTATGAGAAATCGCTCCTGTCAAACCAATCTAATCAGTTTTTATGAAGAGGTAAGCTATAGGCTGGACCACGGTGAGTCATTGGACGTGGTATATCTCGATTTTTCCAAAGCGTTTGATACCGTGCCGCACAAGAGGTTGGTACACAAAATGAGAATGCTTGGTCTGGGGGAAAATGTGTGTAAATGGGTTAGTAACTGGCTTAGTGATAGAAAGCAGAGGGTGGTTATAAATGGTATAGTCTCTAACTGGGTCGCTGTGACCAGTGGGGTACCGCAGGGGTCAGTATTGGGACCTGTTCTCTTCAACATATTCATTAATGATCTGGTAGAAGGTTTACACAGTAAAATATCGATATTTGCAGATGATACAAAACTATGTAAAGCAGTTAATACAAGAGAAGATAGTATTCTGCTACAGATGGATCTGGATAAGTTGGAAACTTGGGCTGAAAGGTGGCAGATGAGGTTTAACAATGATAAATGTAAGGTTATACACATGGGAAGAGGGAATCAATATCACCATTACACACTGAACGGGAAACCACTGGGTAAATCTGACAGGGAGAAGGACTTGGGGATCCTAGTTAATGATAAACTTACCTGGAGCAGCCAGTGCCAGGCAGCAGCTGCCAAGGCAAACAGGATCATGGGGTGCATTAAAAGAGGTCTGGATACACATGATGAGAGCATTATACTGCCTCTGTACAAATCCCTAGTTAGACCGCACATGGAGTACTGTGTCCAGTTTTGGGCACCGGTGCTCAGGAAGGATATAATGGAACTAGAGAGAGTACAAAGGAGGGCAACAAAATTAATAAAGGGGATGGGAGAACTACAATACCCAGATAGATTAGCGAAATTAGGATTATTTAGTCTAGAAAAAAGACGACTGAGGGGCGATCTAATAACCATGTATAAGTATATAAGGGGACAATACAAATATCTCGCTGAGGATCTGTTTATACCAAGGAAGGTGACGGGCACAAGGGGGCATTCTTTGCGTCTGGAGGAGAGAAGGTTTTTCCACCAACATAGAAGAGGATTCTTTACTGTTAGGGCAGTGAGAATCTGGAATTGCTTGCCTGAGGAGGTGGTGATGGCGAACTCAGTCGAGGGGTTCAAGAGAGGCCTGGATGTCTTCCTGGAGCAGAACAATATTGTATCATACAATTATTAGGTTCTGTAGAAGGACGTAGATCTGGGTATTTATTTATTATGATGGAATATAGGCTGAACTGGATGGACAAATGTCTTTTTTCGGCCTTACTAACTATGTTACTATATGTTACTATGTTACTATGTAGTATACAGACTTAAAATAAAAAATAAACATATACTCACCCTCCGATGAATTCTGGCCCTGTATCGCACGAGGCAGCTTCCAGTCCCAGGGTTGGTATGAGCGCAGGACCTGTGATGACGTTGCGGTCACATGACCGTGACGTCATGGCAGGTCCTTCTCACATACCATCCTTGGCACCGGAAGCTGCCGCTTGCATGGAGCGGGCACTGGAGCGTTGCGAGGAGCCGGAAAGGCGATGGAGGGTGAGTATAGCAGGTTTTTTCATTTTTTTATTATTTTTAACATGACATATTTTTACTATTGATGCTGCATAGGCAGCATCAATAGTAAATAGTTGGAGACACACAGGGTTAATAGCAGCAGTAACGGAGTGCGTTACACCGCGGCCCGTTACCGCTGCTATTAACCCTGTGTGAGTGGTGACTGGAGGGGATTATGGAGCGGGCGCTGATTGTGGGGAGTATAGAGCAGGCGCCGGGCACTGACTGCAGCGGAGGGACTAATCGGACTGTGCCCGTCGCTGATTGGTCGCGGCAGCCATGACAGGCAGCTGCCGAGACCAATCAGCGACAGACAGAGGCCGCGACCAATGAATATCCGTGAAAGAAAGAAAGACAGAAGGACAGACAGAAAGACGGAAGTGTGACCCTTAGACAATGATGTAATATATATATATATATATATATATATACATATATACTTCTCACCTGTGTCTTGCCTCTCTGTTGTTTTCTGTCTCTGTTCTCACATCTTTTCTGTCTCCCGCTCTGATTTTCATATTTCCTTCTGCCTCTTCTTCCTGCTTGTCCGTGGCTCCGCCCCCGACATTTAGCCCCGCCCCTCCATGGCTCTTCACATTGTGAGAGCTGTGACGCTGCTGGAGGGGCGGGATCGGAGCTTCTGCTGCTGACTGCAGGTGCGGGGGTGAGTCACAGCGTGTGTGACTGTGTGCCCCTGCTACACTGCAGCCAGCAACTCTGCACGGCCGCGCGCACTGCCAGCGCTCTGCTCCAGTCCTCATAATGCTGGGAGGAAGGAGCAGAGAATGAGTGCGCGCAGCCGTGCTGATAGCCGCCCCCACATTGTGCCGCCCGGGGCGGCCCGCCCCCCCCGCACCCCCCTTCCTACGCCACTGCGTGGGCATCACTCCTGTCTGCGACCTGTCAGAGACCAGCACCAAAAGGAGACAATGGTGGTGTAATGGCATCTCTGTATTGCACCACCAGAATCTACTGCGAGAATGGAGGTACAGCCCAATATATAGACCGCACTGAGTTGGACCATCATAATATATAAGGAGCTGTGGGGTGGACCACCATACTATATAGTAAACTGTTGGGGGGACCATCATAATATATTAGTGCTGTTGAGGGGACAATTATACTATATAGGAGGCTGTTGGGGGACCATCATACTATATGGGGGCAGTGAGTAAAACGATCATACTAAATAGGGGGCTGTGATGTGGACCATCATACTATATAGGGGCTATGAGGTGAAACATCATGCTATGTAGGGGGTTGGGGTTGTTTGGGATGCCATCTACTATATAAAGCTGAATGTGTGTGTGTGTGTGTGTGTGTATGTGTGTATGTCCGGGATTGGCATCTGCACTGTCGCAGCTACAGCCACAACATTTTGCACAGTCACACGTCTGGACCCCGAGAGCATCATAGGCTATATTGTGAGGCGAAATTTTAACCCCGCGCGTTCCAATTCACCAAACAATTTTGCCCCTATCTACATAATGGGGAAAAAAGTGAAAGGAAAAGTGTTGGAGGCGTCGCAGCTACAGCAACAAAATTTTGCACAGTCACACGTCTGGACCCTGAGAGCGTCATAGGCTACGTTGTGAGGTGAAATTTTAACCCCGCGCGTTCCAATTCACCAAACAATTTTGCCCTTATCTACATAATGGGGAAAAAGTGAAAGGAAAAGTGTTTGGAAGCGTCGCAGCTACAGCCACAAAATTTTGCACAGTCACATGTCTGGACCCCGAGAGCGTCATAGGCTATATTGTGAGGCGAAATTTTAACCCCGCGCGTTCCAATTCACCAAACAATTTTGCCCCTACCTACATAATGGGGAAAAAAGTGAAAGGAAAAGTGTTGGAAGCGTCGCAGCTACAGCAACAAAATTTTGCACAGTCACACGTCTGGACCCTGAGAGCGTCATAGGCTATGTTGTGAGGTGAAATATTAACCCCGCGCTTTCCAATTCACCAAACAATTTTGCCCCTATCTACATAATGGGGAAAAAAGTGAAAGGAAAAGTGTTGGAGGCGTCGCAGCTACAGAAACAAAATTTTGCACAGTCACACGTCGGGACCCTGAGAGCGTCATAGGCTTCGTTGTGAGGTGAAATTTTAACCCCGCGCGTTCCAATTCACCAAACAATTTTGCCCCTATCTACATAATGGGGAAAAAGTGAAAGGAAAAGTGTTGGAAGCGTCGCAGCTACAGCAACAAAATTTTGCACAGTCACACGTCTGGACCCCGAGAGCGTCATAGGCCATGTTGTGAGGTGAAATTTTAACCCCGCGCTTTCCAATTCACCAAACAATTTTGCCCCTATCTACATAATGGGAAAAAATGAAAGGAAAAGTGTAGGAGGCAAATTGACAGCTGCCAGATGTGAACAAGGGGGACTTAAAGAATGAGAGCGATGGCGCCAAAGAGTTTATACCATACAGTTGCTAAGGTGGGGCCCCGACATGGGATACTCACCACACACGGGGATATGAACACACACAAAATGCGCCACACACTACCACGTGCTTGAACACATATTACCCTCAGCACACATTTCACCACAAATACACCAACCTCACCACATAAAAGTCAAAACACAAAAGTCGCCACTCAAAACTCGCCACGCGCAGAACTCGCCACATGCAAAAACTAGGCTCTTGCAAAACTCGCCACAAGTGCAAAATTCTCCTCATGAAAATCTCGCCACACGCAAAACTTGCACACGCGGAAAAATTGCCACATGCACAAAAGTTGCAACACATGCAAAAGTTGCCTCACACAAAACTTGCAGATACTCAAAACGCACCACACATAATACTCGCAACGCGCAAAACTCGCCATGCGCAAAACTTGCTGCACACAACTTGCTACACTAACCTGTCACATGCAACTCGACACACAAAAAGTTGCTACACGCATGTTGCTACACAAAACTCATCTCACAAAAGTCGCTACATGCATGTCGCCACACGCAACTCAACACACACAACTTGACAAACGAAACTCGCCCTAAAACACACACAAGTCTGGTATTATCCTTCAAAAATAAAAATCTGATTAATAAGCAGACACACTACAACAATTGCACCATATAGGAAATACGGCAGCTGTCAGTCACATGACCTGTCTATTATGTGTATGTGTGAGCTAATATATACTGCCAGGGGGAGGGCTTCCTGTTGGCTGGGGATTTATCAGGCTGCCAATTTAGCTTACAAATACTGAGTATTTTTATACTGAGCAAATAACGTGTGAACGAGGTCTAATACAGGTGGAGATGACACACAGGTATATACTATATACAGGGGAGATGACACACAGATATATACTATATACAGGAGAGATGACACACAGGTATATACTATATAGAGGAGGAGATGACATATAGGTACATATATATACAGGAGGAGATGACATACAGGTATATGCTATATATAGAAGATGACATGCAGGTATATACTATATGCAGGAGGAGATGACACTCAGATATATACTATATACAGGGGAGATGACACACAGGTATATACTATATACAGGAGGAGATGACATACAGGTATATGCTATATATAGAAGATAACATGCAGGTATATACTATATGCAGGAGGAGATGACACTCAGATATATACTATATACAGGGGAGATGACACACAGGTATATACTATATACAGGAGGAGATGGCATACAGGTATATACTATATATAGAAGGAGATGACATTCAGGTATATACTATATACAGGAGGAGATGACATACAGGTATATGCTATATATAGAAGATGACATGCAGGTATATACTATATGCAGGAGGAGATGACACTCAGATATATACTATATACAGGGGAGATGACACACAGCAGGTATATACTATATACAGGGGAGATGACATACAGGTATATACTATATACAGGAGATGACATACAGATGTATACTATATATAAGGGAGATGACAAACATGTATATACTGAGGTGATGAGGTGAAAATGAGAGGTGTGAGGTGAAAATGAAAAGGTGTGAGTGCAAAATGAGAGGCGTGAGGAAAAATAGTGGAGTGATCAGAAAATGACAGATGTGAGGTTGAAATGACAAGTGTTAGGGGGGAATGAGAGGAGTGAGGGAGAAAATGAGAGGTGTGAGGGAGAAAATGAGAGATGTGAGGGGGAAAATGAAAGATGTGATTGGGAAAATGAGAGGCGTAATGGGAAAATAAGAGAAGTGAGGTGCTATAACTAACCACAGATATTTACTATGCCCAGGCAACGCCGGGCTCTTCAGCTAGTCATACTATATAGTAGCTGTGAGGTGTACCATTATAATATAGATACAAAAATTGAAAGGAACGGATGTCACTCACCGGTTAAAAAACTTCTTTATTCTAATACTTTAAAACATCAACGCCAATGTTTTAAAGTATTGGAATAAAGAAGTTTTTTTTTAACCGGTGAGTGCCATCCGTTCCTTTTAATTTTTTTATCCATTGTGGCTATTTTCTTTGGAGTGGCACCCCAGCTCATGGAGCACTTACTGCTGTATACATGCTTGCAGCATCAGTTCATGCAATTACCTGTACACTGAGTGGGCTCCCCGCTGTGCGGGTTAACACTTGGTTGGAGCCATCATAATATAGAGGCAGCTGTGAGGTGTACCATCATACTATATGGGGTGTGCTGCTGGAGGGCCCATCATACTATATAGGGAGCTGTGGGGGGACCATAATACAGTATTGGAGCGAAGGGGATATTCATAGTGTATGGGGATCTATTATCCTGTGTGGGGTGGCTGTGGAGGGACCATCTTACTGTGTAGCATTGTTGTGGTGGACATCATCCTGTGTGGGGTGGCTGTGGTAGACATTATATTGTCTGGAGGTCTATGGGGTACATTATACTCTGCAGGGGAATGTGGTGACCATCATAATGTATGGAATGGTTATGGGGGACATCATACTGGATGGAGGTGGTGGGGTCCTCATACTGTACAAGGGGCTTTGGTGGACAACAGACTTTATGTATGGACCTGTGGTGGACATCATACTGTGTGGGGATCTGTAGTGCCTCTCTTACTGTATATTTGGAGCTGTGGTTGATACCATATGGTATGGGAGGCTGTGGTGACAATACTTTGTGGAGGCATAATACTCTACGGGGGTCATGAAAAGAGTATCATAGTCAGTGCTACAACTTAGAGACTTCATTAGCGGCTAAGTAACTCTTTAAGTACTGCAATAAATTTCCTTCTCCGTTTTTTTAAATATTGGGTGATATTGTCTTCTTTGACTGTGACATAGGATAGGACTTTTTATATATTACACCTGTTATTTCTATGTACACCCCTGCTATGGAGTAGTACTACAATAACGAGGCACTGAGGGTCATTATTATAAGAGGGCACAACGGGGGGATTGTTATCATTTTAGGGGAAGCAAGGAGGCATTATTATTATAAATATAGGAAAGTAGAGGGGATATTTTTATTATTATTAGGAGGTACAGGGTCATTATTATAAGAGGTCAAAGGGAGCATTATTAAAGAAGGCACAGGGGAATAATTATAAGGTATCACAATTTGTAGTTTGTGTAGGGGTAGTAGAATGTGAGCAGGGTCCTGGAAAATCATAAAAGTGAAGGTGTCTGTGGGTTACATTTTGCAAGGGTGAGTTATGGATGAAAGAAGAAGTCATGACAGTCTGGACCGAATGCAAAGGGAAAGGGAACATGAATGACAATAATTAGCGAGACGTCACTGGTGAGAACCTGCACAATATACACATACAAGTGCTTCTCACTAAATCAGAATATCATCAAAAAAGTAATTTATTTCAGTTCTTCAATACAAAAAGTGAATGTCATATATTAGATAAAGTCATTACATCATGGATCATTCTATCCATGATGGCATCTGTTATTGGCATTATGGACATCTGAAAGGCCTCCTGATGAACCGTACAGCGGAGAAATGCGTTGGGGAGCATCCTATATCTGATAAGTGATCTTTCATATTGGTTCCTATTTATTGGATGTGATATAGGATGAATTCATGTATTAGTGTAAATTTGCATATACATACTAGTAGCCTGGAAGCATACCCAGATGATTTATTGAATAACCAAATTATGCTGTGTTAGGGTCAGAGATCTTTCAAGCAATGTATTGGCCTTGTATTTATCATATCCTGTGCCAATAAGAATCTGGAGCAATTGTATAGGGTGAAAACCCAAAGGTTACCACTCTATTGAGGCTGTTTATTGTTATTACCAAGGACCGCCTGACGTTGGCGGAACTCGGACACCCAGGAGGAGGCACCTAAGCCAAAGGCTCGGCCCGGAACCAGCTGACGGTGCTGGAACCAGGTGGTGGACCCGAAGGTCCACAGGAGAGGAGAGAACAGCTAGGCCGCGAGGCAGCCGCAGTTACCGAACCCCAACAGTCCTACAGCGGGAGCTTGGCCTACTGGCACTACAGAACCAGCCTTGACTACCAATTCACGCAGCCCACATAGGAAGCTCCTAAACTGGAGGCACCCTGGAGTTGGCTAACCCGACCGCAACACGACGGGGCAAGCATAGGCGTCTCAGTGAGCTTGACACTACCCGGAAACAGCTGACGGTGCTGGAACCAGGCTGGGCATGAGGGAGTACCCATGACAAAAACACTGCCGAGAAACAGCTGGCGGTGCTAGAACCCGGATGCGTTGCCCCAGTGTGCAAGAGCCAATGGCACGACCGAGGACCAGCTGACGGTGCTGGAACCCAGTTACTAAGCTGTAGGTGCCTGCGCTTAAAAGCACTACCAAGGACCGCCTGACGTTGGCGGAACTCGGATACCCAGGAGGAGGCACCTAAGCCAAAGGCTCGGCCTGGAACCAGCTGACGGTGCTGGAACCAGGTGGTGGACCCGAAGGTCCACAGGAGAGGGGAGAACAGCTAGGCCGCGAGGCAGCCGCAGTTACCGAACCCCAACAGTCCTACAGGGGGAGCTTGGCCTACTGGCACTACAGAACCAGCCTTGACTACCAATTCATGCAGCCCACATAGGAAGCTCCTAAACTGGAGGCACCCTGGAGTTGGCTAACTCGACCGCAACACGACGGGGCAACGCATAGGTGTCTCAGTGAGTTTGACAGTACCCGGAAACAGCTGACGATGCTGGAACCAGGCTGGGCACGAGGGAGTACCCGTGACAAAAACACTGGCAAGAACCAGCTGGCGGTGCTGGAACCCGGATGCATTGCCTATTAAAGATTGTCTTCCTAGAGCCCCAACTAGCGGTGTTGGAGCAAAGGGTATGCAGGGGGAGCAGAGTGTAGGCCGAAGCCTGCACTGGAGGCAGCTTTGTGTCTGCGTTGCATTTGCAGGACACTTTGCCGGCTACACAAGGGGGGAACAGCTGGCGTTGCTGAACCCCACTGACACAATGGCGGGTGTTTTTCTCTGTGCAGCTAGCACTTCCGGGCAAAAACTAGCGGTGTTAGAGCCCAGGGGCAGCAGGAGGAGGAGAGGAGCAGAGTGTAGGCCGAAGCCTAGTTGAACCAATTTCAAAGGTAACCTTTAACCCCCCCTCAGGTGTTGCAAGGTACAAGAGCCACACCTTGAGCAGCATTAATGCTGCACAAGTAAAAGGTTGCTCTATTAATTTTGCTCCTTGCACACGCTGAATAAAACACGTACACTATTTAGCCCATTATACTGTCAAACAGTAGTGGAGGCATGACTTGTCTTTTTAATGAGACGCAGCACAGGTGTCCAAAATAACACCTTGGTGCATGGGCGCAGCTTCCTGAGCATTGTTATTTGCTGTACAGGAGTCTGCGCTCTTGTTATCCCTTGGCCATGCGCTGTGAGCGCTGCCTGTCTTCTGACCTCATTTCATGTTGGCCGGTGCGGTTAGCGATGGCCATGAAACCCAGACCCGCAGTGTCTTTTCTTTAAGTCACACTACGGGGCTGGGATTCGTGACCTTGCGCAGTAAATTTTTTCGCCTGTCACTCATGTCCTTACACCTGCATCAGACTGGGCGGCCACAGCTGATCCCTTCTCGCATGCCGCGGCCATGAGGCCGCACAGTCTGAAGAAGGCGGAACGAGATGAGTTAAGACAGGCGAAGATATGCACTGCTCGTGCCCATCAATCACACCCTCACAGTCAAAATAAGTAAGACAACGAGGAGCATTGTTTCAGGCAGGGCGGACGCACAGGCGCAGCCAGCCAACCAATGATGTCAGAAGACAAGAAGCGCTACCAAGGGTGGTGCTGCGTATCATTAGAAAGGAAAGTCACACCTCAGGGACAGTGGAATGGTCTCAATGAGACACATTTTGTACATGTTGAGTTCCACGTGGGCAAGTAGAAAAAGTCAGCCACCTTGTACAAATGCAGCATTACTGCTGTACAAGGTAGCTGTTATACATAGAAACACCTGGGGGTGGGGGGCAGGCTCCCTTCAATTTCAGTTCATGTGCCTGCGTGGCGTTTGCAGGTCACATTGCCGGCTACACAGCAGGGGAACAGCTGGCGGTGCTGAACCCCACTAACACATTGGCTGGTGTTCTTCTCTGTGCAGCTAGCATGTCTGGGCAAAAACTGGCGGTGTTTGAGCCCAGGGTCAGCAGGAGGAGGAGAGTAGCAGAGTGTAGGCCGAAGCCTGCACTGGTGGCAGCTTTTGGTCAGTTGTGCCAGCGTAGCTTGTGCTGGACACGATGCCGGCTACACAGCAGGGGAACAGCTGGCGGTGCTGAACCCCACTAACACATTGGCTGGTGTTTTTCTCTGTGCAGCTCGCACTTCCGGGCAAAAACTAGCGGTGTTAGAGCTCAGGGTCAGCAGGAGGAGGAGAGGAGCAGAGTGTAGGCCGAAGCCTGCACTGGTGGCAGCTTTTGGTCTGTTGTGCCAGCGTGGCATGTGCTGGACACGATGCCGGCTACACAGCAGGGGAACAGCTGGCGGTGCTGAACCCCACTGACTCAATGGTGGGTGTTTTTCTCTGTGCAGCTAGCACTTTAGGGCAAAAACTAGCGGTGTTAGAGCCCAGGGTCAGCAGGAGGAGGAGAGGAGCAGAGTGTAGGCCGAAGCCTAGCTGAACCAATTTCAAAGGTAACCTTTAACCCCCCCCTCAGGTGTTGCAAGGTACAAGAGCCACACCTTGTGCAGCATTAATGCTGCACAAGTAAAAGGTTGCTCTATTAATTTTGCTCCTTGCACACGCTGAATAAAACACGTACACTATTTAGCCCATTATACTGTCAAACAGTAGTGGAGGCGTGACTTGTATTTTTAAGGAGACGCAGCACAGGTGTCCAAAATAACACCTTGGTGCATGGGCGCAGCTTCCTGAGCGTTGTTATTTGCTGTACAGGAGACTGCGCTATTGTTATCCCTTGGCCATGCGCTGTGAGCGCTTCCTGTCTTCTGACCTCATTTCATGTCGGCCGTTGCGGTTAGCGATGGACATGAATCCCAGACCCACAGTGTGTTTTCAAAAATTCACACTGCGTGGCTGGGATTCGTGGCCTTGTGCAGTAAATATGTTTGCCGCTCACACATGTCCTTACACCTGCTTCAGACTGCGCGGCCTCATCTGATCCCTTATCGCATGCCGCGGCCATGAGGCCACCCAGTCTGAAGAAGGCAGAAGGAGATGAGTGAACACAGGCAAACATATGCACTGCACATGGCCATCAATCACACCCTCGCTGTCCAAAAAAATAAGACACCGAGGGGCATTGTTTCGAGCAGGGCAGACGCACAGGCGCAGCCAGCTAACCAATGATGTCAAAAGACAAGAAGCGCTACCAAGGGTGGTGCTGCGTATCATTAGAAAGGAAAGTCACACCTCAGGGACAGTGGAATGGTCTCAATGAGACACATTTAGTACGTGTTTAATTAAAAGTGGGCAAGGAGAAAAAGTCAGCCACCTTGTACAAATGCAGCAGTACTGCTGTACAAGGTGGCTGTTATACATAGAAACACCTGGGGGGTGGGGGCTGGTTCCCTTTAATTTCAGTTCAGGTGCCTGCATGGCGTTTGCAGGACACGTTGCCAGCTACACAGCAGGGGAACAGCTGACGGTGCTGAACCCCACTGACACATTGACTGGTGTTTTTCTCTGTGCAGCTAGCACGTCCGGGCAAAAACTGGCGGTGTTAGAGCCCAGGGTCAGCATGAGGAGGAGAGGAGCAAAGTGTAGGCCGAAGCCTGCACTGGTGGCAGCTTTTGGTCTGTTGTGCCAGCGTGGCTTGTGCTGGACACGATGCCGGCTACACAGCAGGGGAACAGCTGGCGGTGCTGAACCCCACTAACACATTGGCTGGTGTTTTTCTCTGTGCAGCTAGCACTTCCGGGCAAAAACTAGCGGTGTTTGAGCCCAGGGGCAGCAGGAGGAGGAGAGGAGCAGAGTGTAGGCCGAGGCCTGCACTGGTGGCAGCTTTTGGTCTGTTGTGCCAGCGTGGCTTGTGCTGGACACGATGCCGGCTACACAGCAGGGGAACACCTGGCGGTGCTGAACCCCACTAACACATTGGCTGGTGTTTTTCTCTGTGCAGCTCGCATTTCTGGGCAAAAACTAGCGGTGTTAGAGCCCAGGGTCAGCAGGAGGAGGAGAGGAGCAGAGTGTAGGCCGAAGCCTAGTTGAACCAATTTCAAAAGTTACCTTTAACCCCCCCTCAGGTGTTGCAAGGTACAAGAGCCACACCTTGTGCAGCATTAATGCTGCACAAGTCAAAGGTTGCTCTATTAATTTTGCTCCTTGCACACATTGAATAAAACACGTACACTATTTAGCCCATTATACTGTCAAACAGTAGTGGAGGCGTGACTTGTCTTTTTAAGGAGACGCAGCACAGGTGTCAAAATTTACACCTAGGTGCTGGGCGCAGATTCGTGAGCATTGTTATTTGCTGTACAGGAGTCTGCGCTATTGTGATCCCTTGGCCATGCGCTATGAGCGCTGCCTGTCTTCTCACCTCATTTCATGTTGGCCGGTGCGGTTAGCAATGGCCATGAATCCCAGGCCCGCAGTGTGTTTTCAAAAAATCACACTGCGTGGCTGGGATTCGTGGCCTTGTGCAGTAAATATGTTTGCCGTTCACACATGTCCTTACACCTGCTTCAGACTGGGCGGCCTCAGCTGATCCCTTATCGCCTACCACGGCCATGAGGCCGCACAGTCTGAAGAAGGCGGAAGGAGATGAGTTAAGACAGGCGAACATATGCACTGCACATGCCCATCAGTCACACCCTCGCAGCCAAAATATATGAGACAACGAAGGGGGTTGTGTCGGGCATGGCTTTCACACAGGCACAGGCAGCCAACCAATGATGTCAGAAGACGGGCAGCGCTACCAAGGGGGGTGGTGCGTGTCATTAAAATGGAAAGTCACACCTCAGGGACAGTGGAATGGTCTCAATGAGACACATTTTGTACGTGTTGAGTTCCACGTTGGCAAGGAGAAAAAGTCAGCCACCTTGTACAAATGCAGCAGTACTGCTGTACAAGGTAGCTGTTATACATAGAAACACCTTGGGGTGGGTGGCAGGGACATTGTAATGGTCTGTAATGAGTCACATATTTTACGTGTTTAATTCAACGTGGGCAATGAGAAAAAATCAGCCACCTTGTACAAATGCAGCAGTACTGCTGTACTAGGTGGCTGTTATACATAGAAACACCTGGGGGGGTGGGGCCAGGTTCCCTTTAATTTCAGTTCAGGTGCCTGCATGGCGTTTGCAGGACACGTTGCCAGCTACACAGCAGGGGAACAGCTGGCGTTGTTATTTGCTGTACAGGAGTCTGCGCTATTGTGATCCCTTGGCCATGCGCTGTGAGCGCTGCCTGTCTTCTCACCTCATTTCATGTTGGCCGGTGCGGTTAGCAATGGCCATGAATCCCAGACCCGCAGTGTGTTTTCAAAAAATCACACTGCGTGGCTGGGATTCGTGGCCTTGTGCAGTAAATGTTTGCCGCTCACACATGTCCTTACACCTGCTTCAGACTGGGCGGCCTCAGCTGATCCCTTATCGCCTACCACGGCCATGAGGCCGCACAGTCTGAAGAAGGCAGAAGGAGATGAGTTAAGACAGGCGAACATATGCACTGCACATGCCCATCAATCACACCCTCGCAGCCAAAATATATGAGACAACGAGGGGGGTTGTGTCGGGCAGGGCGGACGTACAGGCACAGGCAGCCAAACAATGGGCAGCGCTACCAAGGGGGGGGGTGCGTGTCATTAGAAAGGAAAGTCACACCTCAGGGACAGTGGAATGGTCTCAATGAGACACATTTTGTACGTGTTGAGTTCCACGTTGGCAAGGAGAAAAAGTCAGCCACCTTGTACAAATGCAGCAGTACTGCTGTACAAGGTAGCTGTTATACATATAAACACCTTGGGGTGGGTGGCAGGGTCCCTTTAATTTCAGTTCATGTGCCTGCGTGGTGTTTGCAGGTCACGTTGCCGGCTACACAGCAGGGGAACAGCTGGCGGTGCTGAACCCCACTAACACATTGGCTGGTGTTTTTCTCTGTGCAGCTAGCACTTCCGGGCAAAAACTAGCGGTGTTTGAGCCCAGGGGCAGCAGGAGGAGGAAAGAAGCAGAGTGAAGGCCAAAGCCTGCACTGGTGGCAGCTTTTGTTCTGTTGTGCCAGCGTGGCTTGTGCTGGACACGTTGCCGACTACACAGCAGGGGAACAGCTGTCGGTACTGAACCCCACTGACACATCAGCTAGTGTTTTTTCTGTGTAGACAACACTTCCAGGTGGCAACTGACAGTGTTGAAACCCAGGGAATCAAAGAGGAGCAGAGTGTAGGCCGAAGCCTGCAGTGGAGCAAGTTGAAAGGGAACCTTTAACCTTCCCCCCTGGCATTTGTTGCTGAAAGAGCCATCTTGTACAGCAGTAATACTGCACATGGAAAATGGTGGCTCCAAAAATTATGTTCCTTGCAAACGCTGAAGTACACACTCATATAATGTGTCCCCTCACACCGTCAAACCGTCCCGGAAGTGGGAGTTTCCTTTGTAATGTGACACAGCACAGCCGTCATTCCAACCCCCTTGGTGCCGTGGGCCACCTCCTCAACGTTGTTTGCTTCTGTCATGGAGCCCGCGCTGTAATGTTATCCCTTGGCCATGCACAGTTAGCGGTGCCCGTCTTCTGACATCATTTAGGTGTCAGGCTGGCAGTGCCTGTGCGTCCAAGCTGCCCGAGATCCAACCTCGCAGTGTCATCTAATGTAATCCCACTGCGGGCCAGGGATCCATGGGCATGCGCAGTGCATATCATCGCCTCTCACTCACCTCCTTCCTGCTTCTTCAGACTGTGCGGCGTCACGGCCGTGGCATGCTATTAAGGATCAGCTGACGCTGCCTAGTCTGAAGAAGCGTGAAGAAGGGGAGTGAGAGGCTAGTATATGCACTGCGCATGGCCATGGATACCAGGCCCACTGTGGGATCACATTAGACGACACTGCGAGGTGGGATTTCGGGCAGCGTGGACGCACAGGCGCAGCCAGGACGACAACAAATGATGTCAGAGGACGGGCAGCGCAAACTGTGCATGGCCAAGGGATAACATAACAGCGCAGGGTCCATGACGGAATCAAACAACGCTAAGGAGGCAGCGCACGGTGCCAAGGGGGTAGCAATGACGGCTGTGCTGCATCACATTACAAAGGAAAGTCCCACCTCCGGGACGGTTGGACGGTGTGAGGGGACACATTACATGAGTGTGTAGTTCAGCGTTTGCAATGAGCATAATTTCAAGAGCGACCTTTTCCTTGTGCAGTATTAGTGCTGCACAAGGTGGCTCTTTCAGTAACAAACGCCTAGGGGGGGGGGGGACAGGTCCCCTTACATTTTAGTTGTGCCAGCATGGCGGTCGCATGACACGTTGCCGGATACACAGCTGGGGATCAGCTGACGTTACTGAACCCCAATAACAGAGGAGCGACTGTTGACTGTGCAGACAGCACTTCCAGGCACCAACTGGCGGTGTTAGAGCCCAGGGACAGCAGGAGGAGCAGATTGGAGGTATTGCCGCACACACAGCTGGGGATCAGCTGACGTTACTGAACCCCAATAACAGAGGAGCGACTGTTGACTGTGCAGACAGCACTTCCAGGCACCAACTGGCGGTGCTAGAGCCCAGGGACAGCAGGAGGAGCAGATTGGAGGTATTGCCGCACACACAGCTGGGGATCAGCTGACGTTACTGAACCCCAATAACAGAGGAGCGACTGTTGACTGTGCAGACAGCACTTCCAGGCACCAACTGGCGGTGTTAGAGCCCAGGGACAGCAGGAGGAGCAGATTGGTGGTATTGCCGCACACACAGCTGGGGATCAGCTGACGTTACTGAACCCCAATAACAGAGGAGCGACTGTTGACTGTGCAGACAGCACTTCCAGGCACCAACTGGCGGTGTTAGAGCCCAGGGACAGCAGGAGGAGCACATTGGAGGTATTGCTGCACACACAGCTGGGGATCAGCTGACGTTACTGAACACCAATAACAGAGGAGCGACTGTTGACTGTGCAGACAGCACTTCCAGGCACCAACTGGCGGTGTTAGAGCCCAGGGACAGCAGGAGGAGCAGAGGAACAGAGTGTAGGCCGAAGCCTGATTGGAGCAAGTTGAAAGGGAACCTTTAACCCCCCCCCCCCAAGACGTTTGTAGCTGAAAGAGCCATCTTGTGCAGCACTAAGGATGCAAAAGGAAAAGGTTGCTCTTTTAATTATGCTCCTTGCAAACACAGAAGTAAACACTAAAAATGTGTCCCCTTATACCGTAAAACCGTCCCGGAGGTGCAAATTTCCTTCGTAATGGGACACAGCACAGCTGTCATTCCTATCCCCTTGGTGCCGTGCGCTGCCTCCTCAGCGTTGTTTTAAGCTGTCACGGAGCCTGAGCTGCTCTGTTATCCCTTGGCCATGCCCAATTAGCGCTGCCTGTCTTCTGACATAATTTGGTGTCAGGCTATCAGTGCCTGTGCGTCCACGCTGCTCCAGATCCCACCTCGCAGTGTCGTCTAACGTAATCCCACTGCGGGCCTTGGATCCATGGGCATGCACAGTGCATATCCTCGACTCTCACTCCCCTCCTTCCCTCTTCTTCAGACTGTGCGGTGCCACGGCCGTGGCATGCTATTAGGGATCAGCTGATGGCGCACAGTCTAAAGAAGGCGGAGGGAGATGAGCGAGAGCCCGAGGGGAAGATATGCACTGCGCATGCCCATGGATCCCAGGCCCGCAGTGTGATTCAATCAGAAGACACTGCGAGGCGGGATCTCGGGCAGCGCGGTCGCACAGGCGCAGCCAGCCTGACACCAAATTATGTCAGAAGACAGGCAGCGCAAATAGGGCATGGCCAAGGGATAACAGAACAGCGCAGGCTCCATGACAGCTTAAAACAACGCTGAGGAGGCAGCGCATGGCACCAAGGGGGTAGGAATGACGGCTGTGCTGCGTCACATTACGAAGGAAAGTCCCAGCTCCGGGACGGTATAACGGTATCAGTGAACACATTTTATAAGTGTTAAGTTCTGCGTGTGCAAGGAGCTAAACTAAAAGAGCTACCTTTTCCTTGTGCAGCATTACTGCTGCACAAGATGGCTCTTTCAGTAACAAACGATGGGGGGGGACAGGTTCCCTTACATTTAGGTTGTTGTGCCAGCGTGGCGGTCGCAGGACACATTGCCGGCTACACAGCTGGGGATCAGCTGACGTTACTGAAACCCAATAACACTGGGTCGTATGTTTTTACTGTGCAGCCTGCACTTCTGAGCCGCAACTGGCGGTGTTGGAGCCCAGGAATAGCAGTTCAGGTGGTAGAAAGATGAACACAGCAGGAGAACTGGATGACACCCAATTACTTAATCAGGCAGAGGAGTGGCAAATTCCTGCGAGATCCAGGCCTGGTTCATTTTCAGGAAAGTAAGCCGGTCAACGTTATCGGAGGATAGTCGCATGCGACGGTCTGTTAGTACACCACCTGCGGCACTAAAGACACGTTCCAATAAGACACTAGCCGCAGGGCAAGCCAGCACCTCCAATGCATACTGGCTTAGCTCTGGCCATGTATCCAGCTTAGAGACCCAAAACTTGAACGGGGAAGAGCCGTCTGGGAGTACAGTAAGAGGGCAAGCCATGTAGTCTGTCACCATCTGACGGAACCGTTGCCTCCTGCTGACTGGAGCCGCCGGTGATGGTGTAGACATTTGGGGCGGGCACACAAAAGTGTGCCAGAGTTGTGCCATACTGGGCTTGCCTTGGGCAGAGGCACTGCTTCTGCTCCCTCTTTGGGCAGAGCCTCCCCCACTGCCTCGACGCACTGAGCTGCTTTGTAAAGCACTAGCAGCACTCCTCTCAGTTGGACTGGAGAAGATGATGGAATTCACCAGTGTGTCGTGGTACTCCCGCAATTTACACTCCCGGGTCAACGCTGGGATGAGGTTTTGGACGTTGTCCCGGTAGCGAGGATCGAGGAGGGTGAACACCCAATAATCAGGCATGTTGAGAATGTGGTCGATGCGGCGGTCGTTTCTCAGGCACTGCAGCATGAAATCCACCATGTGCTGCAGACTGCCAACTGGCCCAGAAACGCTGTCCCCTGCTTGAGACATGATCTCTGCCCGCTCGTCATCACCCCACCCTCGCTGTACACACTGACCACTGGACAATTGTGTCGCTCCCTCCTCTGGACGGAGCTCTTCCTCCTCCATTGACTCCTCCTCATCCTCCTCACAAAGTGGCCCCTGCGTACCCCTTTGTGAGGAACCACGTGGCGCTGACTGTTATGAAAGGCAATTCAGTACCACAATGGACATAGCGGTCAGAGCACATACAGTGATCTGACAATAACTCAAAATCATAGAACGAGCTCTGAGACGTGGGAACTCTGCAGACCGCAATCCCTAATCCTCTCCAAACAACACTAGAGGCAGCCGTGGATTGCGCCTAACTCTGCCTATGCAACTCGGCACAGCCTGAGAAACTAACTAGCCTGAAGACAGAAAATAAGCCCACCTTGCCTCAGAGAAATACCCCAAAGGAAAAGGCAGCCCCCCACATATAATGACTGTGAGTAAGATGAAAAGACAAACGTAGGGATGAAATAGATTCAGCAAAGTGAGGCCCGACTTTCTTAACAGAGCGAGGATAGGAAAGATAACTTTGCGGTCTACACAAAACCCTAAAGAATACCACGCAAAGGGGGCAAAAAGACCCTCCGTACCGAACTAACGGCACGGAGGTACACCCTTTGCGTCCCAGAGCTACCAGCAAAACAATTAGACAAGCTGGACAGAAAAAATAGCAAACAAATAGCAAAGAAGAACTTAGCTATGCAGAGCAGCAGGCCACAGGAATGATCCAGGGAAAAACAAGTCCAACACTGGAACATTGACAGGAAGCCAGGATAAAAGCATTAGGTGGAGTTAAGTAGAGCAGTACCTAACGACCTCACCACATCACCTGAGGTAGGAAACTCAGAAGCCGCAATACCACTTTCCTCCACCAACAGAAGCTCACAGAGAGAATCAGCCGAAGTACCACTTGTGACCACAGGAGGGAGCTCTGCCACAGAATTCACAACAGCTGACTCTCCAGAAGCTGATGGAAAAGGTGACTCCTCATCCTCCACCTTTTCCACAACATCATCCCTTAACCCTTGCAAAGTTTGCTGAAGCAGGCAGATAAGGGGGATAGTCATGCTGACTAGTGCATCATCTGCACTTGCCATCCGCGTGGAATAATCAAAAGGACGCAAAACCTGGCAGACGTCCTTCATAGTGGCCCACTCTGTGGTTGTGAAGTCTGATTGGCGCTGACTGCGACTTCTTTGCGCGTGATGCAGCTGGTACTCCATAACTGCTTGCTGCTGCTCACACAACCGCTCCAACATATGTAACGTGGAATTCCACCTGGTAGGTAGGTCACATATGATGCGGTGTTCCGGAAGGCGGAATCGGCGCTGCAGAGCAGCAATGCGGGATCTTGCCAAGCTGGAACGCCGCAAGTGAGCACACTCTAGGCGGACCTTGTGCAGCAGTGCATCAAGATCCGGATAGTCCCTCAGAAAACTCTGCACAACCAAATTGAGCACATGTGCCAGACATGGGATGTGAGTGAGGTTGCCAAGGGCCAAAGCTGCCACCAGATTTCGGCCATTGTCACACACTACCATGCCTGGCTGGAGATTCGCTGGCAGTAACTACACATCGCTCTCCTGCTTGATGGCATTCCAGAGCTCCTGCGCTGTGTGGCTTCGATTTCCCAATGAAACTAGTTTCAAGACGGCCTACTGACGTTTGGCCACGGCTGTGCTCATGTCGGTCATAGGTAACGTTCACGGGTCCATGTGGAGGTGGACTGTGACGGCTCCTGCAGAGATGATTCTGAGGAACTTGTGCAAGAGGAGGAGTCAATGCGTACAGACTGGATTCCTGCAATCCTTGGAGTGGGCAGGACACGTCCTGCACCACTCGCACGATCTGTACCTGGCTCAACAACATTAACCCAATGGGCAGTGAGGGAAACGTATCGTCCCTGTCCATGCTGACTGGTCCACGCATAGGTGGTGAGGTGGACCTTGCTACTGACGGCGTTCAGCTGATGACACAGCTTGCATTTGACAAAACAAATGTCATCTGCAACTGTGTCAAAAAAGGACCAGGCACTGCAAGTCTTGGGAGCGCCCTTTTTGGCTTTGGAAAGACACAGGCTCCTAACGGGTGCCAAAGTGGAGGCTACAGGCTCCGCAGTCTTCCCCCTCCCTCTCCCTCTTTGGCCCGTAAGGGGAATCTCTTCCTCAGAGCTGCTCCCACCACCTTCCTGTTCCTCACGCCACGATGGGTCAACGACCTCATCATCTCCACTACCCTCTGCCACCAACTGCTCCTCCTGGGTAGTCTCGGCAGCAAAGTACGCACCAGAAAGCGGCACCTGAGTTTCATCATCTGATGCGTACTGCGCTGTGGTCACCGCAGGCACTGGCCCACCCGCCTCTTCAGAGTTAGAGAGACAAAGCTGTTGGGCATCACTGCACACTGCCTCTTCTTCCATTTCTCCAATGCTGCTTGGCTGGCCCCCTGTTTCCAAGCCAAGAGATTCAGAGAACAGAAGTAGAGACGGCTCCTGTCCTGGGCTCTCTGACTGCCTGGCCAATTTGGCAGGTGGTGAAGAGACAGATGGCTGCTCTCCAGTGCTCTGTGCCTGAGAGGATGTGGCACTAACTGAAGTCGATGCCGAGGCGTTAGCTGCCATCCACCCGACAACGGCTTCAATTTGATCTTCACGCAGCAGCGGTGCACGGCGCTCTCCGACAAAGCTGCGCATGAAGGACTGTTCCCTGCTGAAACTGAGTGACGACGAGTCACCGGTGCCCGCAGCAGGCACAGAATCACCACGTCCTCTCCCTGCTCCTCTCCCTGCTCCGCGCCCACGCCCACGTGCCTTACTCCCTGCCCTCTTCATCTTGGTTGACAGATAAAGATAAGCAGAAAAGTACTAAGGCCTTAGTGTGCTTATTCCTGAAATGCTCCTCCTAACAGGTGTAAGAAACACTAATGTTGTAAAGTGTGGACTAAACTTTATTATTTTTCAAATGTGGCCTACACAAGTGTTAAGTGGTGTTTGGTGAACTTTACTTTTTTTTTTTTCTGCAGATCGGACTACAGAGCAAGTTTAACTCACACGGGGACCGTGCAGACAGCCGTAAACGGCGCTGCAAGGCCCAAAAACCCTCCTCTAGGTTATCCTATGTAGTGTTTTTCCACTATTTAGCTGGAGACGGGTGGAAAGACACTAATAGGAAATTTTTTTTTTAATTTTAAACAGGCTGCACTATTTGAAAAAAGGGAAAATTTTTTTCAAGGTATGAGGCAGTAACGCACCCTGAGCTGAATCCAACCGGCTATGGCTGCACACAGACTACAGGGCGAGCTGCGCTCACACGGAGACCGTGCAGACAGCCGTAAACGGCGCTGCAAGGCCCAAAAACCCTCCTCTAGGTTATCCTATGTAGTGTTTTTCCACTATTTAGCTGGAGACGGGTGGAAAGACACTAATAGGAAATTTTTTTTTTAATTTTAAACAGGCTGCACTATTTGAAAAAAAGGAAAATTTTTTTCAAGGTATGAGGCAGTAACGAACCCTGAGCTGAATCCAACCGGCTATGGCTGCACACAGACTACAGGGCGAGCTGCGCTCACACAAAGACCGTGCAGACAGCCGTAAACGGCGCTGCAAGGCCCAAAAAACCCCCTCTAGGTTATCCTATGTAGTGTTTTTCCACAATTTAGCAGGAGACGGGTGGAAAAACACTAATAGAAAATTTTTTTAAAAATTTTAAACAGGCTGCACTATTTGAAAAAAAGGAATTTTTTTTTCAAGGTATGAGGCAGTAACGAACCCTGAGCTGAATCCAACCGGCTATGGCTGCACACAGACTACAGGGCGAGCTGCGCTCACACGGAGACCGTGCAGACAGCCGTAAACAGCGCTGCAAGGCCCAAAAAACCCCCTCTAGGTTATCCTATGTAGTGTTTTTCCACAATTTAGCTGGAGACGGGTGGAAAAACACTAATAGGAAATTTGAGAAAAAATGTGCAGCAGGCTGCACTATGAGCAAAAAAGGACAACTGTGTGAGACAGTGTGAACCCCCCCTGAGCTGAATACAACCGGGTATATGGCTGCACACAGACTACAGAGTGAGCTGCACACACACACACAGAGACCTTGCAGAACGCTGTTAAAACAGCGCTGCAAGGCAAGAGCAAGGTGAACAGTGAAGAACACACAGCGTTTTGCTAAATTAGCCTTGGGAAAGGAAAATAAAGCAATTAGCTATCTCAACTGGCCCTCAGTTAGAACACAGCATCCTGTCCCTAACTGAAATCACAGCAGAGTGAGCGCAAAATGGCGGCAGCGTTTTTTATAGTGCAGAGTGACATCATTTCAGCAGCCAATCACAGCCTTGCCAGTACTTACATGCCCACCATGCTAAACAGGATGTGCCCACACTTCCAATCATTCCTCATTGGCTGCTGCGTTCAGTTTGAATTCTGGGAACTTCCGATTCCGGTATCCGATACGCGGGAAGTATCGGAATTCGGTATCGGAATTCCGATACCGCAAGTATCGGCCGATACCCGATACTTGCGGTATCGGAATGCTCAACACTAGTGCTGACCGCAAAGATACCTTTCCTATCCTCAGTCTGTTTAGTAAGTCTGGCCTCCCTTTGCTGAAACCTGTTTCGTTTCTGTGTTTGTGACTTTCATCTTTACTCACAGTCAATATATGTGGGGGGCTGCCTTTTCCTTTGGGGAATTTCTCTGAGGCAAGGTAGGCTTTATTTTCTATCTCTAGGGCTAGTTAGCTCTTAGGCTGTGAAGAGGCGTCTAGGTAGAGTTAGGTACGCTCCACGGCTATTTGTAGTTGTGTGATAGGATTAGGGGTTGCGGTGAGCAGAGCTCCCACTTCCCAGAGCTTGTCCTGTGTGAGTTTAACCATCAGGTCGTTCCGGGTGCTCCTAACCACCAGGTCCATTACAGTACAGCTGGCCCAAAGTATTAATGCATCTCAATAGAGGGATAAGAGAAGTTCTGAGACCATTTTTTTTTCTCTGCAGCGTGTTTTGTCTTTCTTTTCCCCTTAACCTCTGGGTGGTTCAGGACACAGGTGTAGATATGGACATTCAAGGTCTGCCCTCTTGTGTGGATCATCTCACTGCAAGGGTACAAAACATTCAAGATTTTGTGGTTCAGAATCCGATGTTAGAGCCTAGAATTCCAATTCCTGATTTGTTTTCTGGGGATAGATCTAAGTTCCTGAATTTCAAAAATAATTGTAAACTGTTTTTAGCTTTGAAACCCCGCTCCTCTGGTGACCCCGTTCAACAAGTAAAAATCATTATTTCTTTGTTGCGTGGTGACCCTCAAGACTGTGCATTTTCCCTTGCGCCAGGAGATCCTGCATTGCATGATGTAGATGCGTTTTTTCTAGCGCTTGGATTGCTTTATGATGAACCGAATTCAGTGGATCAGGCAGAGAAATTCTTGCTGGCTTTGTGTCAGGGTCAGGATGAAGCAGAGGTGTATTGTCAGAAGTTTAGAAAGTGGTCTGTGCTTACTCAGTAGAATGAATGTGCCCTGGTGGCAATTTTCAGAAAGGGCCTTTCTGAAGCCCTTAAGGATGTCATGGTGGGATTTCCCACGCCTGCTGGTCTGAATGAGTCTATGTCCTTGGCCATTCAGATCGATCGGCGCAAAGCTGTGCACCATTTGGCGGTATTCTCTGAGCATAGGCCTGAGCCTATGCAATGTGATAGGACTTTGACCAGAGCTGAACGGCAAGAACACAGACGTCAGAATGGGCTGTGTTTTTACTGTGGTGATTCCACTCATGCTATCTCCGATTGTCCTAAGCGCACTAAGCGGTTCGCTAGGTCTGCCACCATTGGTACGGTACAGTCTAAATTTCTTTTGTGTGTTACTCTGATTTGCTCTTTGTCATCCTATTCTGTTATGGCATTTGTGGATTCAGGCGCTGCCCTGAATTTGATGGACTTGGAGTTTGCCAGGCGCTGTCGTTTTTTCTTGGAGCCCTTGCAGTATCCTATTCCATTGAGAGGAATTGATGCTACGCCTTTGGCCAGGAATAAGCCTCAGTACTGGACTCAATTGACCATGTGCATGGCTCCTGCACATCAGGAGGATATTCGCTTTTTGGTGTTGCATAATCTGCATGATGTGGTCGTTTTGGGGTTGCCATGGCTACAGGTCCATAATCCAGTATTGGATTGGAAATCTATGTCTGTGTCCGGCTGGGGTTGTCAGGGGGTACATGGTGATGTTCCATTGCTGTCAATTTTGCCTTCCACTCCTTCTGAAGTCCCTGAGTTTTTGTCAGATTACCAGGATGTATTTGATGAGCCCAAATCCAGTGCCCTACCTCCTCATAGGGACTGCGATTGTGCTATTAATTTGATTCCTGGTAGTAAGTTTAATTTATCTGTGCCAGAGCACGCCACTATGCGGAGTTATATAAAGGAATCCTTGGAGAAAGGTCATATTCGCCCGTCGTCATCACCGTTGGGAGCAGGGTTCTTTCTTGTGGCCAAGAAGGATGGTTCTTTGAGACCTTGTATTGATTACCGCCCTCTTAATAAGATCACAGTCAAATTTCAGTACCCTTTGCCTCTGCTGTCTGATTTGTTTGCTCGGATTAAGGGGGCTAGTTGGTTCACCAAGATAGATCTTCGAGGGGCGTATAATCTTGTGCGAATTAAACAGGGCGATGAATGGAAAACAGCATTTAATACGCCCGAGGGCCATTTTGAGTACCTGGTTATGCCATTCGGGCTTTCTAATGCTCCATCTGTGTTTCAGTCCTTTATGCATGACATCTTCCGAAAGTACCTGGATAGATTCATGATTGTATATTTGGATGATATTTTGGTCTTTTCGGATGATTGGGAGTCTCATGTGAAGCAGGTCAGAATGGTGTTCCAGGTCCTTCGTGCAAATTCCTTGTTTGTGAAGGGGTCAAAATGTCTCTTTGGAGTTCAGAAGGTTTCATTTTTGGGTTTCATTTTTTCCCCTTCTACTATCGAGATGGACCCTGTTAAAGTTCAGGCCATTTATGATTGGACTCAGCCGACATCTGTGAAGAGCCTGCAGAAGTTCCTGGGCTTTGCTAATCTTTACCGTCGCTTCATCGCTAATTTTCCTAGTGTTGCTAAACCGTTGACTGATATGACCAAGAAAGGTGCTGATGTGGTCAATTGGTCCTCTGCGGCTGTAGAGGCTTTTCAGGAGTTGAAGCGTCGTTTTTCTTCTGCCCCTGTGTTGTGCCAGCCAGATGTTTTGCTCCCGTTTCAGGTCGAGGTTGATGCTTCTGAGATTGGAGCAGGGGCTGTTTTGTCGCAAAGAAGTTCTGATGGCTCGGTGATGAAACCATGTGCCTTCTTTTCTAGAAAATTCTCGCCTGCCGAGCGCAATTATGATGTTGGCAATCGAGAGTTGTTGGCCATGAAGTGGGCATTCGAGTAGTGGTGACATTGGCTTGAAGGAGCCAAGCACCGCGTGGTGGTCTTGACGGATCACAAGAATCTGACTTATCTCGAGTCTGCCAAACGGTTGAATCCTAGACAGGTTCGATGGTCGCTGTTTTTCTCCCATTTTGATTTTGTGGTTTCGTACCTTCCGGGCTCTTAGAATGTGACGGCTGATGCCCTGTCAAGGAGTTTTGTGCCTGACTCTCCGGGTGTTCCTGAGCCGGCGGGTATTCTCAAAGAGGGGGTAATTTTGTCTGCCATCTCCCCTGATTTGCTGCGGGTGCTGCAGAAGTTTCAGGCTGATAGACCTGACCGTTGTCCAGCGGAGAAACTGTTTGTCCCTGATAGATGGACTAGTAGAGTTATCTCTGAGGTTCATTGTTCGGTGTTGGCTGGTCATCCTGGAATCTTTGGTACCAGAGATTTGGTGGCTAGATCCTTTTGGTGGCCTTCTTTGTCATGGAATGTGCGTTCTTTTGTGCAGTCCTGTGGGACTTGTGCTCGGGCTAAGCCCTGCTGTTCTCGTGCCAGTGGGTTGCTTTTGCCCTTGCCGGTCCCGAAGAGGCCCTGGATGCATATTTCCATGGATTTTATTTCAGATCTCCCTGTCTCTCAAAGGATGTCGGTCATTTGGGTGGTTTGTGATCGCTTCTCTAAGATGGTCCATTTGGTACCCTTGTCTAAATTGCCTTCCTCCTCTGATTTGGTGCCATTGTTTTTCCAGCATGTGGTTCGTTTGCATGGCATTCCGGAGAACATCGTCTCGGACAGAGGTTCCCAGTTTGTTTCGAGGTTTTGGCGGTCCTTTTGTGCTAGGATGGGCATTGATTTGTCTTTTTCCTCAGCCTTCCATCCTCAGACAAATGGCCAAACCAAACGAACTAATCAGACTTTGGAAACATATCTGAGATGCTTTGTTTCTGCTGATCAGGATGATTGGGTGTCCTTCTTGCCTTTGGCTGAGTTCGCCCTTAATAATCGGGCCAGCTCGGCTACTTTGGTTTCGCCTTTCTTCTGTAATTCTGGTTTCCATCCTCGTTTCTCTTCAGGGCAGGTTGAGCCTTCGGACTGTCCCGGTGTGGATACTGTGGTGGACAGGTTGCAGCAGATTTGGACTCATGTGGTGAACAATTTGACATTGTCCCAGGAGAAGGCTCAACATTTTGCTAACCGCCGGCGCTGTGTTGGTCCCTGACTTCGTGTTGGGGATTTGGTTTGGTTGTCGTCTCTTTATGTTCCTATGAAGGTTTCCTCTCCTAAGTTTAAGCCTCGTTTCATTGGTCCGTATAAGATTTCTGAAGTTCTCAATCCTGTGTCATTTCGTTTGGCCCTTCCAGCTTCTTTTGCCATCCATAATGTGTTCCATAGGTCGTTATTGCGGAGATACGTGGCGCCTATGGTTCCCTCCGTTGACCCTCCTGCCCCGGTGTTGGTCGAGGGGGAGTTGGGGTATGTGGTGGAGAATATTTTAGATTCTCGTATTTCGAGACGGAGACTCTAGTACCTGGTCAAGTGGAAGGGTTATGGTCAGGAAGATAATTCCTGGGTTGTTGCCTCTGATGTTCATGCTGCCGATCTGGTTCGTGCCTGTCATTTGGCTTGTCCTGATCGGCCTGGGGGTTCTGGTGAGGGTTCGGTGACCCCTCCTCAAGGGGGGGGGTACTGTTGTGAATTCTGTTATCAAACTCCCTCCTGTGGTCATGAATGGTACTTCGGCGAGTTCTGTCCATGGACTCCCTCTGGTGGCTGTGAGTGGAGCTGCTGGTTCTGAGGTTCCTTCCACAGGTGACCTAGTTTAGTCTTAGGCTGCTGCTCTATTTAACTCCACTCTGATCGTTACTCCATGCCAGCTGTCAATGTTCTTGTACTGGTTCAGTTCGCTCTTGGATCTTTCTGGTGACCTGTCTACTCCAGCAGAAGCTAAGTCCCTGCTAGTTAATTATTTGTTCATTGTTTCCTTGTCCAGCTTGCTATCATGATTTTGCCTTGCTATCTGGAAGCTCTGGGATGCAGAGTGGCACCTCCGCACCGTGAGTCGGTGCGGAGGTCTTTTTGCACACTCTGCGTGGTCTTTTTGTAGTTTTTTGTGCTGACCGCAAAGATACCTTTCCTATCCTCAGTCTGTTTAGTAAGTCTGGCCTCCCTTTGCTGAAACCTGTTTCATTTCTGTGTTTGTGACTTTCATCTTTACTCACAGTCAATATATGTGGGGGGCTGCCTTTTCCTTTGGGGAATTTCTCTGAGGCAAGGTAGGCTTTATTTTCTATCTCTAGGGCTAGTTAGCTCTTAGGCTGTGAAGAGGCGTCTAGGTAGAGTTAGGTACGCTCCACGGCTATTTCTAGTTGTGTGATAGGATTATGGGTTGCGGTCAGCAGAGCTCCCACTTCCCAGAGCTTGTCCTGTGTGAGTTTAACCATCAGGTCGTTCCGGGTGCTCCTAACCACCAGGTCCATAACAATTATGCATCCTTCACACAATTCTAGTTCCATTTCATCCATGATTGCCATATCTTTTGGAATTCTTCTAGTTTATTTCTATTAGTATATATACTTTTTTCCAGTAGAATTATATGATCCACATGTGTAAGAAAGTCTTGTCTAGTCGGAGGCTCCTCTCTGATCCAGAATCCAGCTATTAATTTCCTTCCTATGAATAACAGTCTATCAATTGCCAGTTTGACCATAGATACCGTTGCTATTTCTTCCACGTAGCCTAATATACAGACCAAAGGGTCTCTGGGGATTACACACCTATACAGTGGGGCAAAAAAGTATTTAGTCAGTCAGCAATAGTGCAAGTTCCACCACTTAAAAAGATGAGAGGCGTCTGTAATTTACATCATAGGTAGCCCTCAACTATGGGAGACAAACTGAGAAAAAAAAATCCAGAAAATCCCATTGTCTGTTTTTTTATCATTTTTTTTGCATATTATGGTGGAAAATAAGTATTTGGTCAGAAACAAACAATCAAGATTTCTGGCTCTCACAGACCTGTAACTTCTTCTTTAAGAGTCTCCTCTTTCCTCCACTCATTACCTGTAGTAATGGCACCTGTTTAAACTTGTTATCAGTATAAAAAGACACCTGTGCACACCCTCAAACAGTCTGACTCCAAACTCCACTATGGTGAAGACCAAAGAGCTGTCAAAGGACACCAGAAACAAAACTGTAGCCCTGCACCAGGCTGGGAAGACTGAATCTGCAATAGCCAACCAGCTTGGAGTGAAGAAATCAACAGTGGAAGCAATAATTAGAAAATGGAAGACATACAAGACCACTGATAATCTCCCTCGATCTGGGGCTCCACGCAAAATCCCACCCCGTGGGGTCGGAATGATCACAAGAACGGTGAGCAAAAATCCCAGAACCACGCGGGGGGACCTAGTGAATGAACTGCAGAGAGCTAGGACCAATGTAACAAGGCCTACCATAAGTAACACACTACGCCACCATGGACTCAGATCCTGCAGTGCCAGACGTGTCCCACTGCTTAAGCCAGTACATGTCCGGGCCCATCTGAAGTTTGCTAGAGAGCATTTGGATGATCCAGAGGAGTTTTGGGAGAATGTCCCATGGTCTGATGAAACCAAACTGGAACTGTTTGGTAGAAACACAACTTGTCGTGTTTGGAGGAAAAAGAATACTGAGTTGCATCCATCAAACACCATACCTACTGTAAAGCATGGTGGTGGAAACATCATGCTTTGGGGCTGTTTCTCTGCAAAGGGGCCAGGACGACTTATCCGGGTACATGAAAGAATGAATGGGGCCATGTATCGTGAGATTTTGAGTGCAAACCTCCTTCCATCAGCAAGGGCATTGAAGATGAAACATGGCTGGGTCATTCAACATGACAATGATCCAAAGCACACCACCAGGGCAACGAAGGAGTGGCTTCGTAAGAAGCATTTCAAGGTCCTGGAGTGGCCTAGCCAGTCTCCAGATCTCAACCCTATAGAAAACCTTTGGAGGGAGTTGAAAGTCCGTGTTGCCAAGCGAAAAGCCAAAAACATCACTGCTCTAGAGGAGATCTGCATGGAGGAATGGGCCAACATACCAACAACAGTGTGTGGCAACCTTGTGAAGACTTACAGAAAACGTTTGACCTCTGTCATTGCCAACAAAGGATATATTACAAAGTATTGAGATGAAATTTTGTTTCTGACCAAATACTTATTTTCCACCATAATATGCAAATAAAATGTTAAAAAAACAGACAATGTGATTTTCTGGATTTTTTTTTCTCAGTTTGTCTCCCATAGTTGAGGTCTACCTATGATGTAAATTACAGACGCCTCTCATCTTTTTAAGTGGTGGAACTTGCACTATTGCTGACTGACTAAATACTTTTTTGCCCCACTGTATATCAATTCAATCCGATTCAATACGACCGTCCAGAAGGCGGACAATCTAGGGCAATGCCACAACATATGTAACATGTCTGCCCGTTCCTGCGAACATCGTGGACACTTGGAATCAGACCTCAAACCCATCTTAAACAGTCTATCGGGAGTTCTCTAGGCTCTATCAATCACATATAGCTGAGACATCCTCCCAGGCTCACTCATAGATAGGGTTGAGCGAAACGGGTCGAAATTGTTCAAAAGTCGCCGACTTTTGGCAAGGTCGGGTTTCATGAAACCCGACCCGACCCCAGTGGGGGGTCGGCCATGAAGTCGGCGATCTTTTGAATCTGGAATCGGAATTCCGATCCCGATTCCCGATATGTTTAAGATATCGGGAATTGGTATCGGAATTCAGATTAAAGTGTAAAATATAGAATTAAAATAAAAAATATTGCAATACTTACCCTCTGACGCGCCCTGGTACTAACCGGCAGCCTTCCTCCTTCGAATCCGCGCTTCTAGGACCTTGCCGTGACGTCGCGGTGACGTCGCGGCTTGTGATTGGCCGCGCGGCCGCCCATGTGACCGCTCGCGCGGCCAATCACAAGCCGCGACGTCACCCGCGACGTCACCGAAGGTCCTGGAAGGGCTGGTTCTTAGGAAGGAAGGCTGTCGGAAGGAAGCAGGGCGCTTCCGAGGGTGAGTATATACCTAATAGGAATATACTCACCCTCGGAAGCGCCCTGCTTCCTTCCAACAGCCTTCCTTCCTAAGAATCAGCCCTTCCAGGACCTTCGGTGACGTCGCGGGTGACGTCGCGGCTTGTGATTGGCCGCGCGAGCGGTCACATGGGCGGCCGCGCGGCCAATCACAAGCCGCGACGTCACCCGCGACGTCACCGAAGGTCCTGGAAGGCTGATTCTAAGGAAGGAAGGTTCCCGGTTAGTACCAGGGCGCGTCAGAGGGTAAATATAAGGATATTTTTTATTTTAATTCTATATTTTACACTTAAATATGGATCCCAGGGCCTGAAGGAGAGTTTCCGCTCCTTCAGACCCTGGGAACCATGGAAACCCAATGCACTGCATTGGGTTTCGAGTTTCGGCCGACCCCGACCCCGACTTTTTTATAGGATCGGCCGATTTCACTCGACCCGACTTTTCCAAAAGTCGGGTTTCGTGAAACCCGACCCGATCCTATAAAAGTGAAGGTCGCTCAACCCTACTCATAGAGATCTTGGGCACATCTTTTAAAATAGATTCCCATCTATCATCATTTATCCCTCCCAATTCAGCTTCCCATTTCCCTCTAGACTTGATCGGATGTTTGATTAGAAAGGTGAATAATAAATCTCTATACACTTCTGATATTGCCCCCCTTGTTTCCCTGTTCTCCATAATGGAAGCCAGCATGATATCAATCTGGATCTCAATACATTTTCTCCGACATTGCAACTGATACGCATGATGGAATCTTTTATAGTGATATACATTTAAATGTGATAACTGGAATTCTGTTTCTAACTCCACAAATTACTTAAGCCTCCCTTGACCCATTAACTGACCCATCCTTCTAATTCGTGCCTCTTTCCAGGGCCCAAAATCTTGCATTTGCTTAAATTCTTGTAAATTTATATTATCCCATATAGGAGAATATTTGGTAAGGCCTGCGACACCCCTAATCTGTTTAACTTTTTCCCATACCTTATGAATTAGGAGAACAGCATGAAATTGAGAGCCCAGTTTTAAAAGGCCATTTTCCAATCAGATATCTCAAACTACTGGGTGATTGCCCCTTTCCCGTCTCCTCCCCCCATCCTCTAAAATGTTGACATTGTGCTGATAAAAAATATACCCAAGGATTAGGGAGCGCTAAGCCTCCTTCCGCCTTTAGCCTCTGCAAACTTTCTTGCTTAAACCTTTGGCTTTCCCCCTCCCATCTTAGTTCGCCAAACAGCGATTTAATTCTGTGGAACCTACTTTGCGGAATCCAAATTGGAGAGTTATGCAATATATATAACAGCTGTGGCATCACAATCATCCTTGGTTCACCCTTCCAATTACAGAAAGATGTAGTTTATTCCATGCCGATATTTTGGTACGTATTTTTTGTAACAGAGGGATTAAGTTAAGTTCTTCAAACCTCGTCAGAGGAAGAGCAATTTGAATCCCTAGATCTTTAAATTTTGAAACTACCTTAAATTTTACTGACATTTCCACCTCCCCAATGCCCCTATCTTCTTCATCAATGGGCATGATGCACGATTTGTCCCAATTGATTTTAAGTCCAGAAAATTCCCCAAATTCCTCAATCAATGCCACCGCGTTATCCAAAGTCTTCCCTGAGTCCCCCAAAATAGCAAAATATCATCGGCGAACAAACACACCATCTCCACCTTTGGTCCATATACAAAACCTTTTATCTCTCGTGCTTCCCTTATTTTGGCAGCCAGAGGCTCCACGGCAAGGGCAAACAGCAATGGAGACAATGGGCACCCTTGCCTCATACCCCTATACAACAAGAAACTATCAGATAATTTATTATTTCCTCTAATTTTTGCCAATGGAGAGGAGTATAGCAACCCAACCCAGGATATAAACTTAGGCCCGAACCCAAGGCACAACAAAACCAACCACAAGTAATTCCATTCTACACAATCAAAGGCCTTGTGGGCATCCAAAGACACTACTACTCTCTTACCAGCATTTTCGTCTGGAATTTGCATATTTAAATATAATCTCCTTAAATTGATTGCTGTAGATTTATTGGGCATAAATCCAGATTGATCTGGGTGGATTACTTAATCAATCACATGGGTTAGTCTATTGGCCAAGGCCTTCACTAAAATATTTATATCCGCCGTCAGGAGTGAGATTGGTCTGTAAGACTCCAGATTCAACGGATCCCTATCAGCTTTAGGAATGACCACATCAATGGCCTCTCTCACAGATGTCGGTAATATTCCCCTCTCCAAGGACTCATTAAATACCTTCTCCAATTTAGTTATTATTTCTTCATTAAGGATTTTATACACCTTCACCGGAATGCCGTCTGCCCCCAGGGCCACCTCCTTACTTACCAAAATCCCGCACTGTCTGTCTGCTATTTCAGCCTTCTTTTCAGCTCGTTTTCTAAAACTGAACATGGACAAAACAGAGTTCATAATCTTTCCCCCATCTCACTCTACCCCTCCACCAGACCTATCCATTAATGTCAATGGCTGCTCACTTTCCCCAGTCCCACACGCCCGGTGCCTTGGGGTGATTCTCGACTCTGCCCTCTCTTTCAAGCCACATATCAAAGCCCTTGCCTCCTCCTGCTGCCTCAAACTCAAAAATATTTCCCGGATCCGCGCATTCCTTGACCGCGACACCACAAAAACACTAGTGCATGCCCTTATCATCTCTTGCCTTGACTACTGCAACCTCTTACTTTCTGGACTCCCCTCTAGCACTCTGGCACCACTCCAATCCATCCTAAACTCTGCTGCCCGACTAATCTAACTGTTTCCCCGCTATTCCCCAGCCTCTTCCCTATGCCAAGCCCATCAATGGCTTCCTATCACCCAGAGACTCCAGTTCAAAACCCTCGCAATGACATTCAAAGCTATCCACAACCTATCTCCTCCATGCATCTGTGACATGGTCTCCCGGCACTTACCTACACGCAACCTCCGATCCTCTCAAGACCTCCTTCTCTACTCCCCTCTCTTCTCTTCTTCCCACAACTGCATCCAAGACTTCTCTTGTGCTTCCCCCATACTCTGGAACTCTCTACCCCAACACATCAGACTCTCGTCTACCATAGATACCTTCAAAAAGAACCTGAAGACTCACCTCTTCCGACAAGCCTACAGCCTACAGTGATCCTCAACCTACTGAACCGCCACACAACAAGCTCTACCCTCTCCTAGTGTACCCTCACCCATCGCCTGCAGACTGTGAGCCCTCACGGGCAGGGTCCTCCCTCCTTATGTACCTGTGTGCCTTGTTTTTTGCTCATCTTTAATGTATTTGTCTACATTGCCCGTATTCACATGTAAAGTGCCATGTAATAAATGGCGCTGTAAAAATGTATAATAATAATAATAGTTAAGGCCTATCATAGGGTATGTGCTAGACCTTTCTAAAAAAAATGTTGGGCTATTTTTTGCCATAAAACCACTGGGAAGGTGTTTTTTGAATATTTGTAAATGCAATTATTTTATAAGGAATTCATGTTCACCACCATGTTTGTGGAAGAGAAGGCCACTATATGTACTGATGTTTCACAATTATTTTATTTGTAGATATAGCTGTAATGGTATTTAAATAAATAGTGACTTTTCATAAAATATGTAGATTCTTCACACTGAAGAGTGGTCTCATATACAAAGATATGACATGGTTAGGTTATAGGACCTTGATCTTTCTCTCTGGCCAAAAGCTTCATGTTTTGCCATTAATTTCTGAAGAGTTCCTTTGTCAAAGCATATTTTAAACACAGAAACGTTTAATACAGGTACAATTACATTTTCATTTCCATTTACTACATGGCTTCTGGTGCATTGTTACTATAAATATGTTGAGTACAAAGGAGGGCAACAAAATGAATAAAGGGGATTGGGGAACTACAATATCCAGAGGGATTAGCAAAATTAGGATTATTTAGTCTAGAAAAAAAGACGACTGAGGGGCGATCTAATAACCATGTATAAGTATATAAGGGGACAATACAAATATCTCGCTGAGGATCGGTTTATACCAAGGAAGGTGACGGACACAAGGGGGCATTCTTTGCGTCTGGAGGAGAGAAGGTTTTTCCACCAACATAGAAGAGGATTCTTTACTGTTAGGGCAGTGAGAATCTGGAATTGCTTGCCTGAGGAGGTGGTGATGGCGAACTCAGTCGAGGGGTTCAAGAGAGGCCTGGATGTCTTCCTGGAGCAGAACAATATTGTATCATACAGTTATTAGGCTCCTTAGAAGGACGTAGATCTGGGGATTTATTCTGACGGTATATAGGCTGAACTGGAGGGAAACGTCTTTTTTCAGCCTTTTTATGTTACTATGTTGTATTATTAGCATAATTTATTTTCTTGTAGTAGCACATTAATAGCATAGACAAGTGCAAAGATGATCTTGGGAAGTTAAATATTATTATTATTATTATTATTATTATTATTATCCAAATTTACAAACACTGAAATTTGGAAAAATTAAAATAGAAAAATATTTAAATGTATAGAAGAAGAAAATAGTACTTTTTCAGCTTACAGTTAATGAATCTCAAAAGCAATACATTACTCATATAATTATCAAACACTCTACTCTGCAAATAATGAACGAGACAAAAGATGCATTTTATACAAAAACGCAATCCACTGGAAATAAACATGATATTACCATGGAAACTATGTATTTTTTACATCAAACACGGGGCTGGGAAGAATGTTATGCTGAACACATCAATTACTTCATTGCTTTGGACCTCATGATCAATTAGCGGCTTAAAGGTAAACAAATATTGTGCTGCTATTAGTTTTATGTGACTTCTTTAACCCCTTAGCGACCGCCGATACGCCTTTTAACGGCGGCCGCTAAGGGTACTTAAACCACAGCGCCGTTAATTAACGGCGCTGTGGAAAAAGTGTATAGCGCCCCCCACAGGCCGATTTTCTCCGGGGTCTCGGCTGCCGAGGGTAGCCGAGACCCCAGAGAACATGATTCGGGGGGTTTTTAACCCTCCCCGCATTTGCGATCGCCGGTAATTAACCGTTTACCGGCGATCGCAAAAAAAAAAAAAAAAAGCGATCTCTTTTTAATTTCTCTGTCCTCCGATGTGATCGCACATCGGAGGACAGAGAAAAGGGGTCCCAGGTGGCCCCCCAATACTCACCTAGCTCCCCCGATGCTCCTCGTGTCTCCCGGTGGGCGCCGCCATCTTCAAAATGGCGGGCGCATGCGCAGTGCGCCCGCCGGCCGGCACCGGGAGAATCTTTGGGGTCTCGGCTGCCTGGGGTAGCCGAGACCCCAAAGAGCATGATCGGGGGTCGGTTTTAGCGACCCCTGTTTTGCGATCGCCGGTAATTAACTGTTTACCGGTGACCGCAAAAAAAAAAAAAGTAAAGTGTAATTCTCTGTCCTCTGATGTGATCGCACATCAGAGGACAGAGAAATAGGGGGATTCGGGGACCCTAGCATACTCACCTAGGTCCCTGGATCCTCTTGCTGCTCCTCCTGGCCGCCGGCAGAAGAACATGGCGGACGCATGCCCAGTGCGCCCGCCATCTGTCTCCATCTGCCGGCCGGCAGGAGAACAGCGGTTAGGGCTAAAATTAGGGTTAGGGTTAGGGGTAGGGTTAGGGGTAGGGTTAGGGTAGGGTTAGGGTTAGGGTTAGGGTTAGGGGTAGGGTTAGGGGTAGGGTAGGGTTAGGGTTAGGGTTAGGGGTAGGGTTAGGGTAGGGTTAGGGTTAGGGTTAGGGGTAGGGTTAGGGGTAGGGTAGGGTTAGGGTTAGGGGTAGGGGTAGGGTAGGGTTAGGTTAGGGGTAGGGTTAGGGGTAGGGTTAGGGGTAGGGTTAGGGCTAGGGTTAGGTTAGGGGTAGGGTTACGGCTAGGGTTAGGTTAGGGGTAGGGTTAGGTTAGGGGTAGGGTTACGGCTAGGGTTAGGTTAGGGTTAGGGGTAGGGTTAGGTTAGGGGTAGGGTTGGGGCTAAATTTAGGGTTAGGGTTGGGGCTAAATTTAGGGTTAGAGTTGGGGCTAAATTTAGGGTTAGGCTTCTTTCACACTTACGTCGGTACGGGGCCGTCGCAATGCGTCGGCCCGACATACCGACGCACGTTGTGAAAATTGTGCACAACGTGGGCAGCAGCTGTAGTTTTTCAACGCATCCGCTGCCCAATCTATGTCCTGGGGAGGAGGGGGCGGAGTTACGGCCACGCATTCGCGGTCAGAAATGGCGGATGCGACGTACAAAAAAACGTTTCATTGAACGTTTTTTTGTGCCGACGCTCCGCCAAAACACAACTGATCCAGTGCACGACGGACGCGACGTGTGGCCATCCGTCACGATCCGTCGGCAATACTATGGGCAAAAAACGCATCCTGCGGGCACATTTGCAGGATCCGTTTCTTGTCCAAAACGACGGATTGCGACGGAATGCCAAACAACGCAAGTGTGAAAGTAGCCCTAGGGCTAGGGTTAGGGTTGGGGCTAAAGTTAGGGCTAGGGTTGGGGCTAAAGTTAGGGTTAGAGCTGGGATTAGGTTTAGGGTTTGGATTAGGGTTGGTATTAGGGTTAGGGTTGGCATTAGGGTTACGCTTGGGATTAGGGTTAGGTTTGGCATTAGGGTTAAGGTTAGGGTTGTGATTAGGGGTGTATTGGGATTAGGGTTAGGTTTGAGGTTAGGGTTGAGATTAGGATTAGGGGTGTGTTGGATTTAGGGTTTTGATTAGGGTTATGGTTAGGGTTGACATTAGGGTTGTTTTGGGGTAAGGGTTGTGATTATGGTTAGGGTTAGTGATTAGGATTATGGATCAGGTTGGGATTAGGGTTAGGGGTTGGAGCTAGAATTGGGGGGTTTCCACTGTTTAGGTACATCAGGGGGTCTCCAAACACGACAGCCAATTTTGCGCTCAAAAAGTCAAATGGTGCTCCCTCCCTTCTGAGCTCTGCCGTGCGCCCAAACAGTGGGTTACCCCCACATATGGGGCATCAGCGTACTCGGGATAAATTGGACAACAACTTCTGGGGTCCAATTTCTCTTGTTACCCTTGTGAAAATAAAAACTTGGGGGCTACAAAATCTTTTTTGTGAAAAAAAAAATATTTTTTATTTTCACGACTCTGCATTCTAAACTTCTGTGAAGCACTTGGGCATTCAAAGTTCTCACCACACATCTAGATAAGTTCCTTGGGGGGTCTAGTTTCCAAAATGGGGTCACTTGTGGAGGGTTTCTACTGGTTAGGTACATCAGGGGCTCTGCAAATGCAACATAATACCCGCAGACCATTCTATCAAAGTCTGCATTCCAAAACGGCGCTCCTTCCTTCCGAGCTCTGCCGTGCGCCCAAACAGTGGTTTACCCCCACATATGGGGTACCAGCATACTCAAGACAAATTGGACAACAACTTTTGGGGTCCAATTTCTCTTGTTACCCTTGTAAAAATAAAAACTTGGGGGCTACAATATCTTTTTTGTGGGAAAAAAAAATATTTTTTATTTTCACGGCTCTGCATTATAAACTTCTGTGAAGCACTTGGGCATTCAAGGTTCTCACCACACATCTAGATAAGTTCCATGGGGGGTCTAGTTTCCAAAATGGGGTCACTTGTGGGGGATTTCTACTGTTTAGGCACATCAGGGGCTCTCCAAACGCGACATGGCGTCCGATCTCAATTCCAGCCAATTCTACATTGAAAAAGTAAAACGGCACTCCTTCTCTTCCAAGCTCTGCGGTGCGCCCTAACAGTGGTTTACCCCCACATATTGGGTATCAGCGTACTCAGGAGAAATTGCACAACAACTTTTGTGGTCTAATTTCTCCTGTTACCCTTGTGAAAATAAAAATTTGTGGGCAAAAAGATCATTTTTGTAGAAAAAATGCGATTTTTTTTTTTCACGGCTCTACGTTATAAACTTCTGTGAAGCACATGGGGGTTCAAAGTGCTCGCCACACATCTAGATAAGTTCCTTAAGGGGTCTAGTGTCCAAAATGGTGTCACTTGTGGGGGGTTTCCACTGTTTAGGCACATCAGGGGCTCTCCAAACGCGACATGGCGTCCAATCTCAATTCCAGCCAATTCTACATTGAAAAAGTAAAACGGCGCTCCTTCACTTCCAAGCTCTGCGGTGCGCCCAAACAGTGGTTTACCCTCACATATGGGGTATCGACGTATTCAGGAGAAATCGCACAACAACTTTTGTGGTCTAATTTCTCCTGTTACCCTTGTGAAAATAAGAATTTGTGGGCAAAAAGATCATTATTGTGTAAACAAAAGCGATTGTTTTATTTTCACGGCTCTACGTTATAAACTTCTGTGAAGCACTTGGGGGTTCAAAGTGCTCGCCACACATCTAGATAAGTTCCTTAAGGGGTCTAGTTTCCAAAATGGTGTCACTTGTGGGGGGTTTCCACTGTTTAGGCACATCAGGGGCTCTCTAAACGTGACATGGCGTCCGATCTCAATTCCAGCCAATTCTGCATTGAAAAAGTCAAACGGCGCTCCTTCACTTCTAAGTTCTGCGGTGCGCCCTAACAGTGGTTTACCCCCACATATGGGGTATTGGCGTATTCAGGAGAAATTGCATAACAAAATTTATGGTTACATTTCTGTTTTTACACTTGTGAAAATAAAAAAAATGGTTCTGAATTAAGATGTTTGCAAAAAAAAGTTAAATGTTCATTTTTTCCTTCCACATTGTTTCAGTTCCTGTGAAGCACGTCAACTTTTAACCCTTATAACTAGTGTTGAGCGATACCGTCCGATACTTGAAAGTATCGGTATCGGATAGTATCGGCCGATACCCGAAAAATATCGGATATCGCCGATACCGATATCCGATACCAATACAAGTCAATGGGACATCAAGTATCGGAATGTATCCTCATGGATCCCAGGGTCTGAAGGAGAGGAAACTCTCCTTCAGGCCCTGGGATCCATATTAAAGTGTAAAATAAAGAATTAAAATAAAAAATATTGTTATATTCACCTCTCCGGCGGCCCCTGGACATCAGCGGGAGGATCCGGCGTCCGGCACGGCTTCTTTCTTCAAAATGCGCGCCTTCAGGACCTGTGGAATGACGTCCCGGCTTCTGATTGGTCGCGTGCCGCCCATGTGACCGCCACGCGACCAATCAGAAGCCGCGACGTCATTCCTCAGGTCCTAGAAGGCGCTCATTCTAGGACTTTAGCTGAGGAATGACGTCGCGGCTTCTGATTGGTCGCGTGGCGGTCACATGGGCGGCACGCGACCAATCAGAAGCCGGGACGTCATTCCACAGGTCCTGAAGGCGCGCATTTTGAAGAAAGAAGCCGTGCCGGACGCCGGATCCTCCCGCTGATGTCCAGGGGCCGCCGGAGAGGTGAATATAACAATATTTTTTATTTTAATTCTTTATTTTACACTTCCGATACCGATACCCGATATCACAAAAATATCGGATCTCGGTATCGGAATTCCGATACCGCAAGTATCGGCCGATACCCGATACTTGCGGTATCGGAATGCTCAACACTACTTATAACTCCCTAACAAAAAAAAAATTTGTTTCCAAAATTGTGCTGATGTAAAGTAGACATGTGGGAAATGTTATTTATTAACTATTTTTCGTGACATATCTCTCTGATTTAAGGGCATAAAAATACAAAGTTTGAAAATTGCAAAATTTTAAAAATTTTCGCCATATTTCCGTTTTTTTCATAAATAATCGCAAGTAATATCGAAGAAATGTTACCACTAACATGAAGTACAATATGTCACGAAAAAAACAATCTCAGAATCAGCGGGATCCGTTGAAGAGTTCCAGAGTTATAACCTCATAAAGTGACAGTGGTCAGAATTGCAAAAATTGGCTCGGTCATTAAGTACCAAATTGGCTCTGTCACTAAGGGGTTAAAGAGAAGCCTATGAAGGGAAGGACTGCGGGGTACGGCTCTCGCTTATTGTAAATTTACAAGTCACAACATGTTACCTTGTTTGTCTGCCAATTGTTTCAAAAGGAAACTAGCAGTAGATTTGTATGTAAATTGCACTTGAACATTTTACATTACTATGGAGTTTTCAACTAGACAGATATAATGAGCGGTATATATGTGTCTACTTTCTTAGGAACCTGGAGGATCACATTTTATTACACTGTGGTACAATATAATATTGATCTGTAGAATCTAGGCGGCACCTAATTTTCTTGTAAGGTAATGTACACATGGAGTTTTTCAAGGATGCTTTTCGAGTGGATTTGCCCTAAAAGACACCTGCAGAACTGCTCAACAATTCTTGAAAGACTCGTCCTATTCATTTATATTGTAAAATGACTTAATGTTCACATTTTCCGTCACAATTTTCCAATGTTTCAGATTTTTAAAAAAATGCCGGATTGGAGACAAGAGAGTGCGTGTTAATGCTTTGAAGCCTCTTTTAAGGAAAAGTTCTAGCAAAGTAGGCATTGCTCAATCAAAAGACTGTGAAAAAACTCCAAGAACACTTGAAAACTTCTCAAAACCGCTTCAGAAAATGTGAAAGTCCTCCAAATCTCCAGAAAGAAGAAATGTTATAACAATCAAACAAATAAAATTCATGCTGGTGTTGAAAAAACCCTTGGACACGTTGCTGGCCCTGCGTGCGCCCTTAGTCGCTATGAATGGGTTTTGGACTAATTTCCTGACAGTCAGCAATATTTGAAAGGCACCTATTGCATACAAAGGACAGGTTTGGTCATTCACTGCACATTGAGTGATTTCTTTACTCCTTTTCTTAAGTAGCAGTATACAGTACTATAGCCTTATAAAGACCAGATAATAACATAGCAAAAGCTGTAGTAACTCACCATATAATTACTTCCAGTATCAGTTGGAAGAGTTGCAACATTAGAGTAGCAAGAGATTCAAGGGAAAATGTTTTTATTTTTTTTCGATCATACCTAGGTACCTACTAGTGATGAGCGAATATACTCGTTGTTTAGGTTTTCCCGAGCACGCTCGGGTGATCTCCGAATATTTTTTAGTGCTCAGAGATTTAGTTCTCCTCCCCTCAGCTGAATGATTTACATCTATTAGCCAGCTTGAGTACATGTGGGGGTTGCCTGGTTGCTAGGGAATCCTCACATGTAATCAAACTGGCTAGTAGCTGTAAATCATTCAGCTGCGGCGATAAAAACTTAATCTCCGAACACTAACAAATACTCGGAGACCACCCGAGCGTGCTCTGGAAAACCTGAGCAACAAGTATACTCATCACTAGTACCTACCTCTTGCTAAACTTTTAGAATTTCCCATTATCTCTATTACAGCAGAATTCTTCTCAAACGGCAGAATAATTTGCTTCTTTAAAGCTGTTTGAACTCTTAAAATGTCTGTGTCAAAAATTAGAGGGCCTAGAAAGCTCATCTACTTTTTTCAATCTGCGAGGGCTTCCTTTGATTTGAACGGAAACTGTCAAGTTTTTGCTACTCTGAGAGCAGCATGATGTAGGGGCTAATATTTTGAGTCCAGCGATGTAATACTTAGAGTTTCTTGTTGCAGTTTTGACAAAATCAATGTTTTATCTGTTGCAGATCTACCGGTTCTCCGATTGCTGAGCTTTGCATAACCCCGCCCCAACCACTGATTGGCTGCTTTCGGTCTATGCACAGTGTACACAGAAAGCTGCAAGTGTTGTGGGCAAGTTGGACTAAATAGTAGCAGGTTTACTAGTCCTCTAATAATAAATTCCTGCTGATAGTAGAGTGATTTTAGCAAAACTATAGCAAGCAGCCCAGCAAGTGACACATTGCTGGAATCAGGGTACCTGACTTTATATCTTGTTGCTGTCAGATTAGGTGGTTTTTTTCTCCAGCAAAATGGCAATGTCGGTGCATGGCTTACTGATAGAGGCTATTGCACATGCGACGCTTTGATGAAGCTACTTTTTTTAACCCTACAATATTATATGCATAATGAGATGCAAAGGCGATAAATGCTACTGTGCAGTGCCACCGTTGGCACCATTTTGCTGAATGTAATTTTTTTTTCTAACCCTACAATATGATATGCATTATGTAAAATAGGAGTTAGGTCACTGAAGGATCAGTGACCTGTCATTAGCCCATACAGATGCATATATAATCAGAGCACCACATAAAGCCCCACCCACAGGTCCGCCCGAGAGTACGAGAATCTCATTAACTGAAAACTACAAATGCAGATTAACCCCTTTACCCCCAAGGGTGGTTTGCACGTTAATGACCGGGCCAATTTTTACAATTCTGACCACTGTCCCTTTGTGAGGTTATAACTCTGGAACGCTTCAACAGATCCCAGTGATTCTGACAATGTTTTCTCGTGACATATTGTACTTCATGACAATGGTAAAAATTCTTTGATAGTACCTGCATTTATTTGTGAAAAAAATGGAAATTTGGCGAAAATTATGAAAATTTCGCAATTTTCCAAATTTGAATTTTTATGCAATTAAATCACAGAGATATGTCACACAAAATACTTAATAAGTAACATTTCCCACATGTCTACTTTACATCAGCACAATTTTGGAACACAAATTTTTTTTTGTTAGGGAGTTATAAGTGTTAAAAGTTGACCAGCAATTTCTCATTTCTACAACACCATTTTTTTTTAGGGACCACATCTCATTTGAAGTCATTTTGAGGGGTCTATATGATAGAAAATACCCAAATGTGACACCATTCTAAAAACTACACCCCTCAAGGTGCTCATAACCATATTCAAGAAGCTTATTAACCCTTCTGGTGCTTCACAGGAATTTTTTGAATGTTTAAATAAAAATTAACATTTAACTTTTTTTCGCAAAAAATTTAATTCAGCTCCAATTTGTTTAATTTTACCAAGGGTAACAGGAGAAAATAGACGCCAAACATTGTTGTACAATTTGTCCTGAGTATGACAATACCCCACATGTGGGGGTAAACCACTGTTTGGGTGAGCTCGGAAGCGAAGGAGCGCCATTTGACTTTTCAATGCGAAATTGACTGGAATTGAGATGGGACGCCATGTTTCGTTTGGAGAGCCCCTGATGTGCCTAAACATTGAAACCCCCCACAAGTGACACCATTTTGGAAAGTAGACCCCCTAAGGAACTTATCTAGAGGTGTGGTGAGCACTTTGACCCACCAAGTGCTTCACAGAAGTTTATAATGCAGAGCCGTAAAAATAAAACAAAACATTTTTCCCACAAAAAATATTTTTTTAGCCCCCAGTTTTGTATTTTCCGGAGGGTAACAGGAGAAAGTGGACCCCAAAATTTGTTGCCCAATTTGTCCTGAGTGCGATGATACACCATATGTGGGGGGAACCACTGTTTGGGCGCATGGGAGGGTTCGGAAGGGAAGGAGTGCCATTTGAATGCAGACTTAGATGGAATGGTCTGCAGGTGTCACATTGCGTTTGCAGAGCCCCCAATGTACCTAAACAGTAGAAACCCCCCACAAGAGACACCATTTTGGAAAGTAGACCCCCTAAGGAACTTATCTACATGTGACTTGAGCACTTTGACCCACTGTTAGGACTGGCGGAACGCACCAAGACAGATGGTATAGATGCGTTCGCAGTCCGGGGTCCACCGTGCAGGTGAAAACCTGCTGCTAGCAATTAGCAGACTATATGGCGGTACACTAGAGTATACACGCGTGGGTTAACCTCACCCAGCGTGAAAGAAGCAATTCTGTTAAGGCACAGGACCGCGGTACCGCACCTAAAGCGCGAGCAAGTAGTCAGCGAACTCAACCCCAACTGGGATTGAAGTCCGATTAGACCCTTGCTGGCGCAACACCGCAACTGGGTGTGAAATGAAACAGAAGAGCATGCAGTGCCGCACTGACGAACGCCACTAACAACCCAGGCTTGGGTAAGGAAAGCACAGAGGAAGTGCACGGCGCCGTACTGGCGGTCACAGCAACTGGACGCTATAATGTGTGACTAGTGATGTAGGATAGGTCGGGCGCTAGGTAGCAGCCATACACCTTCCGCGAACAGTCATACTATAAGGTAGGGGTATCCAAGGACGACTTGCACTCACAACATACACACATTAGCAATTGTTTGACAATACTAGCGCATGGCCGTGCGGTCATGCGCAGTTTATATAGCAGCAGCACAGGAAGTGGCCACAGCACTTTTGCCCTTCTAGGACCTGCCAAGAGGACCAATGGAATGTGCTGCAGAGCCTGAGCACATGACCCTCGATCTCCAACGGGAGACCTTACGCTGGGCATGCTCAGTACGTGCAGACAAGGACTTAGTCCCAGAGATGTCCGCTCGCTGCTGACCAGCACTGACTTTAATGGCAGAGACTGGAGAAGCAGCAGTAACTCTCAGAACAGAGTGAGAATGAGCAAGACGCTGGGACCGACGTCCTTGCTGAGCAGGCTCCACTGCGGCTGGACAAGAATGGAAGACCGCAGCGGAAGTGGCTCGAGATTCCCCCTGTGCAGAAGCTGGAACTCGACCCCTAACATTACCCCCCCTCCTAGGGCCCCCCCCTCCTTGGGCCTCGCTACGTTCGAAGGCAGCAATGAGCTGCAGAGCCCGAATGTGCTCAACAGGCTCCCAGGACCTGTCCTCGGGGCCATAACCCTTCCAGTCCACCAAATAAAATTTTTTACCACGCACCACCTTGCACCCCAAAATAGCGTTCACCTCATAATCGTCCGTAGACGAACCTGATGTCCCTGCAGATGACTCGGAAAACCGGGACATATACACGGGTTTCAAGAGGGACACATGAAAGGTGTCGGTGATACCCAGGCGTGGCGGAAGGGCCAAACGATAGACCACAGGATTAACCTGCTCGAGGACCTTGAATGGACCCAAGTAGCGAGGAGCAAATTTAGTGGACTCAACTCGCAGCCTGATGTTACGGGCGGAGAGCCACACCAAGTCGCCAGGAGCAAAGGTCGTAGCGGGGCGCCGATGAGCATCAGCGGAGGACCTCATTCTCTCCTTAGAGGCCCGAATGGCATCCTGAGTGCGGTCCCAAATATCCCGTGCCTCCACAGCCCAGTCTGCCACCCTGGAGTCGGCGGAAGACACGGGCATAGGCACAGGTACCCGTGGATGCTGACCATAGTTGAGGAGGAATGGGGTTTGTCCAGTGGAGTCGGCTACGGCGTTGTTCAGTGCAAACTCTGCCCATGATAGCAAGGATGCCCAGTCATCCTGCCTGGCTGAAACAAAATGTCGCAGGTATGTGACCAAGGTCTGGTTGGCCCTCTCTACCAACCCATTCGTCTCGGGGTGATAAGCGGAAGAGAGATTCAACTCAATACTGAGAAGACGACAGAGCTCTCTCCAGAACCGAGACGCAAATTGGGGACCCCGGTTACTGACAATTTTGTCTGGCATACCATGTAGGCGGAAGATATGTCTAATGAACAACGCTGCCAAGGCCCGTGCAGAAGGTAACCGCGGCAGCGGCACCAAATGCACCATTTTTGAGAAATGATCGGTGATGACCCAAACGATGGTACAGCCGCAAGACTTGGGCAAACCCACAACAAAGTCCATCCCGACCATCTCCCAGGGCCTATCTGCCACCGGCAAGTGATAGAGCAAACCAGCTGGCCTTTGACGCGGAGATTTATTTTTGGCGCAGGAGACACGCCAGAACATAATCCCTGACATCCCGGACCATATGCGGCCACCAGTACGTCCTCGCCAGTAGCTCAGATGTCCTCTTTGTCCCAAAGTGTCCACCCACCCTGGACGAATGAGCCCAAGAGAGAACCTCCGGTCGCAAATTAATGGGCACAAAAGTCTTGCCCGGAGGCACAGACTCTAGCGAAACCGGCACCACGGTTCTCAGGCTCTCGGAAGGGACAATAAGCAGAGGCTCCTCTTCCTCCTCCTCAGTTGACATAAGGGAGCGAGAGAGAGCGTCAGCACGGATATTCTTCTCCCCGGCGAGATAATGAAGGGAAAAGTGGAACCGGGAGAAGAACAGGGACCATCTGGCCTGGCGAGAATTTAGCCGCTGAGCTGTCTGCAAATAGACCAAATTTTTGTGGTCCGTGTAAACTTGGAAGGGAAACCGCGCACCTTCCAGAAGGTGTCTCCACTCCGAAAAGGCCAACTTCATTGCTAGCAACTCCCTGTCCCCGATGGAGTAGTTCCTCTCCGCTGGCGTGAAGGTCTTGGAGAAAAAGAAGCATGGATGCTTCCGACCTTGAGCATCCTTTTGGTAGAGGACTGCTCCAGCACCAACGGACGAGGCATCCACCTCCAGTAGGAATGGCTTATCCACATCGGGACGATGTAAGATGGGAGCGCTAGCAAAGTGGGACTTAATAGAAGTGAAGGCCTTGGAGACCTCTTCCGACCACAATTTGGGATTCGCTCCCTTCTTGGTGAGGGCTACCAAGGGAGCTACCAGAGTTGAGAAGTGGGGAATGAACTGGCGGTAATAGTTTATGAACCCCATAAAGCGCTGCACCGCTTTAAGAGAATGGGGCTCTTGCCAGTACATCACAGCCTGTAGTTTGGCAGGATCCATAGCCAATCCCTGGGCGGAGATGATATAGCCCAGGAAAGGTAAGGACTCGTGCTCAAACACACACTTCTCCAACTTAGCGTAAAGAGAGTTTGCCCGTAGGAGGTCGAAGACTCTGCCAACATCTCTCCGGTGGGAGTCAATATCTGGAGAAAAGATGAGAATATCATCCAGATAGACTACAACCGAGGTGGAAAGCATATCCCGGAAGATGTCGTTGACAAAGTCTTGAAAAACGGCAGGTGCATTACAGAGCCCGAAGGGCATCACCAGATACTCATAGTGCCCATCTCTGGTGTTAAATGCCGTTTTCCACTCGTCCCCCTCACGGATGCGAATCAGGTTATAAGCACCCCGCAGATCTAGTTTCGTAAACACTCTAGCTCCCCGAAGCCTATCGAAAAGCTCAGATATCAACGGCAAAGGGTACTTGTTCTTAACTGTGATAGCATTAAGACCCCTGTAGTCTATGCATGGACGTAGTTCTCCATTCTTCTTCTGCACGAAGAAGAACCCTGCCCCAGCAGGTGACACTGACTTCCTGATGAACCCTCTTGCCAGATTCTCTTGTATGTACTGAGACATTGCCTCCGTTTCCGGGAGAGATAATGGATAGACTCGACCCCGGGGAGGCTCAGCACCAGGCAAGAGATCGATAGGACAGTCATAGGGGCGATGGGGCGGAAGGGTCTCCGCCGCCTTCTTGGAGAACACGTCTGCGTAAGACCAATATTGCTTGGGGAGAGAGGATAGATCTGCGGGTACCTCAGTAGTAGCAACCTGAACGCACTCTCAGTGACACCTACCCCCACATGATTCACCCCATCCCAGAATTCTGCCTGAGGACCACTCGATGTGAGGAGAGTGGTACCGTAGCCAAGGTATCCCCAACAGGACCTCACCAATACCCTCAGGAATGACGAGCAGAGAAATAATCTCCTGATGGGATGGCGACAGGGACAGAGTAACAGGGATGGTCTGATGTGTTATCTGTGCGGGGAGTGTCGACCCATTCACCACTCGTACCGTTACTGGTTGGGATAGCATAACCAGGGGTATTGCGTGACGTTGGGCGAAGGCAGAAGACATAAAATTGCCCTCCGCCCCAGAATCCACGCAGAGGTCTACCGAGTGGGAGGATGAGCCAAAGGTAATTGTCCCCTTAAAGGACAATTTGGAGGCAAACATCGCAGTATCTAGTGCACCTCCACCTACTACCACTAGACGCTGACGTTTCCTCGACTGCTGATGATATCTGGTGGCAAGATGTCCTGACTGTTGGCAAATATGGCAACCCTGGAGTGCACGAGCGGTCTGGGACTTAGATCCCGCTCGTGACACCACCTTAGGTTCCTGGAACTCAGGAGCCTGAACTGGAGATTCCAAAGGTTTGGCGAAGGTGGGAGCCAGCCGAAACCTCTGCCTACACTGGGCTCGCTCTAACCTCCGCTCGTGAAAACGGAGGTCAATGCGAGTAGATACTGCTATTAACTCCTCCAGTGTGGCGGGAATCTCCCTAGTGGCCAGAGCATCCTTAACGTGGTCAGCCAGCCCCCTCCAAAATATAGGGATAAGGGCTTCATCCCACCACTCCAGCTCAGATGCCAGAGTGCGGAAATGGACGGCAAAAAGGCTGACCATGGACGAGCCCTGAGTCAGTGCCAACAGTTGGAGCGCCGTGTCATGGGTGACACGAGGTCCTAGAAAGACCTGTTTCAGAGTGCTCAGGAATAACGGAGCACTCTGCACCACATGATCGCCACGCTCTCACAGCGGCGTAGCCCACTGCAATGCCCTGTCCGACAATAAGGAAATTATAAAGCCCACCTTAGCACGCTCTGTAGGGAAACGAGAGGCCAGAAGCTCGAGATGTATTGAGCACTGACTCACGAAACCCCTACAGTGCTTACTGTCACCAGAAAATTTCTCTGGTAGCGGGAGGCGAGATAGCGTCGGTACAGGAGCGGCAGTGGACAAGGTAGCTGCAGCCACACTTGCAGCCTGAACAGCGACAGCAGTAACATCCACAGCTGAGGTTGAACGCTCAAGAGCCGCCAACCTTCCCTCCAGCTGCTGGATGTACCGCTGTAAACGCTGGTCGTCCGCCATTTTACTAGCCAGACCCTGGCGCTAGTATTCTGTTATGACTGGCGGAACGCACCAAGACAGATGGTATAGATGCGTTCGCAGTCCGGGGTCCACCGTGCAGGTGAAAACCTGCTGCTAGCAATTAGCAGACTATATGGCGGTACACTAGAGTATACACGCGTGGGTTAACCTCACCCAGCGTGAAAGAAGCAATCCTGTTAAGGCACAGGACCGCGGTACCGCACCTAAAGCGCGAGCAAGTAGTCAGCGAACTCAACCCCAACTGGGATTGAAGTCCGATTAGACCCTTGCTGGCGCAACACCGCAACTGGGTGTGAAATGAAACAGAAGAGCATGCAGTGCCGCACTGACGAACGCCACTAACCACCCAGGCTTGGGTAAGGAAAGCACAGAGGAAGTGCACGGCGCCGTACTGGCGGTCACAGCAACTGGACGCTATAATGTGTGACTAGTGCTGTAGGATAAGTCGGGCGCTAGGTAGCAGCCATACACCTTCCGCGAACAGTCATACTATAGGGTAGGGGTATCCAAGGACGACTTGCACTCACAACATACACACATTAGCAATTGTTTGACAATACTAGCGCATGGCCGTGCGGTCATGCGCAGTTTATATAGCAGCAGCACAGGAAGTGGCCACAGCACTTTTGCCCTTCTAGGACCTGCCAAGAGGACCAATGGAATGTGCTGCAGAGCCTGAGCACATGACCCTCGATCTCCAACGGGAGACCTTACGCTGGGCATGCTCAGTACGTGCAGACAAGGACTTAGTCCCAGAGAAGTCCGCTCGCTGCTGACCAGCACTGACTTTAATGGCAGAGACTGGAGAAGCAGCAGTAACTCTCAGAACAGAGTGAGAATGAGCAAGACGCTGGGACCGACGTCCTTGCTGAGCAGGCTCCACTGCGGCTGGACAAGAATGGGAGACCGCAGCGGAAGTGGCTCGAGATTCCCCCTGTGCAGAAGCGGGAACTCGACCCCTAACACCCACCAAGGGCTTCACAGAAGTTTATAATGGAGAGCTGTAAAAATAAAACAAAAATTTTTTCCCACAAAAATTATTTTTTAGCCCCCAGTTTTGTATTTTCCCAAGGGTAACAGGAGAAATTGGATCCCAAAATTTGTTGTCCAATTTGTCCTGAGTGCGCTGATACCCCATATGTGGGGAAGAACCACTGTTTGGGCGCATGGGAGGGCTCGGAAGGGAAGGAGCTCCATTTGGAATGCAGGCTTAGATGGAATGGTCTGCAGGTGTCACATTGCATTTGCAGAGCCCCTAATGTACCGAAACAGTAGAAACCCCCCACAAGTGACACCATTTTGGAAACTAGACCCCCTAAGGAACTCATCTAGATGTGTTGTGAGAGCTTTGAACCCCCAAGTGTTTCACTACAGTTTGTAACGCAGAGCCGTGAAAATTGAAAAAAAAAATCTTTCCCCCAAAAATTATTTTTTAGCCCCCAGTTTTGTATTTTCCCGAGGGTAAGAGGAGAAATTTGACCCCAAAAGTTGTTGTCCAATTTGTCCTGAGTACGCTGATACCCCATATGTTGGGGGGAACCACCGTTTGGGCGCATGGGAGGGCTCGGAAGGGAAGGAGTGCCATTTGGAATGCAGACTTAGATGGAATGGTCTGCAGGCGTCACATTGCGTTTGCAGAACCCCTAATGTACCTAAACAGTAGAAATCCCCCACAAGTGACCCCATATTGGAAACTAGATCCCCCATGGAACTTATCTAGATGTGTTGTGAGAACTTTGAACCCCCAAGTGTTTCACTACAGTTTATAACGCAGAGCCGTGAAAATAAAAAATCTTTTTTTTCCCACAAAAATTATATTTTAGCCCCCAGTTTTGTATTTTCCCAAGGGTAACAGGAGAAATTGGACCCCAAAAGTTGTTGTCCTATTTGTCCTGAGTACACTGATACCCCATATGTTGGGGTAAACCCCTGTTTGGGCACACGGGAGAGCTCGGAAGGGAAGAAGCACTGTTTTACTTTTTCAACGCAGAATTGGCTGGAATTGAGATCGGACGCCATGTCGCGTTTGGAGAGCCCCTGATGTGCCTAAACAGTGGAAACCCCCCAATTATAACTGAAACCCTAATCCAAACACACCCCTAACCCTAATCCCAACAGTAACCCTAACCACACCTCTAACCCTGACACACCCCTAACCCTAATCCCAACCCTATTCCCAACTGTTAATGTAATCTAAACCCAAACCATAACTTTAGCCCCAACCCTAACTGTAGCCTTAACCCTAGCCCTAACCCTAGCCCTAACCCTAACCCTAGCCCTAACCCTAGCCCTAACGCTAGCCCTAGCCATAGCCCTAACCCTAACCCTAGCCCTAACCCTAGCCCTAAACCTAACCCTAGCCCTAACCCTAGCCCTAACCCTAACCCTAACCCTAGCCCTAACCCTAGCCCTAACCCTAGCCCTAACCCTAGCCCTAACCCTAACCCTAGCCCTAGCCCTAACCCTAACCCTAGCCCTAACCCTAGCCCTAACCCTTGCCCAAACCCTAACCCTAGCCCTAGCCCTAACCCTAGCCCTAGCCCTAACCCTAGCCCTAATGGAAAAATGGAAATAAATGATTGGCAGCCATCACACACTGAAAGACGCTTTTTATTGCAAAAAATATTTTTTGCGTTACCACATTTTGAGAGCTATAATTTTTCCATATTTTGGTTCACAGAGTCATATGAGGTCTTATTTTTTGCGGGACGAGTTGACGTTTTTATTGGTAACATTTTCGGGCACGTTACATTTTTTGATCGCTTTTTATTCCGATTTTTGTGAGGCAGAATGACCAAAAACCAGCTATTCATGAATTTCTTTTGGGGGAGGCGTTTATACCGTTCCGCGTTTGGTAAAATTGATAAATCAGTTTTATTCTTTGGGTCAGTACGATTACAGCGACACCTCATTTATATTTTTTTTAATTTTTTGGCGCTTTTATACGATAAAAACTATTTTATAGAAAAAATAATTATTTTTGCATCGCTTTATTCTCAGGACTATAACTTTTTTTTTTTTGCTGATGATGCTGTATGGCGGCTCGTTTTTTGCGGGACAAGATGACGATTTCAGCGGTATCATGGTTATTTATATCTGTCTTTTTGATTGCGTGTTATTCCACTTTTTGTTCGGCGGTATGATAATAAAGCGTTGTTTTTTGCCTCGTTTTTTTTTTTTTTTTTCTTACGGTGTTTACTGAAGGGGTTAACTAGTGGGCCAGTTTTATAGGTCGGGCCGTTACGGACGCGGCGATACTAAATATGTGTACTTTTATTGGTTTTTTTTTATTTAGATAAAGAAATGTATTTAGGGGAATAATATATATATATTTTTTTCATTATTTAGGAATGTATATATTTTTTTTTTTTACACATTTTGAAATTTTTTTTTTTACTTTTTTTGCATTGTCCGAGGGGGGAACATCACAGATCAGTGATCTGACAGTGTGCACAGCACTCTGTCAGATCACTGATCTGAGGGCAGTGCAGGCTGCTTCACAGTGCCTGCTCTGAGCAGGCTCTGTGAAGCCACCTCCCTCCCTGCAGGACCCGGATCCGCGGCCATCTTGGATCCGGGCCTGGAACAAGCAAGGAGGGAGGTAAGACCCTCGCAGCAACGCGATAACATCGCGTTGCTGCGTGGGGCTCAGGGAAGCCCGCAGGGAGCCCCTTCCCTGCGGGAAGCTTCCCTATACCGCCGGCACATCGCGATCATCTTTGATCGCGGTGTGCCAGGGGTTAATGTGCCGGGAGCGGTCCGTGACTGCTCCTGGCACATAGTGCCGGATGTCAGCTGCGAGAAACAGCTGACACCCGGCCGCGATCGGTGGCGCTCCCCCCGTGAGCGCCGTCGATCGCGCTGGACTTACTATCCCGTCCGTGGTCATGGGGGCCCACCCCACCTCGACGGGATAGTACGTCCGGTGTCAGAAAGGGGTTAAACAAGAACCACAAGACGGATTTCATCAAACAAAATATCATTTTAATCAGTATAACAGTATAATCAGTACAACATCACAATATCTGTAGTTTACTTAGCATAATCCTGCTTACAGGTTCTCTTTAAGTAAAATGATTCATTCAGCGAGCTTCCTCCCAGCCAGAATATCAATATAAGTATATATCCCTCATTTTCCAAGCATGTTGTTCATGTGCACTAATCATATTAAAGGAAGAAAAGGGAAAGATAAAATAAATGCCTCGAAGATGATATTTTATTCCTTGTGTATTTCATGTGTTATTATGGCACTTAGTATTAGAGGAGTAGAAACAGACCTAGCAAGTATTTATGAAGTGCAAAGGAAATGATACCTGGTTTTCTAAATATTTAAAAAATATAAATCTGAAAATTGTGAGGTGCATTTGTATTCACCCCCTATGAGTCAAAGTAAAAAATGAGGAAAAGGTCACAGGATACGAATACTTTTTGAAGGCACTGTGCGCTAGTACTTGATGCTCTTTTTAAAGTGACCAACAAGGCTACATATGATTCAGCTCTCGGTAAGAATGTCGTTTATTTCATTTATTTTATTCATTTATACTGTATTACAGTACTTGCTTGTTTTTTTTTGCAAATACTTTATTTGATTTAATATATACTATAAAGTTATCAAAACAAAATATTTTTTTGATTTAATATGTACTCTAAAATTATCAAAACGAAAATAGAAAGGACATTTGAAGATTTGGGATGATCAAATGAATATTCTAAGCTAAAAGTCTATAACTTTTATCAACTCCCCTTTGATTTTTTTTTTCTAAATTTTCAAACTAAATGCTGAATTCTTGGCACCAGATAATGTAACATAAATTCAGCTGCTAAACTTATTGCTAAGTACAAGCGCTTCTTTAAATCTTAAGGTGAATGCACGCAGGGAAGGGAATAGACAGCTGCGGCAAATGATGAGGCCATCGCCTTGATAGAATACATAATCTGAAATTAACTTAAAAGTATTATAGTCGACGTGCATGTTCTATCACAGTTTATGAAGAACCTTTTTTTCTTTAACCCAGAAATAAGTTTCCAAGGTAAATGTTCTTTAATAACAATGAATTTACTGTGTTTTAGTGTAAGTGATATGGAAATGTATATTATTTGCACACTGTTACAAGTGGATTATAATTTATTGATAATTCGCCTGTTTCAAATCACAGTGACATATGGTCGGATACTCTTAGTGTATTCCCTAAACTTAACACAATAAAAAGAAGCTGGCACAGATACAGTAGAAAGCATGGCATATTGCTAAGCTCTGAAATGTGCCCTGGCATAACATCTGCCTCAGACAATGCATATGACAGCTGCCAGAACTTTATAATTCACATGGCACAAAACCTTGTCTCTTTCTGCATTTCATTGTACAAATTTACAAGAAGGGCTTGATTACTATACTTTGTAGAGGATTATTTACAGTAAAGCCATTTAAACCATACCGGAATATTGAGCTTTAGATTGTTGGCATCAACACTTTTTAATGGTTAAAAGTATTATCACATTTTTCTAATCTGATTTTAATTAGTGGTGATCTTTCCTATGTTCTATCAGAGTTTAAATGTTCTAGAAGTCATACTTGATGAGAAAATGGTGCCAAGGAGCAAAGCCAAATTCTCTTTGGTGATTTCCTGCGTCTATTTTCACACAAATTTAGCGAAAGTTGAGCAACATGTCTGGATTAGAGGAAAAAAAGACAACATGAGGATTCTACATATCTAACATTGAAATCCTTGGCAGTAGCGGGGGAAGGGAGGATGTTTCCTGGGTTTGTCAAACATTGTGATAACGATAAGAACTATAAAGTAAAGAAATACCCATTAATGATGTAAGAACAATGATTAGCAGCAGCGATCACACGAATGATCCATGACATGTAACCACTGCAGAACGAGTAGAACTGCAGTAGGAGTAGAGGGGTTTCAAATGTAAGTAACTTCAATTTTTTTATTTTGAAACATTACCTTCTCCACCAAAACTTTTGGAAAACCCATAAAAGCTCCTTTGATGAACATGTGTCACATCTGAATTTACTGCTGCAACCCCTACCCTGGTCGCTACATGGAGTCACACTAATATTAAAGTTACTGCTGGACAAGGGCAGTCTGTGGGTGTCTAGGATTCAGATTGTTGAGCTTAGTTCCCCCTTTGTTCTACAACTTTTTTCATTTGCAGTTAGCTGTTAGGTAATAAGCTGTCTGTCGGGAGCCATCCATGGAGCTCCCTTCTTTATTTACCCCAACAGACAGTCTTTAGCTGCCAGTTATTAGTTTGTTCAGCTAATACTAGGGTCTCTGACTTGGCTCCTGTGTACTGATATGTATTTCCCACATTCTGACTCTGGCTTGAATTTTGACCACCCACTTGTCTGCCGATTTTGTATTTGATGTGCTTCGGCTATGAACCTGCTATGAGACCATTCCAGCCTCTGGTTCGCTCTACCAAATGGCAGCCCTTCCATGAAGGGAATCCAGTGGACCCCTTGTAAGACTAAATCTCTTTACAGGGTGTAAAAGGTGTAGATCGGGGTTCCTCTGGAATTTGCCAGAAGGAGTGACTTGTGTCAAGCCTGTCCAAGGTAGTCTTTTTGAGCCTGCTGTCTCTGACAGACGAAAAAACATGTTAATTTTACACTTATGGGTTAAATTAATTTTGATTTTGTTTTTTTTTTGCTCCTGTACACTTGACAAATTTAAAAAAAAACTACACAGCTGCTTAACATTTTAAAGTCATGATTTTTATATGTTGTACATTTTAGGTAACATTTAGTGGTACACTACAATTCTTTGTAAAGGCAAATGCATGAAAAAAGCCTTCACGTATCTCACATTGTTTACTAGTTAAAAAATGAACATGATTAATTTGCTTGATATGGTTATCCTAATAGGTTTATTAAAATGTGAATATCAAACATACCTACTTTTTCATTTTAATGCTTATACGCTTTTATTTATGAAGAATGATTGATGAACAGCATGTGGCATTTCTTCAGATGGCACACTACTTAGTCCAACTATTAGGTCTCAGCACCTAAGATATTTGCATTGAGTTGCTGTAATCAAGAGAAAGGCAATGTTTACAGAAATGGCATACGTGCAGTGTATTAACTGCCGTTTTTAAGCCTTAAGTTGTGCATTTAAAGCAATCAAACCCAGTAATCGAAATGCTGATGCTAATGGGTAAATAGCAAACTTCTCCAATGTTTATCAACATAGAGGTCTTAGTTATTATTGGGCAGCTATCAAAATTGTGATGAAATGAAATGCTGGAATAGCGAGGATAAAATTAATGGTCTATGACATGAGGGGGATATGTTACAGGTAGTGTTGAGCATTCCGATACCGCAAGTATCGGGTATCGGCCGATATTTGCGGTATCGGAATTCCGATACTGAATTCCGATACTTCCCGCGTATCGGATACCGGAATCGGAAGTTCCCAGAATTCAAATTGAACGCAGCAGCCAATGAGGAATGAATGAAAGTGTGGGCACATCCTGTTTAGCATGGTGGGCATGTAAGTACTGGCAAGGCTGGGATTGGCTGCTGAAATGATGTCACTCTGCACTATAAAAAAGCGCTGCCGCCATTTTGCGCTCACTCTGCTGTGATTTCAGTTAGGGACAGGACGCTGTGTTCTAACTGAGGGCCAGTTGAGCTTGCTAATTGCTTTATTTTCCTTTCCAAAGGCTAATTTAGCAAAACGCTGTGTGTTCTTCACTGTTCACCTTGCTCTTGCCTTGCAGCGCTGTTTTAACAGCGTTCTGCAAGGTCTCTGTGTGTGTGTGTGTGTGCAGCTCACTCTGTAGTCTGTGTGCAGCCATATACCCGGTTGTATTCAGCTCAGGGGGGGTTCACACTGCCTCACACAGTTGTTCTTTTTTGCTCTTAGTGCAGCCTGCTGCACATTTTTTCTCAAATTTCCTATTAGTGTTTTTCCACCAGTCTCCAGCTCTATTGTGGAAAAACACTACATAGGATAACCTAGAGGGGGGTTTTTGGGCCTTGCAGCGCCGTTTACGGCTGTCTGCACGGTCTCCGTGTGAGCCCAGCTCGCCCTGTAGTCTGTGTGCAGCCATAGCCGGTTGGATTCAGCTCAGGGTTCGTTACTGGCTCATACCTTGAGAAAAATTTTCCTTTTTTTCAAATAGTGCAGCCTGTTTAAAATTTGAAAAAAAAAATTCCTATTAGTGTCTTTCCACTCGTATCCAGCTAAATAGTGGAAAAACACTATATAGGATAACCTAGAGGAGGGTTTTTTGGCCTTGCAGCGCCGTTTACGGCTGTCTGCACGGTCTCCGTGTGAGCCCAGCTCGCCCTGTAGTCTGTGTGCAGCCATAGCCGGTTGGATTCAGCTCAGGGTTCGTTACTGGCTCATACCTTGCGAAAAATTTTCCTTTTTTTTCAAATAGTGCAGCCTGTTTAAAATTTGAAAAAAAAAAATCCTATAAGTGTCTTTCCACTCGTATCCAGCTAAATAGTGGAAAAACACTATATAGGATAACCTAGAGGAGGGTTTTTTGGCCTTGCAGCGCCGTTTACGGCTGTCTGCACGGTCTCCGTGTGAGCCCAGCTCGCCCTGTAGTCTGTGTGCAGCCATAGCCGGTTGGATTCAGCTCTGGGTTCGTTACTGGCTCATACCTTGAGAAAAATTTTCCTTTTTCTGAAATAGTGCAGCCTGTTTAAAATTTGAAAAAAAAAAAATTCCTATTAGTGTCTTTCCACCAGTCTCCAGCTCAATTGTGGAAAAACACTACATAGGATAACCTAGAGGGTTTTTTTGGGGCCTTGCAGCGCCGTTTACGGCTGTCTGCACGGTCTCTGTGTGAGCGCAGCTCGCCCTGTAGTCTGTGTGCAGCCATAGCCGGTTGGATTCAGCTCAGGGTGCGTTACTGCCTCATACCTTGAAAAACAATTTCCTTTTTTTCAAATAGTGCAGCCAGTTTAAAATTTGAAAAAAAAAATTCCTATTAGTGTCTTTCCACTTGTATCCAGCTAAATAGTGGAAAAACACTATATAGGATAACCTAGAGGAGGGTTTTTTGGCCTTGCAGCGCCGTTTACGGCTGTCTGCACGGTCTCCGTGTGATTTAAACTATCTCTGTAGCCCGATCTGCACCAAAAAAAAAGTTAAGTTCACCAAACACAACTTAACACTTGTGTAGGCCACATTTGAAAAATAATAAAGTTTAGTCCACAATTTACAACATTAGTGTTTCTTACACCTGTTAGGAGGAGCATTACAGGAATAAGCACACTAAGGCCTTAGTACTTTTCTGCTTATCTTTATCTGTCAACCAAGATGAAGAGGGCAGGGAGTAAGGCACGTGGGCGTGGGCGCGGAGCAGGGAGAGGAGCAGGGAGAGGACGTGGTGATTCTGTGCCTGCTGCGGGCGCCGGTGACTTGTCGTCACTCAGTTTCAGCAGGGAACAGTCCTTCATGCGCAGCTTTGTCGGAGAGCGCCGTGCACCGCTGCTGCGTGAAGACCAAATTGAAGCCGTTGTCGGGTGGATGGCAGCTAACGCCTCGGCATCGACTTCAGTTAGTGCCACATCCTCTCAGGCACAGAGCACTGGAGAGCAGCCATCTGTCTCTTCACCACCTGCCAAATTGGCCAGGCAGTCAGAGAGCCCAGGACAGGAGCCGTCTCTACTTCTGTTCTCTGAATCTCTTGGCTTGGAAACAGGGGGCCAGCCAAGCAGCATTGGAGAAATGGAAGAAGAGGCAGTGTGCAGTGATGCCCAACACCTTTTTCTCTCTGACTCTGAAGAGGCAGGTGGGCCAGTGCCTCCGGTGACCACAGCGCAGTACGCATCTGATGATGAAACTCAGGTGCCGCTTTCTCGTGCGTACTGTGCTGCTGAGACTACCCAGGAGGAGCAGTTGGTGGCAGAGGGTAGTGGAGATGATGAGGTCCTTGACCCATCGTGGCGTGAGGAACAGGAAGGTGGTGGGAGCAGCTCAGAGGAAGAGCTTCCTCTTACGGGCCAAAGAGGGAGAGGGAGGGGGAAGACTGCGGAGCCTGTAGCCTCCACTTTGGCACCCGTTAGGAGCCTGACTCTTTCCAAAGCCAAAAAGGGCGCTCCCAAGACTTGCAGTGCCTGGTCCTTTTTTGACACAGTTGCAGATGACATTTGTTTTGTCAAATGCAAGCTGTGTCATCATAAAGTAAAAAGAGGGAAAAATGTCAGCAACCTCAATACCACAAATATGTGGAAACATGTGCGGACCAGGCACGCGGTGGAGTTACAGAAACACACTGAAGATGTAGGCCAACCAACAGCGGCAGCTACCACCTCTTCAGCTCGTGTTGCCTCTTCCTCCAGCTCACGCACAGCTGGTTTGGCTTCCTCCCAGAGACCTTGTGTAATTCCACCCACAGCACCACCTTCCCAGTCATCCTCACACTCCCAGTCTACTCTACAGCCATCGGTAGTACAGGCATGGGAGAAAAGGCGGGCATTCTCGGCCAACCACCCCCGATCACAGGCTCTGAATGCAGGCATTGCCAAACTGTTGTCCCTGGAAATGCTCTCGTTCAGGCTGGTGGAGACTGACAGCTTCCGTGACTTGATGGCATTGGCAGTCCCACAGTACAAGGTGCCCAGCCGCTTTTACTTCAGCAGGCAGGCTGTCCCTGCCCTGCACAGGCATGTTGAGGCAAACATAAAACATGCGCTACTGAACGCCGTCAGTAGCAAGGTCCACCTCACCACCGATGCGTGGACCAGTCAGCATGGACAGGGGCGATATGTTTCCCTCACTGCCCATTGGGTTAATGTTGTTGAGCTAGGTACAGATCGTGCGAGTGGCGCAGGACGTGTCCTGCCCACTCCAAGGATTGCAGGAATCCAGTCTGTACGCATCGACTCCTCCTCTTACACCAGTTCCTCTGATTCCTCTCTGCAGGATCCGTCACAGTCCACCCCCACATGGACCCGTGAACGTTTACCTATGACCGACATGAGCACAGCCGTGGCCAAACGTCAGCAGGCCGTCTTGAAACTAGTTTCATTGGGGCATCGAAGCCACACAGCGCAGGAGCTCTGGAATGCCATAAAGCAGGAGAGCGATGTGTGGTTACTGCCAGCGAATCTCCAGCCAGGCATGGTAGTGTGTGACAATGGCCGAAATCTGGTGGCAGCTTTGGCCCTTGGCAACCTCACTCACATCCCATGTCTGGCACATGTGCTCAATTTGGTTGTGCAGAGTTTTCTGAGGGACTATCCGGATCTTGATGCCCTGCTGCACAAGGTCCGCCTAGAGTGTGCTCACTTGCGGCGTTCCAGCTTGGCCAGATCCCGCATTGCTGCTCTGCAGCGCAGATTCCGCCTTCCGGAACACCGCATCATATGTGACCTACCTACCCGGTGGAATTCCACGTTACATATGTTGGAGCGGTTGTGTGAGCAGCAGCAAGCAGTTATGGAGTACCAGCTGCATCAGGCGCAAAGAAGTCGCAGTCAGCGCCGATCAGACTTCACAACCACAGAGTGGGCCACTATGAAGGACGTCTGCCAGGTTTTGCGTCCTTTTGATTATTCCACGCGGATGGCAAGTGCAGATGATGCACTAGTCAGCATGACTGTCCCCCTTATCTGCCTGCTTCAGCAAACTTTGCAAGGGTTAAGGGATGATGTGGTGGAAGAGGTGGAGGATGAGGAGTCACCTTTTCCATCAGCTTCTGGAGAGTCAGCGCCACGTGGTTCCTCACAAAGGGGTACGCAGGGGCCAATTTGTGAGGAGGATGAGGAGGAGTCAATGGAGGAGGAAGAGCTCCGTCCAGAGGAGGGAGCGACACAATTGTCCAGTGGTCAGTGTGTACAGCGAGGGTGGGGTGATGACGAGCGGGCAGAGATCATGTCTCAAGCAGGGGACAGCGTTTCTGGGCCAGTTGGCAGTCTGCAGCACATGGTGGATTTCATGCTGCAGTGCCTGAGAAACGACTGCCGCATCGACCACATTCTCAACATGCCTGATTATTGGGTGTTCACCCTCCTCGATCCTCGCTACCGGGACAACGTCCAAAACCTCATCCCTGCGTTGACCCGGGAGCGTAAATTGCGGGAGTACCACGACACACTGGTGAATTCCATCATCTTCTCCTGTCCAACTGAGAGGAGTGCTGCTAGTGCTTTACAAAGCAGCTCAGTGCGTCGAGGCAGTGGGGGAGGCTCTGCCCAAAGAGGGAGCAGAAGCAGTGCCTCTGCCCAAGGCAAGCCCAGTATGGCACAACTCTGGCACACTTTTGTGTGCCCGCCCCAAATGTCTACACCATCACCGGCGGCTCCAGTCAGCAGGAGGCAACGGTTCCGTCAGATGGTGACAGACTACATGGCTTGCCCTCTTACTGTACTCCCAGACGGCTCTTCCCCGTTCAAGTTTTGGGTCTCTAAGCTGGATACATGGCCAGAGCTAAGCCAGTATGCATTGGAGGTGCTGGCTTGCCCTGCGGCTAGTGTCTTATCGGAACGTGTCTTTAGTGCCGCAGGTGGTGTACTAACAGACCGTCGCATGCGACTATCCTCCGATAACGTTGACCGGCTTACTTTCCTGAAAATGAACCAGGCCTGGATCTCGCAGGAATTTGCCACTCCTCTGCCTGATTAAGTAATTGGGTGTCATTCAGGTCTCCTGCTGTGTTCATCTTTCTACCACCTGAACTGCTATTCCTGGGCTCCAACACCGCCAGTTGCGGCTCAGAAGTGCAGGCTGCACAGTAAAAACATACGACCCAGTGTTATTGGGTTTCAGTAACGTCAGCTGATCCCCAGCTGTGTAGCCGGCAATGTGTCCTGCGACCGCCACGCTGGCACAACAACCTAAATGTAAGGGAACCTGTCCCCCCCCCCGTCGTTTGTTACTGAAAGAGCCATCTTGTGCAGCAGTAATGCTGCACAAGGAAAAGGTAGCTTTTTTTTTTTCGCTCTTTGCACACGCAGAACTTAACACTTATAAAATGTGTTCACTGATACCGTTATACCGTCCCGGAGCTGGGACTTTCCTTCGTAATGTGACGCAGCACAGCCGTCATTCCTACCCCCTTGGTGCCATGCGCTGCCTCCTCAGCGTTGTTTTAAGCTGTCACGGAGCCTGCGCTGTTCTGTTATCCCTTGGGCATGCCCTATTTGCGCTGCCTGTCTTCTGACATAATTTGGTGTCAGGCTGGCTGCGCCTGTGCGGCCGCGGTGCCCGAGATCCCGCCTCGCAGTGTCTTCTGATTGAGTCACACTGCGGGCCTGGGATCCATGGGCATGCGCAGTGCATATCTTCCCCTCGGGCTCTCGCTCATTTCCCTCCGCCTTCTTTAGACTGTGCGCCGTCAGCTGATCCCTAGCATGCCACGGCCGTGACACCGCACAGTCTGAAGAAGAGGGAAGGAGGGGAGTGAGAGTCGAGGTTATGCACTGTGCATGCCCATGGTTCCAAGGCCCGCAGTGGGATTACGTTAGATGAGACTGCGAGGTGGGATCTGGAGCAGCGTGGACGCACAGGCACTGACAGCCTGACACCAAATTATGTCAGAAGACAGGCAGCGCTAATTGGGCATGGCCAAGGGCTAACAGAACAGCGCAGGCTCCGTGACAGCTTAAAACAACGCTGAGGAGGCAGCGCACGGCATCAAGGGGATAGGAATGACAGCTGTGCTGTGTCCCATTACGAAGGAAATTCGCACCTCCGGAACGGTTTAACGGTATAAAGGGACACATTTTTAGTGTTTACTTCGGTGTTTGCAAGGAGCATAATTAAAAGAGCAACCTTTTCCTTTTGCATCCTTAGTGCTGCACAACATGGCTCTTTCAGCTACAAACGTCTTGGGGGGGGGGTTAAAGGTTTCCTTTCAACTTGCTCCAATCAGGCTTCGGCCTACACTCTGTTCCTCTGCTCCTCCTGCTGTCCCTGGGCTCTAACACCGCCAGTTGGTGCCTGGAAGTGCTGTGTGCACAGTCAACAGTCGCTCCTCTGTTATTGGGGTTCAGTAACGTCAGCTGATCCCCAGCTGTGTGTGCGGCAATACCTCCAATCTGCTCCTCCTGCTGTCCCTGGGCTCTAACACCGCCAGTTGGTGCCTGGAAGTGCTGTGTGCACAGTCAACAGTCGCTCCTCTGTTATTGGGGTTCAGTAACGTCAGCTGATCCCCAGCTGTGTGTGCGGCAATACCTCCAATCTGCTCCTCCTGCTGTCCCTGGGCTCTAACACCGCCAGTTGGTGCCTGGAAGTGCTGTGTGCACAGTCAACAGTCGCTCCTCTGTTATTGGGGTTCAGTAACGTCAGCTGATCCCCAGCTGTGTATCCGGCAACGTGTCATGCGACCGCCACGCTGGCACAACTAAAATGTAAGGGGACCTGTCCCCCCCCCCCTAGGCGTTTGTTACTGAAAGAGCCACCATGTGCAGCACTAATACTGCACAAGGGAAAGGTCGCTCTTGAAATTATGCTCCTTGCAAACGCTGAACTACACACTCATGTAATGTGTCCCCTCACACCGTCCAACCGTCCCGGAGGTGGGACTTTCCTTTGTAATGTGACGCAGCACAGCCGTCATTGCTACCCCCTTGGCACCGTGCGCTGCCTCCTTAGCGTTGTTTGATTCCGTCATGGACCCTGCGCTGTTATGTTATCCCTTGGCCATGCACAGTTTGCGCTGCCCGTCCTCTGACATCATTTGTTGTCGTCCTGGCTGCGCCTGTGCGTCCACGCTGCCCGAAATCACACCTCGCAGTGTCGTCTAATGTGATCCCACAGTGGGCCTGGTATCCATGGCCATGCGCAGTGCATATACTAGCCTCTCACTCCCCTTCTTCACGCTTCTTCAGACTAGGCGGCGTCAGCTGATCCCTAATAGCATGCCACGGCCGTGACGCCGCACAGTCTGAAGAAGCAGGAAGGAGGTGAGTGAGAGGCGATGATATGCACTGCGCATGCCCATGGATCCCTGGCCCGCAGTGGGACTACATTAGATGACACTGCAAGGTTGGATCTCGGGCAGCTTGGACGCACAGGCACTGCCAGCCTGACACCTACATGATGTCAGAAGACGGGCACCGCTAACTGTGCATGGCCAAGGGATAACATTACAGCGCGGGCTCCGTGACAGAACCAAACAACGTTGAGGAGGTGGCGCCCGGCACCAAGGGGGTCGGAATGACGGCTGTGCTGTGTCACATTACAAAGGAAAGTCCCACTTCCGGGATGGTTTGACGGTGTGAGGGGACACATTATATGAGTGTGTACTTCAGCGTTTGCAAGGAGCATAATTTTCGGAACAACCATTTTCCATGTGCAGTATTACTGCTGTACAAGATGGCTCTTTCAGCAACAAATGCCTGGGGGGGGGGGTTAAAGGTTCCCTTTGAAATTGGTTCAACTAGGCTTCGGCCTACACTCTGCTCCTCTCCTCCTCCTGCTGACCCTGGGCTCAAACACCGCTAGTTTTTGCCCGGAAGTGCTAGCTGCACAGAGAAAAACACCAGCCAATGTGTTAGTGGGGTTCAGCAACGCCAGCTGTTCCCCTGCTGTGTAGCCGGCAACGTGACCTGCAAACGCCATGCAGGCACAGGAACTGAAATTAAAAGGGAACCTGGCCCCACCCCCCAGGTGTTTCTATGTATAACAGCCACCTAGTACAGCAGTACTGCTGCATTTGTACAAGGTGGCTGACTTTTTCTCCTTGCCCACGTGGAACTCAACACATACAAAATGTGTCTCATTGAGACCATTCCACTGTCCCTGAGGTGTGACTTTCCTTTGTAATGATACGCAGCACCCCCCTTGGTAGCGTTTCCCGTCTTTTGTCATCATGGTTAGCTGGCTGCGCCTGTGCATCCGCCCTGCTAGAAACAACGCCCCTCGTTGTCATATTTATTTTGTCAGCGAGGGTGTGGTTTATGGGCACGAGCAGTGCATATGTTCGCCTGTCTTAACTCATCTCCTTCCGCCTTCTTCAGACTGTGCGGCCTCCTGGCCGTGGTAGGCGATAAGGGATCAGCTGAGGCCGCCCAGTCTGGAGCAGGTGTAAGGACATGTGTAAGCGGCAAACCTATTTACTGCACAAGGCCACGAATCACAGCCACGCAGTGTGATTTTTTGAAAACACACTGTGGGTCTGGGATTCATGTCCATCGCTAACCGCAACGGCCGACATGAAATGAGGTCAGAAGACAGGAAGCGCTCACAGCGCATGGCCAAGGGATCACAATAGCGCAGACTCCTGTACAGCAAATAACAACGCTCAGGAATCTGCGCCCAGTACCTAGGTGAAGATTTTGACACCTGTGCTGCGTCTCGTTAAAAAGACAAGTCACGCCTCCACAACTGTTTGACAGTATAATGGGCTAAATAGTGTACGTGTTTTAGTCAGCGTGTGCAAGGAGCAAAACAAATAGAGCAACCTTTTACTTGTGCAGCATTAATGCTGCACAAGGTGTGGCTCTTGTACCTTGCAACACCTGAGGGGGGTTAAAGGTAACCTTTGAAATTGGTTCAACTAGGCTTCGGCCTACACTCTGCTCCTCTACTCCTCCTGCTGACCCTGGGCTCAAACACCGCTAGTTTTTGCCCGGAACTGCTAGCTGCACAGAGAAAAACACCAGCCAATGTGTTAGTGGGGTTCAGCACCGCCAGCTGTTCCCCTGCTGTGTAGTCGGCAACGTGTCCAGCACAAGCCACGCTGGCACAACAGAACAAAAGCTGCCACCAGTGCAGGCTTCGGCCTACACTTTGCTCCTCTCCTCCTCCTGCTGACCCTGGGCTCAAACAACGCCAGTTTCTGCCCGGACATGCTAGCTGCACAGAGAAAAACACCAGCCAATGTGTTAGTGGGGTTCAGCACCGCCAGCTGTTCCCCTGCTGTGTAGCTGGCAACGTTTCCTGCAAACGCCACGCAGGAACATGAACTGAAATTGAAGGGAGCCTGCCCCCACCCCCCCAGGTGTTTCTATGTATAACAGCCACCTTGTACAGCAGTACTGCTGCATTTGTACGAGGTGGCTGACTTTTTCTCCTTGCACACGTGGAACTCAACAAGTACAAAATGTGTCTCATTACAGACCATTACAATGTCCCTGAGGTGTGACTTTCCTTTTTAATGACACGCAGCACCCCCATTGTTAGCGCTGCCCGTCTCCTGACATCATTGGTTGGCTGGCTGTGCCTGTGCGTCCCCCCTGCCCGACACAACGCCCCCCGTTGTCTCATATATTTTGACTGCGAGGGTGTGATTGATGGGCACGAGCAGTGCATATGTTCCCCTGTTTTCACTCCCCTCCTTCCGCCTTCTTCTGACTGTGCGGCCTCATGGCCGCGGCATGCGATAAGGGATCAGCTGAGGCCGCCCAGTCTGAAGCAGGTGTAAGGACATGTGTGAGCGGCGAACATATTTACTGCACAAGGCCACGAATCCCAGCACCGCAGTGTGACTTTAGGAAAAGCCACTGTGGGTCTGGGATTTATGGCCATCGTTAACCGCACCGGCCAACATGAAATGAGGTCATGAGACGGCCTGCACTAACAGGGTATTGCCAAGGGATAACACAAGAGCGCAGTTTCCTGTACTGCAAATAACAACGGTAAGGAATCTGCGCACAGCACCTAGGTGTAAATTTGTACACCTGTGCTGCGTCTCCTTAAAAAGACTAGTAGTCACGCCTCCACTACTGTTTGACAGTATAATGGGCTAAATAGTGTACGTGTTTAATTCAGCGTGTGCAAGGAGCAAAATGAAATAGAGCAACCTTTGACTTGTGCATCATTAATGCTGTTCAAGGTGTGGCTCTTGTACCTTGCAACACCTGAGGGGGGGTTAAAGGTAACCTTTGAAATTGGTTCAACTAGGCTTCGGCCTACACTCTGCTCCTCTACTCCTCCTGCTGACCCTGGGCTCAAACACCGCTAGTTTTTGACCGGAAATGCTAGCTGCACAGAGAAAAACACCAGCCAATGTGTTAGTGGGGTTCAGCAACGCCAGCTGTTCCCCTGCTGTGTAGTCGGCAACGTGTCCAGCACAAGCCACGCTGGCACAACAGAACAAAAGCTGCCACCAGTGCAGGCTTTGGCCTACACTTTGCTCCTCTCCTCCTCCTGCTGACCCTGGGCTCAAACAACGCCAGTTTCTGCCCGGACATGCTAGCTGCACAGAGAAAAACACCAGCCAATGTGTTAGTGGGGTTCAGCACCGCCAGCTGTTCCTCTGCTGTGTAGTCGGCATCGTGTCCAGCACAAGCCACGCTGGCACAACTGACCAAAAGCTGCCACCAGTGCAGGCTTCGGCCTACACTTTGCTCCTCTCCTCCTCCTGCTGACCCTGGGCTCAAACAACGCCAGTTTCTGCCCGGACATGCTAGCTGCACAGAGATAAAAAAAACAGCCAATGTGTTAGTGGGGTTCAGCACCGCCAGCTGTTCCCCTGCTGTGTAGCTGGCAATGTGTCCTGCAAACGCCACGTAGGCACATGAACTGAAATTGAAGGGAGCCTAACCCCCACCCCCCCAGGTGTTTCTATGTATAACAGCCACCTTGTACAGCAGTACTGCTGCATTTGTACAAGGTGGCTGACTTTTTCTCCTTGCACACGTGGAACTCAACAAGTACAAAATGTGTCTCATTACAGACCATTACAATGTCCCTGAGGTGTGACTTTCCTTTGTAATGACACGCAGCACCCCCATTGTTAGCGCTGCCCGTCTCCTGACATCATTGGTTGGCTGGCTGTGCCTGTGCGTCCCCCCTGCCCGACACAACGCCCCCCGTTGTCTCATATATTTTGACTGCGAGGGTGTGATTGATGGGCACGAGCAGTGCATATGTTCCCCTGTTTTCACTCCCCTCCTTCCGCCTTCTTCTGACTGTGCGGCCTCATGGCCGCGGCATGCGATAAGGGATCAGCTGAGGCCGCCCAGTCTGAAGCAGGTGTAAGGACATGTGTGAGCGGCGAACATATTTACTGCACAAGGCCACGAATCCCAGCACCGCAGTGTGACTTTAGGAAAAGCCACTGTGGGTCTGGGATTTATGGCCATCGTTAACCGCACCGGCCAACATGAAATGAGGTCATGAGACGGCCTGCACTAACAGGGTATTGCCAAGGGATAACACAAGAGCGCAGTTTCCTGTACTGCAAATAACAACGGTAAGGAATCTGCGCACAGCACCTAGGTGTAAATTTGTACACCTGTGCTGCGTCACCTTAAAAAGACTAATAGTCACGCCTCCACTACTGTTTGACAGTATAATGGGCTAAATAGTGTACGTGTTTAATTCAGCGTGTGCAAGGAGCAAAATTAAATAGAGCAACCTTTGACTTGTGCATCATTAATGCTGTTCAAGGTGTGGCTCTTGTACCTTGCAACGCCTGAGGGGGGGGTTAAAGGTAACCTTTGAAATTGGTTCAACTAGGCTTCGGCCTACACTCTGCTCCTCTACTCCTCCTGCTGACCCTGGGCTCAAACACCGCTAGTTTTTGCCCGGAAATGCTAGCTGCACAGAGAAAAACACCAGCCAATGTGTTAGTGGGGTTCAGCACCGCCAGCTGTTCCCCCGCTGTGTAGCCGGCATCGTGTCCAGCACAAGCCACGCTGGCACAACCGACCAAAAGCTGCCACCAGTGCAGGCTTCGGCCTACACTTTGCTCCTCTCCTCCTCCTCCTGCTGACCCTGGGCTCAAACACCGCTAGTTTTTGCCCGGAACTGCTAGCTGCACAGAGAAAAACACCAGCCAATGTGTTAGTGGGGTTCAGCACCGCCAGCTGTTCCCCCGCTGTGTAGCCGGCATCGTGTCCAGCACAAGCCACGCTGGCACAACCGACCAAAAGCTGCCACCAGTGCAGGCTTCGGCCTACACTTTGCTCCTCTCCTCCTCCTCCTGCTGACCCTGGGCTCTAACACCGCTAGTTTTTGCCCGGACATGCAATCTGCACAGAGAAAAACACCAGTCAATGTGTCAGTGGGGTTCAGCAACGCCAGCTGTTCCCCTGCTGTGTAGCTTGCAACGTGACCTGCAAACGCCACGCAGGCACATGAACTGAAATTGAAGGGAGCCTGCCCCCCACCCACAGGTGTTTCTATGTATAACAGCCACCTTGTACAGCAGTACTGCTGCATTTGTACAAGGTGGCTGACTTTTTCTCCTTGCCCACGTGGAACTCAACACGTACAAAATGTGTCTCATTAGAGACCATTACAATGTCCCTGAGGTGTGACTTTCCTTTGTAATGACACGCAGCACCACCCTTGTTAGCGCTGCCCGTCTTTTGACATCATTGGTTAGCTGGCTGCGCCTGTGCATCTCCCCTGCTCGAAACAACGCCCCTCGGTGTCTTATTTTTTTGGACAGCGAGGGTGTGATTGATGGGCATGTGCAGTGGATATGTTTGCCTGTGTTCACTCATCTCCTTCCGCCTTCTTCAGACTGGGTGTCCTCATGGCCGCGGCAGGCGATAAGGGATCAGATGAGGCCGCCCAGTCTGAAGCAGGTGTAAGGACATGTGTGAGCGGCAAACATATTTAGTGCACCAGGGCACGAATCCCAGCACCGCAGTGTGATTTTTTAAAAACACACTGTGGGTCTGGGATTCATGTCCATCGCTAACCGCAACGGCCAACATGAAATGAGGTCATAAGACAGGAAGCGCTCACAGCGCATGGCCAAAGGATCACAAGAGCGCAGACTCCTGTACAGCAACTAACAACGCTCAGGAAGCTGCGCCCATGCAAAAAGGTGTTGTTTTCGACACCTGTGCTGCTTTTCTTTAAAAAGACAAGTCACGCCTCCACTACTGATTAACAGTATAATGGGCTAAATAGTCTACGTGTTGCATTCAGCTTGTGCAAGTAGAAAAATTAATAGAGCAACCTTTTACTTGTGCAGCATTAATGCTGCAGAAGGAGTGGCTCTTGTACTTTGTAACACCTGAGGGGGGGGTTAAAGGTAACCTTTGAAATTGGTTCAACTAGGCTTCGGCCTACACTCTGCTCCTCTCCTCCTCCTGCTGACCCTGGGCTCTAACAACGCTAGTTTTTGCCCGGAAATGCTAGCTGCACAGAGAAAAACACCAGCCAATGTGTTAGTGGGGTTCAGCACCGCCAGCTGTTCCCCCGCTGTGTAGCCGGCATCGTGTCCAGCACAAGCCACGCTGGCACAACCGACCAAAAGCTGCCACCAGTGCAGGCTTCGGCCTACACTTTGCTCCTCTCCTCCTCCTCCTGCTGACCCTGGGCTCTAACACCGCTAGTTTTTGCCCGGACATGCAATCTGCACAGAGAAAAACACCAGTCAATGTGTCAGTGGGGTTCAGCAACGCCAGCTGTTCCCCTGCTGTGTAGCTTGCAACGTGACCTGCAAACGCCACGCAGGCACATGAACTGAAATTGAAGGGAGCCTGCCCCCCACCCACAGGTGTTTCTATGTATAACAGCCACCTTGTACAGCAGTACTGCTGCATTTGTACAAGGTGGCTGACTTTTTCTCCTTGCCCACGTGGAACTCAACACGTACAAAATGTGTCTCATTAGAGACCATTACAATGTCCCTGAGGTGTGACTTTCCTTTGTAATGACACGCAGCACCACCCTTGTTAGCGCTGCCCGTCTTTTGACATCATTGGTTAGCTGGCTGCGCCTGTGCATCTCCCCTGCTCGAAACAACGCCCCTCGGTGTCTTATTTTTTTGGACAGCGAGGGTGTGATTGATGGGCATGTGCAGTGGATATGTTTGCCTGTGTTCACTCATCTCCTTCCGCCTTCTTCAGACTGGGTGTCCTCATGGCCGCGGCAGGCGATAAGGGATCAGATGAGGCCGCCCAGTCTGAAGCAGGTGTAAGGACATGTGTGAGCGGCAAACATATTTAGTGCACCAGGGCACGAATCCCAGCACCGCAGTGTGATTTTTTAAAAACACACTGTGGGTCTGGGATTCATGTCCATCGCTAACCGCAACGGCCAACATGAAATGAGGTCATAAGACAGGAAGCGCTCACAGCGCATGGCCAAAGGATCACAAGAGCGCAGACTCCTGTACAGCAACTAACAACGCTCAGGAAGCTGCGCCCATGCAAAAAGGTGTTGTTTTCGACACCTGTGCTGCTTTTCTTTAAAAAGACAAGTCACGCCTCCACTACTGATTAACAGTATAATGGGCTAAATAGTCTACGTGTTGCATTCAGCTTGTGCAAGTAGAAAAATTAATAGAGCAACCTTTTACTTGTGCAGCATTAATGCTGCAGAAGGAGTGGCTCTTGTACTTTGTAACACCTGAGGGGGGGTTAAAGGTAACCTTTGAAATTGGTTCAACTAGGCTTCGGCCTACACTCTGCTCCTCTCCTCCTCCTGCTGACCCTGGGCTCTAACAACGCTAGTTTTTGCCCGGAAATGCTAGCTGCACAGAGAAAAACACCAGCCAATGTGTTAGTGGGGTTCAGCACCGCCAGCTGTTCCCCCGCTGTGTAGCCGGCATCGTGTCCAGCACAAGCCACGCTGGCACAACCGACCAAAAGCTGCCACCAGTGCAGGCTTCGGCCTACACTTTGCTCCTCTCCTCCTCCTCCTGCTGACCCTGGGCTCTAACACCGCTAGTTTTTGCCCGGACATGCAATCTGCACAGAGAAAAACACCAGTCAATGTGTCAGTGGGGTTCAGCAACGCCAGCTGTTCCCCTGCTGTGTAGCTTGCAACGTGACCTGCAAACGCCACGCAGGCACATGAACTGAAATTGAAGGGAGCCTGCCCCCCACCCACAGGTGTTTCTATGTATAACAGCCACCTTGTACAGCAGTACTGCTGCATTTGTACAAGGTGGCTGACTTTTTCTCCTTGCCCACGTGGAACTCAACACGTACAAAATGTGTCTCATTAGAGACCATTACAATGTCCCTGAGGTGTGACTTTCCTTTGTAATGACACGCAGCACCACCCTTGTTAGCGCTGCCCGTCTTTTGACATCATTGGTTAGCTGGCTGCGCCTGTGCATCTCCCCTGCTCGAAACAACGCCCCTCGGTGTCTTATTTTTTTGGACAGCGAGGGTGTGATTGATGGGCATGTGCAGTGGATATGTTTGCCTGTGTTCACTCATCTCCTTCCGCCTTCTTCAGACTGGGTGTCCTCATGGCCGCGGCAGGCGATAAGGGATCAGATGAGGCCGCCCAGTCTGAAGCAGGTGTAAGGACATGTGTGAGCGGCAAACATATTTAGTGCACCAGGGCACGAATCCCAGCACCGCAGTGTGATTTTTTAAAAACACACTGTGGGTCTGGGATTCATGTCCATCGCTAACCGCAACGGCCAACATGAAATGAGGTCATAAGACAGGAAGCGCTCACAGCGCATGGCCAAAGGATCACAAGAGCGCAGACTCCTGTACAGCAACTAACAACGCTCAGGAAGCTGCGCCCATGCAAAAAGGTGTTGTTTTCGACACCTGTGCTGCTTTTCTTTAAAAAGACAAGTCACGCCTCCACTACTGATTAACAGTATAATGGGCTAAATAGTCTACGTGTTGCATTCAGCTTGTGCAAGTAGAAAAATTAATAGAGCAACCTTTTACTTGTGCAGCATTAATGCTGCAGAAGGAGTGGCTCTTGTACTTTGTAACACCTGAGGGGGGGTTAAAGGTAACCTTTGAAATTGGTTCAACTAGGCTTCGGCCTACACTCTGCTCCTCTCCTCCTCCTGCTGACCCTGGGCTCTAACAACGCTAGTTTTTGCCCGGAAATGCTAGCTGCACAGAGAAAAACACCAGCCAATGTGTTAGTGGGGTTCAGCACCGCCAGCTGTTCCCCCGCTGTGTAGCCGGCATCGTGTCCAGCACAAGCCACGCTGGCACAACCGACCAAAAGCTGCCACCAGTGCAGGCTTCGGCCTACACTTTGCTCCTCTCCTCCTCCTCCTGCTGACCTTGGGCTCAAACACCGCTAGTTTTTGCCCGGAAATGCTAGCTGCACAGAGAAAAACACCAGGCAATGTGTTAGTGGGGTTCAGCACCGCCAGCTGTTCCCCTGCTGTGCAGCTTGCAACGTGACCTGCAAACGCCACGCAGGCACATGAACTGAAATTGAAGGGAGCCTGGCCCCCACCCCCAGGTGTTTCTATGTATAACAGCCACCTTGTACAGCAGTACTGCTGCATTTGTACAAGGTGGCTGATGTTTTCTCCTTGCCCACGTGGAACTCAACACGTACAAAATGTGTCTCTTTGAGACCATTCCACTGTCCCTGAGGTGTGACTTTCCTTTCTAATGATACGCAGCACCCCCCTTGGTAGCGCTTCCCGTCTTCTGACATCATTGGTTGGCTACTTGCGCCTGTTCGTCCGCCCTGCCTGAATAAAATGCTCCTCGTTGTCTTAATTATTTTGACTGCGAGGGTGTGATTGATGGGCACGAGCAGTGCATATCTTCGCCTGTCTTAACTCATCTCCTTCCGCCTTCTTCAGACTGTGCAGCCTCATGGCCGCGGCATGCGAGAAGGGATCAGCAGAGGCCGCCCAGTCTGAAGCAGGTGTAAGGACGTGTGTGAGCGGCCAAAATATTTACTGCTCAAGGCCACGAATCCCAGCACCGCAGTGTGGCTTTATGAAAAGACAATGGGGGTCTGGGATTTATGGCCATCGTTAACCGCACGGGCCAACATGAAATGATGTCATAAGATGGGCAGCGCTAACAGGGCATTGCCAAGGGATAACACAAGAGCGCAGACTCCTGTACAGCAAATAACAACGCTCAGGAAGCTGCGCCAAGCACCAAGGCGCTATTTTGGACACCTGTGCTGCGTCTCATCAAAAAACCAAGTCACGCATCCACTACAGTTTGACTGTAGAATGGGGTAAATTGTGTATGTCTTTCATTCAGCGTGTGCAAGTAGACAAATTAATAGAGCAACCTTTCACTTGTGCAGCATTAATACTGCACAAGGTGTGTCTCTTGTACTTTGTAACACCTGAGGGGGGGGTTAAAGGTTTCCTTTGAAATTGGTTCAACTAGGCTTCGGCCTACACTCTGCTCCTCTCCTCCTCCTCCTGCTTCAACACGGGCTCTAACATCGCTAGTTTTTGCCCGCAAGTGCTAGCTGCACAGAGAAAAACACACGCCATTGTGTTAGTGGGGTTCAGCAACGCCAGCTGTTCCCCCAGTGTGTAGCCGGCAAAGTGTCCTGCAAACGCAACGCAGACACAAAGCTGCCTCCAGTGCAGGCTTCGGCCTACACTCATCTCCCCCTGCTTACCCTTTGCTCCAACACCGCTAGTTGGGGCTCTAGGAAGACAATCTTTAATAGGCAAGGCAACGCATCTGGGTTCAAGCACCGCCAGCTGGTTCTCGGCAGTGTTCTTGTCACAGGTACTCCCTCGTGCCAAGCCTGGTTTCAGCACCGTCAGCTGTTTCCGGGTTGTGTCAACTTCACTGAGACGCCTATGCTTGCCCCGTCGTGGTGCGGTCGAGTTAGCCAACTCCAGGGTGCCTCCAGTTTAGGAGCTTCCTATGTGGGCTGCGTGAACTGGTAGTCAAGGCTGGTTCTGTAGTGCCAGTAGGCCCAGCTCCCCCTGTAGGACTGTTGGGGTTCGGTAACTGCGGCTGCCTCGCGGCCTAGCTGTTCTCTCCTCTCCTGTGGGCCTTGGGGTCCACCACCTGGTTCCAGCACCGTCAGCTGGTTCCGGGCCGAGCCTTTGGCTTAGGTGCCTCCTCCTGGGTATCCGAGTTCCGCCAACGCCAGGCGGTCCTTGGTAGTGCTTTTAAGCGCGGGCACCTACAGCTTAGTAACCGGGTTCCAGCACCGTCAGCTAGTCCTCGGTCGTGCCATTGGCTCTTGCACACTGGGGCAACGCATCCGGGTTCCAGCACCGCCAGCTGGTTCTCGGCAGTGTTCTTGTCACAGGTACTCCCTCGTGCCAAGCCTGGTTTCAGCACCGTCAGCTGTTTCCGGGTTGTGTCAAGCTCACTGAGACACCTATGCTTGCCTCGTCGTGGTGCGGTCGGGTTAGCCAACTCCAGGGTGCCTCCAGTTTAGGAGCTTCCTATGTGGGCTGCGTGAACTGGTAGTCAAGGCTGGTTCTGTAGTGCCAGTAGGCCCAGCTCCCCCTGTAGGACTGTTGGGGTTCGGTAACTGCGGCTGCCTCGCGGCCTAGCTGTTCTCTCCTCTCCTGTGGGCCTTGGGGTCCACCACCTGGTTCCAGCACCGTCAGCTGGTTCCGGGCCGAGCCTTTGGCTTAGGTGCCTCCTCCTGGGTATCCGAGTTCCGCCAACGCCAGGCGGTCCTTGGTAGTGCTTTTAAGCGCGGGCACCTACAGCTTAGTAACCGGGTTCCAGCACCGTCAGCTGGTCCTCGGTCGTGCCATTGGCTCTTGCACACTGGGGCAACGCATCCGGGTTCCAGCACCGCCAGCTGGTTCTCGGCAGTGTTCTTGTCACAGGTACTCCCTCGTGCCAAGCCTGGTTTCAGCACCGTCAGCTGTTTCCGGGTTGTGTCAAGCTCACTGAGACACCTATGCTTGCCTCGTCGTGGTGCGGTCGGGTTAGCCAACTCCAGGGTGCCTCCAGTTTAGGAGCTTCCTATGTGGGCTGCGTGAACTGGTAGTCAAGGCTGGTTCTGTAGTGCCAGTAGGCCCAGCTCCCCCTGTAGGACTGTTGGGGTTCGGTAACTGCGGCTGTCTCGCGGCCTAGCTGTTCTCTCCTCTCCTGTGGGCCTTGGGGTCCACCACCTGGTTCCAGCACCGTCAGCTGGTTCCGGGCCGAGCCTTTGGCTTAGGTGCCTCCTCCTGGGTATCCGAGTTCCGCCAACGCCAGGCGGTCCTTGGTAGTGCTTTTAAGCGCGGGCACCTACAGCTTAGTAACCGGGTTCCAGCACCGTCAGCTAGTCCTCGGTCGTGCCATTGGCTCTTGCACACTGGGGCAACGCATCCGGGTTCCAGCACCGCCAGCTGGTTCTCGGCAGTGTTTTTGTCACAGGTACTCCCTCGTGCCAAGCCTGGTTTCAGCACCGTCAGCTGTTTCCGGGTTGTGTCAAGCTCACTGAGACACCTATGCTTGCCTCGTCGTGGTGCGGTCGGGTTAGCCAACTCCAGGGTGCCTCCAGTTTAGGAGCTTCCTATGTGGGCTGCGTGAACTGGTAGTCAAGGCTGGTTCTGTAGTGCCAGTAGGCCCAGCTCCCCCTGTTGGACTGTTGGGGTTCGGTAACTGCGGCTGCCTCGCGGCCTAGCTGTTCTCTCCTCTCCTGTGGGCCTTGGGGTCCACCACCTGGTTCCAGCACCGTCAGCTGGTTCCGGGCCGAGCCTTTGGCTTAGGTGCCTCCTCCTGGGTATCCGAGTTCCGCCAACGCCAGGCGGTCCTTGGTAGTGCTTTTAAGCGCGGGCACCTACAGCTTAGTAACCGGGTTCCAGCACCGTCAGCTGGTCCTCGGTCGTGCCATTGGCTCTTGCACACTGGGGCAACGCATCCGGGTTCCAGCACCGCCAGCTGGTTCTCGGCAGTGTTTTTGTCACAGGTACTCCCTCGTGCCAAACCTGGTTTCAGCACCGTCAGCTGTTTCCGGGTTGTGTCAAGCTCACTGAGACACCTATGCTTGCCTCGTCGTGGTGCGGTCGGGTTAGCCAACTCCAGGGTGCCTCCAGTTTAGGAGCTTCCTATGTGGGCTGCGTGAACTGGTAGTCAAGGCTGGTTCTGTAGTGCCAGTAGGCCCAGCTCCCCCTGTAGGACTGTTGGGGTTCGGTAACTGCGGCTGCCTCGCGGCCTAGCTGTTCTCTCCTCTCCTGTGGGCCTTGGGGTCCACCACCTGGTTCCAGCACCGTCAGCTGGTTCCGGGCCGAGCCTTTGGCTTAGGTGCCTCCTCCTGGGTATCCGAGTTCCGCCAACGCCAGGCGGTCCTTGGTAGTGCTTTTAAGTGCGGGCACCTACAGCTTAGTAACCGGGTTCCAGCACCGTCAGCTGGTCCTCGGTCGTGCCATTGGCTCTTGCACACTGGGGCAACGCATCCGGGTTCCAGCACCGCCAGCTGGTTCTCGGCAGTGTTCTTGTCACAGGTACTCCCTCGTGCCAAGCCTGGTTTCAGCACCGTCAGCTGTTTCCGGGTTGTGTCAAGCTCACTGAGACACCTATGCTTGCCTCGTCGTGGTGCGGTCGGGTTAGCCAACTCTAGGGTGCCTCCAGTTTAGGAGCTTCCTATGTGGGCTGCGTGAACTGGTAGTCAAGGCTGGTTCTGTAGTGCCAGTAGGCCCAGCTCCCCCTGTAGGACTGTTGGGGTTCGGTAACTGCGGCTGCCTCGCGGCCTAGCTGTTCTCTCCTCTCCTGTGGGCCTTGGGGTCCACCACCTGGTTCCAGCACCGTCAGCTGGTTCCGGGCCGAGCCTTTGGCTTAGGTGCCTCCTCCTGGGTATCCGAGTTCCGCCAACGCCAAGCGGTCCTTGGTAGTGCTTTTAAGCGCGGGCACCTACAGCTTAGTAACCGGGTTCCAGCACCGTCAGCTAGTCCTCGTTCGTGCCATTGGCTCTTGCACACTGGGGCAACGCATCCGGGTTCCAGCACCGCCAGCTGGTTCTCGGCAGTGTTCTTGTCACAGGTACTCCCTCGTGCCAAGCCTGGTTTCAGCACCGTCAGCTGTTTCCGGGTTGTGTCAACTTCACTGAGACGCCTATGCTTGCCCCGTCGTGGTGCGGTCGAGTTAGCCAACTCCAGGGTGCCTCCAGTTTAGGAGCTTCCTATGTGGGCTGCGTGAACTGGTAGTCAAGGCTGGTTCTGTAGTGCCAGTAGGCCCAGCTCCCCCTGTAGGACTGTTGGGGTTCGGTAACTGCGGCTGCCTCGCGGCCTAGCTGTTCTCTCCTCTCCTGTGGGCCTTGGGGTCCACCACCTGGTTCCAGCACCGTCAGCTGGTTCCGGGCCGAGCCTTTGGCTTAGGTGCCTCCTCCTGGGTATCCGAGTTCCGCCAACGCCAGGCGGTCCTTGGTAGTGCTTTTAAGCGCGGGCACCTACAGCTTAGTAACCGGGTTCCAGCACCGTCAGCTAGTCCTCGGTCGTGCCATTGGCTCTTGCACACTGGGGCAACGCATCCGGGTTCCAGCACCGCCAGCTGGTTCTCGGCAGTGTTCTTGTCACAGGTACTCCCTCGTGCCAAGCCTGGTTTCAGCACCGTCAGCTGTTTCCGGGTTGTGTCAACTTCACTGAGACGCCTATGCTTGCCCCGTCGTGGTGCGGTCGAGTTAGCCAACTCCAGGGTGCCTCCAGTTTAGGAGCTTCCTATGTGGGCTGCGTGAACTGGTAGTCAAGGCTGGTTCTGTAGTGCCAGTAGGCCCAGCTCCCCCTGTAGGACTGTTGGGGTTCGGTAACTGCGGCTGCCTCGCGGCCTAGCTGTTCTCTCCTCTCCTGTGGGCCTTGGGGTCCACCACCTGGTTCCAGCACCGTCAGCTGGTTCCGGGCCGAGCCTTTGGCTTAGGTGCCTCCTCCTGGGTATCCGAGTTCCGCCAACGCCAGGCGGTCCTTGGTAGTGCTTTTAAGCGCGGGCACCTACAGCTTAGTAACCGGGTTCCAGCACCGTCAGCTAGTCCTCGGTCGTGCCATTGGCTCTTGCACACTGGGGCAACGCATCCGGGTTCCAGCACCGCCAGCTGGTTCTCGGCAGTGTTCTTGTCACAGGTACTCCCTCGTGCCAAGCCTGGTTTCAGCACCGTCAGCTGTTTCCGGGTTGTGTCAACTTCACTGAGACGCCTATGCTTGCCCCGTCGTGGTGCGGTCGAGTTAGCCAACTCCAGGGTGCCTCCAGTTTAGGAGCTTCCTATGTGGGCTGCGTGAACTGGTAGTCAAGGCTGGTTCTGTAGTGCCAGTAGGCCCAGCTCCCCCTGTAGGACTGTTGGGGTTCGGTAACTGCGGCTGCCTCGCGGCCTAGCTGTTCTCTCCTCTCCTGTGGGCCTTCGGGTCCACCACCTGGTTCCAGCACCGTCAGCTGGTTCTCGGCAGTGTCTTTTGCTCTTGTACCTTCTGCTCCCCATCCTGGTTCCAGTACCGTCAGCTGGTTCCGGGCAGAGCCTTTGGCTTAGGTGCCTCCTTCTGGGTATCCAAGTTCCACCAACGTCAGGTGGTCCTTGGTAGTGCTTTCAGGCACGGGTACCTCCTGCTTAGTAACCGGGTTCCAGTAACGTCAGCTGGTCCTTGGTAGTTCCATTGGCTCTTGGACCTTCGGCTACCCATCCGGGTTCCAGTACCGTCAGCTGGTTCTCGGCAGTGTCTTTTGCTCTTGTACCTTCTGCTCCCCATCCTGGTTCCAGTAACGTCAGCTGGTTCCGGGCAGAGCCTTTGGCTTAGGTGCCTCCTTCTGGGTATCCGAGTTCCGCCAACGTCAGGCGGTCCTTGGTAGTGCTTTTTAGCACGGGTACCTCCTGCTTAGTAACCGGGTTCCAGTAACGTCAGCTGGTCCTCGGTAGTTCCATAGGCTCTTGAACCTTCGGGTAGCCATCCGAGTTCCAGTTCCATCAGCTGGTTCTTGGCATTTTCTCAGCCTTCTTGTACCTTCTGCTACATTTCCAAGTTGAAGACCCTAACGTCGACGACCCGGAAGACCACCCCGATGACGACGACCCGGAAGACCACCCCGATGACGACGACGGTGGAGACGACGACGGCGGAGACGACGACGGCTGAGACGACGACGGCGGAGATGACGACACTGGAGACGACGACCCTGGAGACGACAACATGGAAGACCGAGAAGCAGAAGAACAAGAGGCTGCAGAACAAAGAGCAGAAGAACATTAAGCATAAGACTTAATATCAGAGCAAAAGATATTATCTCAATTATATGCAGAAGAAGACTAAGCAGTGTATGGGGGTGAGTCCGTTCCTCCTCGTGGTGCCCCTGGATAAAGCCTGATGCTGCAGGCCAAACTGAACGCGGACAAATGTAACTTTTGTGACTGGCAGAACGGAAGGTGTAATCTTCCAACTTTTATAGATAACAACTACGGGAATGCCTGTCACAAATGAGAATATGATGAAGAAGTAGAATAGGAAGAATAATAACAGTGGAATAAAAAGAATATGTAGAATAGGAAGAATAATAATAGTTGAAGAAAATGAATATGAAGAATGTAATAAAAAAAAAAATATAGGTAGAAGATGAAGAAGAAGATGAATAAGATGAAGAAGTTGATGTCAAAGATGCTGATGATGATGAAGATGAAAGTGTGGGAAAAGGAAAAAAAAGAAGGGGAAGGTCGTGGAATAGTGAAACATCAATATCTGACAAAATAAAAAAAATTTACATAGTCAATATCTTTTTCAATCCGAACGTCTTTAAAAAAAAAAAAAAATCATGCTATTCTATTTGATTGGACTAATCCTCATTGCCTTTAATGTCTCCGCCACCTCCCCCATACATCCTACATTATTCTTAGTTGTTTTCCTTCATGTAGAATGAACCTACAAGGAAAGAAAGGGTTTATTTTAATTCCGATATTTTGGTCCCATTGACTTGCATTGGGATCGGGTATCGGTATCGGCGATATCCGATATTTTTTGAATATCGGCCGATCCAAACCGATACCGATACTTTCCGATATCGGAAGGTATCGCTCAACACTAGTTACAGGCAAGTAAAACTGGAGATAATGGAAAACACTGCAAAAAAAAAAATAATTATAGGGTTAAAGTATACTTACCATTTAAAAGACATTTCATAAGTTTTTAATGGTGGGTGTCCAAAACCTGACACAGAAGAGATTAACTGATTAGTTTAACTATTAGCTGCTCTTCAACTCTGTCTGTTGCTCCTCAGATGTCTGTAGATTTTCTATTAGAGTTAAGGAAATATATTCGAGTGGAACTGAATTCTACTGAAATGTTCCAAAAATCTGCATTTGCCAAATTTCCTTTCACTCATTATCAGCAAAATGACAAGGACCGGCCGCCATTTGTTGAGTTAAAAACGGCAATCAAAAGGTTAGAAAAATATCCTAATACTCATCTTTCGCTAACCCTTCTGGTTTCCCTGCTCTTCAACATCACCCGACTGGTCCTCTTCGCATGGATCACTGCAATAAGCGCTGAAATTCTCATTCATCTTACATTGAGCCGGAACTTTCAACTTTGGTGAGGTTTCGGAGGGCTCTCCATATGCGCACACACTGTAAGGTCATTGTAGCAACCCTGCCGGCATTACTGCATGGCCTTCCATTCCCCACCTGCCTTACACACCAACTTACTCACTTTTCTGGGCCATGCTGTGAGTTATGTCTTTTGCCAGCTCTATATTGTGTGCCTCATGTCTCCTGCCTGCTCTGTGCATGCTTCCTGGCTGTGTACATAGGGGGTGGTGCCGACAATTCCTGTTTCTTATAAACTCAGTGTGCACCTTCCAAAGGTGTCCCCGGCCAATTGCCTAGAGGCCTCAGGTACTTAAGGCATTCCTACGCTTAGGGAAATGCCTGAGCAACTATTTCCCTCAGTCAGTGTCTTGCTGCTGAGGTGCCAGGTCCTGTCTTGTTTCTGCCTTCTCTGTGGGCTCCATTCCCAGACCAGTTACCGTGCATTTTGTGTCCTTTGTTTCCACCTCCCTGAGGGCTGCATACTCAGGCCTGTGCCCTTGTCCAAAATCTCTTTCCATGTCTGTCCTTGTCTGTACTGTGTACTATTCTAATATCCTAGATCCTTTCCCTGTCCCTGTACCTGACCTTGTCTGAACTCAGTCCTAACCTATATATATATGTTTGTTTCCATGTCTGTGGCTTCTTTTTCCTGCTGTGTGTATCCTTGAGTCTTACTCATCTGCCCTGCTCTCGCTCCATGCTCTGCGGCTCTGCTCTCGCTCTGCGGCTCTGCTCTGCTCTCGCTCTGCGGCTCTGCTCTGCTCTCGCTCTGCGATTCCGCTCTGCTCTCGCTCTGTGGTTTAACTCTGCGGTTCCACTTTGCTCTCACTCTGCGGCTCTGCTCTGTGGTTCCGCTCTGCTCTTGCTCTGCAGCTCCACTCTGCTCTAGCTCTGCGGCTCTGCTCAGCTCTTGATCTGCAGTTCTACCCTGCTCAGCTCCTTGTGGTTCTACCCTACTGTGCTCCTTGCGGTTCTGCCCTGCACTGCTCCTTGTGGTTCTACCCTACTCCACTCCTTGCGGTTCTACCCTGCTCCACTCCTTGCGGTTCTGCTCTGCTCTCGTTTTGCACCTCCTGGGTCTTTGTCCCTACAGTCTGAACAAGTCCCTACTAGTGATGAGTGAGTATACTCGTTGCTTGAGTTTCCCAGAGCATGCTTGGGTGCTCTCTGAGTATTTTGTAATGCTCAGACATTTAGTTTTCATCCCCTCAGCTGCATGATTTACAGCTGCTAGCCAGGCTGAATACATGTGAGGAATGCCTGCTTGCTAGGGAATCCCCTCATATATTCAGCCTGTCTAGCAGCCACAAATCATGCAGCTGCGGCAATGAAAACTAAATCTCCGATAACAACAAATTACTCGGAAACCACCCAAGCATGCTCTGGGAAACCCGAGTAACGAGTATACTCGCTCAACACTAGTCCCTACTTGTTCCCATATGTCACTCATACCTGTCCATCTTCCTGTTCTCCCTTAATCAGTCCATGTTCCCCAGTTTGAACAGGTCCCTACCTGTTCCCATATTCCACTCGCACCTGTCCGTATTCCTGTGCTTCCCGAATCAGTCCCTGCTCCTCCTGTGTGTTGTTGTCTCTACCTGTTCCCATATATTACTCACGCTTGCCAGAGCCTCAGCCATGCCCACCTGTCTTCCAGTGTCTCAGCCATGCCCGCCTGCCTGCCAGTGTTTCAACCATGCCCGCCTGCCTGCCAGTGTCTCAGCCATACCCATCTGCCTGTCAGTGTCTCAGCCATGCCCGCTTGCCTGCCAGTGTCTCAGCTGTGCCCGCCTGCCTGTCTGTGTTCCATTCCCCAATGGAATCAGCAGCCACAGCGAGACACCACACTGGAGTGGTAACTAGCAGCTACCTGCCACACAAGCCTGACCTCACCATCAGAGGCTCCAGTGAACACCAAGGAAGCTGCTTAGTCATGCCCCTTCCAGGGAAGTCTATTTTGTGGCACAGTGGGGCCACACCCACCACACTCGCGCCAACCAGTCAGGGTGCGAGCGTTACAGTTAGGGTTGAGGGAAACGGGTCGGCCATTTTCAGAAGTCACCGACTTTTGGCAAAGTCGGGTTTCATGAAACCCGACCCGACCCCTGTGTGCGGTCGGCAATGAGGTCGGCGATCTTCTGAATCTGGTACCGGAATTCCAATACCGAGTTCCGATATGTTTGCAATATCGGAAATCGGTATCGGAATCCATATTTAAGTGTAAAATAAAGAATTAAAATAAAAAATATTGCTATACTTAGCCTCTGACCCACCCTGGTACTAACCGGCAGCCTTCCTTCCTTCCTTAGAATCAGCGCGTGAAGGACCTTAGATGAGTATATTCCTATTAGGTATATACTCACCCTCGGACGCGCCCTGCTTCTTTCCGGCAGCCTTCCTTCCTAAGAATCAGCGCTTGAAGGACCTTCGGTGACGTCGCGGCTTGTGATTGGTCGCGTGAGCGGTCACATGGGCGGTCGCGCGACCAATCACAAGCCGCGACGTCATCTAAGGTCCTTCACGCGCTGATTCTAAGGAAGGAAGGCTGCCGGTTAGTACCAGGGCGCGTCAGAAGGTAAGTATATCAATATTTTTTATTTTAATTCTTTATTTTACACTTAAATATGGATCCCAGGGCCTGAAGGAGAGTTTCCTCTCCTTCAGACCCTGGGAACCATAGTATCCCATTGCACTGCATTGGGTTTCGTGTTTCGGCCGACCCCGACTTTTCTACAGGATCGGCCGATTTCACTCGACCCGACGTTTGAGAAAGTCGGGTTTCGTGAAACCCGACCCGATCCTATAAAAGTAAAAGTCGCTCAACCCTAGTTACAGTCATGATGTCAGGACCTTTTGCATGGTCACATAGAATGTTTGAGGGCATCATTAGATCTAGAAATCCTGGCTCTGGGCGAGTGCTCTGAGGATTTCAGGGCTCGTGGCTCGTAAGATGCAATAAAGGCCGGGTTGGTGATGTGAAGACCAGAGGGAATGGAGAGATGAGAGGTGAGTACAAGAATTTTATTTTTTTACGTATCATTTTTATTATGCTCTAGAGTCTGAAGTAACTCTAGAGAATAAGGGATAGTTAATCCATGGATATTTTTTGAACATGCCTATTTGAGTTTTGCTTAATCCATTCATCTCTACATTCTTTTGCTTCACATATTGTTTTTTGAGCAGTCAAACAGAAACTAAACACCATGTCTTATTGTTCTTCTTTCTCTTAATACAAAGTAAAAATAATAAGGCATTGCTACTAGTAATGATCAAATAATGAAATAATCGGATTCAGGAAAATTGACATAAATAATTTCCAATATACGTGTATCCGTACCGAATAATGAATCCAATGCAAGTCAAAGGGAAAGCCGAATAGTTTTCTGTTGGATCCAACAAACAGGTCTGGGGGCCTGAGAAAAAAGCTGAAATGGAGGGGAAAGAGACAAAACTAAATGGGAACAGCATGGAGGAGATGCCAGCATGCCTTTCTGACTCACATATGGTATCTGGGAATAATGATGTCAGACTATTGCGCAGGTTTTACAGAATTTTAAAAAGACCTACCAAACCAAATCTAATCTTTTTTTAAAGCAAAAAATGCTCTGAAACATTTTTTCCTTCTTAATTACATGTATATAGTGCAAAATAAAAAATATACCTCGCCTTTAGCATATGTTCACACTGAGCGTTTTGGCTGTAGTTTTAGGCTACTTTCACACATCAGGTTTCTGCTTTCAGGTACAATGCGGCAAATTTTTGAAAAAACCGATCCATTGCAACAGATCTGTTTTTCTGCTGCATCCGTTTTTTTGTTTTTAACCTGGGGATACAGTGATCTTCCTGTTCCGGGGAGGAAAGAGAGAGAAAGAGAGAGAGTGATTTTGTCATTTCACCTCACGTTTCATACGTGTTTGGCCGGATCAGTCCCTGTGCGGTTTCCCACCGGACAGAAAAAACGTTCTCCTGCACTTGTTCTCCGTCCGCCGGAAAACTAATTTTTGACGGATCCAGCTAAAAACGGATGAAAGATTAGGCCATCTGGCGCAATCCAGTGCTAATACAACTCCATGAGAAAAAAACGGATCCTTTTTTAAAAAATTTGCCAGATTGTGCCTGATGCCAAAAACCCGATGTGTGAAAGTAGCCTTACCTTTAACAGTTGTGAAGGCTCTCACTCCTACATTTGAGAGGTCCCGCCCTAATTCCAAATTGTTAGCTCAATAGTGGAATCAATATTTCCCATCACTTTGCAATGCAAGCTAAAACATGCCCATTTGAATTTTGGGCTTCACCCGCCACCACCACATCTACTGCCATGTCATTATGCATTCCTTGATTGACATTTTCAGAAGGCCAGCAGGTGCAGTGAAAACTGATTTTGGGAATGACCCTCAGGTGGCCATGTCTCATACATTTGGGAGAGCTCTCACTCCTACATTTGGAAGGTCCCTCCTCATTCAAAATTGTTAGCTGGATAGTGGAATACATACTCCTCATTGCTTTACAATGCCAGCTAAAACATGCCTATTTGAATTTGGGCATCGCCCCAAAACAACCACTACGCGGCTTGCTATGTCATTATGCAGCCCTCGCTTGACATGTTTCAAGGGCCAGCAGGTGCTGTGAAACCTGAGGTTGGGAAGGGCCCTCAGGTGGTCTACATTTGGGAGGTCCCTCTCTCATTCAAAATTGTTAACTAGATAGTGGAATATATATTCCCCATCACTTTACAATGCCAGATAAATTGTACCCATTTTAATTTTTGGCTTTACCCTCTACCACCACCAATTTGACCGCCATGTCATTGTTCGGCCCTTGCTTGACATTTTCAATGGGCCAGCTATTGCTATGAAACCTGAGTTTGAGAAGGACCCTCAGGTGACCATACATTTGGCTATCAATTCCACACTTATACAACTTATATGCTATCCCAGTATGCTTTATACCACAACTATAGCTTCATTTGTTTTGATATCCTCATAATGAAATCGATTTAAGCACAGTGAGCAATTAGATTTTTTAGTCACTTTCTTCATTAGAATTTTTACTAAAACTATTGTGAATTGTCTCTTCAGAGAGGAAGAGGACTAGAATTCTAGTGCCACCTATTGGAAGTAGCAATCCTAACATTGCGGCTTCTCAATTTGACAGCCGGCTCAGAGAACGGAAGCATCTCAGTGTGGGGGCAGCAGAATTCCGCTGACGGGGAGCCTCCTCCTTGGACCACCGCATCAGGTGGGCTGCTGGCACCCCCTGTCGGCTGCACCCGTGGCACATGCCCCGGATTCCCCCCCCCCACTGGATACGCCACTGCAAAATTGTACACTGTGAACTTCATGCAGCATACCCCTGGTACAGTTTATGCACAGTGTAAAGTTTAAACACTGTGGTTTTCTTATACTGCCATCCTGGGTAAATAAATGAACATTGGAAAGCACTGCAACATTTATATGACTACGTAGACCTTCTTACCAACTACAAAGTCAAGCATTCTGTAAAACTGATACTTGCAAAGTGTGCAATAAAAGGGTGTAAAGGTGGTAAGGTAAATCATTTTCAAATATTCTAATCGTAAATTCATAATATGAAAATAAAATTGGATAAAATATAATATACTTGTCTTTAATATAACGCTTTCTTTTTTTCTTTCCACCTTGTTCACTTTGGTCATTTTCACATATGTATATTTGTCAATGACAAGATTTCAGAAAATTGAGAGTTCTGTAAAGTGATTTGTTCCCTTTTCCTGACAGCTGTCGAACAAAATATGCATAAACAAGCTGAAAATTTCCCAAGCTGCTGACAGTTTGATTAATTATATATTAAGGTCATGTAACAGGTATGTTAGAATTTGTAATGTTAACTAAAGCAAGGCGAGGAAGTCCAACAGTTACCATTCTATCAAATTCTGTGAAAAAAATTGCAACATAACATAAGGTAATAATAGGTAGAAGAGCCTGAATCAGAAGTTGATTATCAACGGATTAGAGCCGGAGTGCTCAACATTTTTTGGTCCAAGGGCCAAATTTCCATACCTAACCAATCCCAAGGGCCACAAAAAATGTTTAGGGGTACTTACTTGAATGCATTGCCAGAACGACCATTAGTGCAGTAATACATCACTAGAAACAAGTTTTAAGTACTTGATGAGGAGTCGGAGAGTTTCTGCTTAAAAAAAAACATGTTAAAATGTACCACCATCATTACATTAATACATCACTAGAAATAAGTTTTGTGTATTTGAAGAGGATTCAGAGAGCTTCTGCTAAAAAAAAAACACACTAAACTTCATTTTCGGAGCAGAAACTTGCCATATCCTCCTCATTATATGCAATGTCTAAGTTTTGAAGGTTTTTATGTTTTTTACATAGCTATGAAGCACGTTATAGATTGCTATATGTGTACAAAATCAGAAAAACATGAATGTGGTGCCAACACCGCAGTCAGCACATAAATGTGGTGCCAGTACTACTATCAGTACATGAATGTGGCACCAGAACCACAGTCAGTACATGAATGCAGTGCCAGAAGCTACCATCAGTACATGAACGTGGCACCAGAAACAACAGTAATTATCTTAACCCTCTGTCCAGATCAAGTAATCTGACAGGTGCAGCTCTTTTAGTTTCATTTTTCCGTCCTCACTAGATTGTCAGGAGATCCCCCACCCCCAATACCTTCCTAACTTTTGATTCTTTGTGAAGCCTCATATCACAATTGTACTGCAGAGACTCAAGAGAACAGATATAACTGTGTTGGCTTCTCAGACACATTGTTCCCCAACATGTCACACTATATAAGGTTGATATTTAATATTTTTAGTCATCACAATTGTTAATATAGCTTCTTTTATGAACGGATAGTGCAAAGTTTGTGGATGTTTCATAGAAATAAGTAAGGTTTTCTTTCTAATGAAAGTGTGCTTCTCAAGCACATATTCTCTCTCTTGCTTCAGATTATCTGCTGAAATGGAGAGGAAAATGTATGATTTATCACAATCCCTTCATGTTGATGAAGTAAAGATGCTGTTAGATGATGATGATGATGATGATGATGATGATGATGATGATGCAGACCCCACACTGCATGAGGATTTAGGAGAAGAAAGTGAGATTGAGTCTCATGATGAGGTGGAAGCATGTGAAATTGATTCTGAAACAGAGCAAGATGATGAGAGTGATGAGGATGAAGAAGATATAGAAACATATTACATGAGAAGAGATAAAAAAAAAATGGAGGAAAAAGTCATCCATGCAAATTAAACTTAGGGAACCTCAAAACATTCTCACTCACCTTCCTGCAGTTAAAGGAACATCCAGGAATGCTAATACTGCACCTGAATGCTGGAATAGTTTATTAACAGATGAAATTCAAGATTCTATGGTCACATTCCTAAATCTATATACACAGGGTGGGCCATTTATATGGATACACCTAAATAAAATGGGAATTGTTGGTGACATCAACTTCCTATTTGTGGCACATTAGTATATGGGAGGGGGGAAACTTTTCAAGATGGAGGGTGACATTGGTGGCCATTTTCAAGTCGGCCATTTTGGATCCAACTTTATTTTTTCCTATAGGAAGAGGGTCATACGACACATCAAACTTATTGAGAATTTCACAAGAAAAACAATAGTGTGCTTGGTTTTAACATAACTTTATTCTATCATTAGTTATTTACAAGTTTATGAACACTTATAAAATGTGTTCAAAGTGCTGCCCATTGTGTTGGATTGTCAATGCAACCCTCTTCTCCCACTCTTGACACACTGATAGCAACACTGCAGAAGAATTGCTAGCACAGGCTTCCAGTATCCATTGTTTCAGATGCTGCACATCTCGTATCTTCACAGCATAGAAAATTGCCTTCAGATGACCCCAAAGCATCTGAAACAATGGATACTGGAAGCCCATGCTAGCATTTCTTCTCCGGTGTTGCTATCAGTGTGTCAAGAGTGGGAGAAGAGGGTTGCATTGACAATTCAACACAATGGGAAGCCCTTTGAAAGCATTCTATAAGTGGCCATAAACTTGTAAGTAACTCATGAATGAATAAAGTTACGTTAAAATCAAGCACACTATTGTTTTTCTTGTGAAATTCTAAATGAGTTTGATGTGTCACATGACCCTTTTCCCATTGAAAAAAATAAAGTTGGATTATAGATGGCCAATTTTAAAATGGCCGCCATGGTCACCACCCATCTAGAAAAGGTTCCCCCTCCCGTATACTAATGTGCCACAGACAAGAAGTTGATATCACCAACCACTCTCATTTTATTTAGCTATATCCATATAAATGGCCCACCCTGTAGACATAAAGGACAAGTTCATCTGCTACAGAATCATCAAGCCACTGATGAAATGGAACTGAGAGCTTTTTTTTATTGTTATACCTTGCCGAAACTTATAGAGCAAATTAACAAAATTTGAATAACTGGAGGGTAGAGAGGGTGATGAAATGGAGAAATTTGGCCTTGTTATATGTTTAAAAAGATTCAAGAGTCTAATTCGTTGCCTTCGGTTTAAAGGGAACCTGTCACCCCGTTTTTTCAGTTTGAGATAAAAATACTGTTAAATAGGGCCTGAGCTGTGCGTTACTATAGTGTATTTTGTGTACCCTGATTCCCCACCTATGCTGCCGAAATAACTTACCAAAGTCACCGATTTCGCCTGTCAATCAGGCTGGTCAGGTCATATGGGCATGGCGACATCGCTGTTTCTTCCCCCAGATCTTGCATATATTTCCGTTGGTGGCATAGTGGTTTGCGCATGCCCATCTTCTGAATCCACTGGGCAGGAGAAGAAAAAACGCGCGATCGGCGCTATTTCCCTGGTGATCTGTGGGGGTGGCCATCTTCCTGAGGCTGCGCGTGCGCATATGGAGTCCTCTGCTGCCCGGGGATTCAGGAAAATGGCCGCAGGATGCCGCGCGTGCGCAGATGGAGATCGTGGTGGCCATTTTCCTGAAGCCGAGTTCGCATCTTGTCTCCACGCCCATATGACCTGACCAGCCTGATTGACAGGCGAAAACGGCGACTTTGGTAAGGTTTTTCGGCAGCATAGATGGGGAATCAGGGTACACAAAATACACTATAGTAACGCACAGCTCAGGCCCTATTTAACAGTATTTTTATCTCGTACTGAAAAAACGGGGTGACAGGTTTCCTTTAACAACAGAACTACCCGAACCCAACGCAAAACATATGACCGGCTTGTTCCAATTTGCAATTTATTTAAAAAATTTGTTGAAAACTATAGGAAAAGCTATTGCCCTGGGGAAAACATCACTATTGACAAAGTGGCTCCCTGGTTTTCATGGCAGATGTGCATTTTGGCTACACATTCCATCAAAACCTAGCAAATATGGAATTAAAATTTATGCCCTTGTTGATGTCAGGAAGACATATACATACAACCATGAAAATTATGCAGGAAAACAGCCAGAAGGTCCATACCGTGTCAGCAACAAACCCGGTGAAGTTATGAAAGGAATGGCTGAGCCATTATTTGGATTGGATTGGGGATTCCATAGCAATCAGGCAATCTCCACATGTACTTATGCTGGCTAACAGATGTAAATCATTCAGCTGCGGCAATAAAAACTAAATTTCCGAGCACTTTGAAGAACCTAGAATATAAGACATCATTTCAGTTGTTTCACACTTTTTTGTTAAGTATATAATTCCACATGTGCTAATTCATAGTTTTGATGCCTTCAGTGTGAATGTACAATTTTCATAGTCATGAAAATACAGAAAAATCTTTAAATGAGGTGTGTCCAAACTTTAGTCTCTACTGTATATATATATATATATATATATATGTGTGTGTGTGTCTCACTGACATATATACAGTATATACTGTATATATATATATATATATATATATATCTACCTATACTATGTGTAGACATTTATTTTATCTATGCTATTCTATCCTGTCAGTGTGATTTTACTGTACACTGCGCTGAATTACTGGATTTTCTATAGAACACCGATGCGTATTTCTCACAAGTCACACACATGGTCCATGTGTATTCCGTATTTTTCTCACCCCCATAGACTTTCATTGGCGGATTTTTTGCGCAATACGCTGACAAACGCAGCATGCTGAGAAATATATGGCAGATAGGAGCTGCCCCATAGAGAAACATTGGTCAGTGTGCAATGCGCTTTTTTGCACCACTCAAACGTCCATATTCCTCTCTACTGTGACGCCACCTAATACTACTTAATCTAATATCTAAAATGAATTATCTTTTATCAAATTGCTGCGCAGATCTCTATCAGTGTCAGATAATTGACAAGCCAACCATTTATTACTTACATTAAAGTGGCACTCCTCCTCCCATCAAAGTTTTTATCCTCTTAATATATTGCAGTTATCATATTATATAGCATTGTGTGCTTACAATTGCTCATGTTGACTTACTACTAGTGTTGAGCATTCCGATACCGCAAGTATCGGGTATCGGCCGATATTTGCGGTATCGGAATTCCGATACCAAGTTCCGATATTTTTGTGATATCGGGAATCAGTATCGGGATTAAGATTCATGTGTAAAATAAAGAATAAAAATAAAAAATATTGATATACTTACCCTCGGACGCGCCCTGGTTGTCACCGCTGCAACCGCCATGCTTCCGTTCCTAAGAATGAGCGCGTTAAGGACTTTCGATGACGTCGCGGCTTGTGATTGGTCACTGAGCGGTCATGTGACCGCTCACGCGACCAATCACAAGCCGTGACGTCATCGAAGGTCCTTAACGTGCTCATTCTTAGAAAGGGAACCATGGCGGTTGCAGCGGTGACAACCAGGGTGCGTCCGAGGTTAAGTATATCAATATTTTTTTATTTTTATTCTTTATTTTACACATGAATATGGATCTCAGGGCCTGAAGGAGAGTTTCCTCTCTTTCAGACCCTGGGAACCATAGAGGATACCTTCCGATATTTGTGTCCCATTGACTTGTATTGGTATCGGATATCGGTATCGGCGATATCCGATATTTTTCGGATATCGGCCGATACCATCCGATACCGATACTTTCAAATATCGGACGGTATCGCTCAACACTACTTACTACCCAGTTAATTCTCTGCTTTTCTATGCTTAATGTAGAAACAGGAAGTGTCTTTTCCCTGCATTTATCATCCCCCTCTTCAACTCTTGACCAAGCTGCTCCTTCCTCCCCCTGTCAAGGACTTTTGCAGGAATTCATGACTCATGCAGTGAAAATAATAAGAGAGGCTAAGCAGCACACAACATATATACTGGGTGCACAAATAGGAATCCAAACTACATAACGTTTTTGCACTATTATGGACTCACCTTATAATAAACATTTTGCGTTTGATCTTTGGAGTGCCAAATTCTTCTTTTTTCATGCAGGGAAAAGAGACTTCCAGGTTCTACATAGATCTTATAAAGATTCAGCTAGTCAGTTTATAATCATACTAGCTGAAGAGCCCGGCATTGCCTGGGCATAGTAAGTATCTGTGGTTAGTTATAGCACCTCACTTCTCTTATTTTCCCATCACGCCTCTCATTTTCCCCCTCACATCTTTCATTTTCCCCCTCACATCTCTCATTTTCTCCTTCACACCTCTCATTTTCCCTCTCACTCCTATTATTTCCCCCTCACTCCTCTCATTCCCCCCTCACTCGTCTCATTCCCCTCTAACACTTGTCATTTCGACCTCACATCTGTCATTTTCCGATCACTCCACTATTTTCCCTCTCTACTCTCATTTTGCACTCACACCTTTTCATTTTCACCTCACACCTCTCATTTTCACTTCACACCTCTCATTTCCCCCTCAGTATATACATGTTTGTCATCTCCCTTATATATATAGTATACACCTGTATATTATCTCCTGTATATAGTATATACTGTACCTGTATGTCATCTCCCCTGTATATAGTATATGCCTGTATGTCATTTCCCCTGTAAATAGTATATACCTGCTGTATGTCATCTCCTCCTGTATATTGTATATACCTATGTGTCATCTCCTCCTGTATATAGTAAATACCTGTATGCCATCTCCTCCTGTATATAGTATATACCTGTATGTCATCTCTTCTGTATATAGTATATACCTGTATGTCATCTCCCCTGTACTGTATATACCTGCTGTATGTCAACTACTCCTCTACATACCTATGTGTCATCTCCTCTTTTATATAGTATATAACTGTATGTCATCTCCTCCTGTATATAGTATATACATGTGTCATCTCCTCCTGTATATAGTATATACCTGTATGTCATATCCTCCTATAAATAGTATATACCTGTATGTCATCTCCTCCAGTATATAGTGTATACTTGTAAGTCATCTCTTCCTATATATAGTATAAACCTGTGTGTCATCTGCTCCTGTAAATAGTATATACCTGTGTGTCATCTCCCCTGTATATAATATATATCCGTATGTCATCTTTTCCTGTATATAGAATATACCTATGTGTCATCTCCTCCTATATATAGTATATATCTGTGTGTCATCTCCTCCTGTATTAGACCGCGTTCACATGCTATTAGGTCAGTATTTTTACCTCAGTATTTGTAAGCTAAATAGGCAGCCTGATAAATCCCCAGCCAACAGGAAGCCCTCCCCCTGGCAGTATATATTACCTCACACATACACATAATATACAGGTCATGTAACTGACAGCTGCCGTATTTCCTATATGGTACATTTGTTGCTCTTGTAGTTTGTCTGCTTGTTAATCAGATTTTTATATTTGAAGGATAATACCAGACTTGTGTGTGTTTTAGGGCGAGTTTCATGTGTCAAGTTGTGTGTTGTGTTGTGTGTGGCGACATGCATGTAGGGACTTTTGTGAGTTGTTTTGCTTGGCGACATGCGTGTAGCAACTTGTTGTGTGCAGCAAGTTTTGTGCATGGCGAGTTTTGCGCATAGTGAGTTTTATGTGTGGTGCACTTTGAGTATGTGCAAGTTTTGTGTGAGGCAACTTTTGCATGTGTTGCAACTTTTGTGCAGGTGGCAATTTTTCCACATGTGCAAGTTTTGCATGTGGCGAGTTTTCCATGAAGTGAGTTTTGCACATGTGGCTAGTTTTGCGTGAGCCTAGTTTTGCATGTGGCGAATTTTGCGCATGGCAAGTTTTGAGCGGTGACTTTTGTGGTTCGACTTTTATGTGGCAAGGTTGGTGTATGTGTGGTGAAATGTGTGCTGAGGGTGGTATATGTGTTCAATCATGTTGTAGTGTGTGGCGCATTTTGTGTGTGTGTTCATATCCCCATGTGTGGTGAGTATCCCATGTCGGGGCCCCACCTTAGCAGCTGTATGGTATATACTCTTTGGCACCATCCCTCTCATTCTTTAAGTCCCTCTTGTTCACATCTGGCAGCTGTCAATTTGCCTCCAACACAGTGCTAAATAATATAACTGCATTATAATTAGAGGATACAAACTTTGATGGGAGAGCTTCTTTAATATAATTGTCTTTAATATTATTATCCTTTTTATCCTTTCAACCTCTATCTCAGTCAGCAGTATATGGTGAGTTGATGATTTCTAATGCAGGATATTACTTTCTTTTCCTTCCATCTTCATATGTTGATTTGTATGTGGTGCAATTCTAAAGGCTTTAGGCTGGTTTCACAGTTGCGTTTCAAAACGCATGCGTTTAAAAAAAACGCATGGTGAAAAAATGCATGTAAACGCGTGCAAACGCTGCGTTTTTTTGACGCATGCGTTTTTGCATGTGGTGAAAAAAACACGGCGTTTTGACGCGTTTACATGCGTTTTTTCATGCGTTTGCGTTTTTACGGCATGCTGAGAAATGTGTGACAGCTGCCAATCATCAAAATAAAGTAAAAAACCCACTATAAACAGAAATAGTTAGGGTTAGGGTTATGGTTAGGGGTAGGGATCATAACCCTAACCCTAACCCTAAAGGGATCCTAACCCTAGCCCTAACCCTACCCCTAACCTTAAGCCTAAAGGGATCCTAACCCTAACCCTAAAGAGATTAGGGTTAGGGGTAGGGTTAGGGTTAGGGTTAGGATCCCTTTAGGGTTAGGGGTAGGGTTAGGATCCCTTTAGGTTTAGGGTTAGGGGTAGGGTTAGGGTTAGGATCCCTTTAGGGTTAGGGTTAGGGGTAGGGTTAGGGTTAGGATCCCTTTAGGGTTAGGGTTAGGGTTGGGATCCCTTTAGGGTTAGGGTTAGGGGTAGGGTTAGGGTTAGGCTTAGGATCCCTTTAGGGTTAGGGTTAGGGTTTGGATCCCTTTATCACCTTTATGGTGGGGGGTGGCATATCAGTGTGTTTTCAGTTTTTTTTTATAAAAACGCATGCGTTTTTAATGCAAACAAACGCATGTGCTTAAAAACGCATGCGTTTACATAGACATCAATAGGTTTTTCGTGGCAAAAAAAACGCTGCAAAAATTGCTACATGTTGCATTTCTGCAAATGAACGCATGCAGAAAAAAAACGCATGTGTTCATAAATGCGACCAAACGCGTATACAAAAAAACGCATGCGTTTTTAATGTTAAAGATAGGGAAAAAACGCATGCTTTTTTTGCGGTAAAAACGCTGCAGATGAAAACGCAAGTGTGAAACCAGCCTAATTCCCTTTTTTACAAGTATTTGCCTGTGTTGACTGGCAGGTGGTTGAGATTTACATTGTTTATCAAGCATACTTATGCAGAAACGATATCTGAATGTGTATTTCTGGGCCTTTTTCTATCAGCAAAGGAATTAATTTTCCCTAAAAGGAAACATCTACCTCTTATTACATTTTGTATTGATGATTTTATGCATATTTATATCAGCAGAAGCTTTGTTTTTTCTGATGCAAAACTCCAAATCCCTTGCTTACATATAGATGACTGAGTTCAGTGCAGTCAGTGCCTAATACACCCCTGGTGTAGGTTGCAGGTAGTTTTAGTTTGTCTTCCATGGCTCGTAAAATAAGGTGACATCATTGTAATAAGCCATTTTGTGGTAAGAAAATAAGAAATTACAAATATATTATACATACTGTATTTGGTATCACCAGGCTCAAAAGGACCCAAACTATAAAATGAGAAAGCTACTTATCGCAGCCAATAAACATCACACAATAAAAACAGAATAGAGATTTTATGATATTTTTCACTTAAAAAATGTAATAAGAAGATGTGTAAAAGTCCCAAGAACCAAAAGGTGGGCCAATAAAGTCTACAATTTTCCAAACAAAAAACAAGACATCACACAACCAGGTCACTAAAAAAACTAAAAAAACAAAATATATACTTATCAGATATCACTATGTCCATGACACCCCAAGCTATAAAATAAGCATGTTATCTATACTAGGTGAATGTAAAAATAAGGCAAAAGTCCCAATATTGTATAACTTTGTCTAAAAGAATGGAATAACAACACATATAGACAAAAATATGCATTAATCCCTCTAAAAAAAAAAAGAAAATACAAAGGTTATGTCTCCCAGAATATGGCAACACATTGATAAGGATATTAATATGTGCAAACATTTGAAAAAATAAACAACATATAAATGTGGTGTCATCTTAATCATATTGCCCTAGAGAATAAAGTTGAAGTATCGATTATACCACAAAGTCAACAAAAAAGCCTAATTGTGAATAAAATAATGCATATTTACGTATTGCTATCTGTCACACATTAATTTATTGAAAACACTATTAGCGTCTAAATAGTCACATCTAATAGTACTAACATCAAAATACGGGGACTCAGCAAATGTAGTAAGGCAATAAAACATTTCAGCAAAATTTGAGCTTGAAATGGCACTCTTTCCTTCTAAATCATGAGATGTGCTCAAACATTGGTATACAGCCACATATAAAGTAATTCCATAAAGAGAAGACATCACATTGCATAAAAAATGTTGGGTCATTTTTCTCATATTGTTTCTTTTCACAATGAAAAACTTGGGTCTAGATGTACATTTTAATGTAAAAAAATAAATACATGTGTAAGTTACTTGTTCCACTTTTAGTTAGATCATGTGAAGCACTTGTAAGGATATTAAACTTACCAAATGCTATTTTCAATATTTGCAGAAGCACATTTTTTTAAAGCGCAGTAATTCTTGGGGAGTTTTTAATATATACTGTATATATATATATATATATATATATATATATATATATAGTAGAGGTTTGAACTCACTCAGCTGCGGTTGAGGTAGGCACAGGAAGAGGTATATTTGCAATGTCCAGGCAAGTTTATTTAAACTGCATAAACCGCTCCGGATAGCAAAACAAAAGAACAGCTATTACTGGCACAAAGTGAAAGCATAAAGTAAAAAGTCCATGCAACATATAGCTGGTCTGCCCACTCAGGATTGTGTCCGGTTCTTTAGGCCTTAGCACAGACCACCACACAGGAGATCCACACCCCTCCAGCTCCAGACAGACAGTGAATGAGAGACTCGGCCTCCATTTTATCTGCTAATCCACTCCTCTGGCGTTGGCATATGTGAGCAGTCACTCTAAACCCATCTCCTATGACTGCTCCTAAAACGCGGCCTCATAAGTCTCTCAGCACTATATGTGTTGGAGCATACTTCTGAGCTCACATCACCGCAGCTAATAGTTGCGAAGACACATATATCACCTCAAGGACTAATCGAGCGGCCATCTTACTACAGTATATATATATATATAACACTTTACATGGAGTAATGGAATAATCTTTTCTTTCAATATAGACCAATAAAAGAGGGTAGGTAAACCTAAGAGTACATAAGCCTTAAATAACACCTTGCTAAGTGTCGAGATCCCACCTTTGCACAGGGGGAATCACGAATCATCTCCGCTGTGGTCTCCCATTCTTCTCCAGCCGCAGTGGAGCCTGCTCAGCAGAGACGTCGGTCCCAGCGTCTAGCTCAGGCTGATACTGGACGACTGGTCACTGCTGCCCGTCCAGGCTCTGTCTTTGTAGCCAGCAATGTTCAGCAGCGAGCAGGTCTTTCTGGGATTAAGTCCTGCTTTTCTCATACTGAGCATGCCCACGGGATGACCTCCCAGTTGAGGTCGGGGGGTCACATGGTCAGGTCCTGTTGCGGCTCCTATTGGTCCATCTGGAAGGTCTTGTAGCACTGCTGCTATAAAAGGTATGCATGGCCCCTCGGCCATGCGCTAGTGTACATTTGAAAATGTGTATGTGTTGATGAGTGCAAGTCGTTCTTTAAACATCCCCTCCCTTGTGTATGACTGCTCGCGTAAGGTGGATGTCTGCTATCTAGCGCCTGGCTGAGCTATCAGCACAATAACACACAAAACAGCATCTTATTGCTGTGACCGCCAGTGTGGCACCGTGCGTTATTAGAACGCTTTCCTTACCCAAGTCTGGGTGGTTAGTGGCGTCTGCCAGAGTGGCACAGCACGCACTCTTGTGCATTTAAGTTACTTTCTCAGTTACTCTGATACCCCAATTGTGGTGTCGAGCACAAGAGGTCTACACGAACTCTAATCCTGTGTCCTGGGATAGAGTTCTGTGATTCCTTGCTTACGCTCTTTGTGTGGTACCACGGCCCTGTGACGCAACAGGGTTTGCTTCCTTCATACAGGGTGAAGTTAACCCATGTGTGTATCCACATTGTACCGCCACATAGTCCGTCATTACTCAGTAGCACGTTCCATCTCTGCACAGTAGACCCTGGGCTGCGAACGCACCTCATACCTTCTCTCTAATTATTTGGTGCGCTCCGCTAGCCCTAACACACCTTTATTTTAGTTAATAAATTACACAAACATGATGTAAAACTGCATGCAAAAACAGAGTCTATCAAGCAATGCTGCAGGGATCAGAAAAAAGTGACATTACACAATACTAGATTGCTGTAGGGAGATGTGGCTCTTTAGTTATTACAAAGTACTAGAGTGAGTCAGTGAAAAGCACATATTATAGTTAAATAAATAAGTAAACTTACAAGTAAGATTTGTGGCAGGGATCAACTACCCACCTGGCCCCATGCGCCAGTGAGGGCAGTAATGCCCTAATGGTGGCCCTGTCCATGCATGCCACTCTTCTACACTGTATGCCGTATTGAATCATAGGAAGCAATCATCCTGGTTTGGCTATTTACATCTTTAGCTGAGTTAATTGAACTTGCATGTTGGTTTTCTTCAAACCTTTTTCTCAAAGTCTGTCCTGTTTAGGTGGTCGGGCTCCATGTCTCTGTAAGAATGTTGCAGTTCCATCTCTGTTAATTTTTTTTTCACTTTTGCTACAGTATTCAGACTGATAGGTAAAGCCTTGCTGAGTTTCTTGCAATCTCTACCTTTTTTTGGAAAACAAATATTTTAATATTTTAATTCTCAAGTCTTGTCCCATTTTTCTTCCATGTGGGGCAATAGCTGCTATTATAACATGGGAAGGGTTTTTCTATGTGAAGTAAAGCTCTTTTGGAGTTAACTTTCTGACGAACACCTGTTTAATAAACAATTTGACTTGCCTGTGGCTGAGTTCTTGTTAATTAGAATTTTATAATCTAAACTTAAGCTTTGTTCCTCAGATTTTCATTGGGGTGTACTCATTTTTACAAAATTGTCTTGGAAGAATTTGGATGTAAAAAATATTAAATCTTTTCTGCAATCAACGACTGACACGTAAGGGCTTATTATGTAGTACAGTATCCCTTAAAATGTCAATTATTAAAGAAAACTAAAGGTTTGGTGACAAATCTATTAAATATAGATATATTTATAATATAACGCTGGGAGCGTCACTCTGTCGGAAGCCTTTATAGACTGCGCAAGTGCAAGCGCCGGTGCAGTCTGGACCCCACAGAGTGACGCAGCCCAGGAGATCGCGGTATGCGTAAGCACTGAACGCACACCACAATCTCCAACGGAGAAGCAGGGACGTGCCAGGAGTGTGAGTATGCTATATTCACCTGTCCCGTTCCAGCGCTGAGTGCCGCTCCGTCTTCCTGGTCCTGTGCCTGTGATGTTCAGTTCAGAGGGAACGATGACGCACTTAATGCGTGCCGCCCTCTGACTGAACAGTCACAGCCAGAGGACCCGGAAAAAGCGGCACGCAGCTCTGAAACGGGACAGGTGACTATAGCAAGTGTCGGGTGCCTGGGCTAGCGGCGACTACGGCACCTGACCCCCACAGCACGCCGCTGTCCCTGCCTGCTCAGGACCCCCAGCACTCGGCGCCCAGCGATGATAGATGAGTATGTTATTTTTTTTATATATCGCAGCAGCATACGGGGCATATAATACTATGGAGCATCTTATGGGGGCCATCAACATTTATGGAGCAGTATACGGGGCATATACTATGGAGCATCTTATGGGGGCCATCAAACATAATGGAGCAGCATATGAGGCATGTACTATGGAGCATCTTATGGGGGGCCATCAACCATAATGGTGCAGCATACGGGGCATATACTATGGAGCATCTTATGGGGGCCATCAAACATAATGGAGCAGCATATGAGGCATGTACTATGGAGCATCTTATGGGGGGCCATCAACCATAATGGTGCAGCATATGGGGCATATACTATGGAGCATATTATGGGGGCCATCAACCATAATCGAGCAGCATACGGGGCATATACTATGGAGCATCTTATGGGGGCCATCAACCATAATGGAGCAGCATATGAGGCATATACTATGGTGCATCTTATGGGGGCCATCAACCATAATGGAGCATCTTATGGGGGCCGTCAACCATAATGGTGCAGCATATGAGGCATATACTATGTAGCATCTTATGGGGGCCATCTACTATAATGGAGCAGCATATGAGGCATATACTATGGAGCATCTTATGGGGGCCATCAACCATAATGGTGCAGCATACGGGGCATATACTATGGAGCATCTTATTGGGGCCATCAACCATAATGCAGCAGCATATGAGGCATATACTATGGAGCATCTTATGGGGGCCATCAACCATAATGGAGCAGCATATGAGGCATATACTATGGAGCATCTTATGGGGGCCATCAATCTTTATGGAGCAGCGTATGGGGCATATGGATGGGAGCAGCAAATTACAGAACGGTGGCGCAGGATGGGAGCAGCACATGACAGGATGGGGGGGCAGGATGGGAGCAGCACATGACAGGAATGGGACGCAGGATGATAGCAGCACATGACAGGATGGGGGCGCAGGATGGGAGCAGCAAATGACAGGATGGGGGCGCAAGATGGTAGCAGCACATGACAAGATTAAGGCGCAGGATGGAAGCAACACATACCAGGATGGAGACCATATACCAATATTAATGCTCGCCACCTGGGCATAGAACGGGTTCAATAGCTAATATATATATAGTCCTGTAAAAAACATGTAAGCCTTGAAAGTTTCTGAAAGTTCTGTGAAGACCTTAAAGCTTATAACATTAATTAACATAACATAATGTACAAACTATCAAAAAACAGTCTCAGCACCAATAGGATACATAAAGATGTTTCTAAACTAGACTGCTCAAAGTACACATGTCCGATAAGAATATTCCAGCCTAAAACAAAAGTTATGTTTCTACTGTTCTGATGATTAAAAATATAAATAAATTTTTATGAAATGGAGATCAAAGTCTAGTTGCTATATATTCACTCTACAGATGCCAAATTTTAATTTTAAGGAAGTGTGGTGTATCTAGTTTTCTGTTTGTGTCCCACTTTTAGTGACCTGTATAAATATTTATGACTATTTTTTTAACAAAAATATGTATTTTGATTGCAAAATTGCTTGAAAGTACCCTAGTACTGTCTTTTTTCGGCCTTACTGTCTTTTTTCGGCCTTACTAACTAAGTTACTATGATGGCGAACTCAGTCGAGGGGTTCAAGAGAGGCCTGGATGTCTTCCTGGAGCAGAACAATATTGTATCATACAATTAGGTTCTGTAGAAGGACGTAGATCTGGGGATTTATTATGATGGAATATAGGCTGAACTGGATGGACAAATGTCTTTTTTCGGCCTTACTAACTATGTTACTATGTTACTATGTTACCTATGTGTTTACAATGCTAAGTGGAATTTTTACAGATTTTCAGGTGTGTATTTTTGCCATCTAACCACCTTTTCTATGATCTGGGACCTACAACGGCAAGAAACAAGGTAAAAATGTTTTGAACATTTGAACGTTTACATTCAGGCTCCATATCTCACTATCTACTACTGCTTTGAGCATGAGACTAACAGAGGGAATAGAATACACCGCACTCTCTATATATTTATGATGCAATAATAGTGAAAATTTATTAAGGACATTAAACATAGGATTCCAAAGGATGAAAGCGACCAGAAGTTAAAATGACATTTTGGCTCTTCCTGAGCCTTAATCATATAATTGCTTGGTACAAGATAGATGGAGAGTAGAGGGAAGTCACTTGAGGTTGGTGAGTAAACTCCACATCAGCATTATTATAGTATGCCTATGTTGTATATAGTCCCAAGTGTAGGATCTTGCTAATGTGTCAGATGAGCGGCGCTCCCGTCCTTAATAAATTTTCACTATTATTGCATCATAAATATATAGAGGTGCAGTGTATTGTACTCCCTCTGTTAGTTTGGGACTTTTACAGTCAGTTACACCTGCACCTCGCTCCTGTAGAATACCGATTGCACGCCAATTACTTTCTATATTTGAACATGAGACTAACATCATTTTGTACACAATCATCTTGTCTATCTCTTACATAAATTTGACTTGCAACTATTTTGCATATAATTAGTTATGCAAATTTTTGTTATTCTAGTCATGTCACTACATTGCTACTGTTTTGCGCCTGGTGTCAAAAAAATAGTTTTTCTTCCTCCATACTACAAATTACAACCTCTTCTCACATTCCCTAATAGCTCAGTATATTATTAGCTTGATTTCCAAATGAAAGGTCACTGGTTTGTATTGAGGAGCAGCCATGAAGACGTTTTTCCAAGAAAAGAGAAACAATATCATCCAGCTCATCAATAACGTTCTCTCAGCCCAGAAAATTGCCAAACTGCATTACATTAGTGCCAAGACAGAAGAATAGGAAATAAAGTCTGTCCATCCATTCAAAAGCCAAAAGATAGACTTCCAGGCAAAGTATCAGAGTCAACAAGTTAGGTCATCACAAGATTAGTTCTGGCATGACAAACATGGCAATGGAAGTGGCTCATATGCTTCATAATAGTGAGATCCAAGACATCCATGAAAGCACAGTGCAACAAGTCTGCAGTGGTGGCCCAAAAAAGGTGAAGAAGCCTTGCCTTCAATATCGTCATAAGAAATGTCAACTTGAGTTTGCAAAAAAGAATGAAAAGTGGACAGCAGAAGATTGGAAACAGGAGATTTGAAGAGATGAGTCAGTAGACTAGGCACTAGGGTTGTGAAACCCGACTCAATCCTAGTGTGGGATCGGCCATGAAGTCGGCGATCAGCGCGCCAAAGTTGCGTTTTGTATTACGCTTTCAGCACCATTTCTGATCCAATGAAGGTGGACGCAGAGTGTGGGCAGCGTGATGACATAGGTCTCGGTCCCCACCATCTTAGAGAAGGGCATGACAGTGATTGGCTTGCTTTCTGCAGCGTCACAGGGGCTAAACAGAGACGTGCACGCCGACCGCCATCTTACTTCTGCCGATCTTAGCGTAGGGAGAGGTTGCTGCAGCTGCATCAGAAGAAGGGATATAGTTAGGGAGGGAAGATAAACCCCAAAACTGCTTGAGCTCTAGCGATTTCCACTATCCAACACCACCTTTTCTTTGCAGGGACAGTGGAGTTTATATTTTTGTGCATCAGCGCTGTAGCTTATTAGGCTGCCTTATAAGGCTCACTGATAGCTGCATTGCTGTTTTCATGCAGCTGTGCAAACCAACTGCTTTTTTAAAAGCAAAAATCCTGTTGCTCCTTTCTGCACAGTTCTCTTGTTTATTTGGCTACACTTTTGTGTGCAGCAGTCCTTTTTATTGCTACCATACTTGTCCTGAGATCATTGTAGGGAGATTGAAATTGTACTACAGCCTATGTATTTTTTTAAATATCTTCCAGCCACGTTCTGCCACTTACATTGTGTAGTGTAATACACTGGGCCTGAGTTTTGTTGCAGTCTCCCCCCAAAAATGGAGATTTAAATTGGCACTAAGTGGATCTACGTCACAGTTCTGTTAGTTTGCCGTACATCTTCCAGCCACGTTCTGCCACTTACATTGTGTAGTAAGTGGCACAGGGCCTGAGTTTGTTTGCAGTTTCCCCCCCAAAAAAGGGAGATTTAAATTGGGACCAAGTGAATCTACGTCACAGTTCTGTTAGTTTGTCGTACATCTTCCAGCCACGTTCTGCCACTTACATTGTGTAGTGTAATACACTGCGCTTGAGTTTTGTTGCAGTCTCCCCCCCAAAAAAGGGAGATTTAAATTGGCACTAAGTGGATCTACGTCACAGTTCTGTTAGTTTGTCATATATCTTCCTGCCACGTTCTTCCACATACATTGTGTAGTGTAATACACTGGGCCTGAGTTTTGTTGCAGTCTTCCCCCCAAAAAAGGGAGATTTAAATTGGCACTAAGTTGATCTACGTCAGTTCTGTTAGTTTGTCGTATATATCAGCCAGCCATGTTCTTCCACTTACATTGTGTAGTGTAATACACTATGCCTGAGTTTTGCTGCAGTCTCCCCCCAAAAAAAGGGAGATTTAAATTATCCATACATTTATATACACCTTCTACCTTGTTTCACAGTACCATAAAATGGTTGTTATTTTGGTTAGATTTTTCCAAAAATGAGGAAGACTGGTGGAAGAGGCCGTGGGCGGTCATTGCCAGCTGGTACTGATGGTGGTGGTGGTGGTGGAGGATCTGGTGGTAGTGGGAAAAGCAAAATAGCACCAAAGGCTCGAGGTGTTGAGCCAGCGTCATCGTCTGGCTACACAAGGTCTTGAAGGCTCCCTTATCTGGGAGTAGGAAAACAGCTTTTAAAGCCGGAGCAGCAGGAAAAAGTTGGGGGAAGAGGGTGCCGCTGCCAGTAGCTCAGAAGCGGAGGAGGATGATCCGCAGCAGCCATCTACATCGCAACTGCTTTCATCTGGCAGGCCCGTATCTGGCCAAAAATGTTTGTCAAAACCAAAAACAGTTTTAGGACAGCGTGGCCATCCGGTGAAAGTAGCACAGCGTGCAATGCCTGAAAAGGTAATCCATAGTAGGAAGAGTGCAGTGTGGGAATTTTTTAACCAAGATCCGAATGAGCAGTGCAAAGTTATCTGTAAGAAGTGCTCAAAGACCTTTAGCAGAGGGTAGAATCTCCTACATTTAAATACAACGTGCATGCGTAGACATTTAACCAGTATGCATTTGCAAGCCTGGACTAACTACCAAACGTCCAGTACCGTTGGTGCACCTGCTCAGAATGAAGGTAGTCAGAAATGCTACATTGCTTCCCTCAAAGTAAGCCCACCGGTTAGGACACCACCAGCAGCAAATGTGGAGGTATTGTCACAAGGCCAAAGCAGTCAGGGAATCACAAGGTTCTTGGTAGGAAACACTGTAGGTAGGCCAACATCAAGAATACCATCACCAACCCTCTCTCAATCTGCCATGTCCACCACCACCACCACTAGTTCCACCATATGCAGCTCTCCAGTCCAGCTCACCCTACCAGAGACTATCGCTAGGAAAAGAAAGTACTCATCCTGTCATCCGCGTACACAGGGTCTGAATGCTCACATTGCTAGACTAATCTCGTTAGAGATGATGCCCTACTGGTTGGTTGAAAGCGAAGCTTTCAGAGCCCTGATGGCCTACACAGTACCACACTATGACCTACCCAGTTGACACTTCTTTGCGAGAAAAGCCATCCCAGCCCTCCACCAGCATATCAAAGACCGCATTGTCCATGCACTGAGGCAATCAGTCAGTAGCAAGGTGCACCTCACAACAGATGCATGGACCAGTAGGCATGGCCAGGGAAGTTACGTGTCCATCATGGCGCCCTGGGTTAATGTGGTGGATGCAGGGTCCACAGTGGACAGCCATAGTGGGACAGTTCTGTCTAGCCCCCAGTCTAGGAAACGGTTTGCTGTAGGCGTTCGCCACCCCTTCTCCTCCTCCTCCTTCTCCTCCAGAAGTGAAAGCTCATCCACAGAGCGCAGTCTCACGACCACTCCATCCGCAGCTGCCAGTGTTGCACACGAGGTGTCCCATTATGGAACAGCTAGTGGTAAGCATCAGCAGGCTGTGCTACAAATGAAGTGTTTGGGTGACAACAGACACACCATGGAGGTACTGGCCGAGTACTTGCAGCAAGAAACTCAGTCATGGCTGGGCAGTGTACATCTTGAGGCAGGCAAGGTAGTCAGTGATAATGGAAGGAATTTTATGGCTGCCATAGCCCTTTCAGTACTAAAACACATACCACCTGGCCTGGCTCACACCTTGAACCTGGTGGCGCAGTGCTTCCTGAAAAATTATCTGGAGTTACCAGCCCTGCTCCTGAAGGTGCGAAGACTTTGCTCGCACATCCGCCAGTCGCCCGTACACTCCAGCCGTATGCAGAACCATCAGCGATCGCTAAATCTTCCCCAGCACCACCTAATAATCGATGTTGCAACAAGGTGGAACTCCACACTGTGCATGCTTCAGAGGCTGTGAGAACAGAGACATGCTGTCATTTATTTGTGGGAGGATACACATACACGGGAAGGCAGTTGGATGGCAGACATGGAGTTGTCTGGTGTGCAGTGGTCGAAGCTCCAAGACCTCTGTCAAGTCCTTCAGTGTTTTGAGGAATGCACACAGCTGGTAAGTGCAGACGACGCCATCATAAGCATGAGCATCCCACTAATGCGTCTGCTGATGCAAAGTTTGACGCACATCAAAGAGCAGGCATCTGCAGCCAAGGAGGAGGGAAGCCTTGATGACAGTTAGCCATTGTCAGGGAACTCTCCTGGACGAGGTGGCAGACGAAGAGGAGGACGAGGAGGAGGATGATGGGGATGAATATTTATGGGAGGAGGATGCTTCTCAGGGGGCAATAGAAACTGGTAGCGTTGCAAGGTCAGGTACAGGGTTTTTGTGGGACACAAGTGATGTTGATTTGCAAGAAAGTGCTCCTCAATCCAGCACAAGCAGTGAATTGACACCTGGAACATTGGCCCACATGGCAGAGTATGCCTTGCGCATCCTAAAAAGAGACCCCCTCATTATCAAAATGATGACCGATGATGATTACTGGTTGGCCTGCCTTCTGAATCCACGATACAAAGGAAAATTACAAAATATCATGCCACATGAGAACCTTGAGCAAATATTGGCTATCAAACAAGCAACTCTTGTAGACCGTTCGGTTCAGGCATTCCCAGCACACAGCGGCGGTGATGGTTCTCACACGAGCTGTAGGGGGCAAAATGGCAGAGGTGTTAGAGGTGCACAAATCCGAAGTGGCATTGGACAGAGGGGTTTTATGACCAGGTTGTGGAGTCATTTCCCAATGACCGCAGACACAACAGGTACTGCTGCATCAATTCAAAGTGACAGGAGACAGCATTTGTCCAGTATGATTACCAACTATTTTTTCTCCCTTATCGATGTTCTACCTCACAGGTCATTCCCCTTTGATTACTGGGCATCTAAAATAGGCACCTGGCCTGAATTGGCAGAATATGCATTACAGGAGCTCGCTTGCCCAGCTGCTAGTGTGCTATCAGAAAGAGTCTTCAGTGCTGCTGGTTCAATACTGACCGAAAAAAGGACACGTCTGGCTACCCGAAATATTGATGATCCAACCTTCATTAAAATGAACCCATCATGGATTTCAAATTATTTTGCCCCACCTTCCCCTGCTGACATGTAGCTTGCCTGAAAAATGTCTTGGTTTTGGCCTCCTCTTACTTACTGCTCCAATTTCCTCCATTTGCAGCTGCTTAATGTCCACCATAGGCCATTTTTATACCTCCCTAAATGGGCTGACTCCCCCCACAGGGACGTGGTCACCACTTGGCGCAAGCACCCGTGCGACAGGTGGATGAGCCCACTCTTGTGCGACGGCACTGGCACAGAGTCCCTCATAGTACAATGAAGTGTCTCTGACGGTGGTGGTGCACAACCAATGTCAGACACACCGTCGTAATATGAGGGGCCCTGTGCCAGTACCGCCGCCCATGAGAGAGTGTTCCCCCAGCTCAAACAGTGCTCTACCACTTACAAAACTTACCTCTCCCTGCTCCACCACTGTGTAGTCTGTGCTGTTAAATTCTTCAATGCCACTGCCAATACAAATTTGTTGAAATGATAGATGATAGTAAAAATATACAGGGGCCCTGGCCTCCATTTAGACCAGTTAATACTTTGCACCAACTACCACTGTCTGCTACTCAGCAGAGGAGCCAACCCCTGTGCCTAGCTATGCCACCACTTTATTTATGAACAATTTTTTGGCAGACATTTAGCCCACTTTATTATTTTGGCCTACTAACTGTGTCAGCCACTTATTACAGTTGTCCTCCACTGAACAAAGCTATGCTGCCTGTGCACTCCTGTTACCAATTTTGAACTGCATTTAGCCTAATTTTTTATTTTAGGCCTACTAAGTCTGTCTGAGCCACTCATTACAGTTGTCCTCCACTGAACAAAGCAATGCCGCCTGTGTACTCCTGTTACCAATTTTGAACTGCATTTAACCTACTTACTTATTTGGGCCTAGTAACTGTGTCAGCCTCTCATTACAGTTGTCCTTCACTGAACAAAGCTATGCCGCCTGTGTACTCCTCTTACCAATTTTGAACTACATTTAGCCTACTTTATTATTTGGGCCTATATCTGTGTTTCCTAATCATCCTGCCCATTGCCCAGCCACTGCTAGATGAGTCTGCTGGTACATTGACCCAGACCACTACATTCCCCTTGCACTCTACATAGCCAGAATCTGACCCTACTGAAAGTCAGGTTCCCCTTCCCACTTACTATACCACCTTACACGGGGACAAAGAGGAAGGTGCAGATGAAAGTGCAGGTCCCTTCAGCAGGTGGGGGGCATACTTGTTGGCACTGGCACAGGGCCCCTCATAGTACGCAAATGTGTCTCTGGCAGTGGGAGGCACCGCCCACCGTCAAACACACCGCCGTACTATGAGGGGCCCTGTGCCAGTGCCAACTAGTTCGCCCCCTGCTTGCTCAGGATCACAGCACTTGCAAAGTTGAAATACTTACCTCTCTCTGCTCCACGGCCATGACGTATTCCGCGTTTCCTGGGCCCACGAAAATCTTGAGCCAGCCCTACTCCCCTACAACTTTAGCCAAATGAGCCCCTGTTTTCAATGCCTAACTATTATTATAAAGTAAATTAAGATTGACAAGCTTCAGTAATACGAATTGATGCTTTTGGCATTAAAATGGGCACTGTAGGTGTTTTCCTGTCCTCCACTCACTGCCGACTTTGATTCCCCATTGACTTGCATTGGGTTTCGTGTTTCGGTCGGCCCCCGACTTTTTGCAATAATCGGCCGATTTCACCAGAACCTACTTTTGAGAAAGTCGGGTTTCGCGAAACCCGACTCGATCCTAAAAAAAAGTAAAAGTCGCTCATCTCTACTAGGCACTGATGGTTGCAAATGGGTCTGAAAGAAGGAAAAATGGGCTAATATATGGAGAAATTGAAGGAAGTAATGGAGGATGCTTAGTAATATGCCTAGCCATAAATGTTGGAAATTTGATCAGGATTGATGGTGGTCTCAATGCTAAACAATATGTGAGTATCCTTCAAGATGAGATACTTTGTACACTCGATTACTATGGGTACGAAAAAGATGACATAGTGTTCCAGCAGGATATCTACCTGAAGTATAGGTTGAGATTTGAGAAGAAATGGTTCAATTCAATGACAATGAAGAAGAGGTGCTGGAATGGCCGACATACTCCGTGTTGTGAATTCTGTGATCAAGCTCCCTCCTGTGGTCACGAGTGGTACTGCGGCTTCTGAGTTTCCTTCCTCAGGTGATGAGGTTAAGTCATTAGGTGCTGCTCTATTTAACTCCACCTAGTGCTTTGATCCTGGCCTCCAGTCAATGTTCTAGTATTGGTCTTGCTTCCTCCTGGATAGTTCCTGTGGCCTGTCTGCTCAGCATAAGCTAAGTTCTGCTTGTGTTACTTTTTGCTATATTTTCTGTCCGGCTTGCTTTTTTGGTTTTCCTTGCTTGCTGGAAGCTCTGAGACGCAGAGGGAGCACCTCCATACCGTTAGTCGGTGCGGAGGGTCTTTTTGCCCCTCTGCGTGGTTGTTTGTAGGTTTTTGTGTTGACCGCAAAGCTATCTTTCCTATCCTCGGTCTATTCAGTAAGTCGGGCCTCACTTTGCTAAATCTATTTCATCTCTGTGTTTGTATTTTCATCTTAACTCACAGTCATTATATGTGGGGGGCTGCCTTTTCCTTTGGGGAATTTCTCTGAGGCAAGGTAGGCTTATTTTTCTATCTTCAGGTCTAGCTAGTTTCTCAGGCTGTGCCGAGTTGCATAGGGAGCGTTAGGCGCAATCCACGGCTACCTCTAGTGTGGTTTGATAGGTTTAGGGATTGCGGTCAGCAGAGTTCCCACGTCTCAGAGCTCGTCCTATGTTTTGTGGTTTTTGTCAGGTCACTTGTGTGCTCTGAACTTCAAGGTCCATTGTGGTTCTGAATTACCTATTCATAACAGTACTGGAGGCCCAAAGTACTATGCTTCTCAATACAGGGAAAAAAGACGTTCTGAGACCATTTTTTTTTCTTTGCACTGTGTTTTGCCTTTTTTTTCCCCTAGACATTTGGGTGGTTCAGGACACAGGTGTTGTGATGGACATAAAAGGTCTGTCTTCATGTGTGGATCTTCTCAGTGCAAGAGTACAAAATATTCAAGACTTTGTGGCTCAGAATTCTATGTTAGAACCAAGAATTCCTATTCCTGATTTGTTTTCTGGAGATAGAGCTAAATTTCTGAGTTTCAAAAATAATTGCAAACTGTTTCTGGCAGACATTTAGCCCACTTTATTATTTTGGCCTACTAACTGTGTCAGCCACTTATTACAGTTGTCCTCCACTGAACAAAGCTATGCTGCCTGTGCACTCCTGTTACCAATTTTGAACTGCATTTAGCCTAATTTTTTATTTTAGGCCTACTAAGTCTGTCTGAGCCACTCATTACAGTTGTCCTCCACTGAACAAAGCAATGCCGCCTGTGTACTCCTGTTACCAATTTTGAACTGCATTTAACCTACTTACTTATTTGGGCCTAGTAACTGTGTCAGCCTCTCATTACAGTTGTCCTTCACTGAACAAAGCTATGCCGCCTGTGTACTCCTCTTACCAATTTTGAACTACATTTAGCCTACTTTATTATTTGGGCCTATATCTGTGTTTCCTAATCATCCTGCCCATTGCCCAGCCACTGCTAGATGAGTCTGCTGGTACATTGACCCAGACCACTACATTCCCCTTGCACTCTACATAGCCAGAATCTGACCCTACTGAAAGTCAGGTTCCCCTTCCCACTTACTATACCACCTTACACGGGGACAAAGAGGAAGGTGCAGATGAAAGTGCAGGTCCCTTCAGCAGGTGGGGGGCATACTTGTTGGCACTGGCACAGGGCCCCTCATAGTACGCAAATGTGTCTCTGGCAGTGGGAGGCACCGCCCACCGTCAAACACACCGCCGTACTATGAGGGGCCCTGTGCCAGTGCCAACTAGTTCGCCCCCTGCTTGCTCAGGATCACAGCACTTGCAAAGTTGAAATACTTACCTCTCTCTGCTCCACGGCCATGACGTATTCCGCGTTTCCTGGGCCCACGAAAATCTTGAGCCAGCCCTACTCCCCTACAACTTTAGCCAAATGAGCCCCTGTTTTCAATGCCTAACTATTATTATAAAGTAAATTAAGATTGACAAGCTTCAGTAATACGAATTGATGCTTTTGGCATTAAAATGGGCACTGTAGGTGTTTTCCTGTCCTCCACTCACTGCCGACTTTGATTCCCCATTGACTTGCATTGGGTTTCGTGTTTCGGTCGGCCCCCGACTTTTTGCAATAATCGGCCGATTTCACCAGAACCTACTTTTGAGAAAGTTGGGTTTCGCGAAACCCGACTCGATCCTAAAAAAAAGTAAAAGTCGCTCATCTCTACTAGGCACTGATGGTTGCAAATGGGTCTGAAAGAAGGAAAAATGGGCTAGTATATGGAGAAATTGAAGGAAGTAATGGAGGATGCTTAGTAATATGCCTAGCCATAAATGTTGGAAATTTGATCAGGATTGATGGTGGTCTCAATGCTAAACAATATGTGAGTATCCTTCAAGATGAGATACTTTGTACACTCGATTACTATGGGTACGAAAAAGATGACATAGTGTTCCAGCAGGATATCTACCTGAAGTATAGGTTGAGATTTGAGAAGAAATGGTTCAATTCAATGACAATGAAGAAGAGGTGCTGGAATGGCCGACATACTCCGTGTTGTGAATTCTGTGATCAAGCTCCCTCCTGTGGTCACGAGTGGTACTGCGGCTTCTGAGTTTCCTTCCTCAGGTGATGAGGTTAAGTCATTAGGTGCTGCTCTATTTAACTCCACCTAGTGCTTTGATCCTGGCCTCCAGTCAATGTTCTAGTATTGGTCTTGCTTCCTCCTGGATAGTTCCTGTGGCCTGTCTGCTCAGCATAAGCTAAGTTCTGCTTGTGTTACTTTTTGCTATATTTTCTGTCCGGCTTGCTTTTTTGGTTTTCCTTGCTTGCTGGAAGCTCTGAGACGCAGAGGGAGCACCTCCATACCGTTAGTCGGTGCGGAGGGTCTTTTTGCCCCTCTGCGTGGTTGTTTGTAGGTTTTTGTGTTGACCGCAAAGCTATCTTTCCTATCCTCGGTCTATTCAGTAAGTCGGGCCTCACTTTGCTAAATCTATTTCATCTCTGTGTTTGTATTTTCATCTTAACTCACAGTCATTATATGTGGGGGGCTGCCTTTTCCTTTGGGGAATTTCTCTGAGGCAAGGTAGGCTTATTTTTCTATCTTCAGGTCTAGCTAGTTTCTCAGGCTGTGCCGAGTTGCATAGGGAGCGTTAGGCGCAATCCACGGCTACCTCTAGTGTGGTTTGATAGGTTTAGGGATTGCGGTCAGCAGAGTTCCCACGTCTCAGAGCTCGTCCTATGTTTTGTGGTTTTTGTCAGGTCACTTGTGTGCTCTGAACTTCAAGGTCCATTGTGGTTCTGAATTATCTATTCATAACAGTACTGGAGGCCCAAAGTACTATGCTTCTCAATAGAGGGAAAAAAGACGTTCTGAGACCATTTTTTTTTCTTTGCACTGTGTTTTGCCTTTTTTTTCCCCTAGACATTTGGGTGGTTCAGGACACAGGTGTTGTGATGGACATAAAAGGTCTGTCTTCATGTGTGGATCTTCTCAGTGCAAGAGTACAAAATATTCAAGACTTTGTGGCTCAGAATTCTATGTTAGAACCAAGAATTCCTATTCCTGATTTGTTTTCTGGAGATAGAGCTAAATTTCTGAGTTTCAAAAATAATTGCAAACTGTTTCTGGCGTTGAAACCTCGCTCCTCTGGTGACCCAGTTCAACAAGTTAAGATCATTATTTCCTTATTACGTGGCGACCCTCAAGACTGGGCATTTTCCCTTGCGCCAGGAGATCCTGCATTATGTAATATTGATGCGTTTTTTCTGGCGCTCGGATTACTGTACGATGAACCTAATTCAGTGGATCAGGCAGAGAAAAATTTGCTGGCTCTGTGTCAGGGTCAGGATGAGATAGAGATTTATTGTCAGAAGTTTAGAAAGTGGTCTGTGCTCACTCAATGGAATGAATGTGCTTTGGCAGCAATCTTCAGAAAGGGTCTCTCTGAAGCCCTTAAGGATGTCATGGTGGGATTTCCTATGCCTGCTGGTCTGAATGAGTCTATGTCTTTGGCCATTCAGATCGGTCGACGCTTGCGTGAGCGTAAATCTGTGCACCATTTGGCGGTATTATCTGAGCATAAACCTGAGCCTATGCAGTGCGATAGAACTTTGACCAGAGCTGAAAGGCAAGAACACAGATGTCAGAATGGGCTGTGTTTCTACTGTGGTGATTCCACTCATGCTATCTCCGATTGTCCTAAGCGCACTAAGCGGTTCGCTAAGTCAGCCACCATTGGTACGGTACAGTCGAAATTTCTTTTGTCCGTTACTTTGATCTGCTCTTTGTCTTCCTATTCTGTCATGGCATTTGTGGATTCAGGCGCTGCCCTGAATTTGATGGACTTGGAGTTTGCTAGGCGCTGTGGGTTTGTCTTGGAGCCCTTGCAGTGTCTTATTCCATTGAGAGGAATTGATGCTACGCCTTTGGCCAAGAATAAGCCTCAGTATTGGACCCAGCTGACCATGTGCATGGCTCCTGCGCACCAGGAGGATATTCGCTTTCTGGTGTTGCATAATCTGCATGATGTGGTCGTGTTGGGGTTGCCATGGCTACAAGTCCATAACCCAGTATTAGATTGGAAATCAATGTCTGTGTCCAGCTGGGGTTGTCAGGGGGTACATGGTGATGTTCCATTTCTGTCTATCTCATCATCCACCCCTTCTGAGGTCCCAGAGTTCTTGTCTGATTACCGGGATGTATTCGATGAGCCCAAGTCCAATGCCCTACCTCCGCATAGGGATTGTGATTGTGCTATCGAGTTGATTCCTGGTAGTAAGTTTCCTAAGGGTCGACTGTTTAATTTATCTGTACCTGAGCACGCCGCTATGCGGAGTTACGTAAAAGAATCCTTGGAGAAGGGTCATATTCGGCCGTCGTCGTCGCCACTGGGAGCAGGGTTCTTTTTTTGTGGCCAAGAAGGATGGTTCGCTGAGACCTTGTATTGATTACCGCCTTCTAAATAAAATCACGGTCAAATTTCAGTACCCCTTGCCGCTGCTATCTGATTTGTTTGCTCGGATTAAGGGGGCTAGTTGGTTCACCAAGATAGATCTTCGTGGTGCATATAATCTTGTGCGTATTAAACGGGGCGATGAATGGAAAACTGCATTTAATACGCCCGAGGGCCATTTTGAGTACCTAGTTATGCCATTCGGACTTGCCAATGCTCCATCAGTATTTCAGTCCTTTATGCATGACATCTTCCGAGAGTACCTGGATAAATTCCTGATTGTATACTTGGATGATATTTTGGTCTTCTCGGATGATTGGGAGTCTCATGTGAAGCAGGTCAGAATGGTGTTCCAGGTCCTGCGTGCTAATTCTTTGTTTGTGAAGGGATCAAAGTGTCTCTTTGGTGTTCAGAAGGTTTCATTTTTGAGGTTCATTTTTTCCCCTTCTACCATCGAGATGGACCCTGTTAAGGTCCAGGCCATTTATGATTGGACTCAGCCGACATCTCTGAAGAGTCTGCAAAAGTTCCTTGGCTTTGCTAATTTTTATCGTCGTTTCATCTATAATTTTTCTAGTATTGCTAAACCATTGACCGATTTGACCAAGAAGGGTGCTGATGTGGTCAATTGGTCTTCTGCTGCTGTAGAAGCTTTTCAAGAGTTAAAGCGTCGTTTTTCTTCTGCCCCTGTGTTGTGACAACCAGATGTTTTGCTTCCGTTTCAGGTTGAGGTTGATGCTTCTGAAATTGGAGCGGGGGCTGTTTTGTCGCAAAGAGGTGCTGATTGCTCGGTGATGAAGCCATGCGCCTTCTTTTCCAGGAAGTTTTCACCTGCTGAGCGAAATTATGATGTTGGCAATCGAGAGTTGCTGGCCATGAAGTGGGCATTCGAGGAGTGGCGTCATTGGCTTGAAGGAGCTAAGCATCGCGTGGTGGTCTTGACTGATCACAAGAACTTGACTTATCTCGAGTCTGCCAAACGGTTGAATCCTAGACAGGCTCGTTGGTCGCTGTTTTTCTCCCGTTTTGACTTTGTGGTTTCGTACCTTCCGGGCTCTAAAAATGTGAAGGCGGATGCCCTGTCTAGGAGTTTTGTGCCCGACTCTCCGGGTTTGCCTGAGCCGGCGGGTATTCTCAAAGAGGGAGTAATTGTGTCTGCCATCTCCCCTGATTTGCGGCGGGTGCTGCAAAAATTTCAGGCTAATAAACCTGATCGTTGCCCAGCAGAGAAACTGTTTGTCCCTGATAGGTGGACGAATAAAGTTATCTCTGAGGTTCATTGTTCGGTGTTGGCTGGTCATCCTGGAATCTTTGGTACCAGAGATTTGGTGGCTAGATCCTTTTGGTGGCCATCTCTGTCGCGGGATGTGCGTTCTTTTGTGCAGTCCTGTGGGATTTGTGCTCGGGCTAAGCCCTGCTGTTCTCGTGCCAGTGGGTTGCTTTTGCCCTTGCCGATCCCGAAGAGGCCTTGGACACATATCTCTATGGATTTTTTTTCGGATCTCCCCGTTTCTCAAAAAATGTCGGTCATTTGGGTAGTTTGTGATTGCTTCTCTAAGATGATCCATTTGGTACCCTTGTCTAAATTACCTTCCTCCTCTGATTTGGTGCCATTGTTCTTCCAGCATGTGGTTCGTTTACATGGCATTCCAGAGAACATCGTTTCTGACAGAGGTTCCCAGTTTGTTTCGAGGTTTTGGCGAGCCTTTTGTGCTAGGATGGGCATTGATTTGTCTTTTTCCTTGGCTTTCCATCCTCAGACAAATGGCCAGACTGAACGAACCAATCAGACCTTGGAAACATATCTGAGATGTTTTGTTTCTGCTGATCAGGATGATTGGGTGTCCTTTTTGCCGTTGGCTGAGTTCGCTCTTAATAAGCGGGCCAGCTCGGCTATCTTGGTTTCACCGTTTTTCTGCAATTCTGGGTTCCATCCTCGTTTCTCTTCAGGGCAGGTTGAGTCTTCGGACTGTCCTGGTGTGGATACTGTGGTAGACAGGTTGCAGCGGATTTGGACTCATGTAGTGGATAAATTGACCTTGTCCCAGGAGAAGGCTCAAAGTTTCGCTAATCGCAGGCGCTGTGTGGGTCCCCGACTTCGTGTTGGGGATTTGGTTTGGTTGTCATCTCGTTATATTCCTATGAAGGTTTCCTCTCCTAAGTTTAAGCCTCGTTTCATTGGTCCGTATAGGATTTCTGAGGTTCTTAATCCTGTGTCTTCTCGTTTGACCCTTCCAGATTCTTTTTCCATCCATAACGTATTCCATAGGTCATTGTTGCGGAGATACGTGGCGCCTGTGGTTCCATCTGTTGATCCTCCTGCCCCGGTTTTGGTGGAGGGGGAGTTGGAGTATATAGTGGAGAAGATTTTGGATTCTCGTGTTTCGAGACGGAAACTCCAGTATCTGGTTAAGTGGAAGGGTTATGGTCAGGAAGATAATTCCTGGGTCTTTGCCTCTGATGTCCATGCTGCCGATCTTGTTCGTACCTTCCATATGGCTCATCCTGGTCGGCCTGGGGGCTCTGGTGAGGGTTCGGTGACCCCTCCTCAAGGAGGGGTACTGTTGTGAATTCTGTGATCAAGCTCCCTCCTGTGGTCACGAGTGGTACTGCGGCTTCTGAGTTTCCTTCCTCAGGTGATGAGGTTAAATCGTTAGGTGCTGCTCTATTTAACTCCACCTAGTGCTTTGATCCTGGCCTCCAGTCAATGTTCTAGTATTGGTCTTGCTTCTTCCTGGATCGTTCCTGTGGCCTGTCTGCTCAGCATAAGCTAAGTTCTGCTTGTGTTACTTTTTGCTATATTTTCTATCCAGCTTGCTTTTTTGGTTTTCCTTGCTTGCTGGAAGCTCTGAGACGCAGAGGGAGCACCTCCGTACCGTTAGTCGGTGCAGAGGGTCTTTTTGCCCCTCTGCGTGGTTGTAGGTTTTCGTGTTGACCGCAAAGCTATCTTTCCTATCCTCGGTCTATTCAGTAAGTCGGGCCTCACTTTGCTAAATCTATTTCATCTCTGTGTTTGTATTTTCATCTTAACTCACAGTCATTATATGTGGGGGGCTGCCTTTTCCTTTGGGGAATTTCTCTGAGGCAAGGTAGGCTTATTTTTCTATCTTCAGGTCTAGCTAGTTTCTCAGGCTGTGCCGAGTTGCCTAGGGAGCGTTAGGCGCAATCCACGGCTACCTCTAGTGTGGTTTGATAGGTTTAGGGATTGCGGTCAGCAGAGTTCCCACGTCTCAGAGCTCGTCCTATGTTTTGTGGTTTTTGTCAGGTCACTTGTGTGCTCTGAACTTCAAGGTCCATTGTGGTTCTGAATTACCTATTCATAACAACTCCCCAGATCTCAACCCAATCAAACACTTGTGGATAGAGGTGAAGAAAAAGCTGTATACATAACCAAGTGAGTCGACCAGTATGCATCAACTTTGGGAGCATATACAGTGGGTACGGAAAGTATTCAGACCCCTTTACATTTTTCACTCTTTGCTTCATTGCAGCCATTTGGTAAATTCAAAAAAGTTCATTTTTTCATGTTAATGTACACTCTGTACCCCATCTTGACTGAAAAAAACAGAAATGAAGAAATTTCTGCAAATTTAATAAAAAAGAAAAACTGAAATATCACATGGTCATAAGTATTCAGACCCTTTGCTCAGACACTCATATTTAAGTCACATGCTGTCCATTTCCTTGTGATCCTCCTTGAGATGTTTCTATTCCTTCACTAAAGGCCAGCTGTGTTTAATTAAACTAATAGTACTTGATTTGGAAAGGCTCACACCTGTCTTTATAAGACCTCACAGCTCACAGTGCATCTCAGACCAAATGAGAATCATGAGGTCAAATGAACTGGCCAAGGAGCTCAGAGACAAAATTGTGGCAAAGCACAGATCTGGCCAAGATTACAACAGAATTTCTGCAGTACTCAAGGTTCCTAAGAGCTCAGTGTCTTCCATAATCCTGAAATGGAAGAAGTTTGGGAACACCAGAAATCTTCCTAGACCTGGCCGTCCTGCCAAACTGAGCAATCAAAAAACAGCTAACATAGAAAAAACTCAGAAAAAATACATACCATGAGATACGGCCTTCCCAAAACCCTGTCTGATGACAAATGCACACTTAGCAGGATGCAGCAGGCCTCCACTGATAAAGGCTAGGAGCGGCACAGGTGCAAACTACTTGATAAAAACAGCCACCCCAACCAAACATTGCAGGGGTTGGCTGCCTAGCAGAAAAAATGCACATTGATATAACTCACATAGGACGCCAGTCACACTGATAGGTGCGGTGCACAGTGTCCGGTATGCAACCTATTAATGACGCCCCTTGTATTAACAGGCTGGCTGCCCAGCACTAGTGTTGAGCGATACCGTCCGATATTTGAAAGTATAGGATATAGGATAGGTGTGATATAAACCAATACCTCATATAATGTATGTGTTTATCATATGCATGCATTTTTTTGCACTATATCATATCCTTTTCTGCAGGATGTGGCAAGGCCTCTTTATGTTGGCTAGGTTTTTCTGGGGTGTCTGTCACTGTGTGCTGCATTTTTTAGTGCTGGGTAGTGTTGAGCATTCCGATACCGCAAGTATCGTGTATCGGCCGATATTTGCGGTATCGGAATTCCGATACCGAGTTCCGATATTTTTGTGATATCGGGAATCGGTATCGGGATTAAGATTAATGTGTAAAATAAAGAATAAAAAAAAAAAATATTGATATACTTACCCTCTGACGCGCCCTGGTCGTCACTGCTGCAACCGCCTTGCTTTCGTTCCGAAGAATGAGGGCGTAAAGGGCCTTCGATGATGTCGCGGCTTGTGATTGGTCGCTGAGCGGTCATGTGACCGTTCACGGGACCAATCACAAGCCGTGACGTCATCGAAGGTCATTAACGCGCTCATTCCTAGGAATTCCTTGTAGTATAGCAAAAAAAGGGGGGTAATAAACCACTCAAACTGAACAAAGGGTGCCCAGAAAAATTATATTGTAAATAGCAAAAGGGAACCTAAAATATAACGTTTAATAAATGCTATTAAAAACTACATGACACAACATATAATGACAAACTCGTGCATTGACCACACAGGTCAACAGGACAAGGAACTGATAAACAGTCCAAAAGAGGAAAAATCAGTAGTCAATTTGGAACTCTACACAGCCTTAAGGGCTTATTATCACAATGTACACCCTGTCCAGTAAAGCAGAGGAACCAAAAATACCAATGTATGCTACTGTTACAGAAAATTTACTTAAGGTTCTCTATAAGGTGAAAGAAAAAACAGCACCGCTATTTATCACCAATGAGAAACCTCAAATACACGAGGACACACATAGAGCTATTGGAACAATCTCACCCAAATGTGGCGCTGCAGCATACTGAAATGTGTTCCCCATGTCAAGGTAAGAGTCCCATGGATCAAATTCCGTCCATCTAGGATCCGTTGGACTCCAAGACCACCTCCTGCGTTAAAGACCACCTCCCTACGCGTTTCATCTCAGGGAAGAATCATCAGGGGATAAGGCAGTCAGTATGTGGTCAGGACTTGATAGAGTGCTCAACCGAGACAAAAAAATCTCCAGAGAGGCTCCCTGGAGATTTTTTTGTCTCGGTTGAGCACTCCATCAAGTCCTGACCACATACTGACTGCCTTATCCCCTGATGATTCTTCCCTGAGATGAAACGCGTAGGGAGGTGGTCTTTAACGCAGGAGGTGGTCTTGGAGTCCAACGGATCCTAGATGGACGGAATTTGATCCATGGGACTCTTACCTTGACATGGGGAACACATTTCAGTATGCTGCAGCGCCACATTTGGGTGAGATTGTTCCAATAGCTCTATGTGTGTCCTCGTGTATTTGAGGTTTCTCATTGGTGATAAATAGCGGTGCTGTTTTTTCTTTCACCTTATAGAGAACCTTAAGTAAATTTTCTGTAACAGTAGCATACATTGGTATTTTTGGTTCCTCTGCTTTACTGGACAGGGTGTACATTGTGATAATAAGCCCTTAAGGCTGTGTAGAGTTCCAAATTGACTACTGATTTTTCCTCTTTTGGACTGTTTATCAGTTCCTTGTCCTGTTGACCTGTGTGGTCAATGCACGAGTTTGTCATTATATGTTGTGTCATGTAGTTTTTAATAGTATTTATTAAACGTTATATTTTAGGTTCCCTTTTGCTATTTACACTAAGAATTCCTTGCTTTCGTTCCGAAGAATGTGCGCGTTAATGACCTTCGATGACGTTGCGGCTTGTGATTGGTCACGTGAGCGGTCACATGACCGCTCAGCGACCAATCACAAGCCGCGACGTCATCGAAGGCCCTTTACGCGCTCATTCTTCGGAACGAAAGCAAGGCGGTTGCAGCGGTGACGACCAGGGCGCGTCAGAAGGTAAGTATATCAATATTTTTTATTTTTATTCTTTATTTTACACATGAATATGGATCACAGGGCCTGAAGGAGAGTTTCCTCTCCTTCAGACCCTGGGATCCATTACAGGATACCTTCCGATATTTGTGTCCCATTGACTTGTATTGGTATCGGATATCGGTATCGGCGATATCCGATATTTTTTGGATATCGGCCGATACCATCCGATACCGATACTTTCAAATATTGGACGGTATCGCTCAACACTAGTGCTGGGCAGCCCGCCTGTTAATACAAGGGGCGTCATTAATAGGTTGCATACCGGACACTGTGCACCGCACCTATCAGTGTGACTGGCGTCCTATGTGAGTTATATCAATGTGCATTTTTTCTGCTAGGCAGCCAACCCCTGCAATGTTTGGTTGGGGTGGCTGTTTTTATCAAGTAGTTTGCACCTGTGCCGTTCCTAGCCTTTATCAGTGGAGGCCTGCTGCATCCTGCTAAGTGTGCATTTGTCATCAGACAGGGTGTTGGGAAGGCCGTATCTCATGGTATGTATTGTTTTTTCTATGCTAGCTGTTTTTTTATATTAGTGGTAGGACCCGCAATATTATGGGGACCTTTGACGTTGGGTTGCGGGCTTACTCTATTTTGGCCAAAATATTAAACCAATACCTCATATAGTGTATTTGTTTATCATATGCATGCATTTTTTTGCACTATATCATATCCTTTTCTGCAGGATGTGGCCAGGCCTCTTTATGTTGGCTAGGTTTTTCTGGGGCGTCTGTCACTGTGTGCTGCATTTTTTAGTGCTGGACAGCCCGCCTGTTAATGCAAGGGGCGACATTAATAGGTTGCATACCAGACACTGTGCACCACACCTATCAGTGTGACTGGCGTCCTATGTGAGTTATATCAATGTCATTTTTTCTGCTAGGCAGCCAACCCCTGCAATGTTTGGTTGGGGTGGCTGTTTTTATCAAACTGAGCAATCGTTGGAGAAGAGCATTGGTGAGAGAGGTAAAGAGAGAGAGGTAAAGAAGAACCCCAAGAACCCCAAGGAAGATGACGGGCACAAGGGGGCATTCTTTGCGTCTGGAGGATAGAAGGTTTTTCCACCAACATAGAAGAGGATTCTTTACTGTTAGGGCAGTGAGAATCTGGAATTGCTTGCCTGAGGAGGTGGTGATGGCGAACTCAGTCGAGGGGTTCAAGAGAGGCCTGGATGTCTTCCTGGAGCAGAACAATATTGTATCATACAGTTATTAGGTTCTGTAGAAGGACGTAGATATCTGAGGATTTATTATGATGGAATATAGGCTGAACTGGATGGACAAATGTCTTTTTTCGGCCTTACTAACTATGTTACTATGTTACTATGTATGTAACCTAGGGCTACATTTTTTAATCAGGGTAGCCACAGGAGTGGATGCGTTCTGTGTGGCCACTGTGTGGCATGCTGCAATATTGATAGAAGTGATACATTCTCGAACTCAAGTGGATCTAAAACCTACAAAATTAAGAAATTTATTACATGCAAAACGAGATATGTGATTTACTATGCGGTATGCCCTTGTGGCCTTATTTATATAGGACGCTACTTAAAGTAAGAGTACGTGAACACGTGCTTGGTATACAGGCCGCAGCTGGCCACACGGATGCTTCCACATGTGACGTGATAAGAATCTGCATAACATATAATATGCAAAATAGTTGCTAGAGATGGGTGAACCCAAAGAGTAAAGTTTGGCTTCCGTACCGAACAACTACTGTTCTGGCACGGACACCGAACACGGACTTCACCAGGAAGTCCGTGTTATTGTTCGGGTTCGGCAGCCCAAACAATGGGTGTTCTCACACAGTCATGTGCATGGCAGCGTGGCAAACACCGCTTCTGATCACCCCAGGCCTCCCAGCCTAAAAATAGCAACCTGCAGCTGCCATAAAAGACACATCTATTAGATGCGCCAGTTCTGGCGCTTTACTCATCTCTTCCCACTTGCCCTGTAGCGGTGGCAAGTGGGGTTCATATTTGTGGGGTTCATGTCACCTTTGTATTGTCAGGTGACATCAAGCCCACAGCTTAGTAATGGGGAGGCATCTATGTTTTGAAAGTCAAAACTTCAAAACATTGTTACTCTTTTGCTCATCACTCATCAGTGTTTATTTTTGCTTCTTATATTTATAATTATTAGAACTTTGCTTTGTGATCTCTTGGTTGATTATAACCATTATCAAGAATATTTTTTTTCCTGGTTTTTTTTACATATCACCCCTTATATTTTGACTATTTAATTTTCTACTCCTTTATTGCGGCTATCGTGTATTTTACATTCTCTAGAATGGTTCTAGGTTAGATTTGCACACGTCTTTGTGGAGTTTTATGCTATATAGTTATGTCCATATATATTTGGACAGAGACAACATTTTCTAATTTTGGTTATAGACATTACCACAATGAATTTTAAACAAAACAATTCAGATGCAGTTGAAGTTCATCTTTCATTTGAGGATATCCACATTAAAATTGGATGAAAGGTTCAGGAGTTTCAGCTCCTTAACATGTGCCACCCTGTTTTTAAAGGGACCAAAAGTAATTGGACAATTAACTCCAAGGCTATTTCATGGAAAGGTGTGGGCAATCCCTTCGTTATGTCATTCTCAATTAAGCAGATAAAAGGTCTGGAGTTAATTTGAGGTGTGGTGCTTGCATTTGGAAGGTTTTGCTGTGAAGTAAACATGCGGTAAAAGGAGCTCTCCATGCAGGTGAAACAAGCCATCCTTAAGCTGCGAAAACAAAAAAAAACATCTGAGAAATTGCTACAATATTAGGAGTGGCAAAATCTACAGTTTGGTACATCCTGAGAAAGAAAGAAAGCACTGGTGAACTCATCAAAGCAAAAAGACCTGGAGCCCACGGAAGACAACAGTGGTGGATGATCGCAGAATAATCTCCATGGTAAAGAGAAACCCCTTCACAACAGCCAACCAAGTGAACAACACTCTCCAGGAGGTCGGCGTATCAATATCCAAATCTACTATAAAGAGAAGACTGCATGAAAGTAAATACAGAGGGTTCACTGCACAGTGCAAGCCACTCATAAGCATCAAGAATAAAAAAGCTAGACTGGACTTTGCTAAAAAATATCTTAAAAAGCCAGCACAGTTCTGGAAGAACATTCTTTGGACAGATGAAACCAAGATCAACCTCTACCAGAATGATGGAAAGAGAAAAGTATGACGAAGGCGTGGTACAGCTCATGATCCAAAGCATACCACATCATCTGTAAAACACAGTGGAGGCAGTGTGATGGCGTGGGCATGCATGGCTGCCAGTGGCACTGGGTCACTAGTGACAAATTTCTCCTGTTACCCTTGTTAAAATACATAACTGGATGTAAAAGATAATTTTAGTGGAAAAAAAGATTTTTTATTTTCACAGCTCTGCGTTATTAACTGTAGTGAAACACTTGGGGGTTCAAAGTTCTCACAACACATCTAGATAAGTTCCGTGGGGGGTCTAGTTTCCAATATGGGGTCACTTGTGGGGGGTTTCAAATGTTTAGGTACATCAGGGGCTCTGCAAATGCAACGTGACGCCTGCAGACCAATCCATCTAAGTCTGCATTCCAAATGGCGCTCCTTCTCTTCCGAGCTCTCCCATGCGCCTAAGCGGTGGTTCCCCCAACATATGGGGTATCAGCGTACTCAGGACAAATTGGACAACAACTTTGGGGGTCCAATTTCTCCTGTCACCCTTGGAAAAATACAAAACTGGGGGCTAAAACATAATTTTTGTGGAAAAAAAAGAATTTTTATTTTTAATGCTCTGCTTTATAAACTGTAGTGAAACACTTGGGGGCTCAAAGCTCTCACAACACATCTAGATAAGATCCGTAGGGGGTCTACTTTCCAAAATGGTGAAACTTGGGGGGGTTCAATTTTTACGCACATCAGGGGCTCCCCAACGCAACATGTCGTCTCATCTCAATTCCAGACAATTTTGCATTGAAAAGTCAAACGGCGCTCCTTCCTTTGAGGCTCTGCCATGCACCCAAACAGTGGTTTACCCCCACATATGGGGTAGCAGCATACTCAGCACAAATTGCACAACAACGTTTCGGGTATAATTTCTTCTGGTAACCTTGGGAAAAAAATTGGGGGTGAAAAGTTCATTTTTGTGAAAAAACATTATTTTTATTTTTATGGCTCTACATTATAAACTTCTGTGAAGCACTTGGTGGGTCAAAGTGCTCACCACACATCTAGATAAGTTCCTTAGGGGGTCTACTTTTTAAAACGGTGTCACTTGTGGGGGTTTCAATGTTTGGGCACATTAGTGGCTCTCCAAACGCAACATGGCGTCCCATCTCAATTCCAGCCAATTTTGCATTGAAAAGTCAAATGGCGCTCCTTCACTTCCGAACTCTGCTGTGCCTTCAAACAGTGGTTTACCCCCATATATGGGGTATCGGGGTACTCAGAACAAATTGTACAACTTTTGGAGTCCTTTTTCTCCTGTTACCCTTGGTAAAATAAAACAAATTGGAGCTGAAGTAAATTTTTTGCAGAAAAAAATTAAATGTTCATTTTTTTAAAAAAAATTCAAAAATTCCTGTGAAACACCTGAAGGGTTAATAAACTTCTAGAATGTGGTTTTGAGCACCTTGAGGGGTGCAGTTTTTAGAATGGTGTCACACTTGGTTATTTTCTATAGACCCCTCAATATGACTTCAAATGTGATGTGGTCCCTAAAAGAAAATGGTGTTGTGAAAATGAGAAATTGCCGGTCAAATTTTAACCTTATAACTCCCTAACAAAAACAAATTGTTTCCAAAACTGTGCTGATATAAAGTAGGCATGTGGAAAATGTTACTTATTAAGTATTTTGTGTGACATATCTCTGTGATTTAAGGTCATAAAAATTCAAATTGGGAAAATTGCAAAATTTTCAAAATCTTTGCCAAATTTCCATTTTTCTCACAAATAAACGCAGGTACTATCTAATTAATTTTACCACTATCATGAATACAATATGTCTCGAGAAAAAATTGTCAGAATCACCGGAATCTGCTGAAGTGTTCCAGAGTTATAACCTCATAAAGGGACAGTGTTCAGAATTGTAAAAATCGGCCCGGTCCATAACGTGCAAACCACCCTCGGGGGTAAAGGGGTTAAAATTCTTTGTGGTAATGTCTATAACCAAAATGAGAAAAATGTTGTGTCTGTCCAAATTTATATGGATGTAACTGTATTTGCTCTTTGAAATGCTTTTTTCTCTTTAATGTTTACTTTATAATCAGAGTTTGTTCACTATTTTCTATTCAGCTTTTTTTCTGTGATATTTTAGGGGTATTAGTGCCTACTTTACTTGTTTTTCGTCTTTCTTATACAATTTGTACTTTCTTTTTGGGGAGTTTCTCACAGTTTAGAAATGTTTGTGTTTTATTTCTACCCATCAAAAGGTACGGAAATTGATGCGACTACCTGAGGCGCAAAATGTCGAGAATCTCCTGGCAATGAAAGGGTTAATGACGTAGGTTGTTTGCATTGTGAAATCTAGTTACTGATCTTTCTATCTATCTATGCCTAACAAGTAAACATTTTCTATATAGATGGACCTAGGTACAGCATGCTTCTTACCCCCTACTTTTAAGAATGTTGTTACCTATTGCAAGACCATATTTTATTTCAAGTCAAGCATGTGCATGGTCTCCAAATTTTTCATCTCTTCTCCCAAAAATCTAAAAAACTGTATGCATCGGATTCATAATCTCACACAAGGCAAAGCATGGCATAATGAAACCATCTGCTGCCCCAGTGATAGTGAGGGATCGGAAGACAGCAAGACACTGAGCAAACAAACACATAAGCTAAAGTTTCATTAGAGTGATATCTTAATACCTTCTACATATAAATAGCTGATACTGTGCAAGTAAAAGCTGTCAAAAAAATTACACTTCTGGTCTAATTGCTGCATTTGAATTACTTGCTGTAGAGAAAAGACCATATTAGAAATCTTTTATATTAATAGTCAAAATGAAAGGTGAAAGGGAACATTATGGAAGGATTAATGTTCACTCATATTGTATGGCTTCAAATGCATTTAAGCAAATATTATCCCACCTTTAAGAAGTGATGAATGTAATAAATATAATGTTGTGCTTTTTTAATTTTTACAAATTTAGAAAATTAATGAATTATAACTTAATAGACCATATAATTAGAAAAAGATAGCTCTGCACAATGTAAATGAGGAGCTTCGATATCCACTTGCTGATCAACCTTATAAAGCTATTTAATAGTTTTGGTTAAAATTGTAAGGGAAATACTGTACGATTCTTTTATACTTTACTAGATGGCAGCCCGATTCTAAAGAATCGGGAGTCTAGAATCCATATATACTTTATTTATTCAAATGTAAGAATAATACAATTAATAAATAATAGTAAGAAAGAACAAAAATAATAGGCAGTATATGGAGAAAACACCAAACAAAAGTTCAAAATTGGTGTGAAAATGTCACTAAACCACTTCACAACTAAATATATATAGTTTTGGTAAATGGTATTATCATTTTTTTGACGAAATTCGGCAGGAGCTTGAAGAGCAACGTCACTGGGCCCGCCTCCACGCAGTAGAAACTTGCTGTGAGGTAAAAATTCAAAAATCACACCAAAATGGTGGGCGGAGTGTGTCACAGTACGGCACGTTTCTGATTGGTCACTCGCAGCAGGCGGCAACCAATCAGACACTGGACACTGTTGACGTCACTTATCTCCGGACATTAGCTCCGGACATTAGCTCCGGACATTAGCTCCGGACATTAGCTCCGGACAGGAAGTTGGCACAAATTGCAGGAAGTAGTATTCTAGGCAATTATATATTAGATATGATCAAGGTGCTCTGACTTCTCTATCTGCAGATTTGGCCATTAAAGGCAGATTCTGACAGATTCTGTCAGCAGGCTTTTGCTACCTCATCTGAGAGCAACATCATGCAGGCAAAGAGAACAAGAATCCAAGGAACTTTTATTTAGTTTACTGGATGTGACGCAGAGTTCTTAGATTTAGCATGAAGCAGAGCTGTGAAAGCTTCCCCTGCCCACACCTGGCTCATTGTGTACACTGTCTATTGACAGTGAGCTGCTTATTACAGGAGAGAGTGGAGTTTTTAAGCTACGTTCACATTAGCGTTAAGCTAATGTGCGTCGGGTTTGCGTCGGCGACGCAGCGGCGACGCATGCGTCATGCGCCCCTATACTTAACATGGGGGACGCATGCGTTTTTGTTTGTTGCGTTGTGCGACGCATGCGTCTTTTTTGCCGCAAGCGTCGGACCAAGAAAACGCAACAAGTTGCATTTTTCTTGCTTCCGATTTTCGGCAAAAACCGACGCATGCGTCGCAAAACGCAGCGTTTTTGCGTGCGTTTTGCCGCGTTTTTGCGTGCGTTGTGCGTTGTGTCGCCGACGCAGCGGCCCACAACGCTAGTGTGAACGTAGCCTTAGACCGTTGCTCATGCTGCCAGCCAGTCACTGTAACGACAATGTCCTAGTGATAATACATTCACTTTAAGTAAACAACTGCACATAGTCTGATAAGTAACACATCATTAAAATCTGTGTTTTAGTCCCTATATCATGCCATCCTCAAATTACATAGATAGAACCTGCTGAATGATTCCTTTTAATTCTGTTGCTGTATCTAAGCTATTTGTGTTGCATGTTATAGGATGTGGTTGGGTGACAGATTCCTGCTCCGATCATATTCTGCAGCTATTACGAGTTATTTCACCCGGTCCTCACGTCTGTCTTACTCTCATGCCCTGTTACATTGGAGCCCTTTATTGGATGTGAATGTATACAACCTGTAGAATGTTAAGGCTGGAATCAAACAGTTTTTATGTCGATTTTACAATGAAAATCAAGGTTTTATTGAAGAAGGAAATGTATAAATACATATATTTTTCTTCCTTTTACCCATATCGGTGTTAAGCTCAAATATCCGATCCAAAAATTGTAATAAAAACACTATAAGAGTGATTCACTAAGCTGTTTTTGCCAAAACAATTCAAATGTTACAAAAATTTTATAATTTGATAGAACATCAAGCTGTGCACAAAAGTGAGACTTTTTACATTTTCAAGCTAGTTTTGCTTGGCTAAGCCAAAATAAAAGGAGCTGGCGTATGATGGGGCATGACTAAGTCTGTCTAATAAATGTATCAATAATTGTTGCATTACTTACTCCATAAACATAACTCCTCCACCTGGAGGTGGCGCATGTAGGCACATGCCAGTGATAAGATGTGCCTAATTCATTAAGTGTGAAGCATATTGCCATTTCACTCCTACGTGTCCATCATTAAGACTAGCACATGAAATATTATTCTTAATTTATCAGACGCAATGTGTGAAACATCCTACCTATGTGGATGTTGCTTTGACACATTCCATTACACTATACATTGTTGAAGACGTGCAGTGTGGAGTGATAAAACTAATATGTTTCTGAAAAGTGGAGTTTTATTTTAATTATAATTATAGCATTAATTATTATTATTTATTTATATAGCACCATTGATTCCATGGTGCTGTGCACGAGAAGGGGTTACATACAAGTTACAGATATCACTTACAGTAAATAAACTAACAATGATGGACTGATACAGAGGGGCGAGGACCCTGCCCTTGCGGGCTTACATTCTACAGGATTATGGGGAACGAGACAGTAGGTTGAGGGTTGCAGGAGCTCCGGCGTTGGTGAGGCGGTTGCTTCGGTAGTGATGAGGCGGCAGCAGGGGCAGTGCAGGCTGTAGGCTTCATGTCACTCATCAAACTATATAAGGCTACGTTCACATTTGCGTTGTGCGCCGCTGCGTCGGCGACGAAACGCACAACGCAAATAAAAACGCACCAAAACGCACGCAAAAACACTGCGTTTTGCGACACATGCGTCCTTTTTTGCCAAAATTTGGACGCAAGAAAAATGCAACTTGTTGCGTTTTCTGCGCCCGACGCTTGCGGCAAAAAAAAACGCATGCGTCGCTCAACGCAGCACAACGCATGTCCATGCGTCCCCCATGTTAAATATAGGGGCGCATGACGCATGCGTCGCCACTGCATCGCCCGACGCAAACACGCAAAACGCTAATGTGAACGTAGCCTAAGTGATCAGCTGCCACACACTAAGGCTCCCCTTACACAATATAGTAAAGTCACCAAACCACATCAATATTGGCAGGACAGTCCAACAGTGTAATCTGTAAAGAGGTCTCATGTTTCCCCCAGACAGATGATTTCAGGGAGCTGAATATCCATGTGTAAGGGTAACTCAGAGAAATAGCTGAGAAGCTCTTGACCATCTGCTGTGTGGGCAATTGAAGAGATGGGCAAATGTATTTCAGTGGAAATAAACTATGCTAGAATTTCACAAAAATCTGTATTCACCAGAAATCAGATCTGTTTGTAATTTTGTAATGCTTTCTGAGCAAATTCAGCAAATATGTGACTGGCTTGCACACATTTTGCTGACCTGTAGAGGGCCAAAAATAAGTTTGACCCCTTAACCCCTTAGTAACAGAGCCAATTTGGTACTTAATGACCGAGCCAATTTTTGCAATTCTGACCACTGTCACTTTATGAGGTTATAACTCTGGAACGCTTCAACAGATCCCACTGATTCTGATTTTTTCGTGACTTATTGTACTTCATGTTAGTGGTAACATTTCTTCGATATTACTTGCGATTATTTATGAAAAAAACGGAAATATGGCGAAAATTTTTAAAATTTTGCAATTTTCAAACTTTGTATTTTTATGCCCTTAAATCAGAGAGATATGTCACGAAAAATAGTTAATAAATAACATTTCCCACACGTCTACTTTACATCAGCACAATTTTGGAAACAACATTTTTTTTGTTAGGGAGTTATAAGGGTTAAAAGTTGATCAGCAATTTCTCATTTTTACAACACCATTTTTTTTAGGGACCACATCACATTTGAAGTCATTTTGAGGGGTCTATATGATAGAAAATAATGAAGTGTGACACCATTCTAAAAACTACACCCCTCAAGGTTCTCAAAACCACATTCAAGAAGTTTATTAACCCTTTACGTGCTTCACAGGAACTGAAACAATGTGGAAGGAAAAAATGAACATTTAACTTTTTTTTGCAAACATCTTAATTCAGAACCATTTTGAAAATGTAACCATAAATTTTGTTATGCAATTTCTCCTGAATACGCCAATACCCCATATGTGAGGGTAAACCACTTTTTGGGAGCACCGCAGAACTTAGAAGTGAAGGAGCGCCGTTTGACTTTTTCAATGCAGAATTGGCTGGAATTGAGATCGGACGCCATGTCACGTTTAGAGAGCCCCTGATGTGCCTAAACAGTGGAAACTCCCCACAAGTGACACCATTTTGGAAACTAGACCCCTTAAGGAACTTATCTAGATGTGTGGTGAGCACTTTGAACCCCCAAGTGCTTCACAGAAGTTTATAATGTAGAGCCGTGAAAAAAAAAATCGCATTTTTTCTACAAAAATGATATTTTTGCCCACAAAATTTTTATTTTCACAAGGGTAACAGGAGAAATTAGACCACAAAAGTTGTTGTGCAATTTCTCCTGAGTACGTCAATACCCAATATGTGGGGGTAAACCACTGTTTGGGCGCACCGCAGAGCTTGGAAGAGAAAGAGTGCCTTTTTTACTTTTTCAATGTAGAATTGGCTGGAATTGAGATCGGACGCCATGTCGCGTTTGGAGAGCCCCTGATGTGCCTAAACAGTAGAAATCCCCCACAAGTGATCCCATTTTGGAAACTAGACCCCTTAAGGAACTTATCTAGATGTGTGATGAGAACTTTGAATGCCCAAGTGCTTCACAAAAGTTTATAATGCAGAGTCGTGAAAATAAAAAAATATTTTTTTTTCCACAAAAAAGATTTTTTAGCCCCCAAGTTTTTATTTTCACAAGGGTAACAAGAGAAATTGGACTCCAAAACTTGTTGTCCAATTTGTCCTGAGTATGCTGGTACCCCATATGTGGGGGTAAACCACTGTTTGGGTGCACGGCAGAGCTCGGAAGGAAGGAGCGCCGTTTTGGAATGCAGACTTTGATAGAATGGTCTGCGGGCATTATGTTGCGTATGTAGAGCCCCTGATGTACCTAACCAGTAGAAACCCTCCACAAGTGACCCCATTTTGGAAACTAGACCCCCCATGGAACTTATCTAGATGTGTGGTGAGAATTTTGAATGCCCAAGTGCTTCACAGAAGTTTAGAATGCAGAGTCATGAAAATAAAAAATATTTTTTTTCCACAAAAAAGATATTGTAGCCCCCAAGTTTTTATTTTTACAAGGGTAACAGGAGAAATTGGACTGCAATAGTTGTTGTACAATTTATCCCGAGTACGCTGATGCGCCATATGTGGGGGTAAACCACTGTTTGGGCGCACGGCAGAGCTCGGAAGGGAAGGAGCGCCTTTTTGGAATGCAGACTTTGATTGAATGGTCTGTGGGCATTATGTTGCGATTGCAGAGCCCCTGATGTACCTAAACTGTAGTAACCCCCCACAAGTGACCCCATTTTGGAAACTAGACCCTCCAAGGAACTTATCTAGATGTGTGGTGAGAACTTTGAATGCCCAAGTGCTTCACAGAAGTTTAGAATGCAGATTCGTGAAAATAAAAAATTTTTTTTTTCCACAAAAAAGATATTGTAGCCCCCAAGTGTTTATTTTCACAAGGGTAACAGGAGAAATTGGACCACTAAAGTTGTTGTCCAATTTATCCTGAGCATGCTGATGCCCCATATGTGGGGGTAAACCACTGTTTGGGCGCACGGCAGAACTCGGAAGGGAAGGAGCACCGTTTTGGAATGCAGACTTAGATAGAATGGTCTGTGGGCGTTATGTTGCGTTTGCAGAGCCCCTGATGTACCTAAACAGTAGTAACCCCCCACAAGTGACCCCGTTTTGGAAACTAAACCCCCCAAGGAACTTATATAGATGTGTGGTGAGAACTTTGAATGCCCAAGTGCTTCACAGAAGTTTATAATGCAGAGTCATAAAAAAATATATATATATTTTTCCACAAAAAGGATTTTGTAGCCCCCAAGTTTTTATTTTCACAAGGGTAACAAGAGAAATTGGACCCTAGAAGTTGTTGTCCAATTTATCCCGAGTATGCTGATGCCCCATATGTGGGGGTAACCCACTGTTTGGGCGCACGGCAGAGCTCAGAAGGGAGGGAGCACCATTTGACTTTTTGAGCGCAAAATTGGCTGTCGTGTTTGGAGACCCCCTGATGTACCTAAACAGTGGAAACCCCCCAATTCTAGCTCCAACCCTAACCCCAACACACCCCTAACCCTAATTCCAACCTGATCCATAATCCTAATCACTAACCCTAACCATAATCACAACCCTTACCCCAAAACAACCCTAATGTCAACCCTAACCATAACCCTAATCAAAACACTAAATCCAACACACCCCTAATCCTAATCTTAACCCTAACCTCAAACCTAACCCTAATCCCAATACACCCGTAATCACAACCCTAACCTTAACCCTAATTCCAAACCTAACCCTAATCCCAAGCGTAACCCTAATGCCAACCCTAATCCAAACCCTAACCCTAATCCCAACTCTAACCCTAACTTTAGCCCCAACCCTAGCCCTAACTTTAGCCCCAACCCTAACCCTAGCCCTAAGGCTACTTTCACACTTGCGTCGTTTGGCATCCGTCGCAATCCGTCGTTTTGGACAAGAAACGGATCCTGCAAATGTGCCCGCAGGATGCGTTTTTTGCCCATAGACTTGTATTGCTGACGGATCGTGACGGATGGCCACACGTCGCGTCCGTCGTGCACTGGATCAGTGTTTTGGCGGACCGTCAGCACAAAAAAACGTTCAATGTAACGTTTTTTTGTACGTCGCATCCGCCATTTCTGACCGCGCATGCGTGGCCATAACTCCGCCCCCTCCTCCCCAGGACATAGATTGGGCAGCGGATGCATTGAAAAACTACATCCGCTGCCCACTTTGTGCACAATTTTCACAACGTGCGTCGGTATGTCGGGCCGATGCATTGCGACGGCCCCGTACCAACGTAAGTGTGAAAGAAGCCTAACCCTAAATTTAGCGCCAACCCTAACTCTAAATTTAGCCCCAACCCTAACCCTAAATTTAGCCCCAACCCTAACCCTAAATTTAGCCCTAACCCTAACCCTAATCCTACCCCTAACCCTACCCCTAACCCTAGCCCTAACCCTAACCCTACCCCTAGCCCTAACCCTACCCCTAACCCTACCCCTAACCCTACCCTTAGCCCTAACCCTACCCCTAACCCTACCCCTAACCCTACCCCTAACCCTACCCCTAACACTACCCCTACCCCTAGCCCTAACCCTAACCTTAACCCTAGCCCTAACCCTACCCCTAACCCTACCCCTAACCCTACCCCTAACCCTACCCCTAACCTTAACCCTACCCCTAACCCTACCCCTAACCCTACCCCTAACCCAAGCCCTAACCCTACCCCTAACCCTACCCCTAATTTTAGCCCCAACTGCTCTTCTCCTGCCGGCCGGCAGATGGAGACAGATGGCGGGCGCACTGCGCATGCGCCCGCCATTTTCTTTTCCCCAGAAGACGCAGGCGGCCAGGAGGAGCAGCAGGAGGACCCAGGGACACAGGTGAGTATGGCAGGGTCCCTGAATCCCCCTATTTCTTTGTCCTCTGATGTGCGATCACATCAGAGGACAGAGAATTACACTTAGCTTTTTTTTTTTCTTTTTTTTTTGCGGTCGACGGTAAACAGTTAATTACCGGCGATCGCAAAACAGGGGTCGCTAAAACCGATCCCGATCATGCTCTTTGGGGTCTCGGCTACCCCCGGCAGCTGAGAACCCAAAGATTCTCGTGGGACCGGCCATTTTGAAGATGGCGGCGCCCACCGGGAACCACGAGGAGCATCGGGGGAGACAGGTGAGTATCGGGGGGCTATCTGGGACCCCGTTTCTCTGTCCTCTGATGTGCGATCACATCGGAGGACAGAGAAATTAAAAAGAAATCGTGTTTTGTTTTTTTTGCGATCGCCGGTAAACAGTTAATTACTGGCGATCGCAAAAGCGGGGTGGGTAAAAAAAAACCCGAATCATGTTCTCTGGGGTCTCGGCTACCCACGGCAGCCGAGACACCGGAGAAAATCTGACTCTGGGGGGCGCTATTTACTTTTTTCACAGCGCCGTTAATAAACGGCGCTGTGGTTTAAGTACCCTTAGCGGCCGCCGTTAAAAGGCGTATCAGCGGTCGCTAAGGGGTTAATGACCATCAATACGTCTTTTAACTGACCTGAGATATAAGAGACTAGCATCCCAATACAGATGACAATCCAGCAGCTGTTGGCTGTACACTTTAGCTGACAACTTGCTGCATCAGCCACGATCAGTGTTGGCACCATCCATATCTGTTTAACCCCTTAGATGCTGCTGTCAATTATAACTATATCATATATATGGTTACCAGAGTGTGGGTGGTTCCTCTTTATCCCTATTGGCACCCTGAGGTCATGATCGTGTGGTCCTGATGTTTGCCCCGGCAATTCACAGCCAAATAGCGGCCTTAGAGTCACCTAAAGGTTTAATAAAGTACCTGACAGCAGTTTTCAATATGCCGAGAGGTGCTGTTTTTAAAATGTTATCACTTTTAGGGGTTTTACAATTTATAGGACCCCTAAAGTCACTTCAAACCTGGAAAAGACCCTAAAGAAAATAATTTTGTACATTTCCATGAAAAATTACTGCTACATTTTTAAACCTCCTAATATGTTAACAAAATAAAATAACAAGTTAAAAAATGGTGGTGATGTAAAGCAGGCATATGGGAAATGTTACTTATTAATGATTTGCTATGATATGTCTATGTGAATTAAAGGGATAATCATTTAAAGTTTGAAAATTGCTATTTATTTTCCATTTTTGTCAAATTTCTGATATTTTTTCTAAATAAACGCAAAACATATCAACCTAAGTTTACCATTATCATAAAGTATAATGTGTCATGAAAAAAACAATATCAAAATCACTCTTATTTGTCAAAGCGTTCCAGAGCTATTACTACATAAAGTGACACTCGTCAGATTTCAAAACTTTGGCCCTGTCACTAACGGGTTAAAATAAAAACTAATACTCAGCTTACTGCTTATCTCTCTGGCCAATTGGACCTCCACTGCTCACTCTCCCTAGTACAGTTCTTGGCATAACTTCTTTTGATGCCTCACTCCGCACTTTCATGTCAGGCCGGGACTCGGCCCAAAGAAGACCCTGAGCATATGTGCAACCTCAAGACATCACCGTGACCTTAATCCGCATATTCTAGGCCAGGACTTCATCTGTGATTACGACCTTAAAAAAACCTTAAAAGAGTTTGCTCAACTCTGAAACACATAGATTAATAAAACTGCTCTTTGTTCAACACCATCATCTCCATCGGATATATTCTTGCCTAGCAGCACAGCAGATTTATTAGTATATCCCATTGTACTATTACATTTACTGCTGATTTTATCCCAGCAAATGGTATGCTGGTATCTATATCTGCATAGGAGTTGTGCCTGACACCACCCAGCCAGGTGAGCAATACCATACTATCTAAAATGTTTTTTGCCCAAGACTTGCACTATTGTGCACCTGTTGTCACTTTTTAGCACAATTGTATATCATTTGTACATTTGTAATGTCAATATATATATAACATTGAGATCCAGAATGCGCAAATGTCAAGTGCACTGCCAATTCAGAAACGAATCCTAAACAATTCAGTTGCAGGTGGTTGATTTGTCAACTCGATTGAGAAAGTCAAATCCGACTCCTTTCTCGGGACCACCACATGTGACCACCACATTGTTGTTAGACTTTTCAGCAAGTATCTCCATACAATATAAACTTATCTAACATCCTATTTCACAATGTGATCCCGTACTTGGCTTTTGCCTGGGATTAACTTTCGGTTGTCAGATGTTACAATATGGCTGACCACAGCCAACTTTTCTATTCCCGGAACCCATACAGCAGGGTATCACAAAGTAATTTGAGATGCTGAAATCCAATATCATTTTATCAAAACTCTTGATGAAAACCTCCCACGGAGAATGAGTCTGGCAATCAACATCAGATTCCTACATCCCCGAGCTGCTGCGATGGCTATTGTGTAAGTAGACACTCCCGATAAATATCTACAGAGGACGTATAGCTGACAAAACCGGGTTTCTGATAGACTAGGATTGTCAAAACAGACTTGTAAAATGATGAATCCTTTTTATTTCTCTTTATGTAATAGTAAGAACATGTAGTCTCTCATTTGCAAGCTGTCCATACATATGGCATTGTTTTTTCAATAAATTTTCTTTTCTCATACGAGAAGTGCAGCCTGTTCTTAGAGGTGCGTCGCATTATGTGCCCACTGGAAAATAAACATATTCTTTATCCAAACACGACGTGCGAATATTTTATATAATTTTCTGCCATACAGTAGATAATTGCTTCTCATTTTTGTATCACTAAAAGTTTTCCTGAGAGCCATAGAAAATCAACAAATTGTTTCAAATACGGCACAATGTGTATTTTTTTCAAGCTCTCATTTAACGTGATGTGTGCCTGCTAAGAATACTAACTTAACACTGTTAATCTCAGCATTGTTAAAATCTCGAAAGCTCTGTCACCTCATTGTGAAGGGAATGTTACAGAGAAAATGGGAAATATGTAGAGCGGCACAATAATTCTTTGAAGGCAAGGTAAACATATATATCGTTTTAGTAGCGCAACAATCTAAACTTGATTCAATAAGAAAAAATATAAATTATGGCTCATTGTTACTAAGTACACTTTAGTGAGAAGCGATAGAATCTATTCATGGCAAGAGGCTAAAGATCATCATTTCAGCAGAATGGAAACATTCATAACCACTTATCCTCTCCTTGCTGCAGTATCTGTAGCAAAGGCGTATTACAGCTTGATACTTAGGGTATGTGCACACGTCAGGATTTCTGGCAGAAATTTTCCTGACAAAAAATTAACATTTCTGCCAGAAATCCGCATGCGTTTTTTTTTTTTTGCGTTTTTGATGCATATTTTGCGCATTTTTTATGCGTTTTTGATGCTTTTTTTTTCTTTTTCCAAATGCATAGAATAGTGGGAAAAACGCGAAAAAAAACGCAAACTTAATGGACATGCTGCTTTTTTTGACCGCGATGCATTTTTTTTCACGGAAAAAAAGCATCATGTGCACAAAAATTGCAGAATGCATTCTAAATGATAGGATGCATAATGCATGCGTTTTTAATGAGTTTTTATAGCGTTTTTATCGTGAAAAAACGCGGGGAAAAAAAGCGAAAAAACCTGAGCGTGTGGTGTGCACATATCTTAAAAGTGATTTGATCAAATAATAATTTTATAATAGTTGAACAACATATGTAAATAAAACCTGCGGTAAGGGAAATCTGCTGAGACCACCTTGAGTTTCTGAGAACAAAATTATTTTTGTTCGAGTATTTGATAATCCATTTTGATAGAAAAGACAGAAATTTGTCTGGCTACGGCTACGTTCCCACCATGAGTTTTATGTATGTTTTAGATATTGCAGATTTTCTGCAGCACTTTTGTACCTATTAGCTAAATTAAGAAAACTCAAGTAAAGAAAAACAAACAAAAAAACAAAATGAGCATATAGCAAACAGCAAGTAAATTAGTAAAAAGTAATAGTACATGTAAATTACATAGGATACTTGATTAACGCTATTTTGATCAAAAATGCATAAAAGCCATCCTACCATGACAAGCGTCTTACCTGTGAAATGGCCACAGTGTGAAGATGCTTCTACACTTTGCATGTATACCAGCATTGCTGCTCATTTCTTTAGGTTTGTATTTTGCATAAACAAATGCTGAGGCCTCCCCTTCTTATCTAAGTATTTCATATGTATAGCTTCTCATGGATGAGTGTATCAGCCGAGACCCTGTCTTGCTCTGCCCTTATTCACATTGCTGTTGTTTGACACAAGTTTTTATTATTGTTATTATTTATTTATATAGCACCATTAATTCCATGGTGCTGTACATGAGAAGGGAGTTACATACAGGGTTATAGATATCACTTACAGTAAACAAATTTACAATGACAGACTGGTACAGAGGGGTGAGGACCCTGTCCTTGCGGACTTACGTTAAGGTTTTAATACGAGAGACAGAATAGGCTGTCCCGATGGGTACACCTTGCCATGGTGGGATGGATTGTATGCCTTTTTTTTATCAAAATAGTGTTACCTTGTCCCCTATGTCATATACACGTACTGTTACTATTTATTTATTTATTTATTTACTTGCTCATGCTCATTTTGCTCTCTTGTTCTTTTTGGGGGGGGGGGTTACTTGAGTTTTGACTTTGAGTTTGAGTTTGACTTTTTTAGTGCTTTTCTGCATTTGAAACACACAAAAACGTATGTGCATTTTTTTACCTGTGGATTTTCTGCATTTAACACAATCCTAAGGGGAAAATCTGCACATAAATCTCCGCATAACCACATGAGAACTTGACATGTTGCAGATTCCAAAACTACAGGTCAGTTTACGTAGTATTAAAATTGGCACAATGGGAGTGAGATTTCCTTAAATCTTGCCTACTTTGCTTGAATTGTAAGATGCTATCTTTTTTATGCTGTGAAAATATTCCGACATGAAAACTCATCAAAAAACCTATTGTGGGAACTTAACCGATTATAAAACTCTACTGCACGATTTTATAAGGATTGCGATAGTTTTTTCATAAATACTGGATATGTTAAAAACAGCAGCAGTACTCACCTCACTGACGCCCTGGCACACCTATCTGGTACTGTCAGGTTTAGAGCAGTCCATAGAGATGACATTTGATTGCTGCAACAAAATCACCCAGGCAATGATTAGCATCAGCAGTCACATGTTCATTTGATGGGATGTCATTGATGCACGTAAAACATCTACCCTAAACGTTCATTTTTTCAATGTGAGTAGCCCCAAATTTTGTAACCCATCTTGGTATTGCAATCCACTTATTATTATTATTATTATTTATTGTTATAGCACCATTTATTCCATGGCGCTTTACATGCAAGGGGGGTATACATAATAAAAACAAGTACAATAATCTTAAACAATACAAGTCACAATTGGTACAGGAGGATAGAGGACCCTGTCCGCGAGGGCTCACAATCTACAAGGGATCGGTGAGAATACAGTAGGCGAGGGTATTCCTTTAATATTGTTGGCCACTCTTTTATGCACCTGTTCTAGTTTATCTATGCTCGCTTTATATTTTGGAGTTAAAAATTGTGCACAATGTTCTAAGTGTGGCTGCACTAGTGACTTGTATAGAGGCAAAACTCTTGTCATGAGCATCTGAACCTATTTTAATGCATACCATTATTTTATTTGCCTTGGCAGCAGCTGTCTGGCACTAGTGACTAAAGTTTTGTTTGTTGTCTACCCATATGCATTAAAAGAAGGCATTTAGGATGAAAATGAAATTGTATTTCTGACTAACCCTTTAAATTAGTGACACTTAATGGAGAATTTATGGTTTCCATGATCATGATATATTTCATGGGATTTTCCTGTTCAAGTACTGTAGAAAAGAAGTGTTTTAATAGATTGTCCTTTTCCTCCTTCTCCTCTACTATTTCATCCACATTATTTGTAGAGGAGGCTAGCACTAGAATTTTTGAATCTCTTACTGTTGATATACTTAAAGAAAATGTGTGGATTAATAGTGATGAGCGAGTATACTTGTTGCTCGGGTTTCCCCGAGCACACTCGGGTGATCTCCGAGTATTTGTTAGTTCTCAGAGATTTAGTTTTTGTTGCCTCAACTGCATGATTTATGGCTGCTGGACATCCTGAATACATGTGTAAATTCCCTAACAGGCAGGCATTCTTCACATGTATTCAGCCTGTCTAGCAGCCGTAAATCATGCAGCTACGGGGACGAAAACTAAATCCCCACGCACTAACAAATACTCGGAGATCACCCGAGCAGTGAGTATCCTCGCTCATCACTAATTTGGATATTTTTTTATTTGGAAAGGATTATCTCTGTCTTTATCATTGCTACTGCACGATTTATTTTACTCTGTATAATAATTTAAATTTAGTTCTTTAAACACTTTCTTTTTGCCATTTATTGCACCTCATACAACTTTATTTAGTGACAGTGAATGTCTCTTAATTCTAACTTGCTTATTCCCATAGGTTATATATTATACATTAGATCTATTCAGGATGCATATAAAAGTTTTCCATTTCTTATTTCCTTTGGTCATTTTTCAATTTTATAGCAATAAAATCCGTCTTTAAGCAGATGGAAATTAGAAATTAGTCTGCCTGAAGGTTAGCACTTTTGCAGCCCCTACAACTAAACATCTCATTAAAAGAAAAATGCAGACTTATTATTTTGAGTTCACTATTATCTAAGTGACTCCCAACCCTATCAGTTGATACTGTGTATTTCCTATTAGTTAAAAATAAGTCTAGAACGCCCCTCCCCCCCCCCATTGTTGGGTCCTACACCAGTTGTGAAAGCCAATTGCCTTTTATTACTGTCAAATAACTGTTTATATTACTGAACCTGCAGATTTATGCTCCCAAATTTATGTCATGGTTCTTGAATTCCTCATAATAATTACTTCTCCCATTCGCTGCCTCATCTATTTGCTTTAAGAGGACATTTTCTTTTCCTACCATGAAACTCGGAGACTTATAAAAAAATCAAAACACTATTTTATTATTCTTTCTCCCTCCCCTTATTTTCACACATGTAAATATATCAAACACCAAGTGTACAACAATCAAGTTAGTACTCACTTACAGCACTCATTTCATAGCCATCTCTAATACAGTAAAACGGAACCTAAACATCCTAAGAGAAGACAGTATCATGGACTCAATTCTAGAAAAAGGAATCAGGATAGTTTCCCGACAAGGAATGTCAGATGTACCAAATATATGAGAAAGTCTCACCAAAATAATTATTAAAAGTGAAAATGATATCAATAACAACTCCAAAAAACGTGACCACCACGTGATTAAAAATATAGTGTCAAAATATATAATAGCTAGTTGTTCTACCCGGCTTCGCCTGGGTTAATAAATGCTGTTAGCAAAGTAGAATGTGTTAACAAAAATTTATTCTGCACACAAAAACCACAAAACAAATAGATAGAAATGTAATTATTAAAAGGCAAAAACTAAGCTGATAGAAGCATTTCACAACACTGACGCTTGAGGAAGCAGCTCTTGTACTCTTGTATGCAAGCCTCACTTCCCTCTGCTCAGAATGTTCATTGGCTCTTGAGGAAGCAGCTGCTGTTCTCATGTGTGTCAGCCTTGTTTCTCGGTCTTCACATTTTTCATTGGGCCGCAATGCAGCTTTTCTTTACGCAATAGCTGACATTCATGCCATGGAATTCCTTTTCTTATGAGGCATTATTGTGGTAAAAATAGTCTATAACTGGCAGTTTCTATATCCTCTCACATAGAGGTAATGTAACTGACAACAGCCTTTCCACCAACACACCCTAACTGACATGGTATTACCTCACACAAGCTTTGTTATACTGAGAATGTCCTTTGTTGCCTATATTAACCAATCAGAGCTCAGATTAATTAACTGTAGCAAAATAGAAGCTGAGCTGTGATTGGTTGCTATTGGCAGCCTGTTAAATCCCCAGCCAACAGGAAGCCCTCCCCCCTGGCAGTATATATTAGCTCACACATACACATAATAGACAGGTCATGTGACTGACAGCTGCCGTATTTCCTATATGGTACATTTGTTGCTCTTGTAGTTTGTCTGCTTATTAATCAGATTTTTATTTTTGAAGGATAATAATAATAATAAATAATAATACCAGACATGTGTGTGTCTTAGGGCGAGCTTCATGTGTCAAGTTGTGTGTGTTGAGTTGCATGTGGCGGTATGCATGTAGCGACTTTTGTGAGATGAGTTTCGTGTGGCGACATGTGTGTAGCAACTTTTTGTGTGTCGAGTTGCATGTGACAGGTTAGTGTAGCAAGTTGTGTGCAGCAAGTTTTGCGCATGGCGAGTTTTGCACATGGTGAGTTATATGTGTGGTGCACTTTGAGTATGTGCAAGTTTTGTGTGAGGCAACTTTTACATGTGTTGCAACTTTTGAGCATGTGGCAATTTTTCCGAATGTGTAAGTTTTGCATGTGGCGAGTTTTCCATGAGGTGAGTTTTGCACGTGTGGGGAGTTTTGCGTGAGCCTAGTTTTGCATGTGGTGAATTTTGCGCATGGCGAGTTTTGAGTGGCGACTTTTGTGTTTCGACTTTTATGTGGCGATGTTGCTGTATGTGTGGTGAAATGTGTGCTGAGGGTGGTATATGTGTTCAAGCACGTGGTAGTGTGTGGCGCATAATGTGTGTGTTCATATCCCCGTGTGTGGTGAGTATCCCATGTCGGGGCCCCACCTTAGCAACTGTATGGTATATACTCTTTGGCGCCATCGCTCTCATTCTTTAGGTCCCCCTTGTTCACATCTGGCAGCTGTCAATTTGCCTCCAACACTTTTCCTTTCACTTTTTCCCCATTATGTAGATAGGGGCAAATTGTTTGGTGAATTGGAATGCGCTGGGTTCAAATTTAATCTCACAACATAGCCTATTACGCTCACGGGGTCCAGACGTGTGATGGTGCAAAATTTTGTGGCAGTAGCTGCGACGGTGCAGATGCCAATCCCGGACATACACACACACACACATTCAGCTTTATATATTAGATTGAAAAACCACTATAAGGTGACTATTGAAAAACACGTACACCCACAACATGACTAGAATTCATGAAGTAAAATTAATATAGAAAATGAAATCAATCATAGATATAAATATAAAGTGAGGCAGTGCAAAGAAAAAGGAGTTGCTACAGTAAGCATATTTAACCCTCCGTCACATACAATATTCGGACTAACGAGTTCACATACAATGTGCCTGTCAGGCGCCTGCTGGAAAAATACCTATAATATCTAATGTTTGCAATTTCAGTGCTCTAAAAGTGATCAGTGACCTTCATAGGGATGTAATAAAAGAGACTACACATAATCAGTTGCAAAAAAAAACATTTACTTAACATAAAACTAATAACTATGAAATACAAACTTTTCAAAACTCCCGCCAAATAGTCCCCAGTTCGACTCTCTCAAAAAAATGTACAAAGAAAATTTTTGAACACAAACTTAATTTTAAGGTACCTTAAGTACTATTAAAAACATATTCAATCAGAAGTAGATGCTGAGGTTCCCCCAGAAAAGTCACACTTGCAGAGCAAATAGCAAGAATTACACACCATTTTTGCATGTGTCAGGCAAATTGCTTTATGACATTTGAGACATTCATAATTTGAAAGCCTTCTGGTTCCGCTTTCCGTTTGGCAGGTGGTGCATCTCCTTCTTTTGTGAGGTGGTGCAGATGGTGACTTTTCACCATCATCTTCTGGGCGGAACCTTTTGAGCTGAACTTGAAGGCGAGAGGGGATACCGATTGTTTTCACGCTTCTCCTGCGTAGCTCTCCAAGTACTAGTTCATGGGCCAATTTTTTTCAGATACAATCGTCTACGGAGTGGTTCAAGCTTGTTTTCAAGATAAATTACTTGTGAATTTATACCACCCAAATTCAACATAGCAAAAAATATGACCATTGGCCAGCGTTTGATGTTTCTGCTGACGTTGAAAGTGGAGCACATCTGATCTGCTGTATCCACACCCCCTTTGGTGGCATTGTAAAATGTAATTATCTCCGTTTTTTTCTGCCCCAGTCCCAGGATCGATGGCAGCATCATCATGAAGTGTTGATAGAAGAAGTACGATTTTTTTGGCATGTGGTACATAGGAAACTAAAGCCTTTCCATTATGGAATGCAAACATACTGCTGTACTGTTGTCTCTCTTTCACACTTACAAACTGTGGCGGCAATTCCCTTTTGTTTTTTCTTACAGTTCCCACATATGACAGTTTCTGAATTTTCAGATAATCAATCAGATCACAACTTGTAAACCAATTGTCAGCTGTAATATTGCGACCCGATCCAAATAAGGGTTCAGCCAGTCTTTTTACAACATCAATGGGTTTGTTGCTCACACAGTAAGGACCTTCTGGTTGTTTTCCTGCATAAACTTCCAGGTTGTAAGTGTAGGTCTTACTGGCATCAACAAGGGCATACATTTTTATTCCATATTTGTTTGGCTTTGATGGAATATATTGACGAAAGGCACATCTACCACGAAAACCAGGGAGCATTTCGTCAATAGTGAGATTCTCTCCAGGGTAATAACTTTGTTTACAGTTTACAACAAATCTTTGAAATATATCACGAATTGGAGCAAGTCGGTCATGTGTTTTGCGTTCGGTTCGGGTAGTTCTGTCGTCAAACCGAAGGCAACGAATTAGAATCTTGAATCTGTTTATGGACATAACAAGGCTAAATTTTTCAACTCCATCCCCATCTTTACCCCAAAGTTCCTCCAAACTTTGTCTATTTGCCCTATAAGCTCCTGCAAGGTACAGTAATCCAAAAAAAGCACGCAGTTCTATTTCATCTGTGGGCTTGATGGTTCTGTTGCAGATGTACTTGTCCTTTATAATGTCTATATATTGGTTGGTATATGTGACAATAGAGTCCAGAATGTCATCTGTAAATATACTGTTCCAGCATTCAACTGCAGTTTTTGCATTACGTGCAGTTCCTATTACTGCAGGAAGGTGAGTAATAATGTTTAAAGGTTCCCTACGTTTTTTCTGGAATGGCTTCTTGTTCCATTTAGTATTTTTATCTTTTCCAATATAATATGATCCAACTTCTTCATCCTCACCACTGTCACCATCTTGCTCTGTTTCTGAATCCAGGACACATTCTTCCACCTCATCATGAGAATCAATCTCACTTTCCTCTCCTAAATCCTCATTCAGTGTGAGGTCTCTATCATCTAACAGCATGTTTGTTACTTCCTCAACATCAAGTTGTTTGGATAAATTGTACATTTTCCTCTCCATTTCAGCAGATAATCTGAAGCAAGAGAAGGAATATGTTAGTGAACTACTGTATATGCCTGAGCAGCACACTTTCCTTTATAAAATCTCCCTTATTTCTATGAAATATCCTCACATTTTGTGCTATACATTCATAAAACAAGCTAAATAAACTATTGTGATGAATAAAAACATAAAATACCAACCTTACTGAATCTGACGTATTCACATACAATGAGCCTGAGAGATCTGTGCAGCTATATCCTCTCCCCTGAAGCTCTAAAATCCAACTGTGATATCAGGTTTCACAGACCTTCAAGAGACAGGAGACTACCTGGAGGGAGGGGGTTTCCTCACAATCTGGTGAGGAAGGAGAAATGAAAGTAAAAGAGAAGCGCCTGTCAGATCAGTTGTATGTGACGGAGGGTTAAATGGCCATGTGGCCAAAATAAAAAAGATATGTAAAGTGAATACAATGGGGACTATGTTGAAGGTCACATACTAATTAATCTGACACCCTGCTGTCCCCTGCACACCACTCCAACACGCGTTTTGCTTCCGCTTCGATTAATTAATGCCATTTTCTAAGACCCGTAGGGTTATTGAGATCTGGGTGAGGGCGTATTTTTTGCATGCCAAGCTGACAAAATTTATTGATACCATTTTGGGGTAGATATGATGTTTTGGTTGCCCGTTATTGCATTTTATTGCAAAATTGTGACGACCAAAAAATGTAATTCTGGAATTCAGATTTTTTTTTCTTGTTACACCGTTTACTGATCAGATTCACTTACTTTATATTTTCAGAGATCAGGCATATGCAATACCAAATTTGGGTATTTTGTTATTATTGTTTTATTTTGAATGGACAAAAAGGAGGTGATTTGAACTTTTATATTTGTTTGATCTTTTAAACATTTTTAAAACTTTTTTCTACTTTTTACTTGCTTCAATAGTACTCTTAGGAGACTTGAAGCTGCAATCATCTGCAAAAATAATCATCTTTTATAAATGCACAGTCAAGCCAGCCATAAATCTCCTGCTGGTCCTTTGTATTTTATACTGTGTGATTGCTATCTCTGCCCCTGTCACTGGATGCTCAACCACATATCTTGCTTCTCTAGGGTGTTGTAGGTTTATTGTCCTGCAGTTGAAAGGCTTACCATTGTGTATAATTCCAGCAAGGCGGGAATCTGTCCCCAAAAACTTTTGGATTATTTTTACAGTTATAAAAGCCTGAAAAGTCTCTTAGTACAAACTGTTATCACTGGTAAACATCTGTTACTCATAGCCATATATGTTGAGGTCACTTGGACATTTCTTATGCTCTGTGTGCATCAAAGAAACTGAATATAGTGTAGAATGTAAGCCCGCAAGGGCAGGGTCCTCGCCCCTCTGTATCAGTCCGTCATTGTTAGTTTGTTTACTGTATGTGATATTTGTAACTTGCATGTAACCCCTTCTCATGTACAGCACCATGGAATCAATGGTGCTATATAAATAAATAATAATAATAATAATAATAATCATAATATAGTTCAATACAGTCCTAAGAGACCTCAGAGTGTTACACACATTTTTCACTGGGCAATTAGAAGCTTTAGGCTGTGTGCACACGATGCTGATTTTTTGCATTTTTTTTTTGCGATAAAAACGCTATAAAACCGCAAAAGAAAAGCATACACTATGCATCCCATCATTTTGAATGAATTCTGCATGTTTTGTGCACATGATGCGTTTTTTTCGGCAAAAAAACGCATCGCGGTAAAAAACGCAGCATGTTCATTAATTTTGCGTTTTTTGTGTGGATTTCCCACTATAAAATGCATTGGGAAATATCCGGAAAAAACGCATCAAAAACGCACCAAAAACGCAGCAAAAACGTGCAAAAAACGCATGCAGATTTCTTGCTGAAAATTTCAGGTTTTTCTCAGGAATTTTCTGCAAGAAATCCTGAACGTGTGCACATAGCCTTACAGTATTGCGATTCTCTACTCAAATAAAAAAAAAACTTGACAAAGCTAGTGAATATACAGCTCTGTCAAAAATCAAGAGACCATCTCATCAAAACCCTGTCATGGGCAGCCCAATCTCCAGACCTGAACCCCATTGAAAACCCCTGGAATGTAATCAAGAGGATGATGGAAAGTCACAAGCCATCAAACAAAGAAGAACGGCTTACATTTTTGCCCCAGAAGCGGTGTGAAAGACTGGTGGAAAGCATGCCAAGACGCAGGAAAGCTGTGATTAACTATCATGGTTATTCCACAAAATATTGATTTCTGAACTTTTCCTGAGTTAAAACATTAGTATTGTTGTTTCCAAATGATTATGAACTTGTTTTCTTTGCATTATTTGAGGTCTGAAAGCCCTGGAATTGTTTTTTTTAATTTTGTCCATTTTTCATTGTCAGAAAATAAACACAAAATGTATTGCTTGGAAATTCAGAGTCATGTTTTCAGAAGCTTATAGAATAAAAGAGCAATTTATATTTTATTCAATATATATATAAATATACCTATAAAGAGAAAAATCAGACAAACTGAAAATTTTGCAGTGGTCTCTTAATTTGTGCCAGAGCTGTATATTTCAAAAGTTTCTCTCCTCTCTAACTTAAATAAAAATTCTCTTATTTTTATTGCAAAATCCCATAAAAACACTTAATAGTCCTTAAATGAAAATTGGTCTCTTTCAAGGTCATTCTAATATAAATTCATGAGCCCATACCTGTCAATACAAATTGCTGATACAAGTAATAACATCACTATTTTTACTGATTATAAAAGCTAATATTACTTAAGTAATTTGACACTTTTGCTTAATATTTTTTTTTTTAGAAGAGCCCTTTGATAATAAACTCACCACAGGATGTCTTGTTGCTAGAATCCTCTGGAATGAGCTGGAGTTTGAGGAAAAACTTTGCAAGAAGTGTTTAATTGGCATCATCAACACAGGTATTTGACAGTGCCTAATTATGCCAGTGACTAGATGTGAGGGAATCAGTATTTTTCAAATATACCCAAAAGTTTAATTCTCCTTAATCTTTTTTTTTTATATTTGGTCTCTGCGATATCATCCGCATGGCAACCAGCATTCATTTTGTTGAGTTGTAGAGAAATAAGACTTACCCCACCGCTTAGCTGTCTTATTGCCACAACATCCCATTCAGTTTTCATGCAGCTATCTTTATTGACTTCAATACTTCAATAATGCAACTGATAACCTCTTTGTTCATGTTCATCTTCCAAGACTGAATATGTTTCTAACTAGAGTTGAACAAATTTCTTCCGGTCCCCGCTTATTTGGCAAGCTTACCGAATAAGCTGCAGAGGGAATCTGGATACATGGTGCACGCCGGCTGACCAGCGCTGCAAGTGTCACAGCTGTGTCACTGTCACAGCACATGCATGGAGAGCCCAACACACAGGCACCATGTATGAGTAATTAATGTACAAACATGCTGAATCTGTGTCTTATCTACTAATGCTATAAATGATCAAACCAATTGAACACAAATCAAATTTGCGAATTTTGTAAAATCCAAAGGCCTCGGAAAATTCAAACATTGAGTGATATAATTTGTGCTAATAGCCATAAAAATCCGAGACCAATTTACACATTGTAGTAGACTACATTAGTCAGAGACTGCATGGTCTTCTTCAAAATATCACATCATATGGTAGAGCACCACCAACCACGAGACCCTATAATACCTTGTGTCTCTGATGGTGGTAGTGGCAATCCCTGCATGTGTTGCAGCTGTCGAACAGTCAAAAGACATGCAGTCACGGCTACTTGAGAATTTTTGTCGAGCACACCAAAAATTCTTGATTAGGGCACAAGCGTGCTTGGATAACACCTTATCCAAACACTTTTGCTCATCATTAGTGGTAATATATCAGTTTGAACAGCTAAATATGCACCTGAAAATTGAATGCATCACTTCCTGTTCGTGCAATTTCTCTTTTACATCTCACTTCCAAATTACGAAGGCGCTTTAAATACATGAAAATAAGTAGCCTACACCAGGGGTCCCCAACTCCAGTCCTCAAGGCCCACCAACAGGTCATGTTTTCAGGATTTCCTTTGCATTGCACAGGTGATGCAATTATTACCTGGGCAAGACTAAGGAAATCCTGAAAACATGACATGTTGGTGGGCCTTGAGGACTGAAGTTGGGGACCCCTGGCCTACACTACCAAAGAACATTGCATTGTTGGCAACATAATTTTGGGACAATTAAGCTACCTGCAATTTGCCATGAATTTATTCAATGCAAATCAAATCTTTGGTAAAAAGAACTAAACTTGGTAAATCTGAATTTTAAAAGAAGTGATCATTTTTAAATAACACATAATTTTTTATATGGTTTTGACAAAAGCCTTTCCAAATTAGACATCCTATTTTTGATAAACAGATTCACACAAGAGTGCTCCATTAGTTCTTGTTGTATGTGTTATTTGGAAGTATGCCTTTATTGGCAAAGTGCTATCATAGTATTTTTTCTTTTTTTTTGCATATTTCTATCATGATGTTAATGCACAATACTACTGTTTTTCTACGGTCAGTGTAGGTTTCTTTATGTTGAAACCTCTGCTTGAGATATGGTTGTTAGCAATATAAAATGTGTGAAATAGCATTTGGCTTAGTAATTTTAGTTCTGTTTTAGCTTTAACTGTTATTATAAATGACCTTGAAGAACTTTAGTTAAGACTTCTGTGCCATGAGGATTTTGGAATAAAAGAAAGTGATAAAAGCATTATCGATATCTAAGAGATTTCAAAGGAAGAATGTGTCTTTCTGACTGCTAGGTCTGAGCAATATAATACAAAATACAAATCATAAAAATTTCTGCAGCACAGACTATGATATCAAACCAACCTTGTATCTACTGGACTGCATTTTTTTTTGTTGGATCTGCTGAAGGTGACCTAGTTGATCATATATTTACCATTACATTTTTATATCTCATGTGCCAAAAATGTTTTGTGCTTTTTCCCATTATTCTTTCCATGGAAATTCTCAGCATATATTAGATTATCCCCTTTCTGACATGCGCCATATATATACTACTCTGCTGGAGCTGCGTTTCCGCAAAGAGAAGCATATATATGGTGGTGGAAATGCACAGGGTCACGCTGAACGTCGCCAAAAACATGTACGGGTGTCAGCTCTATTTTAGAGATGACACCCTGAAGCAATGCCAGCGATCAATGCTAGCACCGATTGTGGACGATTAACTCCTCTGTGCCGCTGTCAATGCTCCCAACTACATCAAGGAGCATTACAAAGGGAGTGAGCTCCCTGTTTGCTGCTCAGCACAACGAGATGCGATCACTTTTTGCTGATGAACTCCATGGTGACTTTGGGCTGCATGATGGCCTGCAGTTCTTCAGGGTCAACCAGAGAAGGTGGCCTGTGACTACCTGTTAAGAGCAGGAGCTTATACGCCTCCTCTCAGCTTGTCAGACGCTGCTCAGAGTAAGGATGCTGTCCCATCAATGTAAAAAAGTAAAAAAAATCATTCTGCCTCACAAAAATTGGAATAGAAAGTTTATCAAAAAATGTAATGTGCCCAAGAATGGTATCAATAAAACGTCAACTCGTCCTGCAAAAAATAAGCTGTCACATGACTCAATATGGAAAAATTATAGCTGTCTAAATATGGGAATGAAAAAACTAGTCTTTGTCATAAAAAGCGTTTTTTGTGTGTGACAGCAGCCAAACATAAAAACCCAATATAAATTTGGCATCGCTGTAATCACACTGACCCGAAGAATAAAGTTTTCTAATCACTTGTACTGCACGAAAAATGGCGTAAGAAATAAAAAAAGCCAATTCTTCACCTGTGGTTGATTTGCTCATTCTGCCTCCCAAAGATCGCAGTAAAGCTCGACTCATTTATCCTACACTCTGCGCTGAATGTTTACACCAGGGTATTCATGTAATTCTCTGAAATACGCTTATCAGACAGAACTACCAGTGTAAGGTTCCCTATAATGAGAAAGATGAAGGTACTGTGGACAACAAAGTACCTGTGATCCGATGGTATCCTTTTTTTGGGGAGCACAAAAGCGCAGTCAACCACAGTTATGTGCACTTCTAAAAAGTACGACAACGCTGAAGGTTTAAGGTGCTCACTACACATCTAGATAAGCTCCCTCAGAGGTTTATTTTCCAAAATGGTGTCACTTGTGGGGGGTTTATACTGTTTAGGCACATCAAGGGCTCTCTAAACTCAACATGGCATTAGCAAACTATTCCAGCAAACATTGCATTCAAAAAGTGGTGCTCCTTCCATTCTGAGCTATGCTGTGCACCCAAAAAGTAGTTTTCCTCCTCATAATGGGTATTGGCATGCTCAGGAGAAATTGCACAAAAACTGTATGGTGCAATTTCTCCTGTTACACTTATGACATTACAAAGGTGACATCAACCCCCTTAACTATCTCCCCACTTGCCATCACTTCAGGGCAAGTGGGAAGAGCGAGGCTAAGTGCCAGAATTTGGATATACTATAGATGCACCTTTTCTGAAGCAGCTGAGAGCTGATGTTTTTAGCCTGGAGGGCTAGTATCCATGGCCCCTTCTTAGGCTATTAATATCAGCCCACAGCTGTATGCCTAGCCTTTGCTGGTTAATAATTATAGGGGGACGCATCATTTTTTGGGTTGGTCCCCCAATTTAATAGCCAGGAAAGCCAGTATACAGCTGTGAGCTGATATTAACAGTCTGGGAAGCTCCCTGGAAATTACCCTCTTCCCAGCCTTTAAACATCTACCCACAGCCTTCGGCTTTCCCTCTGCTTGTTAAGAAAATTACATGGGAGCTCACGCCATTTTTTTCAGAAAAATAATCTTAATAATACATTTCATGAATCGTAAGCTGCACACACACTGTACTAATTATATATGTCACTGACAGCTATAGATCTATCTATTATATACTGTATGTATACACTGTATGTAATCTATCTCTTCTGTCCTGCTGGGACTGCTGTAATTTTACTGTATGCAGCTAATGAATTGACGGCTTTTCATCTATCTATCTATCTATCTATCTATCTATCTATCTATCTATCTATCTATCTATCTATCTATCTATCTATCTATCTAACTTATATATAGAAGAAAGAAAGCGAAAAGCAGCACAGGAAAGTAGCGTTCCTGGATGCCATGCCTCCAAGGCAACAACCAAACCTCCATACACAGATGAAAAAATGAAGGAAGCACACCAGTCCAGGTGAAAAAATGTGACTATTTAATTGCCCAAAATGACGACGTTTCAGCTCAGGTTTGTAAGCCTTTCTCAAGTAACAAACAAGTGGCAGTGATCACGTTTTATAGATGTATACATTTACATATTTAATATATGAATTACAAAACAATTAAGGAATATCTCATAAAATATATATGATATTCAATAGAATGTGATAGTATATAGTAAGAAAAATATAATGTGCATATAAAGTGTATATAGTGTATTCGATAGTGCATACAGTGTACATACAACAATAGGAATGTTTAATTGCATATACAGTGGGTACAGAAAGTATTCAGACCCCTTTAAATTTTTCCCATTTGGTAAATTCAAAAAAGTTCATTTATTTCTCATTAGTGTACACTCTGCACCCCATCTTGACTAAAACAAATTAGAAATGTAGAAATATTTGCAAATATATTAAAAAAGAAAAACTGTAATATCACATGGTCAAAAGCATTCAGACCCTTTGCTCAGTATTGAGTAGAAGCGCCTTTTGAGCTACTACAGCCTTGAGTCTTCTTGGGAATGATGCAACAAGTTTTTTCACACCTGGATTTGGGGATCCTGTCATTTTCCCTTCCTTGCAGATCCTCTCCAGTTCCGTCAGGTTGGATGGTGAATGTTGGTGGACAGCCATTTGTAGGTCTCTCCAGGGATGCTCAATTGGGTTTAGGTCAGGGCTGTGGCTGGGCCAGATAAGAATGGTCACAGAGTTGTTCTGAAGCCACTCCTTTGTTCTTTTATCTGTGCGCTTAGGGTCATTGTCTTGTTGGAAGGTGAACTTTCAGCCAAGTCTGATGTCCAGAGCACTCTGGAAGAGGTTTTCATCCAGGATATCTCTGTACTTGGCCGCATTCATATTTCCTTCAATGGCAACCAGTCATCCTGTCCCTGCAGCTGAAAAACACCCCCATGCCATGATGCTGCCATCACCATGTTTCACTGTTGGTATTGTATTGGGCAGGTGATGAGCAGTGCCTGGTTTTCTACACACATATCGCTTAGAATTATCACCAAAAAGGTCTATCTTCGTCTCATCAGACCAGAGAATCTTATTTCTCATAGTCTAGGAGTTCTTCATGTATTTTTTAGCAAACTCTATTTAGGCTTTAATATGTCTTGCACTGAGGAGAGGCTTCCGTTGGGCCACTCTGCCATAAAGGCCTGACTGGTGGAGGGCTGCAGTGATAGTTGACTTTGTGTAACTTTCTCCTATCTCCCTACTGCATCTCTGGAGCTCAGCCACAATGATCTTGGGGTCCTTGTTTACATCTCTTAAAAGGCTCTTCTCCTACGTTTGCTCAGTTTGGCTAGAAGGTCAGGTCTTTTGGTAGTCCCAAACTTTCTTCCATTTAAGGATTATGGAGGCCACTGTGCTCTTTGGAACCTTGCGTACTGCAGAAATTCTTTTGTAACCATGGCCAGATCCTTACCATAATTCTGTCTCTGAGGTCCTTGGTCAGTTCCTTTGACCTCATGATTCTCATTTGGTCTGACATGCACTGTGAGCTGTGAGGTCTTATATAGACAGGTGTGTGCCTTTCAAAATCAAGTTCTATCAGTTTAATTAAACACAGCTGGACTCCAATGAAGTAGTAGAACAATCTCAAGGTTGATCACAAGGAAATGGACAGCATGGGACTTAAATATGAGTGTCTGAGCAAAGGGTCTGAATACTTATAACCATGTGATATTTCAGTTTTTCTTTTTTATTAAATATGCAAAAATGTCTACATTAGTTTTCTTTTTAGTAGAGATGGGGTGCAGAGTGTACTTTAATGAGAAAATAAAATAACTTTTTTTAATTTACCAAATGGCTGCAATGAAACACCTAGTGAAAAATTTATAGGAGTCGGAATACTTTCCATACCCACTGTAGATACACCTGTGCGTTCTATTAATCATAATAACTCACCCCATCACAGGAATCAGTAACATGATGTACTCGGCGTAAGCCAACACCCACTGCACATGACATCCCATTAACAAGGAGCAACTTCCGCGCACGCGCGATAGCGTTCTGCTGCTGCATTCACCATTTGTGACAATGGAAGCAGTGTTTGAAACTGCGCATGCGTTACTCACATCACGTGCCTAGAGGCAAAAGGCACTGATACAATCATAATGATCTGCGGTATACTAAAGACCCGGAATCTCATATATGAGTATCCAATTAAAACATTTTTAATTCTTATACATTCATTAACTCTCTATATTATCTAAATCAATTTGAGCAAATATTATACAAAATGTACATTTTAATTGAATTGTATTCGTCCGATTTCATTGTAAGTGGGAATGAACCTTTATAATGCTCTGAACCTGCACGCTGCAGGCACTTAGATCCCCCTGCCAGGAGAAATTTTACTTTATTCCTCATGATAGCATTCGCATTTCTGTCACAGGGGTGTCGTCGTTGCAGGTTCAGTCACTGCTCAGTGTATAGAGCGTGGCAGCTGTAACCCCACCACAAACAGTGTTTACTTGTTGGCAGATTGCATTTTATTTGTCTTGGCCATTTTTGTATAGTAGCACATGCCATTATATAAACCAAGAATACATTTGACTTTCTATTTTGTTGTTTGACCCTTGTTACTTGCAAAATATTTTCCCATGTAAAAGGATTCTTAGCTGCTTATATTAAAAATTAAAAAAATCAACAAATCTTCATTTAAATATAAATAATATAAATATAATTTGTTAGAAACAGCAGAACACTTTTTGTGCTCTTGTCACCTGCTTGCTATCATTTAGGTGAATGTGTTGCTACACTGCGCTAACAATGCCACATTAAAATATGAAAATGTGTTGAACGCCTGAGATCAAGCAAAGCTCATGTTGTTTATCAGGGTCCAAACGTGTTGTACATTAGAAAACACATACAAACAAAACGATGTGCCGAGTTCCTCTGTTAGTTTTCTATAATTGAGGTCCAATGTCACCTGAACATTTACTTTTGATTAATGATGATTGATAATTCATGAAACTCAGGTTGCTTACAAATCTCTTTGTGATTTTGTGCCGCACTGAAGCTGAGTTTCCTATTAATCAATTTATAAATCTTTAATTAAAAACTGTTTCAAGTTGCTGTTATTTCTATATTAATAAAGCAATAATATATTTAAAAATGGGTATATTGTTTCCAAATAATTCAAGTAAAATCTGTCATATGCAGAGGTTAACTTAAGGTCCCAGCTGAGCCTGGAATGCACATCCATCCTAACTCAAAAATTGTTCTTAGGCTTCTTTCACACTAGCGTCGGGCTCGGCCCATCGCAGTGCGTCGGGCCGAGGTTACCGACGCTAGCGTTGTTAGCGCTGCACAACGGGTGCAGCGGATGCAGATTTTCATCGCATCCGCTGCCCCATTGTGAGGTGCGGGGAGGTGGGGGAGGAGTTCCGGCAGCGCATGCGCGGTCAGAAAAAGCGGTCCGTCGGCTGCAAAAAACGTTACATGTAGCGTTTTTTTGTGCCGACGGTCCGCCAAAGCACGACGCATCCGTCGCACGACCGATGCGACGTGTGGCAATCCGTCGCAATGCGTCGCCAATACAACTCTATGGGGAAAAAACGCATCCTGCAAGCACTTTTGCAGGATGCGTTTTTTCCTCAAAACGATGCATTGTGACGGATTGCAGTTAACGCTAGTGTGAAAGTAGCCTAACACCTTGCAGCGGCAAGGTCCCTCTCCTTAATCAGTGGTACAATGATTGTGCTGATGTTCAAAAAGGACTGTCAGGTAAATAACCCTTTCTCCATCCAACAGCTCTTCATATTCTGGGCTGCTCTATCAATGGGGCATAACTACTGACGTAATTAGGCAGCTGGGAGCTTGTTGTCAATCAGAGTGACATCAGCAGTCATTTACCATTAACATAGGAGAGCAGAAGAGAAGCAGCTGCTCTGTCAACTGTACATCACGATAAGCAGCAGAATTGCCAACATTAGCATTTTGAGACAGCTCTGAGCTTGCAGAGATCTACAGCGGACAGAACAGGCAGGTAATTAGCAATTACCTGCCTCTTTGTTCTTTGGATCTTAAGGTACCGTCACACTAGACGATATCGCTAGCGATCTGTGACGTTGCAGCGTCCTCGCTAGCGATATCGTCCAGTGTGACAGTCAGCAGCGATCAGGCCCCTGCTGTGCTGTCGCTGGTCGGGGAAGAAAGTCCAGAACTTTGTTTCGTCGCTGGACTCCCCGCAGACATCGCTGAATCGGCGTGTGTGACACCGATTCAGCGATGTCTTCGCTGGTAACCAGGGTAAACATCGGGTTACTAAGCGCAGGGCCGCGCTTAGTAACCCGATGTTTACTCTGGTTACCATCGTTAAAGTAAAAAAAACAACCGCTACATACTTACCTACCGCTGTCTGTCCTTGGCGCTGTGCTTCTCTGGTCTGGCTGTGAGCACAGCGGCCGGAAAGCACAGCGGTGACGTCACCGCTCTGCTTTCCGGCTGCCCGGCGCTCACAGCCAGACCAGAGAAGCAGAGCGCCGGGGACAGACAGCGCTAGGTAAGTATGTAGCGGTTGTTTTTTTTACTTTAACGATGGTAACCAGGGTAAACATCGGGTTACTAAGCGCGGCCCTGCGCTAAGTAACCCGATGTTTACCCTGGTTACCGGGGACCTCGGGATCGTTGGTCGCTGGAGAGCTGTCTGTGTGACAGCTCTCCAGCGACCAAACAGCAACACTGCAGCGATCCGGATCGTTGTCGGTATCGCTGCAGCATCGCTTAGTGTGACGGTACCTTTAGGTAAAAAGAGAATAGTCCTGAATAAGCCCATTAAGGGATACTCAATGAGTGCACTTTGAGACGTTATGTATTTAGTTTGACTTTAACTATCAGCCTACAGCTACAGTCTAAAGCAAGACATTGACTTGTACTAAAAATATAAGGACTGCAGTGGTCGATCATCAACACTTCCAAGGATGCGGAGGTTCGGATAGCTTGAATAAGGGCCATCTTTGTCAGGCCTCTATGACTGCCTGTCGCAGTTGAGGCCAATACACTAGCCATTGCATCCATCAAAATGTCTTCTCCACACTAAAGTGAGCGCCTTTCCAGTGAGCTTCTTTGGCTAACTGCAACACCAGTGCATCTGGAGCCACCACTTGCCAGGCAACATCAATCTCTCAAGGAAGCTGGGTTCTTTGACACAGCAAGCAATTCTTCATAAAGAGCTTTTCCCACTGGTCCATGTTCTAGAGGGTGCTAGCAATTAAAGTTATCCTAGCCTCCTGGTCAGGCCTTTTTTCTAGGGCAACTAACTTTCTCAGCTTCGCTAGCTTGAGATCGGACTGCTGCAGGTATATATACTTATATCTGGAACGACCCAGAATCTGGGTGGGTCTAGACTGTTCACTAGACTCTTGGAAGATTATTACAACTGCAGCAAATTGTTTGAAGTCTGGAATCTTGTCTCCTTCGAGTTCTTTATCTACATCTCTATTTGGGCCTCTTTGAGTCTCTCGGAACAGAGCATCCGCTGTGTGTACTGAGATTTAGATGGGTAGAAGACTTTGTACTGGTATTTAGACACTATTGAAACTCACCTCTGCTCCAGTGCACCCAGCTTCATATTCTCTATGTGAGCCAGGGAATTGTTATACGTCCACCCATGTATTTCTGACATCTACAAATATTCTGCAAATTTTTCAATCATAGCCCTCACCAGGGCCAGCAACTCTTGCTAAAATGAACTATGTGTTAGGGTTGGCGGAACGCACCTAATATATTTATTAGATGAGATAGGTGTGTTCGCAACCCGGGATCCACCATGCAGGAAAGAACCTGCTGCTAAGTAAGGCGGTGAAGTAAATTAGTATAAACAAACTCTGTTACTTCACAGAGCCCGTAGTAAAGAGAACGCTGTGCCCTGCTTAGCTCACAGGGAACACAGCTACTGAGTAGAGCCGACAGTGGTCATGCAGTCCCAACCAAACATGCTGCTCCTCTCCGGTGGAGCCGGAATTCTAATGGCTATTAGCCAGCCCTGAATTCACTCATGAGAAACTCCTCGCCGGAGGTGCCAGCATTCTAGGGGCTTATTTCAGCCAGGTCCCTGACTGCATACACACAAAAACTCCTCGCTGGAGGTGCCAGCATTCTAGGGCTTTTTTCAGCCGGGTCCCTGACCACACACACCACCACACTGGCGCTGAGCTCGTACATATTTGATACTAGCGCATGGCCGTGCGGTCATGAGAAACTTTTATAGCTGCAGCAACTTCAGGACCTTCCTAGAAGGACCAAGGGAAGGCTGCCACAGAACTTGATCAGGTCCAGGGCCTTCCTGGAGGACCAATGGAAGTTGCTGCAGTACCTGAGCATGTGACCCTAGACCTCCACTGAGTGATCTTACCCTGGGCATGCTCAGTGTGTGCAAAGCAGGACTTAGTCCTAGAAAACCCTTCTCATCTCAGACCAGTGCAGGGTGCAATAGCAGAGCCTGGAGAGGCAGCAGTAACCCTTTGCACAGTATCAGATTCAATGAGATGCTGGGACCGACGTCTCTGCTGAGCAGGCTCCACTGCGGCCAATGCAGAATGGGAGACCGCAGCAGACACGGCTCGAGATTCCCCCTGTGCAGCAGCGGGAACTTGACTCCTAACACTATGGTTGTTCAAATTCTCTTCTGTCTCTCTCAGCTACCGACTGGTATAAGTGATCAACCTTTCTCTTCCTTCCTGCACCTGATCCAGTGCTGCTCCTAGCTTATACAGGCTTCTGTCAGTGTACAGCATTAAGGGCTGATAGAAGTCAGCTTAAGCCAGGATAGGATCATCCATCAGTGCCATCTTCAATGTCCAAAAAGCTTCCTCTTACCTTGGAATTCCAGTGGAATTCCTCATTGCAACTCGTTAAGCTGTATTGCAATCTTGGCAAAGGTTTTAAAGAATCTGCAGTAGTTTCCTTCCAATCCCAAGAATGCTGTAACCAGTGTTTCCCAAAATCCAATCCTCACAGCCCCAACAGGTCATGTTTTCATGATTTCTGTAGTTTTGCACAGGTGACGGAAGTATGATCAAGGCATCAGGAATTCTCTCACCTGTGTAATACTAGTAATACTATGGCAATCCTGAAAACATGACCTGTGGGGGGCCGTGAAGACCGGAGTTTGGGAAACACTGCTATAAACTCTCTCAGGTTGGTAGGAGTAGGATACTTTTGCACTGAGACCACTTTCTACATGGTGAGGTATATTACCACACTGGAAACAATGTGTCCCAGGTATACAATCTCCCTCTTAAACAAGTGACACTTCCAGGGTTTGACTTTTAACCCATGTCTTTTGAAGCTGCTCCAACTCTTGTTCCAGCCGGATAAGGTGGTTTTCAAATGTGCAGGAATAAATGATGATGTTATCAAGATACATAAGGGTCTCGTCACAGTTTAGATCCCCAAATTATCTCTTCATCAGACTTTGCAATGATACTAGTGCAGTTGTCAGCTTGAAAGCCATCTTGTTAAATTCAGATAGACCCATAGAAAAATGAAGGCCGTCTTCGGGCGATCTCCAATGGCCACAGGAACATGCCAGTAGCTGCTGACTAGGTCAAGGAAGGAGAAGTACTAGGCCTTTCCCAGAGCGGACAGGGTTTCTTAGATCCTGGGTAGAGGGTAGGAATCTCAAATAGTTCAGGCATTCAGCCATCATTATGTCATGCAGGACATCATTGTACCATTTTTTTTCCCAAACTAACAGAATAGGCAACGCCCAGGGACTCTGACTTTCGTTGATCAACCCAATGTTCAGCATGTATGAGAGCAGTTCTTCCACCTCCCGGTACATCTGAAGTGGGACTTGCCAATATCTATCTCAAATGGGAGCAGCAGTTTTCATGGGGATCTTGTGCTGAATAGCCTGGGTACACCCAAAGTCAATTTGTGTTGTGTAAAAACTACTCGGTATCGCTGCAGTAACTGTTCAACTTGACTAACTTGTTTTCAGGAGAATTCAGTGAGATTAGCCTCCATGTATTCCAAGAGATGATGACCAGTTAGTGGCTCGCTTCTGTCTTTTTGACCATCAAGTAATACCGCCAAGGTCCACAGGTCTCCTGATACAGGTGTTAATGCTATAATTTTATATAGGTGTTAATTATATTGAGATTTTCTGGCATTATGCAAATCTGGGCTACTTTATGTTGGGGTATCAACTGTATGCTTGATTCACTCAGGTTTATACAATGCATGGGTACTCGTTCCTGTAATACAGTTGCCAAGATGCAGCCAGCCAATAGATTGCTTCTTCTCCCCTCCATAGGTTCAATTTGGACATCCACCCCTTCCAAGGATAAATGAGCCAGTACCGGTATAGTATGTACAATCTGCCAAGTCAGCTTTTTCATGGTGGCTTTTGGTGGTATCAGCACTCTGCCGAGGTGCTGAGAGGCAACAGGTAACTTCTGGATTTAAGAAATTTGTAAAAGAGTCACATAAGAAGTCCGTAAAATGCAATGATTAAGGACTTCTGTCTGAAAAGTGTTTCCCCTTGGTGGTTGTGACAGTTTTTTGTATATCTTTTGTTATTTTTCACATTTTTATAGTTACCTAATAAATTGAGAATTTTATGTAGATCTTGACTATGGAACTTCTGAATTAGGCTGGTTCGCACAAGCTGCTGCAACTCTTTCTTGCTGACTGGGTCACAAGTGGCATGGGTTCAGCTGTTTCTGTCTGGGCCGTTGGCCATGAACTGCCCTACTTTCTTTAACATATTCATCCCCAAAGTTACCATGGGTCCTCCTTCTCCAGAGCCCTTTACCAGCATTATCCCTTTTCGGTCCAGGTCTTTTCCGCACACCAGCACAGACATCCACACTACATCCACACCACTATAGTCATTGAAATGAGCAATTGGTTGGTCGCCAGTAATTGGATGGTGGGTTCTTTCCTGGAGTGGGCAACTTCGGAAAAGAGATTCTGAAAGTATTCGTCAGGCATAGTGGTCGCCTGGGATCCCATGTTCATCACTCAGATGATGCACTGTCCATTAAATTCAGATGAGGTAATGGGTCTATCAGAGACAATATCTTCAGGGTCTTCATCTCTTCCTTCTTGGGCAAGAAACCCCATGTTATGTTCCTTGACTGTAGGGTGCATTAATATAATGGATGCCCCCTTCTCTTTCTCTCCCAGTAAGGACCATCTTGCGATACACATCCCCTTTCACCTATGGGCTGTGGATGTGGTGTGGTGGGACACATGAGAAGCGGCCTTCCACTCCAGTCTCCCTTCACCTCATATCATGGGGACAGGTGGAACATTGCTAGTGGGGATTCTCTTCATACTACGCAGCTCACCTTGGATATCATGTATTTCCTGACATAGATTATGGACCAAGTCAGTCTTTGTGTGCATTGGCTCATGGTTGGCCATTTCATGGCTCCACACCTCACCCATCAGGGCAGGGGATTCTTGTTCTAAGATCCAGCTTCGGCTCTGACTTCTAGAAAGCTCAGGTTGAGGTTCTTGAGTAGGAGCTCTTCTAAGGCCTGTCTCAGGTAGGGGTCCCTTAATCGTGCAACCAGTTGGTCCTGCATCATTTCATTCAATGCCACAGCCCTCTGCACCCGTCTTGGGTCTTTTTTGTGATATGAGCCATCACTTCCTGCAATGCATTTACATACTGAGTTACAGCCTTACTTCCACCTTGAACCTGCCGAAACAAAGGTACCTAAATTCGTTGTGTCACCGTGCATGTCCTCTAAGATTTTTATCACTTTGTTCACAGTGTTATGGTCCCTAGGCTGGTGGTACATGACCATCTGTCAGACATCTCCATCAAGTGTCAGAAAGTTTAACTCAGCTTGTATGGTGTGGTTCAGGGGGTACATGTGCAACGTCATCTTCAGTCTCTCTACCCAATCCTACTGTAATACACTTCTTCCCATGAACTTTAGAAGATTTCTGAGTATAGCCCTCAGAGGTATATTCCCCTAACTGGCTTGGTCACTGACTGGTCCGCCATCTCTCTGCTTGAGAGTTGCTAAACTATCCCAATTCTAAAACATGAGACCAAATGCAGGAGGCACAAAGAGGGAACAGTCAAGGGACAATTTTTTCCTTCCAATAATGGGTGAATTCACAGTGGTTAAGGAACAATTAATAATATGACACAGTGTGAACAGCAGTAAACCATGTAACAATAAAAATACAATGAAATAGAGAATACAATTAGAACAATGGGAAAGTCTCTCAAGAATTATATTTGTGTCCGTCCTACAAGGCTGGAAGCTACTATGTTATCTCTTCCTGCAATACTGACCCTAGCAGGGGTCACCAGGATTTTCTGATAGGCTGCAATGTCTCTTGATAAAGTCTACCAAGGAATGTTGAGCTTCTCGTGTACCAACCAGTCCCCACCTGTAGTCCTTAATTCAGGCTGACCCCTGTACATTATGTTATGGCTGGAAGTGATGGCCCGGCTCACTCTTGTCATCCTTCTGTAACCACAGGCATCCCCTCTGGTCGATATCTCCTCACGTTTCTTTGGTGCTTTACAGACGGAAGGTGTCTCCTAGGACTGAGGAACAGAGTGCTGGGTCTGGAGTCTGGGTATTGACCAGCGTAATACAAAGCTTCTGATTTTGACCGGCACAGTCTGGGCTCTGGGTCTTGACTGGTGCAGGTCGGGTCTTCAGGTATTGACAGGTATAGTTAGGTCTTTGAATTTCACCAGATGTCATCAAAGCCTTGTCTGACAGAGACCAGCACCATGGTGGCACACACTCTCCACTGAGGCCTGTCACACTGACTTTAGCATTGTCTCTGGCTCACATCTGTACTGCTCTTATCCTTCGCACCAAATCTCTCTGTGGTTTTTATATCCGGGAGCTCCATCATCCAAGACACCTAACCGGGTTTCACACATGATCTTGCCCCGCCTGCAAATCTTCTGGTGCCTATTGATTCCACATGTTTTTTTCCAGCCAACAGATGGCAGTTTTTCCTCACTAATGCCACATCACGCAGGGGCTCTTCCGGGGAACTATCTCTTCCTCTTACAAATGCTCAGACCGTGAAACATAGATGTACACAGCACAGCAGCCATGCAGCACTGAAGTCCTGGGTTCTAATCCCACCTTGGACAACATCTGCAAAGAGTTTGTATGTTCTCTCCGTGTTTGCATGGGTTTCCTCCGGGTTCTCCGGCTTCCTCCCACATTTCAAAGACATACTGATAGGGAATTTAGATTGTGAGCCCCATCGGGGACAGCAATGATAATGTGTGCAACCTGTAAAGCGCTGCGGAATATGTTAGCGCTATATAAAAGTAAAGATTATTAATATTATTACAAAGGCAGTCTCAAAAAGAGATCTTTGATGTGGCGGTTTAGTGTGGCGCATCCATTACATTAAGGTTTTTTTAAATCTTATTTCTAGAAGAGATGTTACATACTTACACTGATAACATTGTGTTTACGCCAATCATACACATCATACACAGTATGAACATAGCCTAATCTTGTTAGATTAAGATATCATAATGTATTATGTTATGCATCATTTTACACTTCTTTTTAACACTGACTTATCTAAAAAGAATAAACATGATTGATAAAAATCACATACATAGTCATACATGTCATACATAGGATACCAAAGCTCTTCAGCTCCAAGGACGTCCACCCATTTCTTCTGATACATGTTGGCACCAATGACACGGCAAGGAAGGACCTACCGACAATCTGCAAGGACTTTGAAGAGTTGGGGAAGAAAGTAAAGGAACTGGATGCACAGGTAGTTTTTTCTTCTATCCTTCCAGTAGACGGGCATGGCACCAGGAGATGGAACAGGATCCTTGATGCAAACAACTGGCTAAGACGATGGTGCAGACAACAAGGATTCGGATTCCTGGACCACGGTGTGAATTACTGGTACGATGGACTCCTCGCCAGAGATGGACTACACCTCAACAAACCTGGGAAACACACATTCGCCAGAAGACTCGCTACACTCATCAGGAGGGCGTTAAACTAGAAGAAGAGGGGACGGGAAGAAAAACATTAGACTTGAACAAAGAAGACCCAGGAAAACATACTCAGATGGGAGGTAAGAACATTTCTAAAGCAATCCACAGCGAGGAGATTGGAACAAAACAAAATCCTCTAAACTGCATGCTCGCAAACGCCAGAAGCCTGACAAACAAGATGGAAGAACTAGAAGCAGAAATATCTACAGGTAACTTTGACATAGTGGGAATAACCGAGACATGGTTAGATGAAAGCTATGACTGGGCAGTTAACTTACAGGGTTACAGTCTGTTTAGAAAGGATCGTAAAAATCGGAGAGGAGGAGGGGTTTGTCTCTATGTAAAGTCTTGTCTAAAGTCCACTTTAAGGGAGGATATTAGCGAAGGAAATGAGGATGTCGAGTCCATATGGGTCGAAATTCATGGAGGGAAAAATGGTAACAAAATTCTCATTGGGGTCTGTTACAAACCCCCAAATATAACAGAAACCATGGAAAGTCTACTTCTAAAGCAGATAGATGAAGCTGCAACCCATAATGAGGTCCTGGTTATGGGGGACTTTAACTACCCGGATATTAACTGGGAAACAGAAACCTGTGAAACCCATAAAGGCAACAGGTTTCTGCTAATAACCAAGAAAAATTATCTTTCACAATTGGTGCAGAATCCAACCAGAGGAGCAGCACTTTTAGACCTAATACTATCTAATAGACCTGACAGAATAACAAATCTGCAGGTGGTTGGGCATCTAGGAAATAGCGACCACAATATTGTACAGTTTCACCTGTCTTTCACTAGGGGCACTTGTCAGGGAGTCACAAAAACACTGAACTTTAGGAAGGCAAAGTTTGACCAGCTTAGAGATGCCCTTATTCTGGTAGACTGGGACAATATCCTCAGAAATAAGAATACAGATAATAAATGGGAAATGTTTAAGAACATCCTAAATAGGCAGTGTAAGCGGTTTATACCTTGTGGGAATAAAAGGACTAGAAATAGGAAAAACCCAATGTGGCTAAACAAAGAAGTAAGACAGGCAATTAACAGTAAAAAGAAAGCATTTGCACTACTAAAGCAGGATGGCACCATTGAAGCTCTAAAAAACTATAGGGAGAAAAATACTTTATCTAAAAAACTAATTAAAGCTGCCAAAAAGGAAACAGAGAAGCACATTGCTAAGGAGAGTAAAACTAATCCCAAACTGTTCTTCAACTATATCAATAGTAAAAGAATAAAAACTGAAAATGTAGGCCCCTTAAAAAATAGTGAGGAAAGAATGGTTGTAGATGACGAGGAAAAAGCTAACATATTAAACACCTTCTTCTCCACGGTATTCACGGTGGAAAATGAAATGCTAGGTGAAATCCCAAGAAACAATGAAAACCCTATATTAAGGGTCACCAATCTAACCCAAGAAGAGGTGCGAAATCGGCTAAATAAGATTAAAATAGATAAATCTCCGGGTCCAGATGGCATACACCCACGAGTACTAAGGGAACTAAGTAATGTAATAGATAAACCATTATTTCTTATTTTTAGGGACTCTATAGCGACAGGATCTGTTCCGCAGGACTGGCGCATAGCAAATGTGGTGCCAATATTCAAAAAGGGCTCTAAAAGTGAACCTGGAAATTATAGGCCAGTAAGTCTAACCTCTATTGTTGGTAAAATATTTGAAGGGTTTCTGAGGGATGTTATTCTGGATTATCTCAATGAGAATAACTGTTTAACTCCATATCAGCATGGGTTTATGAGAAATCGCTCCTGTCAAACCAATCTAATCAGTTTTTATGAAGAGGTAAGCTATAGGCTGGACCACGGTGAGTCATTGGACGTGGTATATCTCGATTTTTCCAAAGCGTTTGATACCGTGCCGCACAAGAGGTTGGTACACAAAATGAGAATGCTTGGTCTGGGGGAAAATGTGTGTAAATGGGTTAGTAACTGGCTTAGTGATAGAAAGCAGAGGGTGGTTATAAATGGTATAGTCTCTAACTGGGTCGCTGTGACCAGTGGGGTACCGCAGGGGTCAGTATTGGGACCTGTTCTCTTCAACATATTCATTAATGATCTGGTAGAAGGTTTACACAGTAAAATATCGATATTTGCAGATGATACAAAACTATGTAAAGCAGTTAATACAAGAGAAGATAGTATTCTGCTACAGATGGATCTGGATAAGTTGGAAACTTGGGCTGAAAGGTGGCAGATGAGGTTTAACAATGATAAATGTAAGGTTATACACATGGGAAGAAGGAATCAATATCACCATTACACACTGAATGGGAAACCACTGGGTAAATCTGACAGGGAGAAGGACTTGGGGATCCTAGTTAATGATAAACTTACCTGGAGCAGCCAGTGCCAGGCAGCAGCTGCCAAGGCAAACAGGATCATGGGGTGCATTAAAAGAGGTCTGGATACACATGATGAGAGCATTATACTGCCTCTGTATAAATCCCTAGTTAGACCGCACATGGAGTACTGTGTCCAGTTTTGGGCACCGGTGCTCATGAAGGATATAATGGAACTAGAGAGAGTACAAAGGAGGGCAACAAAATTAATAAAGGGGATGGAAGAACTACAATACCCAGATAGATTAGCGAAATTAGGATTATTTAGTCTAGAAAAAAGACGACTGAGGGGCGATCTAATAACCATGTATAAGTATATAAGGGGACAATACAAATATCTCGCTGAGGATCTGTTTATACCAAGGAAGGTGACGGGCACAAGGGGGCATTCTTTGCGTCTGGAGGAGAGAAGGTTTTTCCACCAACATAGAAGAGGATTCTTTACTGTTAGGGCAGTGAGAATCTGGAATTGCTTGCCTGAGGAGGTGGTGATGGCAAACTCAGTCGAGGGGTTCAAGAGAGGCCTGGATGTCTTCCTGGAGCAGAACAATATTGTATCATACAATTATTAGGTTCTGTAGAAGGACGTAGATCTGGGGATTTATTATGATGGAATATAGGCTGAACTGGATGGACAAATGTCTTTTTTCGGCCTTACCAACTATGTTACTATGTTACTATGTTACATTGCACCTTCCAAGAGTTAAATAAAAAATGAAAAATACATATGAACGTATATAAATTCACGAACTACAAGTACATACATACAGTATATACAGTATATGTTCACTGTATGCATATATGGATGTTCAAACGTATAAACTGTGTGTACAGTACTAATATACAGAGATGACAGTGGTATATAGTCAGTAGGAGAATCTTAGATTCTCCAGAAAACAATGCTTCACTGCATGTTGACCCTACTCTCCTCATCAGTTCAAGATTTGAAGTATTACCGAGTCAGCAGAAATAATTAAATGAGGCACATTACAGCTGCACAGATATATTCTAAGGAACCAGGATATACATGTTACATTCTTTCAAAGTGTCCATCACTAGTGCTACCGATATATACGCAATTATCACTGCTGACTAGTGTTGTAGGCATGAATAAGAAACAGTTACGCTATTTATATGGCTTGTTTTCACACCTATGGAAAGTGTATGGTGGAATATTTAAGGTTCAGTTCTGTGTAGGATTGGCATTTTTTATGTTAGCAAAAGGTCAAATGTCACAATTAAGTTTAATTTGCTATCACACATCCTCAAACACAAATAAGGTATCTTTATTTGAAAATATAACTTTATGAAATAACAAGTCGAAAAGTGACTTTGATACATAGAAGCAACAAAGTAACTGAAGATGATACATCTGATTCATGTATGTGCGAAAATAACGCAGAGTGAATGGCACTGATGCATAGCTATTTGACCTGCTGGTAATCACGGCAATTGCAAGCCATTTCTATATGTGTTGAAACTCTAATTAGAAGACACCATGAATTCGATAATATTTAGGCGCAAATGCTGAGATGTAGATTTTTAAAAATATTTTACAATCTGCATATTTAGAACAAGCACATCAAAAAAGGGATAACAGGGAAGTGAAAAGCCATAAAAATTCAAGAGTTTATTGATGTTCATTAAAAAATCATTACATTAAAATTAATGGGAACAAAGGTGCAAAAGAAAAACGCCCACAGGGAAAACAGTGCCAGATAAATATATATTTTGCTGGTTGCACAAGAAAACCCACAGTATATTGAAGTAGCTCATGACAAAAGCCAAAAAAGAGAGGGGGCGGACAATTGTAACATATGTGTCATGTCAAAAGAAACAGTCTGTACTTTCAAGGTATACCTCCCCTGGACAAAGCAACGCGCAAAACGTGCATCGGGGCAGAAGTGCCGCTTAAAGGTACAGTGTCTCAGATATCTGTTACATTCATTCGTTGACCTACACTATGAATCATTAATGAAACCAACTTAAGCCTGGTGGGTACAAGGTGCACAGTTATAGCATTGGCAAATCCTTGAAAGTTTGAGTTTAGTTAAAGGAAAACTACTTAAGAAGGATGTTCCACATTATTACACAGGCCACAGGTTTCAACCAATATTCAAAAGAAAAAAAAATCTCTCTGCTGCTGAAAAGTATTAAATAGTGTAATGTTTTGGACAAGGTATGTAAACATTAGCAATATCACAAAAACTTAAGCTTGGTCATCGTACTGTGAAGAGATTTCTGACTGATACAGAGAACAAAAGGGTTAGTTCAGATAAAGGCATAATGAGGAAGGTTTCTGCCAGACAAATTCATCAGGTTAAGAGTAATGATGAGCGAACTCATGAATGTTGGGGACGAGCGGGTTCACCCGATCATCTAAAAAAAGTTTGGTTTCGGGTACCAGAACGGTACCTGAACCTAAACCCGGTTCCCATTCAAATGAATGGGCGAACATAATAACTGTTGTTTGCCATGCTGTCATCTGCATGACAGCACAAGAAACACCGTTGGCTCTGACAGCATGGTAACTGTAGCTCTCTGACCAGTGGTAATAATCTTACCTCTGATCAGAGCCACCAGGGTTTCTCGTGCTGTTATGTAGATGACAGGATGGGATGCAACCGATGTTGGGGGTGCCAAATACAAACAGTAAAGCGGACTTCCTGGAGAAGTCGTTTTTGGTGTCCTCGCACGGTGTTTGGTAAGGACCCCAAACTTTACTGTTCAGGGTCACCAATCTCTAATTAAGAGAGCAGAGGCTAAAGTACCATTGCAAAAAAGCAAATAGGTATTTGAAAATGCTGGTGCCTCTGTTGCGTTCCCGTGCGGTCGGCGGGCACTTCAAAACACTGCATGTGGATGCATAGGGGGAAGAATGGAGACACAAGGGGAAGAATGGAGACCCAGGGGGAAGGATGGGAGACACAGGAGGCAGGATGAGAGACACAGGAAGCAGGATGGGAAACAGATGGGACAGGATGGGAGACAGATGGGGAAGGATGGGAGACAAATGGGGCAATATGGAGACATGGTGCAGGATGGAGACAGATGGGGCAGGATCACGGGACAGATGGTGCAGGATCAGACATCACATTGGGTAGAATGGATACTCATGAAGGCCAGGATTGAAGAACATATGGCTGGAGCCAGGAGTGAGACACATGGGAGCCAGATGGTGGATATTATTACCGTTCCCAGCACCGCCGAACTGCGATCAGATACCCGCTAGCACAGTGAGCACTCATTGCTCACGATGCTTAGTGAGGAGTCCACAGAAGTCACCGCAGCTCAGCTTGGCTGGGAACGGAGCTCTGTGACTGGAGATAGCCTCTATAATGTCACTGAAGCTCTGCTCCCAAGCAGCTCATTCACCAGTGGTTTTCAGCTGGGACTGTCGCATCTTAGCACCGACCAGGTTAAATACTGTATATCCCCCAAATATGGATTACAGCATGGGACAGAATGACGGACAGGTATGAGTATATTGTTGTTTTTTATTTTACTTTTATTACAGGAGATCGAGTGCTTCGCTTGGATTAGGCATTGCAGTAAGTATGGTTTAATTAAGTATAATAAAAGCAGTCTGTGTAATTTTTTTTCATATAAAAGACTTTATTCTGGCTGTGTTTTCATTTAACATTACAACTATAGGATTAGTAATGGATAGATGTCTTATAGACGCTTCTCCATTACTAAGCCGTGGGCTTGATGTCACCAGTAGTGTTGAGCGATACCGTCCGATACTTGAAAGTATCGGTATCGGATAGTATCGGCCGATACCCGAAAAATATCGGATATCGCCGATACCGATATCCGATACCAATACAAGTCAATGGGACATCAAGTATCGGAAGGTATTCTCATGGTTCCCAGCGTCTGAAGGAGAGGAAACTCTCCTTCAGGCCCTGGGATCCATAGGGATGTGTAAAATAAAGAATAAAAATTAAAAATATTGATATATTTACCTCTCCGGCGGCCCCTGAACTCAGCGCGGGTAACCGGCAGGCTTCTTTGTTCAAAATCAGCGCTTTTAGGACCTGAGAATCACGTCCCGGCTTCTGATTGGTCGCGGGCCGCCCATGTGACCGCCACGCGACCAATCACAAGCCGTGACGTCATTCGCAGGTCCTTAACGCGCTCATTTTTTTAAAATGAGCGCGGTAATGACTTTCAAAGACGTAGCGGCTTGTGATTGGTCGCGTGGCCGCGACCAATCACAAGCCGCTACGTCTTTGAAAGCCAATAACGCGCTCATTTTTAAAAATGAGCGCGTTAATAGCTTGCGGTGACGTCGCGGCTTGTGATTGGTCGCGGCAACGCGACCAATCACAAGCCGCTACGTCTTTGAAAGCCATTAACGCGCTCATTTTTAAAAATGAGCGCGTTAATAGCTTGCGGTGACGTCGCGGCTTGTGATTGGTCGCGGCCACGCGACCAATCACAAGCCGCTACGTCTTTGAAAGTCATTAACGCGCTCATTTTTAAAAATGAGCGCGTTAATAGCTTGCGGTGACGTCGCGGCTTGTGATTGGTCGCGGCCACGCGACCAATCACAAGCCGCTACGTCTTTGAAAGTCATTAACGCGCTCATTTTTAAAAAATGAGCGCGTTAAGGACCTGCGAATGACGTCACGGCTTGTGATTGGTCGCGTGGCGGTCACATGGGCGGCCCGCGACCAATCAGAAGCCGGGACGTGATTCTCAGGTCCTAAAAGCGCTGATTTTGAACAACGATGCCTGCCGGTTACCCGTGCTGAGTCCAGGGGCCGCCGGAGAGGTAAATATATCAATATTTTTTATTTTAATTCTTTATTTTACACATCTCTATGTATCCGATACCGATACCCGATACCACAAAAGTATCGGATCTCGGTATCGGAATTCCGATACCGCAAGTATCGGCCGATACTTGCGGTATCGGAATGCTCAACACTAGTCACCAGTGACATCAAACACGCAACTATTACCCCACTTGCCACCGCTACAGGGCAAGTGGGAAGAGCCAGGTAAAGCACCAGAATTACCACATCTAATAGATGTGCCTTTTCTGGGCAGCTGTGGGCTGCTGTTTTTAGGGTGGGGGGGGTCAAAAGCCATGGCCCCTTACCAGCCTGAGAATACCAGAACCCAGCTGTGAGCTTTAGCAAGGCTGGGTGTCAAAAAATGGGAGAACCCCATGCATTTTTTTAATTATTTATCTAAGTAATTAAAAAAATATGGCGTAGTGACCCCTCTATTCTTGATATTCAACCTTGCTCAAGCTCACAGCTGGGGGCTGCAACAGTTTTGTATGGTTGGTTAGCAAAAATAGGGGGAACCAACAACCATTTTTTAATTACCGTATTTATTTACAGCGCAGGAATGGTAGATGAATACTTCCATCTGCCGCTCTTCCTGTCACTGTTATTAGCAGCAGCGGGGTAGGGTGATGGAAGTAATAGTTCCAAACTTCTGTGACGCACTCGGGGGTTCAAAGTGCTCACAACACATCTAGATAAGTTCCATAAGGGGTTCAGTTTCTAAAATAGTGTCACTTGTGGGTGGTTTCCACTGTTTAGGCACATCAGGGGCTTTCCAAACGCGACATGTAGTCCGATCTTAATCCAGCCAATTTTGCATTGAAGAAGTACAACGGAGCTCCTTTCCTTCAGAGCTCTGCCATGCACCCAAACAGTGGTTTACCCCCACATATAGGATATCAACATACTCAGGACCAATTGCACAACAACATTTGAGGTCGAATTTCTCCTGTTACCCTTGGGAAAATAAAAAATTGGGGCAAAAACATAATTTTTGTGAAAAAAAATGTTTTTTTATTTTTTGGCTCTACACTATAAATTTCTGTGAAGCACTTAGGAGTTCAAAGTGCTCACCACACATCTAGATATGTTCCTTGGTAGGTCTAGTTTTCAAAATTGAGTCACTTGTGAGGGGTTTCCACTGTTTAGGCACATCACGGGCTCTCCAAACCCGACATGGCATCCTATCTCAATTCCAGCTAATTTTGCATTGAAAAGTCAAACGGTGCTCCTTTCCTTCTGAGCTCTGCCATGCGACCAAACAGTAGTTTACTTGCACATATTGGGCATAAGCATTCTCAGGACAAATTGCACAACAACTTTTGAGGTCAAATTTCTTAATTTACTCTTGATAAATTAAAAAAAAAATTTGGTCTGAATTACATTTTTGGGGAAAAAAAAGTTAAATGATCATTTTTTAAACATTCCAAAAATTCCTGTGAAGAAGTTGAAAGGTTAAAAAAAACATCGTAACTGTGGTTTTGAGTACCTTGAGGGTTGAAGTTTTTTAGAATGGTGTCACTTTTGGGTATTTTCTCTCATATAGACCCCTCAAAGTGACTTCAAATGTGAGGTGGTCCCTAAAATCAAATGGTGTTGTAAAAATGAGAAATCGCTGTTTAACTTTTAACCCTAATAACTTCTTAAAAAAAATGGGGTCCAAATTTGTGCTGATGTAAAGTATACATGTGGGAAATGTTACTTTTTAAGTATTTTTTGTGACATACAGTATCTCTGATTTAAGGGCATGAAAATTCAAAGTTGGAAAATTGTGAAATTTTTTCACCAAATTTCCATTTTTTTCACAAGTAATCGCAAGTCATAGCAAAGAAATTTTACAACTAACATGACGTACATTATGTCATGAAAAAACATGGTCAGAATCACCGGGATCCATTGAAGCATTCCAGAGTTATTACCTCATAAAGGGACAGCGGTCAGAATTGTAAAAATTGGCTTGATCATTAACTGAGAAAACAATTTAAAGGAAGAAAAACATTAAGATAATGGCAGATAATGAGAAACATATTTGGCTTCTCCGAGTCTGTAAATGTTCAATCTATCAAAATTGAAAATTATTTATTATTTAACTCATACATTAAATGCTGTAAATTAGTAAACTTTCAACGCCATAATTTCCACACAATAGAGTTCCACACAAAAAATAAGTTTTCACGTAGCTCAATTGACTAAAAATGGCAACATTACTTAAATTTTATTTTAGTAATTCCAGAAATTGTTTTGTGTTACTGTCATATTACTGACCAGACTAATCATGCTACCAGGTCTTCTTAGCATTCCATGATCACTGTAAAAAATAATAAAAAAAAAAATCACAATAGTCGACTTGCATTTTTTTTGCTATTTTGCCACACTTAATATCTTATTTTTCAAATGTTCTAGTACATTGTAAGGTAAAATAAATGTTGTCAGTCAAAACCATAACTGGTCCCTGAAAAAAACCCCTCAAATAGCTGAAGTGCAAGTGTGCTAAATTCCCAGTCTAACAATTTAGTACGTTATTATGTCATAAGAGCAAAACCCTGAATAGGCTGCAAGTCACATCACAGCCAATAGTTGGCCACAAGTAGACAACTACAGATAAACAAAAAATCAATCGTGGCTATTTTTTCGTGATGTATGACAAAATAATATTGTTATTCTTTCCTGTTGAGGAATTTATTTAATCATACATTATTGAAATTATTAATGAACTATGTCTTTAAATGTAGGGGTTCATGAAAAAAAACAAATAAGTGTACAAGTATAGGTTTCACGTTTGGACTATATAAGTAAGATGTGCTGCTATGTAATATACAGTTTGAGTTTTGTGTTTGCCATACTCATCAGGAGGTTTTCTTGGCATTTATTATTTAGTAGCAGAAGTGCTTGCTCACCTTAAAGAGATGAGCTGAGAACAGAGACAATGTTCCATGGGTGAAAAATATACAAATTAGCTATTTCAAGGAAAGATAGCTAGCTACCCTATAAGTCAGACAGACTCTAATATACACTGGTGAAGGGTAAACACCCTGACACAGGCTGTAGATGACTTTCTGGCTTTGCCTTTATCTTTGGTCATTCTGTGAAGCTTACTAAAGGATCGGACATTAACGATAATGGGTTAGCCTCTCTTTACATGTTCCTTTCATGTGAACTAACTTCATATACAATATAAGCATTTCAGTAAATGCCTTGCTTTGCTAAATCCTGCTTCGACCTAAGCTGCTTTTCTGGTCACATGACCTCTGGTTGAAAATATCCTGCTTCCTGTGAGGTCACATCATATCCTCCCCCAATTTCCCAGCTCTGGGAACTAAAAAATGGGTGAGGCTTGCCACGTGGAAGGGAAGGGCTTTCCACCCCGGTAAGCATGGCTGCATTCAGCAGAGCTCACTCTGTTTCTGTGTATTCTGCCAGCTCTTCTGGCAGAACCAGTTCTGCCTTACATCTGTATGCACACAACAGGATGTATACATGTGCACACACTACTGTATACGCTGTGTAATATATATGCACTCTGCTGTATACTCTGTATCATATGAAAAAATTCAGGTCTCTTACCATCCATCCATTGATCCATCCCATCATCCTTCCATCCCATCATCCATGTCAGTGAGGGTGAATGGGGAATAATCTTTATTGTCAGGACTGGTGTAAAAGTGCGTTGTGCGTTACTTCTATTCACTGCAGTGTCCTGTACAGAAGTTTGTTCCGGGGCTGTGTATGATTTGGAGGGGTGAAGGGAGAGAAGCAGGTCTGCGCTCACTGCTGGCTTGCAGCTCAGCACAAAGAATGATGGGAAATGTAGTAAGAAAGGAACAGATGTTTCAGAATAGGAAGTGACTGATATAACAACAGAGCTAGAAAGGCATAAAACAACATAAAACTTTGCAGAAAAGGTGTTTGTTGCTACAGTATATAGGGGCAGCATTTTTTAACATTTATGGCAAAACCAGTAACTGAGTCAGGGTAGTGGACAACCTCTTTAAGAGTAGCTATCGCTCCTACATGGTACTTTGTGAATTAGTCTCTTTTGTGCTTCAATAAAACTAATAAGTGAAATATATTAACACCTGAATAATAACATCACAATAATGTAATCATGACATACTTAGCCATTTATCCATACAAAAGAATACAGCACACCACAAGGTTAATGTCGGTCAGCGGACCAGGTATACCTTTTACTCAAAGACCTGTGAATATCAAGACACGTTTCTAAAGTTAATTTTTAAGAATTGCACACTATTTCTTGACATTTTGCACAAGCAGGCAAACAAAACAGATTCAATTGTTCATATTTAGTTGGAAGCAAATCATAACAATAGCAAACCTGACATTTCCTTCCTTGTCTAATAGAAGAGATTTCCTCCGAACCAGGTTATGCTGACATTGTAACGATAACCCCTAAAACCTGCATCATCTGAATCTCTAGAGTGTCACCGCTGCCCCTCACAGACTCCTGACTCATAATCGTGAAGAAACAAGAATATACAGAATACCGCAGTCATATTTAGAGACGTGTTTATCTGATAAACAAAATTCGTAGCGCTCATCAAAATTACAATCCGCACTGCCATCTAGGGGATTAATCACAGCATAACACAGATCTGCTCTGGCAAAGACAATGAAAAAGTGGCTTGATGTTAATCTGGAGCGGGGAGCAGTCAGTCATGTAATGTTTATACATTTTAGATTAGGTATTTGAACAAGGTCACTCTGACAGTGTAGCAAATGGCACAAAATATATTGCCCCATAGCTGCGCTTTATAGAGCAGTACCTTACCAAAGCAACCTTGAAAAAACAGTGTTCCTTGTGAAATCAATACGATATGCCACACTTGGTCTCGAGTCATTTTTTTTTTCACTTTTAAAGAAAACAATGTCCTTTTATTTCTATTTTTTTTTATAATAAGAGCTTAGAATCAGGACTATAAATCCGGCCTCACCACTCTCTAAGAAAATGCCGTTAACCAGTTAATATGGGATTGTCTGACGGAAAACAGACTTTAGGTATTATATGTTCATGCATGGGTAATATCACTCTAGATACTAAGTCAATCGTTAATTATCTCAGAAGGCTCTTGGGGAATCTAAAACTGGCACAGCTTAAGGCAGTAAGGCACGGTAGGAAACAGTGATAGGAGCAGGTATGGCATAAACATGTTGCTTTCACACTAGTATGGGAGCACAATCTGTCCTGTATGTTTTGCTGCTGAGGCATGTAACAATCCCCCCCACTGGGGAATATAATGAGTGCTTGAGGGATATTGCACACCGTAGATTTAATTGTGTTTTTCAGATGTAATGCTGTCTGTGAGATCCGGTCTATGAATTGCATTAAGTGACGCTATATTAGACATGCAATGTTAGGAATTATATTGAAGCTTTTGGTTCTGTCTGCACACACTGTATGTTAGAAATGGGAGCAGTAAGGACCAGTCACATAACTATAGGAGGGGCAGCCTATAATTTAGTTATAACATCTGGAATAGTGATGAGCGAGCGTACTTGTTGCTCGGGTTTTACCGAGCACGCTCGGGTGTTCTCCGAGTATTTGTAACTGCTCGGAGATTTAGCTTTCGTTGCCTCAGCTGAATGATTTACAGCTGATAGACAGCTTGCATACATGTGGGGATTCCCTAGCAACCAGGCAACCCCCACATGTACTCAGGCTGGCAGCCGTAAATCATGCAGCTGCATCAACAAAAACTAAATCTCCGAGCAGTTACAAATACTCGGAGATCACCCGAGCGTGCTCGGGAAACCTCGAGCAACGAGTACACTCGCTCATCACTAATCAGGAAATTTTAATGAAGTCAAATGATATTGCTGACATGAGATCACCGAATTGATCTTAGGAGGATCACGTTTGAGTCTAATATCCTGAAATTTGAAGTTTTATGCCATCGAAAAATGTTGAGATTTGCGGTTTAAAAAAAAAAAAGAAAAGTGGTCCAACACCAATTCCCGCAATGTCAAAGCATCAGAGAGCGGGCTAATGTTTTGTGTAGCCAGTAGGATTTCTCAAAATATCCAGCAGCTATGACACCACATCCCAGTTTATCTAGCAGATTTTTATCACTTGTGCAGTGGTGATCAGCTCACCACTGGTTCACCAGAGATTGTTGATTCCGAGAGGAGCTCAATCTGGCACAGGACTTATAGTATTTATAGAGTTTGACTCTACCTCCAGATTTAACTACCGTGTTTCCCCAAAAATAAGACTTTCCTTGAAATAAATTCCTAACATGATTTCACAGGATTTTTTGAATATGCTTGAAATATAAGCCCTACTTTAAAACTAAGCCCTTGTGACTAGGGTTGAGCGAAACGGGTCGGCCATTTTCAGTAGTTGCCGACTTTTGGCAAAGTCGGGTTTCATGAATAGGAATATACTCACCCTCGGACGCGCCCTGGTTCTAACCAGCAGCCTGCGTTCCTAAAAATGAGCAAGTGAAGGACCTTCGATGACGTCGCGGCTTGTGATTGGTCGCGTGAGCGGTCACATGGGCGGTCATGCAACCAATCACAAGCCGCGACGTCATCTAAGGTCCTTCACGCACTCATTCTTAGGAAGGAAGGCTGCCGGTAAGAACCAGGGCGCGTCCGAGGGTGAGTATATTCCTATTAGGGATATGCTCACCCTCGGACGCGCCCTGGTTCTAACCGGCAGCCTTCCTTCCTAAGAATGAGCAAGTGAAGGACCATCAATGACGTCGCGGCTTGTGATTGGTCGCGTGACCGCTCATGTGACCGCTCACGCGACCAATCACAAGCCGCGACGTTATCGAAGGTCCTTCACTTGCTCATTTTTAGGAACGCAGGCTGCCGGTTAGAACCAGGGCGCGTCCGAGGGTGAGTATATTCCTATTTTTTTTTTTATTCTTTATTTTACACATTAATATGGATCCCAGGGCCTGAAGGAGAGTTTCCTCTCCCTCAGACCCTGGGAACCATTAGTATCCCATTGCACTGCATTGGGTTTCGAGTTTCGGCCGACCCCGACTTTTCTATAGGATCGGCCGATTTCACTCGACCCGACTTTTGAGAAAGTTGGGTTTCGTGAAACCCGACCCGATCCTAAAAAAGAAAAGTCACTCAACCCTACTTGTGACAGTCAGAGACGGTGTTAGGGACGGTATGAACTGAGCAATTTCCCAGGGCCCCAACTCTCTTAGAGTCCCCAGTGTTTCTATCCTGAAGTAGACTGCTTACGGACCTTTGGAGACATCATGGTAATGTGACCATGATATCATCAAAGCTGCTTTAACTGCGGGAGTCTAGAAGAACTGAAGAGGATACAGCCAGTTATGTACCATATGTGTAGTGTTTGTTTGTACATGTGCATGTGTAGTGTGTGTATTTACATGTAAACACAGTAGTTTGACAATAAATGGCTTCACCCAACCACTAACCATGAGTGGAGAAAAAGTTTTGGTGTTATCATTCATATTCTCTGAAAGCAAAAATTCTGCCGGGGTATGTACACTTTTGAGCACAACTGTATGTCTGTACATGCATACCTGAAAAAGATGTATACAAAACATTGCAAATATGTAGGCAAGCAAATGCATACATTAAGAGTAGTGATGAGCGAATATACTCGCTACTCGAGATTTCTCGAGAGTTTTTGGGTGCTCGGAGATTTGCTAGGGAATCCCCACATGTACTTATGCTGGCTAACAGATGTAAATCATTCAGCTGCAGCAAGAAAAACTAAATCTCCGAGCACTAAAAAATACTCGGAGGACCCCCGAGCATGCTCGAGAAATCTCGAGTAACGAGTATATTCGCTCATCACTAATTAAGAGATTTAGATTGTGGAAAGTAAAAAAAGAGATAGCTAAGTATATTGCAAGCTAGTTTAAAAGATAGATAAATAAATAGATAGATATTCGATTAAATTATAAATAAATAGATGTATGATATATATTAGATAGACAAATAGACAGACAGGTAGATAGATAGACAGATAGATGATACATACTTCTCTATTAAGACAGCACTCCAAATCCTAAAATCAAGAGCTTCAGAGCTCAAGTTCCTTTTTTTGGAGAAGTATACATTAAGAGATTCTCAGAGAAATATTTGAAGGATTTGCACTTATTTCATGTTTGCATGATTGTAGTGCGTAGTTTACTGATTGTAGTGTAGCTCGTTTTTCCTGCTTTTGTAGAAACATGATGTGGATAAATAGACAGATAGATGAGAAGGTTCACGTCAGCTGACACTCCACATGAAGGGTCTTGTAATGGCTGATGTGGTTGGTCATTTAATGAACACACAGGTAGGTAGTCATGTGGGAGATAATGAAAGGGCAAACATTCAGTGGAGTGCATTGCATTATTCACCAATTTATTTTCCTAATGTATGACCTTGGCTATGACATTTGAGCCCTCAAAATGAAAACACACTTCACCCTAGATTAACCACTTAAGGGCCAGGGGTATTTCTGTTTTTGCATTTACATTTTTTGCTCCCCTTCTTCTCACAGCCATAACTGTTTTATTTTTCTGTTAAAATGGCCATGTGAGGGCTTGTTTTTTGAGAGACGAGTTTTACTTTTGAATGGCACTATTCATTTTACCATATTATGTACTGAAAAACTAGAAAAAATTCCAGATGCAGTGAAATTGCAAAAAAAGTGCAATTTCAGTTATTTTTTAATTTTTTTACCATGTTCACTAAATGCTAAAACTGACCTGCCATTATGATTTTCCAGGTCATTATGAGTTCACAGACACAAAACATGTCTAGGTTCTTTTTTATTTAAGTGGTCAAGAAAAAATCCAAAATTTGTGAAAATTTTTTTGCCATATTCTGACCCTTGTAGCTTCTCCGTTTTTTGAGATCTGGGGCCAGGTGATGGCTTATTTTTTGTGCGCCGATCTGACATTTTTATTGATACCATTTTGGTGTGTATACTATTTTTCGATCACCTGTTATTACATTTTATTGCAATGGCCAAAAACACTTGGTTCTGGCGTTTCGATTTTTTCATCTGATTGCTTGTGCTACATAGAGTAGGGCTGCAGCCCTGATCTATGTAGCAGAATTGCTCACTTGTCATGAGTGCCGAGTGCTGGGCGGCGCTCATAGCTATCCGACTATGACAACCACATGAGTCCCCTGCCAACCCCGGGTTGTCATGCCAACCCATCAGTGACTCGCGTCATGTGACACGGGTGCTGATGGGAGGAGGTTATAATAATAACTAGATTGTGGCCCGATTCTAACGTATCGGGTATTCTAGAATATGCATGTCCCCGTAGTATATGAACAATGATGATTCCAGAATTCGCGGCAGACTGTGCCCGTCGCTGATTGGTCGAGGCAACCTTTATGACATCATCATTACCATGGCAACCATTATGACATCTACGTCGAAACTGTGCCCGTCGCTGACTCAGAAACGTGGGATTTCTACGTCCTTTATGACATCATCGTCGCTGATTGGTCGAGGCAACCTTTATGACATCATCATCGCCATGGCAACCATTATGACATCTACGTCGATACTGTGCCCGTCGCTGAATCAGAAACGTGGGATTTCTACGTCCTTTATGACATCATCGTCGCTGTGCCCGTTGCGGCCTCGACCAATCAGCAACGGGCACAGCAACGATGATGTCATAATGGTTGCCATGGCGACAATGATGTCATAAAGGTTGCCTAGACCAATCAGCGATGGGCACAGCGACGATGATGTCATAATGGTTGCCATGGCGACGATGATGTCATAAAGGTTGCCTCGAACCAATCAGCGACGGGCACAGTCTGCCGCGAATTCTGGAATCATCATTGTTCATATACTACGGGGACATGCATATTCTAGAATACCCGATACGTTAGAATCGGGCCACAATCTAGTGATGTCATAATGGTTGCCATAGTGATGATGATGTCATAATGGTTGCAATGGCGATGATGTCATAATGGTTGCCATGGCGATTATGTCATTATGGTTGCAATTGGGATGATGTCATAATGGTTGCCATGGCGATGATGATGTCATAATGGTTGCCATGGTGATGATGATGTCATATTGGTTGCCATGGTGATGATGTCATAATGGTTGCCATGGCGATGGTGTCATAATAGGTTGCCATGGCGACGATGTCATAATGGTTGCATTTGATGATTGTGTCATAGTGGTTGCCATGGCGATGATGATGTCATAATGGTTGTCATGGCGATGATAATCTCACAATGGTTGCCATGGTGCTGATGATGTCATAATGGTTGCCATGGCGATGATGATGTCATAACGGTTGCCATGGTGATGATGATGTCATAATGGTTGCCATGGTGACGATGGCCTCGACCAATCAGAGAGCCGGGATTTCCAGGACAGACAGACAGAAAAACAGACAGACAGACAGACGGAAAAACCCTTAGACAATTATATATATAGATAATAATAATTTTTTATTTATATAGTGCCAACATATTCTGCAGCACTTTACAATTAAGCGGGGACATGTACAGATAATAAATTCAGTAGAAGTTAAGACAATTTAAACAGTGACATTAGGGGTGAGGTCCCTGCTTGCAAGCTTACAATCTACAAGGAAATGGGAGGACACAATAGGTGAAAAGTGCTTGTTATTTCAGGTCTGGCAATTATAATAAATAGGGATTTTCATATAAAGCTGCATGATCCGGTCATCATCCCATGGGTTTAAGTGCAATAGTCAAGTATCAAGTGCAGTTATCATGTGCATGCAGGGTGTGGAGACAGATGAATAGTAGGGTACAGATTCAGAATAATATTTGGAAGGAGGGAACAAGGCAAAGTTAGTTTACTGAGTGGTTGATGTGGTAGGCTTGTTTGAAGAGATGGGTTTTTAAAGCCCGCTTGAATAGGTCGGGGCTAAGTATCAGTCTGATTGTCTGGGGAAGTGCATTTCAGAGAGCTGGTGCAGCACGAGAGAAGTCTTGGAGACGGAGGTGCGAGGTTCGGATTACAGGGGATGTTAGTCTTAGGTCATTTGTAGAACGGAGGGCACGTGTAGGGCGATAGACAGAGATGAGAGAGGAGATATAATCCGGCTGAGAACTGCGGAGAGCTTTGTGGGTGAGAGAGATGAGTTTATACTGGAACCTGTAGCAAATGGGTAGCCAGTGTAATGACTGGCACAAGATGGAGGCATCGGTGAAGTGGCTGGACAGAAATATGACTCTGGATGCCGCATTCAAGATAGATTGGAAAGGAGAAAGTTTGGTAAGAGGGAGACCGATCAGAAGAGAGTTGCAGTAGTCCAGACGAGAATGAATAAGAGCGACAGTAAGAGTCTTAGCAGTTTCAAAGGTGAGAAAAGGTTGGATTCTGGAGATGTTTTTAAGATGCAGGTGACAAGAGCGAGTGAGTGATCGGATATAGGGAGTAAAGGAAAGTTCATTGTCGAATATGACAGCGGGCATGCTGCTTGGGAGTTATGGTTGAACCCTCCAGGGTAATTTCGATGTTGGGTAGAGAGAGGTTAGTAGAAGGGAGAAACACAAGAAGTTCCGTTTTGGAGAGATTTTGTTTCAGATAGAGGGAGGACATGATGTTAGAGACAGCAGACTGACAATCCTTGGTATTTTGAATTAGGGTAGGGGTGATGTCAGGGGAAGAAGTGTATAGTTGGGTGTCATCAGCATAGAGATGATACTGGAACCCAAATCTGCTGATTATTTGTCCAATTAGGGCCATGCATAGAGAGAAGAGGAGGGGGCCTAGGACTGAGCCCTGCAGAACCCCGATAGTAAGGAGATTAGGAGAGGAAGAGGAGCCGGCAAAAGATACAGTGAAGGAGTGGTCAGAGAGGTAGGAGGAGAACCAGGAGAGGGCTGTGTCCTTGAGGCCTATGGAGTGGAGCATACTGAGAAGAAGTGGTGATCCATAGTGTCAAATGCGGCAGAGAGATCCAGGAGAATCAGCAGAGAGCCATGACCTTTGGATTTAGCTGTTATTAGATCATTAGAGACTTTAGTGAGGGCAGTTTCAGTGGAGTGTAAAGAGCGGAAACCAGATTGTAAGGGGTCGAGAAGAGAGTTATCCGAGAGATAGCGGATTAGACGGGAGTGGACCAAGCGTTCCAGGAGTTTAGAGATGAAGGAAAGGTTAGAGACAGGTCTGTAGTTAGCAGTGCAGTTCTGGCCAGGGATGGCTTTTTAAGTAAAGGGGTTATGATGGCATGTTTAAATGAGTTGGGAAAGATACCTGAAGAAAGATAGAGGTTAAATATTTTAGTCAGGTGAGTGGTGACCACTGGTAAGAGAGACTGCAAGAGATGTGAAGGAATGGGGTCACTGTTGCAGGTTGTAAGACGAGCAGAAGCGAGGAGCTTGGAAACTTCTTCTGACACAGGCTCAAAAATGTCTAGTGAGCTTGAGGTGCGGCAAGAAAGGGGATCCAGGCACTGAGGAGATTGAGCTGAGACATCCTGATGGATGTGGTTGATTTTTTCTAGGAATTAAGTGGCCAGATCCTCACCACTGAGATTGTTGATGGGGCCTTGTTATGATCCTGTGACTTTGGAGCTGCATGAGAACTTTCACTGGAGATGGTGGCCACTGTACTGACCGCAATCCTGAATTTAACACTGCAACTAGAAGTAGCCATGGAGTGTACCTAACACACCTAGACACTTCGTCAAAGCCGGAGGACTAATTACCCCTAAAGATGGAAAGAGGAATACTATCTTGCCTCAGAGAAAATCCCCAAAGGATAGACAGCCCCCCACACATATTGGCGGTGAGTCGGAGAGGAAAAAACACACACAGGCAGAAAACAGAATTTAGCACAGGAGGCCACACCAGCTAAATAGGATGAAATAGGACAGAGTTCTGTGCGGTCAATAAAAAACCCTTCAAAAACATCCACTGCAGAAATAACAAAAATACCTACATCTAACTAATAGATGTAAGAGCGTAAATCTGCAACTCCAGTGAATCCTACAATCAGAGCAGGAATAAAACTGAAACCAGCACACAGCAGTGTGCCACAGATACAAAGAACCAAACACTTATCTTTGCAGAATTTGGCAGCAGGCAGGAGAAGCCAGAAAGTGATCCAACACTTCACAAGGAACATTGACAACTGGCAAGGGCTAATGAATCCTGCACACTTAAATATCCCAGTACGAACAGCAATTAGCAGATACACCTGGCCAAGACTGTGACTCAGAGACAACTGCATTCCCACCTACAACCACTGGAGGGAACCCAAGAGCAGAATTCACAACAGGGCCTGTACTTTAGGTTTCAGGAGAGAGTTTCAGGTTTCAAAAAGTCATTTTGGGTTGTTAGATAGTGAGGTGATGAGGGTGGTGAAATAGGATTGTTTGGCCAGATAAAGGGCAGAGTTATAGATAATGCTAAGTCTGGACAGGAGAAGGAGGAGATGGGGCTAAAGATCTGTGGAGATTGTCCATAAGCTGCTGGGTGTTAATGAAATGTGTATTCCAATAAGTGTGGTAAGTGGCGGCGTCCCAAGTGAGGAGACAATTCTTGACAGAGAAGGAAAGAAGGTTGTGGTCTGAGAGTGGGAGAGGGAAGTTAGTAAAGTCGTGCAGCGATCGGGACGGGAGAAAACTAGGTCCAGAGTATTCTCATCCTCATTCGTAGGAGAATTAGTAAACTGTGAGAGGCCGAATGAAGAATTTAGAGAAAGAAGATGAGAGGAAGATTGGGAGAGGGGATGGGGGATGACCTGGAAAGCATATTGTGATGAAAGGAGCAAACCAACACCTCCACCCTGTCTGTTCTCAGGTCTGGTGGTATATGAAAATTTCAGCCCACCAAACAAGAGAGCGGCAGCAGCGGTGGTGTCTGTGTGCTGGATCCAGGTTTTTGTAATAGCCAGAATGTTAAGGGAATTAGAGAAGAAAAGATCGTGAATGTAAGTTAGCTTGTTACACACAGACCGTGCATTCCAGAGAGCACAGTGGAAAGCGATAGGAGAAGGCATGCACTGAATGTTAATAAGATTAGCAGGGTTTCTATATGCAGCTGGAGGAGAGCAATGTACGCTGGTGGAGGTAGGCCCAGGGTTGGGGGAGATGTCTCCTGCAACTAGTAGGAGAAAAAACAGAAAGAGCAGGTGATGGGATGATTTGTATGAACGTTTTGAGTGCTGCATGGAGGTAGTGGCTGGTTTGGGTAAGAAATGTCAGTAGAGCCTCAGAGTTATACATGGGAGAAGGGAGGGGTGCATATAGAGAGAGTGCACAGAATGTGTTAAAGGGCGGGCGAGTTGTGAGAAAGCAGAAGTAAAAACATAAGAAGCAGATTGACATGATCAATGCATAATGTAGTATGACTGCCAAGAAGCATGATTGTTTGACAAACTTAAGCAACTTACCTGTCTCCTGCCCTGTCCAACTGCCATTGTCTAACTGCCAAGCACATTATACTGTTGCACTTAATATTCGTGGCACACGCGACCCCGCGCGCGTGCTATCCCAGCATGACTAAATATATATATAAAAAAAAATTACTGCTAGCATCAGGAACCAAATGGCCACAATCAGCAATTAACCAATTAGCATAAGGCCAGAGCAGGCATTACTATGCAGGGTAAGCAACCAATGCTGAACAAGGCCATAAAACAGTGGGAAAAAGGGAAAAAAAGATAGCTTTGAACACTTTGAATCAGAAACCAAAAACAGAGAAAAAAAAGCAACACAGGAGTGATGGATAAATTACCATGAACAAAACTTGCTAGATATGGTTCTGTTTGCACTTGCAGTCAGCACACAAATGGATGATGGATAAATTACCATGAACAAAGCTTGCTAGATATGGTTCTGTTCACACTTGCAGTCAGCACACAAATGGATGATGGATAAATTACCATGAACAAAGCTTGCTAGATATGGTTCTGTTCCAACTTGCAGTCAGCACACAAATGGATGATAGGTAAATTACCATGAACAAAGCTTTCTAGATATGGTTCTGTTCACACTTGCAGTCAGCACACAAATGGATGATGGATAATTACCTGTGTGAAGAAGAGAAGAGAGGAACATCAGCCTCAATGCCATTGTCTAACTGCCAAGCACCCCACACTGTTGCACTTAATATCCATCGCATACGCGACCCCGCACGTGCGCTATCCCAGGTAGGCTAAATATATATGAAAGGTTATCACACCCTTCCTGCGAGTACATGTTAAGTACCGCTGTCAGAGTGTGACAGTGACATTTAACATGTTAACAGCCTCAGGTAGATCGTGATTCCACCCACGGCTGTTAGGGGCACATGAAAGCTGATTAGATCAGGGGGAGGCGTCCAATGTCAAAAATATCCGTCAATGAACGTTAAAGGGACACTGTCACCTGAATTTGGAGGGAACAATCTTCAGCCATGGAGGCGGGGTTTTTGGGTGTTTGATTCACCCTTTCCTTACCTGCTGGCTGCAATGTGGCTGCAATATTGGATTGAAGTTCATTCTCTGTCCTCCATAGTACACGCCTGCGCAAGGCAAGATTGTTTTGTGCAGGCATGTACTACGGAGGACAGAGAATGAACTTCAATCCAATATTGCAGCCAGCATGCAGCCAGCGGGTAAGGAAAGGGTGAATCAAACACCCAAAAACCCCGCCTCCATGGCTGAAGATTGTTCTCTCCAAATTCAGGTGACAGTGTCCCTTTAAGGGGTTAATAAAAAATGCACAAAGAAATTTCAGTCATTGTGTATAAAAAGGGAAGACACTATTTAATAATGGACTGTGCTGTACATGATAACACTTTTCAACAGCCAAATTGATACAAACATGAAAACAGTTGAACTTAACTAATTTTGTGATGCTGAAAATGGATATAATTCTTAAATGCTTAAATTTGCCGATTGGCTCTAATTTTCAATACTATATAATAATTACTGTATTTTTTGGATTATAAGATGCATCGTTATTTCCCAAAATTTGCCTTATAATTGCAGGGTCGCAGCTGCAGGAAGTTGGCAGCAGCAGGAGTGGGGTGATGCTATGGGTCCCAGACTAGTAATAGAGGGTGTTCGGCGGTGCACGGGCTCTGCCGACATTTTTTTTTACCCCAGAGCCCCATGTTTTCCATGGTTTTTAATGCGTTGGACTTTAGCAAAATAGCCGCAAGTATTAGTAAATCCCCAAGGTTGAGAGAAGTAAAAAAATAAAGGAAGGAGACTTTGTTGTATGTCAGATTCGTAAGTTGTTTCAAGATGAATAGTTTCTCTGTTTGTTGCAGGGCAAGGAAAAGTTACTCACTGTGCTTCATCCAATTTAACCCCTCTGTGACATTAGACGTACTAACCCGTCGAGGTGCCCTGGGCTTATCTGACCCTGGACGGGATAGTACGTCATAGCCGATCGGCCGCGCTCACGGGGGGAGCGCGGCCGATCGCGGCCGGGTGTCAGCTGCTTATCGCAGCTGACATCCGGCACTATGTGCCAGGAGCGGTCACGGACCGCCCCGGCACATTAACCCCTGGCACACCGCGATCAAAGATGATCGCGATGTGCCGGCGGTGCAGGGAAGCACCGCGCAGGGAGGGGGCTCCCTGCGGGCTTCCCTGAGCCCCCCGCAGCAACGCGATGTGATCGCGTTGCTGCGAGGGTCTCCTCACCTCCCTCCCTGCTCGAGCCCCGGATCCAAGATGGCCGCGGATCCGGGTCCTGCAGGGAGGGAGGTGGCTTCACAGAGCCTGCTTAGAGCAGGCACTGTGAAGGCTGCAGCGCTGCATGTCAGATCAGTGATCTGACAGAGTGCTGTGCAAACTGTCAGATCACTGATCTGTGATGTCCCCCCCTGGGACAAAGTAAAAAAGTAAAAAAAAAATTTTCCAAATGTGTAAAAAAAATTAAAAAAAATATTCCAAAATAATGAAAAAAAAAAAAAATATTATTCCCATAAATACATTTCTTCATCTAAATAAAAAAAAAAACCAATAAAAGTACACATATTTAGTATCGCCGCGTCCGTAACGACCCGACCTATAAAACTGTCCCACTAGTTAACCCCTTCAGTAAACACCGTAAGAAAAAAAAAAAAAAAACGAGGCAAAAAACAACGCTTTATTATCATACCGCCGAACAAAAAGTGGAATAACACGCGATCAAAAGGACAGATATAAATAACCATGGTACCGCTGAAAGCGTCATATTGTCCCGCAAAAAAAGAGCCGCCATACAGCATCATCAGCAAAAAAATAAAAAAGTTATAGTCCTGAGAATAAAGCGATGCAAAAATAATTATTTTTTCTGTAAAATAGTTTTTATCGTATAAAAGCACCAAACCATAAAAAAATGATATAAATGAGGTATCGCTGTAATCGTACTGACCCGAAGAATAAAACTGATTTATCAATTTTACCAAACGCGGAACGGTATAAACGCCTCCCCCAATAGAAATTCATGAATAGCTGGCTTTTGGTCATTCTTCCTCACAAAAATCGGAATAAAAAGCGATCAAAAAATGTCACGTGCCCAAAAATGTTTTCAATAAAAACGTCAACTCGTCCCGCAAAAAACAAGACCTCACATGACTCTGTGGACCAAAATATGGAAAAATTATAGCTCTCAAAATGTGGTATTGCAAAAAATATTTTTTGCAATAAAAAGGGTCTTTCAGTGTGTGACGGCTGCCAATCATAAAAATCCGCTAAAAAACTCGCTATAAAAGTAAATCAAACCCCCCTTCATCACCCCCTTAGTTAGGGAAAAATAAAAAAAAATGTATTTATTTCCATTTTCCCATTAGGGCTAGGGTTAGGGCTAGGGTTAGGGCTAGGGCTAGGGTTAGGGCTAGGGTTAGGGCTAGGGTTAGGGCTAGGGCTAGGGTTAGGGCTAGGGTTAGGGCTAGGGCTAGGGTTAGGGTTAGGGCTAGGGTTAGGGCTAGGGTTAGGGCTAGGGCTAGGGTTAGGGCTAGGGTTAGGGCTAGGGCTAGGGTTAGGGTTAGGGCTAGGGTTAGGGCTAGGGTTAGGGCTAGGGTTAGGGTTAGGGCTAGGGTTAGGGCTAGGGTTAGGGCTAGGGTTAGGGTTAGGGCTAGGGTTAGGGCTAGGGTTAGGGTTAGGGTTGGGGCTACAGTTAGGGTTGGGGCTAAAGTTAGGGTTAGGGTTTAGATTACATTTACAGTTGGGAATAGGGTTGGGATTAGGGTTAGGGGTGGGTCAGGGTTAGAGGTGTGGTTAGGGTTACCGTTGGAATTAGGGTTAGGGGTGTGTTTAGATTAGGGTTTCAGTTATAATTGGGGGGTTTCCACTGTTTCGGCACATCAGGGGCTCTCCAAACACGACATGGCGTCCGATCTCAATTCCAGCCAATTCTGCGTTGAAAAAGTAAAACAGTGCTCCTTCCCTTCCGAGCTCTCCTGTGTGCCCAAACAGGGGTTTACCCCAACATATGGGGTATCAGCGTACTCAGGACAAATTGGACAACAACTTTTATGGACCAATTTCTCCTGTTACCCTTGGGAAAATACAAAACTGGGGGCTAAAAAATAATTTTTGTGGGAAAACAAAAAGATTTTTTATTTTCACGGCTCTGCGTTATAAACTGTAGTGAAACACTTGGGGGTTCAAAGTTCTCACAACACATCTAGATAAGTTCATTGAGGGGTCTAGTTTCCAATATGGGGTCACTTGTGGGGGGTTTCTACTGTTTAGGTACATTAGGGGCTCTGCAAACGCAATGTGACGCCTGCAGACCAATCCATCTAAGTCTGCATTCCAAATGATGCTCCTTCCCTTCCGAGCCCTCCCATGCGCCCAAACGGTGGTTCCCCCCCACATATCGGGTATCAGCGTACTCAGGACAAATTGGACAACAACATTTAGGGTCCAATTTCTCCTGCTAACCTTGGAAAAATACAAAACTGGGGGCTAAAATATAATTTTTGTGGGAAAAAAAATATTTTTTATTTGCATGGCTCTGCGTTATAAACTGTAGTGAAATACTTGGGGGTTCAAAGCTCTCACAACACATCAAGATGAGTTCCTTAGGGGGTCTACTTTCCAAAATGGTGTCACTTGTGGGGGGTTTCTACTGTTTAGGTACATTAGGGGCTCTGCAAACGCAATGTGACGCCTGCAGACCATTCCATCTAAGTCTGCATTCCAAATGGCGCTCCTTCCCTTCCGAACACTCCCATGCGCCCAAACGGTGGTTCCCCCCCACATATGGGGTATCAGCGTACTCAGGACAAATTGGACAACAACTTTTGGGGTCCAATTTCTCCTGTTACCCTAGGGAAAATACAAAACTGGGGGCTAAAAAATAATTTTTGTGGGAAAAAAATTTTGTTTTATTTTTATGGCTCTGCATTATAAACTTCTGTGAAGCCCTTGGTGGGTCAAAGTGCTCACCACACATCCAGATAAGTTCCTTAGGGGGTCTACTTTCCAAAATGGTGTCACTTGTGGGGGGTTTCAATGTTTAGGCACATCAGTGGCTCTCCAAACGCAACATGGCGTCCCATCTCAATTCCTGTCAATTTTGCATTGAAAAGTCAAACGGCGCTCCTTCCCTTCCGAGCTCTCCCATGCGCCCAAACAGTGGTTTACTGCCACATATGGGGTATCAGCGTACTCGGGACAAATTGGACAACAACTTTTGAGGTCCAATTTCTTCTCTTACCCTTGGAAAAATAAAAAATTGGGGGTAAAAATATAATTTTTGTGAAAAAATATGATTTTTTGTTTTTACGGTTCTGCATTATAAACTTCTGTGAAGCACTTGGTGGGTCAAAGTGCTCACCACACCTCTAGATAAGTTCCTTAGGGGGTCTACTTTCCAAAATGGTGTCACTTGTGGGAGGTTTCAATGTTTAGGCACATCAGTGGCTCTCCAAACGCAACATGGCGTCCCATCTCAATTTCTGTCAATTTTGCATTGAAAAGTCAAACTGCGCTCCTTCCCTTCCGAGCTCTCCCATGCGCCCAAACAGTGGTTTACTGCCACATATGGGGTATCAGCGTACTCAGGACAAATTGGACAACAACTTTTGAGGTCCAATTTCTTCTCTTACCCTTGGAAAAATAAAAAATTGGGGGCAAAAATATAATTTTTGTGAAAAAATATGATTTTTTATTTTTACGGTTCTGCATTATAAACTTCTGTGAAGCACTTGGTGGGTCAAAGTGCTCACCACACATCCAAATAAGTTCCTTAGGGGGTCTACTTTCCAAAATGGTGTCACTTGTGGGGGGGTTTCAATGTTTAGGCACATCAGTGGCTCTCCAAACGCAACATGGCGTCCCATCTCAATTCCTGTCAATTTTGCATTGAAAAGTCAAATAGCGCTCCTTCCCTTCCGAGCTCTCCCATGCGCCCAAACAGTGGTTTACTGCCACATATGGGGTATCAGCGTACTCAGGACAAATTGGACAACAACTTTTTGGGTCCAATTTCTCCTGTTACCCTTGGTAAAATAAAACAAATTGGAGCTGAAGTAAATTTTTTATGTAAAAAAGTTAAATGTTCATTTTTATTTAAACATTCCAAAAATTCCTATTAAACACCAGAAGGGTTAATAAACTTCTTGAATGTGGTTTTGAGCACCTTGAGGGGTGCAGTTTTTAGAATGGTGTCACACTTGGGCATTTTCTATCATATAGACCCCTCAAAATGACTTCAAATGAGACGTGGTCCCTAAAAAAAAATAGTGTTGTAAAAATGAGAAATTGCTGCTCAACTTTTAACCCTTATAACTCCCTAACAAAAAAAAAAATTGGTTCCAAAATTATGCTGATGTAAAGGAGACATGTGGGAAATGTTACTTATTAAGTATTTTGTGTGACATATCTCTGTGATTTAATTGCATAAAAATTCAAAGTTTGAAAATTGCGAAATTTTCAAAATTTTCGCCAAATTTCCGTTTTTTTCACAAATAAACGCAGGTACTATCAAATAAATTTTACCACTATCATGAAGTACAATATGTCACGAGAAAACAGTGTCAGAATCACCAGGATCCGTTGAAGCGTTTCGGAGTTATAACCTCATAAAGGGACAGTGGTCAGAATTGTAAAAATTGGCCTGGTCATTAACGTGCAAACCACCCTTGGGGGTAAAGGGGTTAATACTTTGTTTCTTTTCCCAGTTACTTACCCACTCTCCCTCTTTTAAGTAAAGTGCATCATAGAATTTAAAAAAACCTTCAGTTTTCTGATGATCCCTTAAGGCACAGCTTCCATGGGTGCCATAAGCTTCTTCTTGCTGTGATGAAGCTGCTAGCCCAATTACATAATTTTAACACCAACATTTTAAAGAAGATAAGAGATGATGTCTGTCTGAAGAACTGCTACTATATTTAATTATAGCTGCATCCTAAAAAATATGATTGTAGATGACAGACAACGGAACTGCAAGAAACCATCCTTGGCTATGTGACATGCCATGTTACACTTTAGTTTATAATGTGGGCAATTTGGCCATGTGTCCTCCTGGTCTTCCGAAGTCTTGAGCCCCAAACAGCAGCTCAGATTGCTGTTATATTTAACCTTTGCTAATAATATGTCCCAAAAGAGTTATATTATTTTGCTAGGTTCATTGAGCCTACAGACTAATACTATACTACCTGCACATGGAGCTTTTCTTGCCATGTAAAGAAAAAGATGAAAGTGTGTTTTGTTATAGATGTTTCACACGTACAAACCTAAAAAGATTCCAAATCCCTCTCCAGAAAGATTAATGGAAGGGAACCTTATGAGTCGATGATGAAGCTAGTCTCCAGCTGTCTCCTTGCTCAACCCATCAGTTTCTGTACGTCACTTACTGATATTTTCAAACACTTTTAATTAGCAGTCAATGTGCATTTCTATTTCTTGCTTGCTCACATAGATACATGAGTAACTGCTTTCATCACGATAAACTTTTCACTTATTTAATATGACACCATAGGGGTTTCAAATGGTGCTATAAATGCAATTACAGTATATGGCAGTCCATAAAATTCAGTTTTTGAATGGTATACTATTGAGATAAAATCTGACATGAGCATCATAAATTAAATTAAATAAAACTAATGTAAAAAAACACACAATGTAAAAATGGCATGTAAATCTTTTAAATATAAAAGCTGTCTAAAGTGTTACATAAAGCAATATATTGACATCAAAACTATTTTTTTGTGTACAGAAATAAATAGTGTGAACTCTCAATAAAAAGATAAACACTAGTAATGTTATATAGTCAAAATTGTGGGAGCTTAAAACCTATGCGAGCTTGGTGGTAATCCCAATGCAAAACTAGGGAACTTATGCTTATAATAGCCTCCACTCTTCTTCACTGGCTTCCAAAACGGTTTTGGAAAGATATTGCTGTTATCATTTGAGTTTCAATATTTTGAAAAGGCAATTAGTGTGGTTTAGGCCAGGACTCTGTGTAGTCATTCAATCTTTTCCACATCAAAATTGTCAAACCTTATCTTTATAAACCTTATTATTCTCACACCTCCTCCATTTACTGTATTACAGCATTTAACATCTCTCTCTCTCTTCTTTCCTTCTTCATTTAAAGAAGTCGCCACCGTAACCCGTTACTAAAAACAAATCCCTCAACCAGAACTGCACTGCTAACTACACACCTGTCTCTAATCTTTCCTTCATCTCCAAACTTTTGGAACATTTGGTCCACTCTTTTCTCATCCGCTATCTCTAGGATAACTCTTCTTCTTGACCCTTTACAATCTGATTTCTGCATTTTATTTTCTATTGAAACTGTACTTACAAAAGTATCTAACGATCTACTGAAAGCTAAATATAAAGGCTACTACTTGCTTCTGATTCTCCTCGATAACGCTGCAGCATTCAACACTGTGTATCATCAGGTCCTCCTCGCTATGCTTCACTCTGCAGGCCTCAAAGAAACTGCTCTCTGTTTGTTCTCCTCCTACTTCTCTGTCCACTCCTTCACTGTATCTTTAGTCGTCTTTTATTCCACTAATCTTTCCCTTAGTATTGGGGCTCCTCAGGATCCAGTCTTTTGTCCCCTCCTCTCTATACACTGTCCCTATTTTACTGTCAGCAGATTATGTGTCCAGTACCATCTCTGTGCTGATGACACCAAATTATACACCTTTTCTCCAGACTTCACCCCCATCTTAATACAAAATACTATGGATTGTCTGTCTGTATTTGTTGTCTAACATTTTGTTCTCCCTTTATTTGAAACTGAATCTCCAAAGCTGACCTTCTCATACTTCCTTCCTCTACAACCTACCTATGCCCTATATTGCAACTGACTGAAGTGATTCAACCATAACTCCTAAGCAGCACTTTTGCTGTCTTTGGGTCGTGTTTGACACAGAACTTTCCTTTATTTCCTATATACGTAGGCGGCGTAGGAGGAGGAGGGGGAGACGTAAGTCACGGACCCACACGACAAAAAGGCAAGAATCGCCACAATTGGTCACCAATACACAAGAGAGAGACGAGATTCAATCGGAGGCGATAGCCGTGGAGAGTACATCAATACACTCCAAGATTGAAGAATTACAAATTATTAATCTTTCCTCTCATGTTTTGTCGGATTCAGAATAATCTGTTTTGATGTAAGGACTATCGTTTTCAAATACGAACCACTTGGACAAATTCACGTTAGTTAAAGACCTGTACCTGTTTTGTCAGAAGATGACGTTTAAACTTCTGTATCATAAACCCTCTCTGGTGGACTCACTCCCTGAAGATGAGAGACAAACATTTAGGGATCTCCTGGAAATGCTACAGGAAAGCGACAGCACACCAGATCGGACTAGGTTTACTAGAAGGTCTCCATCACAGGCGACACCATCCCTCTCACTCTTTCCAGCTGTACAGATTTTCTTCGAGAGTGTCTGCAGAGACATCGAAGATTTAAAACTGGACAACTTAAAACATAACAACTTAAGTGTTGGAGAAAGGAGAGCCTTGAAGGAGCGAGTAACAACACAGAGTTCCTAGTCCGTGAGGCAGACAAGGGAGGGAATGTTGTTCTTTGGCCTCATGAAATGTATTCGACTGAAGTGCTGCGTCAATTAAACAATACGAACAACTACCATGTTCTTCCCTCAGACCCCACATGGGTATTCAAGGGCAAATTGGATCATCTCATAAAAGAGGCCACTAGAGAGGGTATTCTGAACAAGAGGGAAGCGGAGTTTCTCGTTACTCATTATCCGGTGGTCCCCACGTTCTATATATTGCCGAAAGTGCACAAGTCACTTGACAGGCCTCCGGGGAGGCCGATAGTATCCGGCATTGGGGGCATCAAGGAAAGACCCTGTATCTATTTAGATCATTTCTTGCAACCTCTGGCCCTCTCCTTGGACTCCTACATAAGGGATTCAGCACATCTAATGATGCATCTTGAAGACTTGACGGTTCTGGAGGGTACCCTGCTGGTTGGTTTGGATGTTGAATCCTTGTACACGAGTATAGCCCATGATCTCGGTATTCAAGCGGTCTCCTTCTACCTGAATAAACAACATGGGAACGGTGAGCATAATCTCTTCCTATTGGAATTGCTGCATTTTGTCTTGGATAAAAACTATTTCGTCTTTGATAGAAAGTATTATAGACAAATTTCTGGGACCGCGATGGGGGCGCGGTGTGCGCCCTCTTACGCGAACATCTTTTTGGGGTGGTGGGAGGAGACCGTGGTGTACCAACATGTAATGTTTTCGAGTAATGTTGCCACTTGGCGACGTTATATAGATGACGTGGTGTTTTTGTGGACAGGGTCACAATCTGCATGTGAGGAGTTTATTCAGGATCTGAACTCAAATATGCTCAACATTAAACTGACTTCTGTTATTTCCTCACAAACCATAGACTTTTTGGACATCAAGCTTACAATAGAAGAAAATCGTGTCTCCTCCTGTCTATATCGGAAATCGACAGCTACAAATAACCTTCTTCATTATTCCAGCTTTCAGCCGGCGCATCAGAAGAAAGGTATCCCTAAAGGTCAGTTTTTGAGACTCCGCAGGAACTGTAGTTCTACTGATGATTTTTTAAGACTGGAGGGAGATCTCACTACACGCTTTACCAGCAGGCAATACCCGCGGAAAATTGTATCTCGGGGCTTTCAGGCGGCGAAGCAAAAGGATAGATCTAGCCTCTTTGGTCGACATGAGCGTGAACTAACTCAACCACTTTGTTTGATTACCACTTATAACAATCAGTGGTCTGAGATATATAGAGTTTTGAATAAAAACTGGAACATCCTTCTCAGTGAGCCCAAATTGGCATTACACATTACACCATCCCCTAAAGTGGTGGCAAGAAGAGCCACTAATTTGAAAGATCAACTGTGCCATAGTCACTATCAATGCCCCAAAAGTAAACTAAGGACGGGTCAGAAGATTAGGGGCACGTTTCCTTGTGGGGGGTGCAATGTGTGCCAATTTATGATTGCACAAGAGGAAATTTCGATTGATGTATTACCATCTCCGCTTAAGTGTAACTTTTATTTCAACTGCAGGTCGACAAATCTTGTGTATGTGCTACTATGCGACTGCCCCAAACTATATGTGGGCCAGACATCCCAACAACTGAGGAGGAGATGCCAGCAGCACATCTCGAATATCAATATGGCCAGACAGGACCTCTCAAGGGGGAAGAAACTGACATCAGTGGCGAGACACTTTTTGGAAGTGCATAGTGGTAACCCTAGAGGCCTGAAAGTGATGGGACTTGAGAACGTGAATGCCACCATCAGAGGAGGCAGTTTGACCAATCAATTGTTACGTTGTGAATCCAAATGGATCTATAGACTGAAGAGTCTCGCACCGAGGGGATTGAATGAGGAACTGTTATTTACGGGGTTCTATAAACAACTTTAAGATGTATCTGTTCTCTCTTTTTCATGGTTACATTTTCTCATCTTTCAGTATTTTCACTTTTTTCATTTTTGTGATGTCTGATGCTTAAGACTCTGTTTGAACATGAGCATAATTACAAAACCCTTATATGAAGTAGTCTGGGCATGGTTGCACTGCTGTAATAGCCTTTGAGATATGGTACAGCTGGGGAAAGATCTTTTGGTTAATTTTAACTATCGCCGCTTTGACATTATTATATGTCTTAGTGGTTTGGCCAGAAAAGTGTGAAGTGATATTGGTCTCCTGCCGCACCTTCTAGTACGGGATTTATAAAAACTATACAAGATAAGAAAAAGAAGGGTATGGGTTTTTGCCGGTCTGAGCTTACCTTACAGGTTTTTCCCGTTTAGGACTACTATTCACACCCTGCGATAGTTAAGTTTTGTGGAGCAATAGGATTTAGTGAGGCAACTGGACCCACTATGATGGGTCTCTGAATATCTCTTTATGTCTACTTTTTGGTTACTGGTTAGATACTAAATAGAGGGGCTGCAGTGGTTATGATTTAATGTATGCCCCACCTCCCCCATCAGTATTGTGTATGTGGGGCTTATACTTGCCTTTGTTTGGGGATTTAAGAGTCCGATGGGAGGAGTTTATGCTAGTAGGTTTTCCTATTGCATCCAGTGATGTATACTCAGCTGGTATCTTTGAGGTTGGGCCAATTGTGGGCGGTGCACATGCGCGATGGGGCCCCGTCGTAGCGGCGCACCGTCCCGATGTTTGTCCCCCTTTCAATGTACCAGTAGGTGGTGAGCTCGGGTGCTGGATTTGCGGCGATGGGCTGGAGTTTGCGCACAAAGAGCTATTTGGTGTGTCACCATGGAAACTATTCCCCTGCGCTGCGGGGACATGGGCCACTTCCGGTCTTGCGCAATGGTACCGTGTGCCCGGGGGCACTTGACTGGTAATACTTTGAGGCAATTTACCTCTAGTGGTGCGGTTGACTGGGTAGATATCGCCAGTTACCTGGGATATCGGTTTTCATTACATCTATGTATGTGCGCATTGTATGGTGGAGTCATGTTGCCTAGGCGACCACCTGGCATGCGCAGTTAGGACTTCCGGGACGCTGGCGGTTTGTTACCGTGTGGTGGTGGCTGGTGCCTTGCAGGAATCCTTACACAGCTGTATGTGATCGTCAAGTAAGTAACTACTATATAATCTACTGTATGCTAGCCACATTATCCTTGTTACCCCTGATGAAGTCACTATTGTGACGACACGCGTCGGGTTGACCACATGGGAACCGGCTCCCTCCTCGCTATATGTCCTCCTGAGCGGTATGATTGAACCTTGATCATGTAATATGAGCCTGTCCATTTAGGGTGTACTATGATTATGTGTATCGTGGGTTCTTTATAGTGATATGTCTACCTCCCTTCTGGCTCTGTAATAGCTTTGTCTTTACCTGCATTACTGCCTTATTAGTATCCCTTTCCTTATATTGGAAATTTTTGCTCATGTTTGTATTTGTGGGTACTATAATTATAGGTATACCGGGGCAAGATATTGCTTGGTGATATTTGTTGCCAGACTATTAACAGGAAGGGTTTAGCTCTAGTGAGGAATAAGGTGGGGCCTGGGAATTCTGTGTGGTTTTTCTTGGGCTAACTTGTATTATTTTTGTTTGTGTTGGTTTTTTAAGTGTTTTTAAATCTGTATATGTGGCTTAAGACATGTTATTAATAAACTTTGTTACATTTTTGTGATCCCTGCGTAGTTGCATGTTTCTTTTCTTTTTGTTTAACCTATATACAATTGATCACTCACTCATGTTACCAGAATCTTAAAGACATTTTCAGAATCCAACCTTTTCTCACTTTTGAAATTGCAAAAACTGTTTTTCTAATTCGGAAAAGTATAGAATATATATACACTGGCACTTAATCACCTGGAAGGATAAGATGGAGGGGCCACAATAGCTGCAGGTGGTTAAAACAGGTTCTGTGCAAAACTCTGTTGAAAAAATAAATCCACTAAATAATAATACTATTAACCACCGCGCTAAAGGAGGCTAGAATATCGCTATACTTACTTAAAATATAGCTGTTTCTGTGTTGTGTGGGGATCCTTATGCATAGAAGGGTGCACCCAGTTATAGTAGTTTACTGAAAGGTAAATATACAAAAGAACAATATATTATTTTATTTTATTTCATTTGGACCATGCAAATTTATTTATCAGGGGTGTAGATAGAATGCACTTACTCCTTTTGAGAGGCTGTACAATCTACACCTGAGGTGTTCCTATATGGGTTTGAATGTTTCTCTTTTCACAATGTGGTAAGTTAATACTGAAAAGTAAATTGTATAGAAAAAAACAATATGTTATTTGGAACGTCCAAATCCTTGGTAATTCCCTTGATTACTCATTACCTTTCAGTAAACTACTATAACTGGGTGCACCATTCTATGCATAAGGATCCCCACACAACACAGAAACAGCTATATTTTAAGTAAGTATAGCGATATTCTAGCCTCCTTTAGTGCGGTGGTTAATAGTATTATTGTTTTTCTAATTCATTCTCATCTGGACTACAGCAACTTTCTTCTAACACTAGCAAAAACTTTCTTCTTTCCAATCAATCCAGAAGGTGACATCCAGGGTTGTACTTATGTCCAGCTGCCTCACCAGTGCCACCACCTTTTGCCAATCACCCAGAATATAATAGAAACTTATCTCTCTCACTCACAAAGCTCTCCACAGTTCTGCACCACCCTATATCTCCTCCCTCATCTCTGTCTATCCCCCTACCCATGCCCTCCATTCTGCAATTGATCTAAGACAGACATCTTCCATAATACAAACTTGGCATATTCATATCCAAGACTTCTCTTGTGCTGCAACAGTTTTCTGGAATGCACTACTTTAGACTGACTAATACCTATTGCTGCATTCTTAAGTGTGCTTTAAAAACACATCTCTATAGATAGGCTTGTCACCTCATTTCACTAATCTATTTTAACTCTTCTCTTTGTCCTTTTTGCAAATTTTCCTCAAAATCTGGTGCATCCTATTCATCTGTTTTTACATCCTTGATGCAATCCAATAACACTTGGTAACTGTACTTACACAACTAGTGGCTGATGACTGGATCATGCAGCTTTATATCATAAGCCCTATTTATTATACTGATGGCTGAACCATACATGACAGGCACTTCTTACTTATTATGTGCCTCTTATTTCCTTATATATTGTAAGCTTGCAAGCAGGACCCATACTCTTACTGTAACTGTTGAACAATGTGTTAATTTGCGTCATCTTTATTGTCTGTATATGTCCCCACTTAAATGTAAAAGTTTTGTGGAATATGTTGAAGCTATATAAATAAAATAATTACACAGGTCTGCAAGGGTGAAATTGTGTAAAAAGTATGAGGTGATTTTTATATACTTTCAATCTCTGAACTCAGTAGAAATATAAAAAAAATTCCATCACATAACTTTTTCACAAACACTCACTCCATTGGCTTTTTCTTGCACCATACTTTGACCCCTTACTATGACTTTGGTTAATGATTTTGGTGTCATTAGGTTGGTTAAAAATTAATAGACATTGTGCTGTGATTGGATGCCGTGGGCAGAGAAGATATTTTTAATCCAGTTTCCAAAGAGTGTGGTGGTGTTCATAGTATCCAATCATAGTGAAAAAATGGGATGAAAAGGTAAATTCTTCTAAGCGCCGCTTAAGTTTTAGGTTCAGGGTGCCGGTACGGGAGCATGTGCGGGAGCTTCACATCATATATAGGTCATCGTATTAGTGGAGGATGCTGTCATGCTTTTGTGAATATACGCATCATTTGATGTTATACAGCAGTTTTTCCTATTATGTTTGTGGTAAATATAATGCTTTATACTATTGTTTGGGTGTATTATTCCTGGTACGTACTGTCAAACTGTTGTGTATGTGTTTCTACTTGCCCCTTGGAGATTTATACCATCCTCTGGTGTGTTCTCAGCCGAACGCATGCACACTGCTGACCACCATATTCTACACACTCAGACATCTTTACATTTCTGGCACATGCCTAGGGACCTTCCCACTCCCTGCGTGTGCGCTGTGACACTTGATGCTCTGTTCTATAGTTGACTGCTCAAGTAAGATGGATGATTGCTATCTAGCGCCCGACTTGGCTATCAGCACGTGACACAGAAAACAACCTCAAATTGCTGTGCCCGCTAGTGCAGCGCCATGCACTTTCACAGCGCTTCTATTACCCTAGCCTGAGTGGTTAGTGGCATCCACCAGAGCGGCACCACACGCACACAATTATTATTATTTTATTCACTCTGACACCCAAGTTTCAGTGTTGAGCGCAAGAGGTCTAGATGAACTCTAATCCAGAGTTCAGGTTGCTACTACCGAGGTACCCGCAGATCTTTCCTCTCTCCCCAAGCAATATTGGCCCTATGCGGACTTGTTCTCCAAAAGGGCTGCGGAGACTCTTCTGCCTCACCGCCCCTATGACTGTCCTATTGACCTCTTGCCTGGTGCTGAGCCTCCCCGGGGTCAAGTCTATCCGTTACCTCTCCCGGAGATGGAGGCAATGTCACAGTACATCCAGGAGAATCTGGCAAGAGGATTCATTAGGAAGTCAGTGTCACCTGCGGGGGTTGGGTTCTTCGTGCAGAAGAAGAACGGGGAACTACGTCCATGTATAGACTTCAGGGGTCTTAAGGACAACACCGTTAAGAATAAGTATCCTCTGCCCCTGATATCTGAGCTCTTTGATAGGCTTCAGGGAGCAAGGATATTTACTCAACTAGATCTGCGGGGTGCTTACAACCTGATTCGCATCCATGAGGGGGACGAATGGAAGATGGCTTTTAACACCAGGAATGGGCACTATGAATATCTAGTGATGCCCTTTGGGCTCTGTAATGCCCCAGCCGTTTTCCAAGACTTTGTCAACGACATCTTCCGGGATATGCTCTCCACTTCAGTCATAGTCTATCTCAGGGCTCCCCAACCTGTAGCTCAGGAGCCACATGTGGCTCGCGGCCCCATGAATTGTGGCTCGCGACTGTCTGCCAGCTTGATGCATTAGGTCTAGGTCTAGCAAACAGGTATCAAGACAACATCTCAAAATGGTGAATTTTTGTGAGTAGCCCTGCACAGAATTGCAGATCTGGATGCACATTTACTGGTCTTTGGGGTTTAGAGATGTTTTAGGTATGGTACGCTGGAGGTTTGTACTACCTGATAGAGGAGGTGCTCAAAGCTGGATGTGACAGTGTCTTGAGAGAATACTGAATGGGAGTATTGTGGGAACCCCTGGATCTCAGTGTACGGCTCTGGAGTGATTTCTGTGGAAAAGCTTTGGTTATCATTATACCTGTAATGGGGGCTTTGGTTGCCACTATGAAGAGGGTGGGAGCTAGATGTTGCTCGCGACCCTCTCTCAGTGCTGAATGTGGCTCGCGACCCTCTCACTAAGCTTTATGTGGCTCACAAGGTCAGAAAGGTTGGGGACCACTAGTCTATCTGGATGATATTCTCATCTACTCTCCAGATATTGACTCCCAACGGAGAGATGTTTGCAGAGTCTTTGACCTCTTACAGGCAAATTCCCTCTACACCAAGTTGGAGAAATATGTGTTTGAGCAGGAGTCCTTACCTTCCCTGGGCTGTATCATCTCTGCCCAGGGATTGGCCATGGATCCTGTCAAACTACAGGCTGTGATGGACTTGCAAGAACCCCATTCTCTTAAAGCGGTGCAGCGCTTTATGGGGTTCATTAACTATTATCGCCAGTTCATCCCTCATTTCTCAACTTTGGTAGCTCCCTTGGTAGCCTTCACCAAGAAGGGAGAAAATCCCAAATTGTGGTCTGAGGAGGTCTCCAAGGCCTTCACTTCTATTAAGTCTCATTTTGCTAGCGCTCCCATCCTACATCGCCCCGATGTAGATAAGCCGTTAATAATGGAGGTGGATGCCTCATCCGTTGGTGCTGGAGCAATCCTCTTCCAGAAGGATGCTCAAGGTCGGAAGCATCCTTGCTTCTTCTTTTCCAAGACCTTCACACCAGTGGAGAGGAATTATTCCATTGGGGACAGGGAGTTGCTAGCAATGAAGTTGGCTTTCTCAGAATGGAGACATCTTTTGGAGGGGGCTCGCTTTCCCTTCCAAGTATTCACAGACCACAAAAATTTGGTCTACTTACAGACAGCCCAGCGGCTAAATTCTCGCCAGACCAGATGGTCTCTGTTCTTCTCCCAGTTCCATTTCACCCTTTATTTTCTCTCAGGGGAGAAGAACATTCGTGCTGACGCTCTCTCTCGCTCCGTTATATCATTTGAGGAGGAGGAAGAGGAGCCCCGGCTTATTGTCCCTTCTGAGACCGAGAACCGTGGCTCCGGTTTTGCTAGAGTCTGTGCCTCTGGGCAAGACTTTTGTATTATCAAATTTGCATCCAGGGGTTCTCTCTTGGGCCCACTCGTCTAGGGTGGGTTCACATTTTGGGACGAAAAAGACATCTGAGCTGCTGGCGAGGACATACTGTTAGCCGCATATGGCCCGTGATGTCGGAGACTATGTTCGGGCATGTGTCTCCTGCGCCAAGAACAAGTCCTCTCGAAAATGGCCAGTTGGGTTGCTTTACCCCCTGCCGGTGGCAGACAGGCCCTGGGAGATGGTCGGGATGGATTTTGTGGTGGGCTTACACAAGTCTCGTAGCTGCACCATTATTTGGGTGATCACCAACCATTTTTCCAAAATGATGCACTTGGTGCCTCTTCCACGGGTACTTTCTGCACGGGCTCTGGCAGCGTTGTTAATTTATCATATCTTTTGCCTACACAGTATACCGGAGAAAATTGTCAGTGACCGGGGTCTCCAGTTTGCGTCTCAGTTCTGGAGAGAGCTTTGTCGTCTACTCGGCATTGAGTTGAATCTCTCCTCGGCATATCATCCCGAGACAAATGGCTTGGTAGAGAGGGCCAGCCAGACCCTGGTCACATATCTGTGACATTTTGTTTCAGCCAGGCATTATGACTGGCATCTTTGCTACCGTGGGTGGAATTTGCGCTAAACAATGCCGTAGCCGACTCCACTAGTCAGACCCCATTCTTTCTTAATTACGGCCAGCATCTGCGGGATCTTGTGCCTATGCCCGTGTCTTCCACCAACTCCAGGGTGGCAGACTGGGCTGTGGAAGCACGGGAAATTTGAGACTACACTCAGGATGCCATCCGGGCCTCCAAAGAGATAATGAGGTCTTCCGCCGATGCACATCAGGGCCCCGCTTCGACCTTTGCTGCTTGCGAATTAGTGTGGCTCTCCGCCCAAAATATCAGGCTGAGAGTTGAGTCCACTAAGTTTGCACCTCACTACTTGGGTTTCTTTAAGGTCCTCGAACAGGTTAACCCTGTGGTCTACCGTCTGGCCCTTCCTCCACGCCTTGGTATCTCCGACACCTATAATGTGTCCCTCTTAAAGCCCGTACACATGACCCGGTTTTCCGAGTCATCTGCCGGGACATCGGGTTTGTCTACAGACAATTACGAGGTGAACGCTAACTTGAGGTGTAAGGTAGTACGTGGTTAAAAATTGTATTTGGTGGATTGGAAGGGTTATGGCCCAGAGGACAGGTCCTGGGAGCCTGCTAAGCACCCTGCTCCACAGCTCATTGCTGCTGGGGTAATGTTAGGCTTCGAGATCCCGCCTCTGCACAGGGGGAGTCTTGAACCATCTCCGCTTTGGTCTCACATTCTTCTCCAGCCGCAGTGGAGCCTACTCAGCAGAGACGTCGGTCCCAGCATTTAGCTCAGGCTGATACTGGGCGACTGGTTACTACTGCCCTTCCAGGCTCTGCCGTTGTAGCCAGCACTGATCAGCAGCGAGCAGATCTTTCTGAGACTAAGTCCTGCATTTCCCACACTGAGCATGCCCACGGGACATCCTCCCATTGGAGGTTGAGGGTCACATACTCAGGTCCTCTTGCGACTCCTATTGGACCATCTGGAAGGTCTTGTAGCTCTGCCGCTATAAAAGGTTTGCATGGCCGCTTGGCCATGCGCTAGTGTACACTTGTAAACATGTGTGTGTTGACGTGTGAAAGTCGTTCATTAATTATCCCCTTGCGTAAGGTGGACGATTGCTATCTAGCGCTTGTCTAAGCTATCAGCACGTGACACACAAAACAGCATCAAATTGCTGTGACCGCCAGTGTGGCACCGTGCACTTTCACAGCGCTTTCCTTACCCAAGCCTGGGTGATTAGTGGCGTCCGCCGAAGTGGCACCGCACACACTCTTGTGAATCTAAATAATTATTATTTTATTCACTCTGACACCCCAGTTGTGGTGTCGAGCGCAAGAGGTCTCGGTGAACTCTAATCCAGAGTCTTGGGATTGAGTTCTATGACTCCTTGCTTGCGCTCTTTTGTGTGGTACGGCGGCCCTGTGACGCAACAGGGTTCGCTTTCTTCATACAGGGTGAAGTTAACCATGTGTGAATCCATTTTGAACTGCCATATAGTTTGTCATTACTCAGCAGCATGTTCCATCTCTGCACGTTGGCCCCCGGGCTGTGAAACCACCTTATTCTATCTATCTTGCAGTCCTCATTGGCCCCAATCTCCTCCATCTCATGTCCTGATTCTGCTCTGAAGCATTACAATGAAACCCTGCAAAGTGCTCTGGATGAAGCTGCTCCTCCTATACATAAAACAACTCGGCACAGACGGCAACAACCGTGGCACACGCTGCAAACACGTTTCCTGCAGCGGTGCTCCAGGTGCGCAGAACGTCTGTGGAGAAAATCTAATCTACCCAAAGATTTCATCCATTATAAGTTCATGCTAAAGACATACAATTCTGCCCTTCACCTCTCCAAACAAACCTACTTCAACACCCTCATCACCTCCCTGTCCAATAACCCTAAACGTCTCTTTGACACGTTCCAGTCCCTACTCAACCCAAGAGTGCAGGCCCCAACCACGGATCTCCGTGCTGACGATCTGGCCAATTACTTCAAAGAAAAAATTGACCACATTCGACAGGAAATCATCTCCCAATCTCTTCATACCATGCACTGTCCTCCCTCCCCCACTGCATCTAGTTCACTCTCTGAATTTGAAGCAGTTACAGAAGAAGAAGTAAGCAGGCTCCTTGCATCTTCTCGCCCAACCACTTGCACCAGTGACCCCATTCCGTCACATCTCCTCCAGTCCCTTTCCCCGGCTGTCACCTCTCACCTAACAAAAATATTCAACCTTTCCCTCACTTCCGGTATTTTTCCCTCCTCATTTAAGCATGCCATCATACATCCATTACTTAAAAAACCATCCCTCGATCAAAACTGTGCCGCAAATTATAGACCTGTCTCTAATCTTCCCTTCATCTCTAAACTCCTCGAACGCCTGGTCCACTCCCGTCTTACCCACTATCTCTCAGATAACTCTCTTCTTGACCCTCTTCAATCTGGCTTCCGCTCTTTACACTCTACTGAAACTGCCCTCACTAAAGTCTCTAATGACCTACTAACAGCTAAATCTAATGGTCACTACTCCATGCTAATTCTCTTGGATCTCTCTGCAGCATTCGATACTGTGGATCATCAGCTCCTCCTCACTATGCTCCGCTCCATCGGCCTCAAGGACACCGTTCTCTCCTGGTTCTCCTCCTATCTCTCTGACCGATCCTTCACTGTATGTTTTGCTGGTTCCTCCTCCTCTCACCTTCCCCTTACTGTTGGGGTTCCTCAAGGATCAGTCCTAGGCCCCCTCCTCTTCTCGTTGTATACTGCCCCTATTGGACAAACAATCAGTAGATTTGGTTTCCAGTACCATCTCTATGCTGATGACACCCAATTATACACTTCTTCTCCTGATATCACACCGACCTTTTTAGAAAACACCAGTGATTGTCTTACCGCTGTCTCTAACATCATGTCCTCCCTCTATCTGAAACTAAACCTGTCAAAAACTGAACTCCTCGTGTTCTCTCCCTCTACTAACCTACCTTTGCCTGACATTGCCATCTCCGTGTGCGGTTCCACCATTACTCCAAAGCAACATGCCCGCTGCCTTGGGGTCATCCTTGATTCTGACCTTTCATTCACCCCCTACATCCGATCATTGGCTCGCTCTTCCTACCTGCATCTCAAAAACATTTCTAGAATTCGCCCTTTTCTTACTTTCGACTCTGCAAAAACTCTTACTGTTTCACTTATTCATTCTCGTCTGGACTATTGTAACTCTCTACTAATCGGCCTCCCTCTTGCAAAACTCTCCCCGCTCCAATCTGTCCTGAATGCTGCAGCCAGGATCATATTCCTCACCAACCGTTACACCGATGCCTCTACCCTGTGCCAGTCATTACACTGGCTACCCATCCACTCCAGAATCCAGTACAAAACTACTACCCTTATCCACAAAGCACTCCATGGCTCAGCACCACCCTACATCTCCTCCCTGGTATCAGTCTACCACCCTACCCGTGCCCTCCGCTCCGCTAATGACCTTAGGTTAGCATCCTCAATAATCAGAACCTCCCACTCCCGTCTCCAAGACTTTACACGTGCTGCGCCGATTCTTTGGAATTCACTACCTAGGTTAATACGATTAATCCCCAATCCCCACAGTTTTAAGCGTACCCTAAAAACTCATTTGTTCAGACTGGCATACCGCCTCAATGCATTAACCTAACGATCCCTGTGTGGCCTATTTAAAAAAAAAAAAAAAAAGGTTCCTCGCATCATGTTCTCATACACTTTATGCAGTATTAGCCCTCTGTGTCTGTACTGCTACATACTTAGGCAGATAACTGGTTCATGCAGCTTTACATGAACACCTGAGCCTTACACTATGGCCGGTCCGAATAACTAAAGCAATTGTTACCATCCACCTCTCGTGTCTCCCCTTTTCCCCATAGTTTGTAAGCTTGCGAGCAGGGCCCTCACTCCTCCTGGTATCTGTATTGAACTATATTTCTGTTATGCTTTAATGTCTATTGTCTGTACAATTCCCGTCTATAATTTGTAAAGCGCTGCGGAATATGTTGGCGCTATATAAATAAAAATTATTATTATATTATTATTATTATCTTATTATTTGGTGCGTTCCGCTAGCCCTAACAATTGGGAGCCATTCTGCTGAGTCCATCCAGAATCAAGGTACAAAAAAATCTGTATTTTAGCATGAGCAGATTTTTTGTAATATTCAAATAGAATTCAACTCCACTCAAACATATTCAGTCATCTCTACTAGACATCAAAGTGTCTGTAAAATGGCAGTTTTTATGGGTGTGCAGAAGGGCTGCTATAGTACAAGTTACTGAAAATGATAATGCTGATTATTAGAAAAAGGTGTCAAAACTTATACAGGGCACAGCTTGCTGCATATATACATGCAGCATCAAAAAAACTGTCATATCATCAAGCATATCAGTGATAACATTTTCAAGTATTATACTCAAAGGCACAACTAAAATATTGTGAATCTCCAGGCTTGCTCCTACTTGGGCCTCAATTGTCTTCGCTTATATCTAACAGTTGTTCGATGATAACCCTCTTTTCTCATTTTTTCAGTTCACAACACTCCTGTGGCTTCCTATTGTGTTAGCTGAGCTATTAAATCCATTTTTAAGGTGATCCTAGTGAGCTTGTGCCGTGTGCTTTAACTAATTATGGGGGCTGCCTGGTTGCCACTGTTTTTGACAGCAAGAATGTCATCATCAACCATGGTATTCTTACTGTCAATGACACCATAAAGCTGACAGAAAGGAAAATTAGAAGTCAGGAAAGAAGAAAACAAATCACAAATCAAGACCACCATAAGCAACTGGATATAACTATTGGGGGAACCAAATAGAGTTTGTTGCAATGATCCAATGAATATAATTACTTCATTGCAGAATGCTCCTTCACATTGAATTGCTATTTTTTAGTGTTCATAGAATCATTGAGAAGAGAGCACAATTGTCTCAATTTCCAGGATAATCATATTGTGACAACCTCACTGGAGAAATGCTGGAAGGGAGATATGTGTTGCTGCGCTTAATGGTGTCAGTGGTGTAAAACCCAGAGATTTTCCTCCAGCACATTAAGAGCTGCGAGGGGTTAACAGCTAATTTGTTTAAAGGGCTGTGTTTTTTGTTTATATCCAAGGGGCAGTCAGAGGTTGCCGAATTTATCTCCACTAAAGGGAGTGGTTTGAGCTTAAATAGCTGGCCTACAGAGGCAGTAGTTGTTCAGCATGTGAGGCGCCCCTGAGGGTCCAGTCGCCACAGGGGTACTGCACCTCAAATTTAATATAATAGTATTTCAATACATTTCTGTTGTAGAGGTATACACTAGGTCATAAATGGATGGTCCAGAGATACTAAAACTGCAAAATATAAGAATAAATGGGAAGAATATACGTGCATCTCATTTTGATGACAGTTTCCCCTGGGGGAGTAACATTTGTCTTTGTTTCTAATTAGTAATGGGCATCATAAAAACACCCTTGCACAAAAATTGAGTGACTTTTGCATCACGGAATACGTGCACCCTGGTGTTGTACTGGTTGTGGATGATGATGATAAGGAGGAGGATAACACCAAACAGACCAAATCAGGAAGCGGATATCCGTGTGTGGTTGGGAAGAGGTGCATGACAAGACACCTACACAAAAAAGACAATGTATTTGAGGTTTTGTTTCGCTGTTTTCATTTGATGGTGTACAGAAGTCTTGCCCAATCAAGCCCTTGTTCATTTTTACAAGAGTCAGCCTGTCAGCATTGTCAGTTGACAGGCGGGTACGCTTATCTGTTATAATTCCACCAGCGGCACTAAAAATCCACTCTGACAGACAGCTAGCAGCAGGGCGGGCCAGGACCACCAAGGCGTAGAGAGCCAGTTCATGCCACGTGTCCAGCTTGGATACCCAATAATTTAATGGCACAGAGGAATCACAGAAGACATTTGTACGATCTGCAAGGTACTCCCTCAGCATTTTCTGAAACATTGCACTTCTTGTTCCAGCACCCCTTACCTCTGTGCCAGTACGATGGGCGGGTCTGAGAAAACTGCCCAGAATTTTGACATTGTTCCCCTGCCTGAGCTGGATTGAACTTCTGTCTCTCTCTCTTGGACTCCTTGGTTGTACAACAAACTCTGACGTCTGCTGTCAGCATTCTCACATGGGAATTTTTTCAGTAATTCTGCTACAAGGGCCCTCTGGTACAGCAACATTTTTGTACACCTGTCTGCCTCTGGAAGAAGAAATTGAAAGTTCTGCTTGTAGCATGGGTCTAGAAGTGTCACCAACCAATAATGAGTGTCACCGAAAATTTTAATAATGCGAGTGTCATGGGAAACGCAGCACAACATAAAGTCAGCCATGTGTGCCAGACTGCTAACAGGCAAGACTTCCGTGTCCTCAACAACAGAACGACTGACCATGCTGTACTCCTCCTCCTCATCCTCCTTCTCCTTCCTTTCCTCAGGCCATCCCCACTGGACAGACGGTATGACAGCTGTGCTCCCTGACAGAAGTAATGTTGCTTTTCCATGTTATGTAAATAAAAGTTTATAACCTGACATTAAATTCATCCATTGGTTATATAAATCATTCTTTTGAAAGCTGAAACCCTACGAAATGTGGTTTAGGTTAAGAAAATAAATTGGCATCAATGCAGAAATATTGATCAGTTAATGGACACAGAATGGTCAGATTTTTAAAAGAAAAGTTTTGTTGCCTGGTCATATAATGCACCCAATCCTAGTTTACATCCTCACCTGTGCTCAGTAAATGATTGGTTAATTAGTGTGTGTGTATAAAAAGAAACCCAGCACCCCAGATCTTCACTTGAACTGCAACTTGAGCTCTGACAACATGCCAAAAATCCACCCTGCGACCAAAGCCTGGATCATCAAGAGGCTGAAGACCAGATCAACTGCAGAGGTGGCTGGCACCTTTAATGTGTAATCACCCTGTATGGTTTCTTGCTGCATGTCCTCGTGCTCTGCCTGCAATGCATCCTCTTCAATTGTGAGCAGAGAGGTTTTCAGAATGTTGAGAAGCGGGATGACGATGCTAATTATGACATCTTCGCCGCTCATCTTTTTGGTGCAATCCACAAAGTTTTCTAGGATGGTACATATGTCTGACATCCATGTCCACTCCTGAGGTCTTATGTGTGGAGTCTGAACTGAATATCAACGGCCTTGTTGATGTTGGTAGTCAACAGTTGCCCTCTTCTGCTTACAAGTAGTGTTGAGCATTCCGATACCACAAGTATCGGGCATCGGCCGATATTTGCGGTATTCAAACAGCCAAATTTCAGTCAATGAGGAATGATTAGAAGTGTGCGCACATCCTGTTCTGCATGGTAGGCATGTAACTACTGGCATGGCTGTGATTGGCTGCTGAAATGACGTCATGATGCACTATAAAAGTCGCTGCCGCCATTTTGGGTTCACTCTGCTGTGAATTCAGTTAGGGACAGGACGCTGTGTTCTGACTGAGGGCCAGTTTAGAGTTAGTGATTTGCTTCATTGTGCTTTACCCAGGCTAATTTAGCAACCACTGTGTGAGAACCTTGTTTTGGCCTTGCAGCACGGTTCACAGGTGTCTGCAAGGTGTCTGTGTGAGAGCAGCTCACTCTGTAGTCTGGTCTGCAGCCACTGCTGGTTGTAGTCAGCTCAGGGTGCATCACTGCCTCATACCGTTCCATTGTCCGTTTTTCAATTAGTGCAGCCAGCTGCACATTTATCCAAATTTATCCTATTGACTTACATTGGTATCAGGTATTGGTATCGGCGATATCCGACATTTTTCGAATATCGGCCGATACAATCTGATACCGATACTTATGGATATCAGAAGGTATCGCTCAACACACTACTCACAAGTCCTTTTTTGACATATGCAGTGTAGAGTTCCAACACGTGCGGACATCACACACCTGTCAGTGAGCCGGAAGTTGCAAACACTGATGAAGCATGGCAAGGGCGGCTGAAGCTGTAGCTGACTTTCTAAAATGGGCAGACAGACGGTGTACTTTCACTAACAGATCCAGCAGCTCCGGGTAGCTTTTTAGAAAACGTTAAACCATGAGGTTAAGCACATGGGCCAGGCAAGGTACGTGTGTGAGCTCACCTTGCCTCAGAGCCGCCACCAGGTTACGGCCATTGGCACACATGACCATGCCTGGCTGTAGGTTCAGAGGTGTCATCCAAATATCTAACTGATCTTTCAGTGGTGTCCACAACTCTTCCACATTGTGTGGTTTGTCACCTAAGCAGATTAGCTTCAGCACAGCCTGTTGCCGCTTGGCTTAGGCAGTGCTGCAGTGCTTCCAGCTCCTGACTGATGTGTTCATTTCACAGACGGAGCCTGAAGAGGAGGAGGAAGAGGAGGAGGTGCAGGAGCTGTAGACTGTGGAGGCAACCATGATTGACATATGGCCCACAATCCTTGGTGTGGGGAGGATGTGTTCCATCTCAAGGTCCGACTGGGTCCCGGCTTCCACTATGTTAACCCAGTGTGCCATCAGTGAGATCTACCATCCCTGCTGGCAAGCAATTGTTCACGTGTCCGTGGATAGGTGGAATTTCCCAGTAACAGCATTGTTGAGGGCATGAGTAATGTTGTGGTACACATGCTGGTGTAATGCCGCTATGGTACACAGGAAGAAATAGTGGCAACTGGGGATCGAGTACCTTGGGACGGCCGCCGCCAAACGGTTGCAGAAAGCTTCCTTCTCAACAAGCCTAAAAGGCAACATTTTGAGCGCAAGCAGAAGAGAAATGTTAGAATTTAGTGCTGTGGCCTGTGGGGCGTTGGCTGGTTATTTCTGCTTTCGCTACAATGACTGGGGTATAGACAGTTGAAGGCTGTGCTGGGACAAGGACATGTACAGGCTTGATGATAGTGCTGCTTGACTGTGGGCAAAAACAGGTGCAGGGCTAGAAGCATCGTCACATGCACGGTGGAGTGGGGATTGGCTTCTACGCAAAACAGTGGAAGAAGCAGTGGTGTCACCTGCAGATAGTGTTCCTGGAGCCTGGGGTTCAGCCCACAAAGTCGGGTGCTTTGCTGCCATGCGCCTGATCATGCTGGTGGTGGACAGGCTGGTAGTTTTGATACCCCTGCTGAGCATGGCAGGTGCTGCAAATGACCTGTTTGGGGTTATTGGCAGAGTCTTTAAAAAATAACCAGACTCAGGAAGAAATTGGAATGGCAACTTCCCTGATGTCGGTGTTACGGGGAACGGATGCACGCCTTCTGTCTGCGGCCACCATACTGCTTCTTCCTGCCTGTTGGGGTGATATGCCTCCTTCCCCATGTATGCTGCTGTCTTCGCTCTGCATGTCCTCCTGCCAGGTTGGGTCAGTCACTATGTCATCCACCACCTTGTGTTCCACATCCCCACCCTGCTCCTCCTCCTGACTTTCTGGCAATTGTGTCTCATCATAGTCCACCTCTTGTGACACTCTCCCACCATCGCCTTCATGTGACTCTGGCCGCTCAAATCTTTGGGCATCGCTACATGCGATCTCACCTGGCCCCACAGGCCGAGAGTCTGGAATCTTTAAAGGGAAAACTGAACAGCTCTTCAGAATTTCCAAGTGTGGGATCAGTTGTCTCAGGGCACTCTGCATGGTGGGAGGAAGGAGGATCAGGGTGAGGAATATCTGGTCCACACTCACGGCTACTCAGACATGACATGATTTAGCCCTAAAAAGGACTGTTGGTTTTTCCGGAGTTGTTGACAGAACAGACAGACCCACACTAACTATTAAAAGCACAATTCTGACCGTATCTCAACAGCAGCTCTCCTATCACTCGCTAAGTCCGGAGCAGCGGCAAGAGGTCTCTTATATACCTGATGGCGCTCTACGACCAGCCAATCACTGTAATGCCACAACAAAGATGGCTGCGGCATTAAAGTGCATGGCAGACAATCCCTGCATTGTCATTGTTGCTCTAAAGAGCGCCAGAATTGCAGGGCGGAGACCGGAGCTCTTGCCGAATAATCCCGTAAATACTTGGTGCTCGCTGAGTACACCAACCATAGTAATACACGGGTGAGTACCGAGTAGTAGCGAGCACGTTCGCTCATCACTAGTGACTATCCATCATACTTTTGATTACATTCCAGAGATTTTCAATGAGGTTCAGGTCTTGATATTGGGCTGCCCATGACAGAGATTTGATATGGTGGTCTCTTAATTTTTGCCAGAGCTTTGTCTATCTATCTCTATGTCTATTTATCTGTTTACCTAACATCTATCTTTGATTCCAATTTTCTTTATTTCTCTTTGCTTCCTTTTTTCTTTCATTCTTTCTTTCTCCCTTACTTTATTTCTTTCCTTCCTGCTTCCTTTCTCTCTATTTTTCTTTCATTCTTTCTTTCTTTTTCTCTCATTTTCTTTCTTCTTTCTTTTTTTTATTTTCCTTTTTTTGTTTCCTTTTATCTATTTATCTGTAAACAAGAGAATAGGGCAGCCTCTGTTTGCGCTAAGACGTATACAAATAACGAATATATGAAATCTGGATTTTATTACTGCTATTTAGAATATACACATAAAACCACGCTACTTACTGCACAAATTGACAAATTCATCAGAGCCCATCAACCATGACAAGGCATACCTTTGTTTAATGGGACCCAAAGCCCAATATTTATTAAATGTGCATCTCTCGATCTAAAAACATAAAAACTGAAAGTGCTGGTAGGATCCAGCAATAATTAAAAACAACTTGAGGCTGATGGGATGAGCTCATCCTCACATGGAGGTGTCAAAACCTCAAACAAAATACTAAAAAAAGAAAAAACTGACCAGCATCTTCAAACAGATTAGGTACAAGCTGCTATAACTGTAAAGTATCTATCTATCTATCTCATATCTATCTATCTATCTATCTATCTATCTATCTATCTATCTATCCCATATCTATCTATCTATCTATCTATCTATCTATCTATCTATCTATCTATCTATCTATCTCATATCTATCTATCTATCTATCTATCTATCCCATATCTATCTATCTATCTATCTATCTATCTATCTATCTATCTATCTATCTATCTATCTATCTCATATCTATCTATCTATCTATCTATCTATCTCATATCTATCTATCTATCTATCTCATATCTATCTATCTATCTATCTATCTATCTATCTATCTATCTATCTATCTATCTATCTCATATCTATCTATCTATCTATCTATCTATCTATCATCTATAACACATATTCAGTTTGTCTATCTCTTATGCTACATATGTTATCTATTTCTTATGTAGTAAGATGTACAAAGTCACTCCTTGTTATTACTTGCATAAAAAGAGAGATACCCTGGTTTTAAATATCTTGCAATGTCAAAGTAATTATATACAAGGTGGGGGTGGAGGGGATCAAAATTTTATAGTATCATTTTTTTTCTTTGAACTTTTACACATTTTCATTGAAATTACTCATAAAAAAAAGAATGTGTTGAGCAGATTCTATGACCCGCTCACATGTAATTACTCCGTAATTCTAATAATTACACATACTTTTAAATGTCAGACAGGCAAACATTTACATAATCAACCTGATAGATTACCGGCCCATATGGGTAATTTAAATAAGGCACATAAAAATGGAACAACATGGTGAGGTTAAGATTCAACATATATTAATCTCTCCTGATGATGAGGGGAAATGCAAAAATAATTATTATGGCAGTTACTGCAAGGTTAGAACTTAATGGCCCATGAAAAGTGTTCAGTTCTACCGGGCGGCAGAACGAGTATTTCCTTTAAAGTCTGGCGGCCTTTATACTCATAGCTGGTGGTTTGACATTCATGATATGAGTCTGATCTTTGATTATTATTATTTTTTTTAATAATACAATATGTTAAAAAATGTCCAGCAAAATCGAATGTTGAAGAGCTGAAAAAGAGAATGGAAGAGGATGTTTTACTAACGATCTGTCCAGTAGAGTCACTGCATAGAAGTAACTGATATTTTTCAGCATCCTTTCGAAGAAGTCAGGTTCTGTGTTCTTCCTAACATCCTTATTAGCAATTGCCCCTTTGGAGACAGGTAAATGCATCCGTCACTGATGACTGGTAATGAATGATCTGTGCTCGTCAGGTCACTACAGCTCAAAGTGAAGTGTGGCCCAAATTAATGAATACATACTGGGTGCTACATCTTATCCCACTAATTGCTTTATGCCACTGGGATTCACATTTCACATGCCAATTTACACTTGTTTCTTCAGATTTCAATGAAAATGGCAGACATTTAATCATACCGCCAACCGGGTTAATATTTTACACTCCGTCTTAGGCCGGCTGCCCATGACCTTGTGAAACGCATTGAGCGTCAAAAAATGTGTGTCTCGCTGAACGTATCTGTAAATGTTCTAGTTACTCGTCTTCTGAAGAGAAAGCAGGAGGACAGGCGACTGTGCACAGAAGATCCTCACGTCTTATTCCTTAAGGATATTGCTCGGAAACTTTGGCAGGATTGCGCAGTTTGCAAAGATTCAGGTTCGCAGAGAACGACATTTATCTATCGACAGCGAGGTTAATCTGTCAGGTCCATTATTAAAATGAGATAAAGGAAAGGCTTTATCTGAAATCGATCATTTTATCACGACTGGCTTCTCAGATCTCAAATAAAATCTTCTTTATTGTTGTCGCTTGGAAGCTTTAATAATTTATTGTAAATTCCAACATTGTAACTTTGTGCTCTTCCTTTTCCCTCAGGCAATGAATGCAAAGCGGTTATGGAAATCACTTGTGTCCCAGAACACATTTTAAAATAGCATTCTCTATACAAAGATAAAAACAGATATGTGCTACCTACAGTCCCCCGACCTACTGACAGGCTGAAGTAAGCGGAATTATTACCTGCAGCTATCTAGCATCAATAGTGCATATCTATCTATCTATCTATCTATTATCTATGTATCTATCTATCTATTATCTATCTATTATCTATCAATTTATCATCTATAATCTATCTATATATCTATCTATCTATCTATTTATCTATCTATCTATCTATCTATCTATCAATTCAAATTCAAATTCAAATGAGCTTTATTGGCAGGACTAAGTACATGTTAGCATTGCCAAAGCATATGGTAAAAATACGGGGGTGGGGGAGGGGGGGCATATAGAGGTCCAGGGAATATCTATCTATCTATGTATCTATCTATCTATTATCTATCTATTATCTATCAATTTATCATCTATAATCTATCTATCTATCTATCTATTATCTATCTATCTATCTATCTATCTATCTATCTATCTATCTATCTATCTATCTATTATCTATCTATCATTTATCTATCTATCTAACTATTATCTATCTATATATCTACCCATTATCTATCTATCTATCTATCTATCTATCTATCTATCTACCTATTATCTATCTATTATCTATCAATTTATCATCTATAATCTATCTATCTATCTATCTATTATCTATCTATCTATCTATCTATCTATCTATCTATCTATCTATCTATCTATCTATTATCTATCTATCATTTATCTATCTATCTAACTATTATCTATCTATATATCTACCCATTATCTATCTATCTATCTATCTATCTATCTATCTATCTATCTATCTATCTCATCTATCTACCTATTATCTAACTATTATCTATCAATTGATCATCTATAATATATCTATCTATCTATCTATCTATCTATCATCTATCTATCTCATCTATCTATCTATCTATCTATCTATCTATCTATCTATCTATCTATCTATCTCATCTATCTACCAATTATCCATCTATCTATTATCTATCAATTTATCATCTATCTATCTATCTATTATCTATTTATCTATGATATATGTATTTTTTATCGATCTATCATCAATAGTACATATCTTACTATTTATCTATCTATCATCTATCAGTCTATCTATCATCTATCTATCATCAGTAGTACATACTGTATCTATCTATTCATCTATCTATCTATCTATCTATCTATCTATCTCATCTATCTACCAATTATCCACCTATCTATTATCTATCAATTTATCATCTATCTATCTATCTATTATCTATTTATCTATCATATATGTATTTTTTATCGATCTATCATCAATAGTACATATCTTACTATTTATCTATCTATCATCTATCAGTCTATCTATCATCTATCTATCATCAGTAGTACATACTGTATCTATCTATTCATCTATCTATCTATCTATCTATCTATCTATCTATCTATCTATCATATATTATCTATATATTTATCTAATCTATCTATCTATCTATCATTTATCTATCTAACTATTATCTATCTACCAATATATCTATCGTACATATCTTTCTATTGATCTATCTAACTATCTATCTATCTATCTATCTATCTATCTATCTATCTATCATCTATCCATCAGCTATTTATCTATCTATCTATCTATCTATCTACAGTATATATCTTCTATCTATCTATATATATATACAGTGGGGCAAAAAAGTATTTAGTCAGTCAGCAAAAGTTCCACCACTTAAAAAGATGAGAGGCGTCTGTAATTTACATCATAGGTAGACCTCAACTATGGGAGACAAACTGTGAAAAAAAATCCAGAAAATCACATTGTCTGTTTTTTTAACATTTTATTTGCATATTATGGTGGAAAATAAGTATTTGGTCAGAAACAAACAATCAAGATTTCTGGCTCTCACAGACCTGTAACTTCTTCTTTAAGAGTCTCCTCTTTCCTCCACTCATTACCTGTAGTAATGGCACCTGTTTAAACTTGTTATCAGTATAAAAAGACACCTGTGCACACCCTCAAACAGTCTGACTCCAAACTCCACTATGGTGAAGACCAAAGAGCTGTCAAAGGACACCAGAAACAAAATTGTAGCCCTGCACCAGGCTGGGAAGACTGAATTTGCAATAGCCAACCAGCTTGGAGTGAAGAAATCAACAGTGGGAGCAATAATTAGAAAATGGAAGACATACAAGACCACTGATAATCTCCCTCGATCTGGGGCTCCATGCAAAATCCCACCCCGTGGGGTCAGAATGATCACAAGAACGGTGAGCAAAAATCCCAGAACCACGCGGGGGGACCTAGTGAATGAACTGCAGAGAGCTGGGACCAATGTAACAAGGCCTACCATAAGTAACACACTACGCCACCATGGACTCAGATCCTGCAGTGCCAGACGTGTCCCACTGCTTAAGCCAGTACATGTCCGGGCCCGTCTGAAGTTTGCTAGAGAGCATTTGGATGATCCAGAGGAGTTTTGGGAGAATGTCCTATGGTCTGATGAAACCAAACTGGAACTGTTTGGTAGAAACACAACTTGTCGTGTTTGGAGGAAAAAGAATACTGAGTTGCATCCATCAAACACCATACCTACTGTAAAGCATGGTGGTGGAAACATCATGCTTTGGGGCTGTTTCTCTGCAAAGGGGCCAGGACGACTGATCCGGGTACATGAAAGAATGAATGGGGCCATGTATCATGAGATTTTGAGTGCAAACCTCCTTCCATCAGCAAGGGCATTGAAGATGAAACGTGGCTGGGTCTTTCAACATGACAATGATCCAAAGCACACCGTCAGGGCAACGAAGGAGTGGCTTCGTAAGAAGCATTTCAAGGTCCTGGAGTGGCCTAGCCAGTCTCCAGATCTCAACCCTATAGAAATCCTTTGGAGGGAGTTGAAAGTCCGTGTTGCCAAGCGAAAAGCCAAAAACATCACTTCTCTAGAGGAGATCTGCATGGAGGAATGGGCCAACATACCAACAACAGTGTGTGGCAACCTTGTGAAGACTTACAGAAAACGTTTGACCTCTGTCATTGCCCACAAAGGATATATTACAAAGTATTGAGATGAAATTTTGTTTCTGATCTGTGTGCACAGGTGTCTTTTTATACTGATAACAAGTTTAAACAGGTGCCATTACTACAGGTAATGAGTGGAGGAAAGAGGAGACTCTTAAAGAAGAAGTTACAGGTCTGTGAGAGCCAGAAATCTTGATTGTTTGTTTCTGACCAAATACTTATTTTCCACCATAATATGCAAATAAAATGTTAAAAAAACAGACAATGTGATTTTCTGGATTTTTTTTTCTCAGTTTGTCTCCCATAGTTGAGGTCTACCTATGATGTAAATTACAGACGCCTCTCATCTTTTTAAGTGGTGGAACTTGCACTATTGCTGACTGACTAAATACTTTTTTGCCCCACTGTATATATCATTTATCTATCTATCTATCTATCTATGTATCTATCTATCTATCTTGCAATCTAATTATCTATCTATTTATCTATCTATTATCTATCGGTCTATTATCTATATATCTATCTATCTATGATCTATTTATCTACTTATCTATCATCTATCTATCTATCTATCTATCTATCTATCTATCTATCTATCTATCTACAGTATATATCTTCTATCTATATATATCATCCATCTATCTATCTATCTATCTATCTATCTTTCAATCTAATTATCTATCTATCTATCTATTATCTATTTATCTATCTATTTATCTGTCTATTATCTATCTATCTATCTATCTATCTTTCTTAACTAAATGTTAAGAAAACTAAGGAGTTGGTGGCCAACTATAGCAGGATAAAGATGGAATGCTTACCGATCACTATTGCTGGTCAGGAGGTAGAGCAGGTGGAGAGTTACAAATATTTGGGGGTCCATTTGGATAGCAAACTGGACTGGAGATGCCACTCAGAGACTGTCTACACGAAGGGGATGAGCAGATTTTATTTCCTAAGGAAACTGAGGTCTTTTAATGTGTGCAGCAAAATGTTAGAAATGTTCTACCAATCTGTAGTGGCAAGTGCCATCTTTTTTGCAATCACGTGCTGGGGTAGTAGTGTGCGGGCCTCTGATGCTAATAAGCTGAATAAGATTATTAAGAAGGCAAGCTCTGCTGTTGGCTGCAATCTGGACTCTTTTGGGGAGGTAGTGGAGAAAAGAACTCTGAGAAAGTGTATGGCAATTATGAACAATAATGCACATCCATTATATGAGCTATTCATGAGACAGAAGAGCACCTTCAGCAACCGGCTTATACTTCTGAGGTGTAAGAAGGAAAAATATAGGAAATCGGTTGTGCCAACTGCCATGGGAATGTACAACAATAACACTAGGGTTAAACCACCAAGGTGAATGTCTACTTATTTCTCTACATTTCAGTTCACTCATTGTGTATGTCCTATTCTAATGTATAATGTATAATGTTCTTCTGTCAACTCCACTGTCATGTCAACTATGTAATTCCTTTATGATTTTTATGATTTAAGTTGTGCTGCTGTGATACCATAATTTCCCACGGGATCAATAAAGTGTATCGTATCGTATCGTATCGTATCGTATGTGTTATCTACTTATCTATCATCTATGTATCTATCTAACTACCAATTTATGTATCTATCACATATAACAAATAAAGGTGTTTTTTTAACCAATTTCGAAAATGTGTGATTGCAGAATTTATAGGAATGCAAAAGGTGATAAATCTTTTTACTTTTGTGTGTTCCTATTTATTGCTTTATTTGAAAAGTTGTGTTTGTATTGTCTTAAGTAGATGTGTATTCTGATACATATACAGATTGCTTTTTATATCTTCAGAAAACCAAGTTGTTACTTGAGAAAGGCTCGCCGTGTATGAGCCAAAACATTTCCTTGCACCTTATAAGCTAATAGAGTATGTCTGTTTGCACAATTAATATTTGAGAGCTACCCTCCTTTTTCTTTTATTTTTTTATCTATATCCCTTTTATCTAATTCAACAAAATTGGAGTCACCACATGATATAGAAGGTGAAAAAACAGTGATGGCCATTATGGGCTATTAAATAGCAATATTTTTTCACCTGTGCTGCCTCCAATTTTGCTGAATTGTACAGAAGGTTGGGTCTATACCCGGCAGGCACGGCACCCTAATTCTATATGCTAGTGCTGCATCTACTTTTATTTCCCTTTTATCTAACCTATGTAATCTATTTATCTAGCTATAAGGAATTTCTAGTGATTAACTTTAAATGGGTCCATTACTGGGTCAAAAGCCAAGACCATGAGCGGAGTCCCTTTCGCGCTGATAGACCAGACACACTGTACACGTTCATACAACTCATTTATTCTTGTTTCCCTTCATTGCTGCATTAATGATGTGTCATTCATTACTCTTCTTCTTGGCTCAATATTTGCTCAGATGAATGATGGGAAATGTCCAGAATTGAAAACAACATGATTTTTCCATTTTATAAAGGGAGATAATTATGCAACATGGATCCATATATGGCCACTCAGGGGTTGTGATGTGTCGAATGTTTTTCTTGCAAGTGACCATAATGTATTTAATTCATCAGCCAGAGTGAAATTCATGGAAAGGTAAAGCTAGGAGTTAGATAGAGATACTTAGACAGAACGAAAGAGAAAGAAAGATACAAAAGAATCCAGCAGCATACTGTGCGCCATGATATATACAAACATTTAAAGGGAACCCACTACCTCAAGAAATACTATTTACTTTCAATATAGGGTTAATAGAGAGATAAATAACATAGTTGGCTTACTGGAGGTTCAGGTACAGGGAGAAAATCAAGTTACTTTTCTCCCTGCAGCCGCTCATTTCCATCCATTGGGGTGATGTAGGGAACAGTTCCAGTCACTGCCCACCATACAGCGAGCGCAGCCCTGGCTCATTGATTAGCAGCCTGTCCTGCACACATTCACTACACACTCTTGCAGAGCAGGCTGTCAATTAAAGTGCCTGCGAGGGATAACAACGCTTTCACAGTATAGTGAGCCTTTACTGTAACTTCTCCCAGTTATGCCCTCAGCACATGAAAGTAAGTGGCTGCAGGGAGAATATAACTTCATTGTTCAAACCTCATATAGAAATCTCGGACAATTTTCATCTGTATTATCATCCACAGTCCATTCGTGTCCCGTCCGCATGTCCATTTTCTAAATCCATGTGACATCTGTATTCATATATCAACAGTTTAAAATATACATTTGAAACCAGAAGTTTCCATACACTGTGTAAAACGACACATCTGCATGTTTTTCTCAATATCTGACATGGAATCATAATAAACCTTTCCTGTTTTAGGTCAATTAGGATTACCATAATCTATATATATATATATATATATATATATAAAAACGAGTGTATGTGTGTGTGTATTGACGATGATGTCATAAATGGATGTCAGAATGGTTGCCATGGCGAAATGATGTCATAATGGTTGTCATAATGGTTGCCATGGTGACAATGATGTCATAATAGGTTGCAATGGTGACGGTTATGTCATAATGGTTGCTACAGTGATGATGATGTCATAATAGGTTGTAATGGTGATGGCTATGTCATAATGGTTGTCATGGTGACAATGATGTTATAATAGGTTGCCATGACGACTATGATGTCAGAATGGTTGCCATTGCAAAGATGATGTCATAATGGGTATATGGGCACGGAACTATGGGATGGAGGATGTGTGATGGGTAGAGTTGAGCGACCTTGACCTTTTTAGAGTCGAGCCGGGTTTCGCGAAACCCGACTATCTCAAAAGTCAAGTCGAGTGGAATCGGCCGATTATCGCGAAAAGTCGGGGATCGACCGAAACACGAAACCCAATGCAAGTCAATGGGGGAGCATAGTCGGCAGTGAGTAGAGGCCAGGAAAACATGTACAGAGCCCATTGTATTGGCAAAAACATCCATTCTTGCTACTGAAACTTGTCAATCGTAATTTAGCTTATAATAATTGTAAGGCATTTGAAATTGGGGGTCATTTGGCTAAAGTTGTGGGGGGTAAGGCTGGTTCAAGCAATTAGTGGGCCCAGGACATCTGGACCACGTCACGGCAGTGGAGCAGGGAGAGGTAAGTATTTCAACTTTGCAAGTGCTGTGATCCTGAGCAAGCAGGGGGGGCCCACTCGTTGGCATTGGCACTGGCACAGGGCCCCTCAAAATACAGCGGTGTGTTTGCACGGCGGGGGCGCCTCCCACCGGCAGCAACACTTTTGCGTACTATGAGAGGCCCTGTGCCAGTGACGTCGCCAACGAGTATTCCTCCCCCCACCTGATGAAGGAACCTGCACCTTCACCTGCACCTTCCTCTTTGTCCCCGTGTAAGGTGGTATGGTATGCGGGAAGGAGGACCTGACTTTCAGCAGGGTCACAATCTTGCAGTGTAGCGTGCACGGGGAATGTTGCGTTATGGGTCAATGTACCAGCAGACTCATCTATCACTGGCTGGGCAATGGGCAGGATGAGGGGGAAACAGATATAGGCCCAATGAATAAAGTGGGCTAAATGCAGTTCAAAATTGGTAACAGGACTAACCAGGGGGCATTGCTTTGTTCAGTAGAGGACAACTGGAATGAGAGGCTGACACAGAGAGTAGGCCCAAATCAGTAAGTATTCTAAATGCAGTTCAAAATTGGCAACAGTAGTAAAACGGCGGCACAGCTTTGTTCACTGTAGGAGAACAGCAAGGAGCGGCAGACACAGATAAAAGGCCCCAACCCAACTAGTAGGCCTAATGCAGTGTTGTTTTCAACAACTACTTAAGAAGAGCCAGAAGATCGAAGCAATGGAGACGAAACCTGGGGAACACCTTGGAGTGGAACACACCGTCTCTACACCCCATACCCAATTAGTAGGCCTAATGCAGTGTTGTTTTCAACAACTACTAAAGTAGAGCCAGAAGATCGAAGAAATGGAAACTGGAGAGGAAACCTGGGGGACACTTTGGAGTGGAACACACCGTCTCTGCACCCCATACCCAAATTGTAGGCCTAATGCAGTGTAGTTTTCAACAACTACTAAACGAGAGTCAGAAGATCGAAGCAATGTAGACGAAACCTGGGGAACACCTTGGAGTGGAACACACTGTCTCTACACCCCATACCCAATTTGTAGGCCTAATGCAGTGTAGTTTTCAACAACTACTAAACGAGAGTCAGAAGATCGAAGCAATGGAGAGGAAACCTGGGGAACACCTTGGAGTGGAACACACCGTCTCTACACCCCATACCCAATTTGTAGGCCTAATGCAGTGTAGTTTTCAACAACTACTAAACGAGAGTCAGAAGATTGAAGCAATGGCGAGGAAACCTGGGGAACACCTTGGAGCGGCAGACACCGTTAGTTGGCCCTACCGAAGTAGTAGCCCCAATGCAGTTTTCAAATTCCTAGAGGCTAAAAACCAGACTATTGACGCTCAGCTTTTTTCAAAGGAGGACAGCTGTATTGAGTGGCGCAGACAGACACAGGTAGTAGGCCTTAAACCAAAAATGTGGCTCAATGCATTTTAAAAAAGGTTACAGGGGTACACAGACAGCATTGGTCTGGTCAGTGGAGGACAATTTCAATTATGGACCGCAGACAGACTTTGTACGCCTACTATTAAAAAAAGGATGCTCTATGCCATTAAAAATAGGTTACAGGGGTCCACGGGCAGTAGTGGTGTGGTCAGTGTAGGAGTATTGGAAGGAGGGACCGCAGACAGGTGTAGTAGGCCTAACATAATAAAATATGGCTGTAGGCACTTTAAAATTGGTTCCAGGGGTACACAGGCAGCAGTGGTCTGGTCAGTGGAGGCCTAGTGGAAGGAGGGCCCGCAGACAGGCTTCGAAGGCCTAACATAATAAAATTGGGCTGTAGGCACTTTAAAATTGGTTCCAGGGGTACACGGGCAGCAGTGGTCTGGTCAGTGGAGGCCTAGTGGAAGGAGGGACCGCAGACAGGCGTAGTAGGCCTAACATAATAAAATATGGCTGTAGGCACTTTAAAATTGGTTCCAGGGGTACACAGGCAGCAGTGGTCTGGTCAGTGGAGGCCTAGTGGAAGGAGGGCCCGCAGACAGGCTTCGAAGGCCTAACATAATAAAATTGGGCTGTAGGCACTTTAAAATTGGTTCCAGGGGTACACGGGCAGCAGTGGTCTGGTCAGTGGAGGACTAGTGAAAGGAGGGACCGCAGACAGGCGTAGTAGGCCTAACATAATAAAATTTGGCTGTAGACACTTGGAATTCTCTTGCAGGGGTACACAGGCAGCATTGGTGTTGTCAGCGGAGGCCGATTGTAATGAGTGTCTGCCAGTTAGTAGTCCCAAGCAATAAATACATGTTAATGTCTCGCATTACAACAAAACGAAAACACAAAAGGGTGCAATCATTAGGTACAGGGGTGGGCTCCTCTGCGTAGTTTCAGACCTAGTAATTTGGCGCAAAGTATTTACTTGGGTAAATATAGGACACTGCCCCTGACTATGTTAAGTACCATCATACATGTCAACACAATGGTATTGTCAGTGGCAGGAATTTAAGGATGTCAGCGCATAGACTAAACATTGGTGGAACTGTGAGAGATAATTGTGCAAGTGGTAGAGCAATGTTTGAGCTGGGGGTGGGGAAACTCTCTTGTGGCCGGCGATACAGGCCCAGGGCCCCTCATGTTACAACAGTGTGTCTGACGTTGGGTGCGCACCACCACCGCCAGAGACACTTTATTGTACTATGAGGGACCCAGTGGCAGTGCCGTCAACCAAAAGCGGGCACACCCACCTCTTCAGACAAACAGCACTCTCACGGGTGCTTGCGCCAAGTGGCGATACCACGGCCCCGTGTGGGGAGTTTGGCCATTTAGGGAGGTGTAAACATGTCGTATGCTGGACAATCAGCTGCTGCAAATTACAAGATTGGAAAAGTCATTCAGAGTAGTCCACAGGCAAGACCTTTTCATAGGAAAGCTAGGTGTCGGCCGGGCAAGCTGGGGCAAAAGAATTCGAAATCCAGTTGTGGTTCATTTTAATGAAGGTTAGATCATCAACATTTTGGGTAGCCAGACGAGTCCTTTTTTCGGTTAATATTGAACCTGCAGCACTGAATACTCTTTCTGATAGGACACTAGCTGCCGGGCAAGCAAGCTCCTGCAATGCATATTCTGCCAATTCTGGCCAGGTGTCTAATTTGGATGCCCAGTAATCAAATGGGAATGACGGTTGAGGGAGAACATCGAAAAGGGATGAAAAATAGTTAGTAACCATACTGGACAAATGTTGTCTCCTGTCACTTTGAATTGATGCAGCAGTACCTGTCCTGTCTGCGGTCATCGCAAAATCACTCCACAACCTGGTCAGAAAACCCCTCTGTCCAACGCCACTTCTGATTTCTGCACCTCTAACACCTCTGGTCTGCTGCCCCCTGCAGCTCGTGTGAGAACGATCATGGGCGCTGTGTGCTGGGTATGCCTGAAGCAAACGGTCAACAAGAGTTGATTGTTTGGTTGCTAATATTAGTTCCAAGTTCTCATGTGGCATAATATTTTGCAATTTGCCTTTATAGCGAGGATCAAGGAGGCAGGCCAACCAGTAATCGTCATCCTTCATCATTTTAGTAATGCGTGTGTCCCTTTTGAGGATACGTAAGGCATAATCCGCAATGTGGGCCAAAGTTCCAGTTGTCAAATCTGCGGTTGTGCTTGGTTGAGGGGCAGTTTCAGGCAAATCTACGTCACTTGTGTCCCTCAAAAAACCAGAACCCGGCTTTGCCACACCACCAATTTCCAGTGGCCCCGGAAAAGCTTCCTCATTAAAAATATACTCATCCCCATCATCCTCCTCGTCCTCCTCCTCCTCTTCGCCTGCTACCTCGTCCTGTACACTGCCCTGACCAGACAATGGCTGACTGTCATCAAGGCTTTCCTCTTCCTCTGCTGCAGACGCCTGATCCTTTATGTGCGTCAAACTTTGCATCAGCAGACGCATTAGGGGGATGCTCATGCTTATTATGGCGTTGTCTGCACTAACCAGCCATGTGCATTCCTCAAAACACTGAAGGACTTGACACATGTCTTGTATCTTCGACCACTGCACACCTGACAACTCCATGTCTGCCATCCTACTGCCTGCCCGTGTATGTGTATCCTCCCACAAAAACATAACAGCCCGCCTCTGTTCGCACAGTCTCTGAAGCATGTGCAGTGTTGAGTTCCACCTTGTTGCAACGTCTATGATTAGGCGATGCTGGGGAAGGTTCAAAGACCGCTGATAGGTCTGCATACGGCTGGAGTGTACGGGCGAACGGCGGATATGTGAGCAAAGTCCGCGCACTTTGAGGAGCAGGTTGGATAACCCCGGATAACTTTTCAGGAAGCACTGCATCACCAGGTTTAAGGTGTGAGCCAGGCAAGGAATGTGTTTCAGTTGGGAAAGGGAGATGGCAGCCATGAAATTCCTTCCGTTATCACTCACTACCTTGCCCGCCTCAAGATCTACTGTGCCCAGCCACGACTGCGTTTCTTCCTGCAAGAACTCGGACAGAACTTCCGCGGTGTGTCTGTTGTCGCCCAAACACTTCATAGCCAATACAGCCTGCTGACGCTTGCCAGTAGCTGCCCCATAATGGGACAACTGGTGTGCAACAGTGGCAGCTGTGGATGGAGTGGTTGGGCGACTGCGGTCTGTGGACGAGCTCTCGCTTCTGCAGGAGGACGAGGAGGAGGGGGTGCGAACGCCTACAGCCAACTATTTCCTAGACCATGGGCTAGGCAGAACTGTCCCGAAATTGATGTCCCCTGTGGACCCTGCATCCACCACATTCACCCAGTGTGCCGTGATGGACACGTAACGTCCCTGGCCATGCCTACTGGTCCATGCATCTGTTGTCAGGTGCACCTTTGTACTCACAGATTGCCTGAGTGCATGGACGATGCGCTCTTTAACATGCTGGTGGAGGGCTGGGATGGCTTTTCTCGAAAAGAAGTGTCGACTGGGTAGCTCGTAGCGTGGTTCAGCGTAGTCCATCAGGGCTTTGAAAGCTTCGCTTTCAACTAACCGGTAGGGCATCATCTCTAACGAGATTAGTCTAGCTATGTGGGCGTTCAAACCCTGTGTACGCGGATGCGAGGATAATTACTTCCTTTTTCTAATGAGAGTTTCATGTAGGGTGAGCTGGACTGGAGAGCTGGAGATCCTGGAACTAGCGGGTGTGCCGGTGGACATGGCAGACTGAGAGACGGTTGGAGACGGTATTGTTTCTGCCGGTGCCGTAGATGCAGTGTTTCCTACTACGAAACTGGTGATTCCCTGACCCTGACTGCTTTGGCCTGGCAAAGAAACCTGCACAGATACTGCAGGTGGTGCGGAAAATGGTGGCCTTACAGTGACGGAAGGGATGTAGCGTTGCTGACTAGCTTCATTGGCCGAGGGTGCTACAACCTTAAGGGACGTTTGGTAGTTAGTCCAGGCCTGAAAATGCATGGTGGTTAAATGTCTATGCATGCAACTTGTATTGAGACTTTTCAGATTCTGACCTCTGCTTAAGGTAGTTGAACATTTTTGACAGATGACTTTGCGCTGATCAATTGGATGTTGTTTAAAAAAATGCCAGACTGCACTCTTTTGAGCATCGGATCCCTTTTCAGGCATTGCAGACTGAGCTTTCACCGGATGGCCACGCTGTCCTCCAACAGGTTTTGGCTTTGCCACGCGTTTTGTGCCAGATACGGGCCCGGCAGATGGAACCTGTTGCGATGTTGATGCCTGCTGTGGCCCCTCCTCCTCCGTTTCAGAACTACTGCCGCCTGCACCCTGTTCCCCCAATGGAGGCCAATCGGGGTCAACAACTGGGTCATCTATAACCTCCTCTTCTATCTCGTGTGGAACTTCGTCTCTGTCACCGTGTAAGTCGGTGGTATAGCGTTCGTGACAGTGCACCATAGTCTCATCAGGGTCTGATTCTGGATCAGTACCCTGCGAGGGCAATGTTGTGGTCTGAGTCAAAGGAACAGCATAGTAGTCTGGCTGTGGCTGTGCATCAGTGCACTCCATGTCCGATTCAACTAGTAATAATGGGCATGGCCTGTTAACTGTTTCACTTTGTAAGCCAGGGACGGTATGTGTAAAGAGCTCCATGGAGTAACCCGTTGTGTCGCCTGCTGCATCCTTCTCTGTTGTTGCTTTTGCTGAAGAGGACAAGGAAGCGACTTGTCCCTGACCGTGAACATCCACTAACGACGCGCTGCTTTTACATTTACCAGTTTCAAAAGAGGAGGCAAAAGAGCTAGAGGCTGAGTCAGCAAGGTAAGCCAAAACTTGCTCTTGCTGCTCCGGCTTTAAAAGCGGTTTTCCTACTCCCAGAAAAGGGAGCGTTCGAGGCCTTGTGTAGCCAGACGACGAACCTGGCTCCACAGCTCCAGACTTAGGTGCTATATTTTTTTCCCCACGACCACCTGATGCTCCACTACCACTACCATCATTACCAGCTGGCAATGAACGCCCACGGCCACGACCTCTTCCACCAGACTGCCTCATTGTTTTAAAAACGTAACCAAAGTAATGGTATTTGTTGCTGTCAAACAACTTACTCGGTGAGCTATAACTTCAGCATGATTTAGATATCCCTTTACAGGTGGGTGAGACCGCAAGGAAAATCAGGCACAATGTTACACACTCTGTTTTCTGTGGCACCAAATGAGAGAGATGCCACACACGCAGGACTGTCACTCAAGCACAAATGTCAATATTAATCTCCCACTGTTTTTTTTTATTTTTTCATGGAGAATTTAGAAACCAAATAAAAAAAAATAGGCTTTCTATGGCCCACTATTTGAGAGAGAGATGGCACACTCAGGAGTCAGGACTGGCAGACAATTAGAAAGGCCAATATTAATCTCTCACTGTTTTTTTTTTATTTTTTCAGGGAGAATTTAGAAACCAAATATAAAAAAAATAGGCTTTCTATGGCCCACTATTTGAGAGAGAGAGATGGCACACTCAGGAGTCAGGACTGGCACACAAGCAGAAAGGCCAATATTAATCTCCCACTGTTTTTTTTTTATTTTTTCATGGAGAATTTAGAAACCAAATATAAAATAAAATAGGCTTTCTATTGCCCACTATTTGAGAGAGAGAGATGGCACACTCAGGAGTCAGGACTGGCACACAAGCAGAAAGGCCAATATTAATCTCCCACTGTTTTTTTTATTTTTTCAGGGAGAATTTAGAAACCAAATAAAAAAAATATATAGTCTTTCTATGGCCCACTATTTGAGAGAGAGAAATGGCACACTCAGGAGTCAGGACTGGCACACAAGCAGAAAGGCCAATATTAATCTCCCACTGTTTTTTTTTATTTTTTCAGGGAGAATTTAGAAACCAAATAAAAAAAAATAGGCTTTCTATGGCCCACTATTTGAGAGAGAGATGGCACACTCAGGAGTCAGGACTGGCACACAAGCAGAAAGGCCAATATTAATCTCCCACTGTTTTTTTTTTTTTTCAGGGAAAATTTAGAAACCAAATAAAAAAAATTAAATAGGCTTTCTATGGCCCACTATTTGAGAGAGAGAGATGGCACACTCAGGAGTCAGGACTGGCACACAAGCAGAAAGGCCAATATTAATCTCCCACGGTTTTTTGTTATTTTTTCAGGGAGAATTTAGAAACCAAATTAAAAAAAAAAAAATAGGCTTTCTATGGCCCACTATTTGAGAGAGAGATGGCACACTCAGGGCTGGCACACAAGCCCAAAGGCCAATATTAATCTCCCACTGTTTTTCTTTTCAGGGAGAATTTATTAACCCAATAAAAAAAAAGAAAAAAAAAGGCTTTCTATGGCCCACTATGTGAGAGAGATGGCACACACAGGGATGGCACTCTAGCAGAAATGCCAATCTTAATCTCCCACAACTTATTTTTTTAGGGAGAATTAAAAAAAAAAAAAAAAAAGGGACTGTCCTACAATTACTATCTCCCTGCAGTAATCTCAGCCAGGTATGGCAGGCAGCAATAAGGAGTGGACTGATGCACAAATTAAATAAAAAGTGTGGACAAACAAAAAAGATAGCTGTGCAGAAAGGAAGGAACAACAGGATTTGTGCTTTGAAAAAAACAGTTGGTTTGCACAGCGGCGTACACACAGCAATGCAGCTATCAGGGAGCCTTCTAGGGCAGCCCAATGAGCTACAGCGCTGAGGAAAAAAAAATGTAGCTTCCACTGTCCCTGCAAACAAAAGGTGGTGTTGGACAGTGGAAATCGCTACAGCACAAGCGGTTTGGTGGTTAATGGACCCTGCCTAACGCTATCCCTGCTTCTGACGAAGCGGCAGCAACCTCTCCCTAGGCTCAGATCAGCAGCAGTAAGATGGCGGTCGGCAGGAACGCCTCTTTATAGCCCCTGTGATGCCGCAGACAGCAAGCCAATCACTGCAATGCCCTTCTCTAAGATGGTGGGGACCAGGACCTATGTCATCACGCTGCCCACACTCTGCGTCCACCTTCATTGGCTGAGAAATGGCGCTTTTCGCGTCATTGAAACGCGACTTTGGCGCGAAAGTCGCGTACCGCATGGCCAACCCCACACAGGGGTCGGGTTTCATTAAACCCGACTTTGCCAAAAGTCGGCGACTTTTGAAAATGAACGATCCGTTTCGCTCAACCCTATTGATGGGTATATGGGCACGGGACTATGGGATGAAGGATCTGTATGATGGGTTTATGAGCACGAGACTATGGGATGGAGGATGTATATGATGGGTATATGGGCACAGGACTATGGGATGGAGAGCGTGTATGATGAGTATGTGGGCACGGGATTATGGGATGGAGGATATGTATGATGGGTATGTGGGCATGGGACTATGGGATGGAGGATAATTATTATAATTTGTTAGAACTAACCACAGTTAGTTGCTATGCCCAGGCAACACTGGGCTCTTCAGCTAGTTATTAATATTTGCCAAATGCCAGAATAATGAGAGATAAAAAGTGTTTTAAGGCATTTTTATTACTTACTGCAAAGTCAAAAGTTTACATACACTAAGATTATTATGCTTTTAAACAATTCTGGACTGCCCATATCATGATGTCATGTTTTTGGAAGCTTCTGAGTTAGTCAGAGAGACACATGTGTATGTATTTTGATGCACACCTGAAACACACTGCTTCTTTGTGTAGCTTTATGGGAAAGTCTAAAAAAATCCGCCAAGAAATCAGGAAGAGAATTGTGGACTTGCACAAGTCTGGCTCATCCTTACTTTGCAGTAATAAAAATGCCTTAAACCATTCTCTCTCTCTCTCATTATTCTGGCATTTGGCAAATCTTAATAATTATGATAATCCTAATTGTCCTAAAATGGGAAAGGTTTACTCTAATTTCAGAAAAACCTGCATATGTGTCTTTTTATATAGTGCATGCAAACGTCTGGTTTCAATTGTATTGACTTCAAAGATAATAATGGTAATGTCGCCATAAAAATCAGATACCACACAGAAGGGAACTTTTTTGGTCTTGCGCTCCCATGTACATACATAGGCGAGTGTCATCCAATACCTGGAACAGAATAGCACATGCTGCCAATTTTTCACACAGATTCTATGTTTGAAAAAACTGCCATCTGAATAGTTGATTTTAACTCAGACAGCACATGTCCACATAATATGCTTGTCTGAACAAGCTCTTAGGCTGACAAGAGGAGGTGTGCGCAGCCAACTATGGAGTAGTCACTTCCTCCTAATGTATACTTAGCGCATGATATATTTACATTTATAAAACCTGTCCATTTATAATGACCACGGACAAGATAAAGATCCCCAACTCACATGAGGACTACAAGATAACAGGTACTTTCAGCTCCGTCACTTCTAATGTGGTGTACCTAATTATTTGTACTAAATGTCCAACTGGGGGTCTGTATGTGGGGGAGACAGGGCAGAAACTGAGAACAAGAATGAACTCTCATAGCCATACAATAATAGAAAAAAGAATAGACCTACCTGTGACAATACATTTCTGTCTCCCGTATCATAGTATTATGGACATGAAATTACTTGTATTAAAAGGTAGCTTCAAATCTAATAAAGACAGAAGAATATGTGAATATAAACTGATGATGACCTTTGACAGTCTTAGTGCAGGAATGAATGTGTCGCATGGATTTATGTCTTTTTACATCAACTAAGGAACTAAGTAGTTTGCCCCTCAGACCATGTGGGGTCATCACAACAGAACCAGACCCCAATCAGAGGACAATAAAACACTCCTTATCTAAGAACTGTTCCAATATTTATGGACATAACTGTTTATCACTCATTGTAGTTCTGCTTCATGTCACCTGTCTTATCCATGTTTTTTTCTGTTTTTTTTTCTGTGCAGCGTTGTGCATAAATATGTGATTCTCCAGAATTTCTTTTAGTCTTTGCCTGATGAAGAGACCTGTGTAGTCTCGAAAGCTTGCAATTTGTTACCATCTTTTCAGATAGCCATTAAAAGGTATCAACTAATGAGGACTCTCAATTCTAAATATTTTTCTCTCCTTTACTCAGTCTTTCATTTGTAAACCTTCCTGATGAAGGAAATTCTGTGGTAGAAAAACCTTCAAATATATCTTTTTCTGTTTGGCAAATTAAAGTATCATTTCTAGAATTAATTTGTCCTTCTTGGATGTAAACATATTTAAATAGTTAAGAAGCTTGATAGGGGTTGGATATAGTCCAAAGAGACCTCAGGATGTCAGACACGTCTTTACAGGACAATTGGTGGGATAGGTAGATAGATAGATAGATAGATAGATAGATAGATAGATAGATAGATAGATAGATAGATAGATAGATAGATAGATAGATAGATAGATAGATAGACAAGAGAATACAGCAACCTCTGTAAGTGCTAATGCAGCTCCCCAGAGACCTGGTCGTTGCAGTATGACGCTCTGCCACTAAGGGGAGTGATGGTACATCTGATGGCACTAAAGGAGTTCTCCTGACCAGGTATCACCAGAACACATTACACTTCACACTCCAGCCACTAGGGGGAGCAAAAGGCTTTATTTATTGGGCCACTCCTCACACTGGTAAAACTAGGGGTCGGGGAGGAAGTTAGTCAGAAGCTGACTGGGTTGGATTCAGGCAACATCCCGTGGCAAGGGGTGTTGCAGGGAGAAGACACAGGGGGGTCCCTGTCAGGCGTGGGAACCTGGCAGGTGCCTAGCAAACAGAGCAGAACGTAACGGAACTGCGCCTGCACACCCCGCGGTGGTATCCAAGAGAGAGACATGAAGGGAAGGATATCGTGGAACAGTGTAAACGAGATCAAGCACAAAGGAGTAACAGTAGGAGTCAGACCGAGGCAACATCCTACTGAGGCGTGTAGCCGGTGGCCGGAACACCGCGGGAGTAACTGACTCTAGGCCTTACTTCGAACTCCGCAGGACAGTTAATTATAGGTTGGCTGTCTACCTTTCTACACCTACGAAGACATAGGGGGCAACAGTGGGAGAGGGGCGTCTCTAGGGTCCCGGAAGACCTCCAGGCCTTCCCGTCATACGGGTGTTTCCTAGCCATAACATGCCTGGGGGACGTTGAACTAGAAACATCTGGAACTAAAGAGAGAGAGAGCTGTAAAGAACGAACAAAATGAGAACAGCAGTTGTGAGGACTATTCCGAATGCTCAGCAGGGTAGGACTACAACACACAGGCGCTAGTGGTAGGCAACGATTTCCATCTGCGAAGGAAACTCTGGATGTGCCCATCGGACCGGCCAGTCTCAGATAGCCCTGTTAAGCTTGCTCTGGATTGAGGATCCTGAAGTCTTCAGTAAAGAGGTAAAGAGACTGCAACCCTGTGTCCTCGTTATTGACTGCACCCTACACCATTACCATCTACCTTACTGGGATGCCCTGGGGACATACTTCACCTGTGGGAAGGTATACCATCCAGCTGCCATTCCATCACCCCAGCGGATCCCACAGCAGCATCGGTCACCCTGACCGAACACCACAGGTGGCGTCACGAAACCCTGACAGACTGTACCACCTTTATTGGACGCCCCTTAGCAGGGTCGCGGACCGGGTCTAGCCACCGTGACAGCCTTAGAACCGATCCAGAGAGGCCCGGTAACGAGAACTCGTGGCCCTGTGTCTGGGGGCGCTCCAGTAAGATGGGCAAACACAGAATATATGAATATATGAAATTTTAATTGCATTACTGCTATATAGATTACATTTATAAAAATGAGGGTATTCAGAAAATAAATTCGCCAATTCATGAGCGCCCATCAACCAAGGCAAGGTGACTTTTCTTTGATGGGACTATAAACCTAATATTTAGCCAAAATGCAGCTCCTTGACAATAAACTTACAAATTTAATGGCAGGTAAGATGCAACATAAATTAAAAACAGCCTTAGGCTTATGGAAGGGTGGTGATTAGTGTTGAGCATTCCGATACCGCAAGTATCGGGTATCGGCCGATATTTGCGGTATCGGAATTCCGATACCGAATTCCGATACTTCCCGCGTATCGGATACCGGAATCGGAAGTTCCCAGAATTCAAATTGAACGCAGCAGCCAATGAGGAATGAATGAAAGTGTGGGCACATCCTGTTTAGCATGGTGGGCATGTAAGTACTGGCAAGGCTTGGATTGGCTGCTGAAATGATGTCACTCTGCACTATAAAAAAGCGCTGCCGCCATTTTGCGCTCACTCTGCTGTGATTTCAGTTAGGGACAGGACGCTGTGTTCTAACTGAGGGCCAGTTGAGCTAGCTAATTGCTTTATTTTCCTTTCCAAAGGCTAATTTAGCAAAACGCTGTGTGTTCTTCACTGTTCACCTTGCTCTTGCCTTGCAGCGCTGTTTTAACAGCGTTCTGCAAGGTCTCTGTGTGTGTGTGTGTGTGCAGCTCACTCTGTAGTCTGTGTGCAGCCATATACCCGGTTGTATTCAGCTCAGGGGGGGTTCACACTGCCTCACACAGTTGTTCTTTTTTGCTCTTAGTGCAGCCTGCTGCACATTTTTTCTCAAATTTCCTATTAGTGTTTTTCCACCAGTCTCCAGCTCTATTGTGGAAAAACACTACATAGGATAACCTAGAGGGGGGTTTTTGGGCCTTGCAGCGCCGTTTACGGCTGTCTGCACGGTCTCCGTGTGAGCCCAGCTCGCCCTGTAGTCTGTGTGCAGCCATAGCCGGTTGGATTCAGCTCAGGGTTCGTTACTGGCTCATACCTTGAGAAAAATTTTCCTTTTTTTCAAATAGTGCAGCCTGTTTAAAATTTGAAAAAAAAAATTCCTATTAGTGTCTTTCCACTCGTATCCAGCTAAATAGTGGAAAAACACTATATAGGATAACCTAGAGGAGGGTTTTTTGGCCTTGCAGCGCCGTTTACGGCTGTCTGCACGGTCTCCGTGTGAGCCCAGCTCGCCCTGTAGTCTGTGTGCAGCCATAGCCGGTTGGATTCAGCTCAGGGTTCGTTACTGGCTCATACCTTGAGAAAAATTTTCCTTTTTTTCAAATAGTGCAGCCTGTTTAAAATTTGAAAAAAAAAATTCCTATTAGTGTCTTTCCACTCGTATCCAGCTAAATAGTGGAAAAACACTATATAGGATAACCTAGAGGAGGGTTTTTTGGCCTTGCAGCGCCGTTTACGGCTGTCTGCACGGTCTCCGTGTGAGCCCAGCTCGCCCTGTAGTCTGTGTGCAGCCATAGCCGGTTGGATTCAGCTCAGGGTTCGTTACTGGCTCATACCTTGAGAAAAATTTTCCTTTTTTTCAAATAGTGCAGCCTGTTTAAAATTTGAAAAAAAAAATTCCTATTAGTGTCTTTCCACTCGTATCCAGCTAAATAGTGGAAAAACACTATATAGGATAACCTAGAGGAGGGTTTTTTGGCCTTGCAGCGCCGTTTACGGCTGTCTGCACGGTCTCCGTGTGAGCCCAGCTCGCCCTGTAGTCTGTGTGCAGCCATAGCCGGTTGGATTCAGCTCAGGGTGCGTTACTGCCTCATACCTTGAAAAAAAATTTCCTTTTTTTCAAATAGTGCAGCCAGTTTAAAATTTGAAAAAAAAAATTCCTATTAGTGTCTTTCCACTTGTATCCAGCTAAATAGTGGAAAAACACTATATAGGATAACCTAGAGGAGGGTTTCTTGGCCTTGCAGCGCCGTTTACGGCTGTCTGCACGGTCTCCGTGTGATTTAAACTAGCTCTGTAGCCCGATCTGCACCAAAAAAAAGGTTAAGTTCACCAAACACAACTTACACTTGTGTAGGCCACATTTGAAAAATAATAAAGTTTAGTCCACAATTTACAACATTAGTGTTTCTTACACCTGTTAGGAGGAGCATTACAGGAATAAGCACACTAAGGCCTTAGTACTTTTCTGCTTATCTTTATCTGTCAACCAAGATGAAGAGGGCAGGGAGTAAGGCACGTGGGCGTGGGCGCGGAGCAGGGAGAGGAGCAGGGAGAGGACGTGGTGATTCTGTGCCTGCTGCGGGCGCCGGTGACTCGTCGTCACTCAGTTTCAGCAGGGAACAGTCCTTCATGCGCAGCTTTGTCGGAGAGCGCCGTGCACCGCTGCTGCGTGAAGACCAAATTGAAGCCGTTGTCGGGTGGATGGCAGCTAACGCCTCGGCATCGACTTCAGTTAGTGCCACATCCTCTCAGGCACAGAGCACTGGAGAGCAGCCATCTGTCTCTTCACCACCTGCCAAATTGGCCAGGCAGTCAGAGAGCCCAGGACAGGAGCCGTCTCTACTTCTGTTCTCTGAATCTCTTGGCTTGGAAACAGGGGGCCAGCCAAGCAGCATTGGAGAAATGGAAGAAGAGGCAGTGTGCAGTGATGCCCAAAAGCTTTATCTCTCTGACTCTGAAGAGGCAGGTGGGCCAGTGCCTCCGGTGACCACAGCGCAGTACGCATCTGATGATGAAACTCAGGTGCCGCTTTCTCGTGCGTACTGTGCTGCTGAGACTACCCAGGAGGAGCAGTTGGTGGCAGAGGGTAGTGGAGATGATGAGGTCCTTGACCCATCGTGGCGTGAGGAACAGGAAGGTGGTGGGAGCAGCTCAGAGGAAGAGCTTCCTCTTACGGGCCAAAGAGGGAGAGGGAGGGGGAAGACTGCGGAGCCTGTAGCCTCCACTTTGGCACCCGTTAGGAGCCTGTCTCTTTCCAAAGCCAAAAAGGGCGCTCCCAAGACTTGCAGTGCCTGGTCCTTTTTTGACACAGTTGCAGATGACATTTGTTTTGTCAAATGCAAGCTGTGTCATCATAAAGTAAAAAGAGGGAAAAATGTCAGCAACCTCAATACCACAAATATGTGGAAACATGTGCGGACCAGGCACGCGGTGGAGTTACAGAAACACACTGAAGATGTAGGCCAACCAACAGCGGCAGCTACCACCTCTTCAGCTCGTGTTGCCTCTTCCTCCAGCTCACGCACAGCTGGTTTGGCTTCCTCCCAGAGACCTTGTGTAATTCCACCCACAGCACCACCTTCCCAGTCATCCTCACACTCCCAGTCTACTCTACAGCCATCGGTAGTACAGGCATGGGAGAAAAGGCGGGCATTCTCGGCCAACCACCCCCGAGCACAGGCTCTGAATGCAGGCATTGCCAAACTGTTGTCCCTGGAAATGCTCTCGTTCAGGCTGGTGGAGACTGACAGCTTCCGTGACTTGATGGCATTGGCAGTCCCACAGTACAAGGTGCCCAGCCGCTTTTACTTCAGCAGGCAGGCTGTCCCTGCCCTGCACAGGCATGTTGAGGCAAACATAAAACATGCGCTACTGAACGCCGTCAGTAGCAAGGTCCACCTCACCACCGATGCGTGGACCAGTCAGCATGGACAGGGGCGATATGTTTCCCTCACTGCCCATTGGGTTAATGTTGTTGAGCCAGGTACAGATCGTGCGAGTGGCGCAGGACGTGTCCTGCCCACTCCAAGGATTGCAGGAATCCAGTCTGTACGCATCGACTCCTCCTCTTACACCAGTTCCTCTGATTCCTCTCTGCAGGATCCGTCACAGTCCACCCCCACATGGACCCGTGAACGTTTACCTATGACCGACATGAGCACAGCCGTGGCCAAACGTCAGCAGGCCGTCTTGAAACTAGTTTCATTGGGGCATCGAAGCCACACAGCGCAGGAGCTCTGGAATGCCATAAAGCAGGAGAGCGATGTGTGGTTACTGCCAGCGAATCTCCAGCCAGGCATGGTAGTGTGTGACAATGGCCGAAATCTGGTGGCAGCTTTGGCCCTTGGCAACCTCACTCACATCCCATGTCTGGCACATGTGCTCAATTTGGTTGTGCAGAGTTTTCTGAGGGACTATCCGGATCTTGATGCCCTGCTGCACAAGGTCCGCCTAGAGTGTGCTCACTTGCGGCGTTCCAGCTTGGCCAGATCCCGCATTGCTGCTCTGCAGCGCCGATTCCGCCTTCCGGAACACCGCATCATATGTGACCTACCTACCCGGTGGAATTCCACGTTACATATGTTGGAGCGGTTGTGTGAGCAGCAGCAAGCAGTTATGGAGTACCAGCTGCATCAGGCGCAAAGAAGTCGCAGTCAGCGCCGATCAGACTTCACAACCACAGAGTGGGCCACTATGAAGGACGTCTGCCAGGTTTTGCGTCCTTTTGATTATTCCACGCGGATGGCAAGTGCAGATGATGCACTAGTCAGCATGACTGTCCCCCTTATCTGCCTGCTTCAGCAAACTTTGCAAGGGTTAAGGGATGATGTGGTGGAAGAGGTGGAGGATGAGGAGTCACCTTTTCCATCAGCTTCTGGAGAGTCAGCGCCACGTGGTTCCTCACAAAGGGGTACGCAGGGGCCAATTTGTGAGGAGGATGAGGAGGAGTCAATGGAGGAGGAAGAGCTCCGTCCAGAGGAGGGAGCGACACAATTGTCCAGTGGTCAGTGTGTACAGCGAGGGTGGGGTGATGACGAGCGGGCAGAGATCATGTCTCAAGCAGGGGACAGCGTTTCTGGGCCGGTTGGCACTCTGCAGCACATGGTGGATTTCATGCTGCAGTGCCTGAGAAACGACCGCCGCATCGACCACATTCTCAACATGCCTGATTATTGGGTGTTCACCCTCCTCGATCCTCGCTACCGGGACAACGTCCAAAACCTCATCCCTGCGTTGACCCGGGAGCGTAAATTGCGGGAGTACCACGACACACTGGTGAATTCCATCATCTTCTCCTGTCCAACTGAGAGGAGTGCTGCTAGTGCTTTACAAAGCAGCTCAGTGCGTCGAGGCAGTGGGGGAGGCTCTGCCCAAAGAGGGAGCAGAAGCAGTGCCTCTGCCCAAGGCAAGCCCAGTATGGCACAACTCTGGCACACTTTTGTGTGCCCGCCCCAAATGTCTACACCATCACCGGCGGCTCCAGTCAGCAGGAGGCAACGGTTCCGTCAGATGGTGACAGACTACATGGCTTGCCCTCTTACTGTACTCCCAGACGGCTCTTCCCCGTTCAAGTTTTGGGTCTCTAAGCTGGATACATGGCCAGAGCTAAGCCAGTATGCATTGGAGGTGCTGGCTTGCCCTGCGGCTAGTGTCTTATCGGAACGTGTCTTTAGTGCCGCAGGTGGTGTACTAACAGACCGTCGCATGCGACTATCCTCCGATAACGTTGACCGGCTTACTTTCCTGAAAATGAACCAGGCCTGGATCTCGCAGGAATTTGCCACTCCTCTGCCTGATTAAGTAATTGGGTGTCATCCAGGTCTCCTGCTGTGTTCATCTTTCTACCACCTGAACTGCTATTCCTGGGCTCCAACACCGCCAGTTGCGGCTCAGAAGTGCAGGCTGCACAGTAAAAACATACGACCCAGTGTTATTGGGTTTCAGTAACGTCAGCTGATCCCCAGCTGTGTAGCCGGCAATGTGTCCTGCGACCGCCACGCTGGCACAACAACCTAAATGTAAGGGAACCTGTCCCCCCCCCCCCCCCCCGTCGTTTGTTACTGAAAGAGCCATCTTGTGCAGCAGTAATGCTGCACAAGGAAAAGGTAGCTCTTTTTTTTTAGCTCTTTGCACACGCAGAACTTAACACTTATAAAATGTGTTCACTGATACCGTTATACCGTCCCGGAGCTGGGACTTTCCTTCGTAATGTGACGCAGCACAGCCGTCATTCCTACCCCCTTGGTGCCATGCGCTGCCTCCTCAGCGTTGTTTTAAGCTGTCACGGAGCCTGCGCTGTTCTGTTATCCCTTGGGCATGCCCTATTTGCGCTGCCTGTCTTCTGACATAATTTGGTGTCAGGCTGGCTGCGCCTGTGCGGCCGCGCTGCCCGAGATCCCGCCTCGCAGTGTCTTCTGATTGAGTCACACTGCGGGCCTGGGATCCATGGGCATGCGCAGTGCATATCTTCCCCTCGGGCTCTCGCTCATTTCCCTCCGCCTTCTTTAGACTGTGCGCCGTCAGCTGATCCCTAGCATGCCACGGCCGTGACACCGCACAGTCTGAAGAAGAGGGAAGGAGGGGAGTGAGAGTCGAGGTTATGCACTGTGCATGCCCATGGTTCCAAGGCCCGCAGTGGGATTACGTTAGATGAGACTGCGAGGTGGGATCTGGAGCAGCGTGGACGCACAGGCACTGACAGCCTGACACCAAATTATGTCAGAAGACAGGCAGCGCTAATTGGGCATGGCCAAGGGCTAACAGAACAGCGCAGGCTCCGTGGCAGCTTAAAACAACGCTGAGGAGGCAGCGCACGGCATCAAGGGGATAGGAATGACAGCTGTGCTGTGTCCCATTACGAAGGAAATTCGCACCTCCGGAACGGTTTAACGGTATAAAGGGACACATTTTTAGTGTTTACTTCGGTGTTTGCAAGGAGCATAATTAAAAGAGCAACCTTTTCCTTTTGCATCCTTAGTGCTGCACAACATGGCTCTTTCAGCTACAAACGTCTTGGGGGGGGGGGTTAAAGGTTTCCTTTCAACTTGCTCCAATCAGGCTTCGGCCTACACTCTGTTCCTCTGCTCCTCCTGCTGTCCCTGGGCTCTAACACCGCCAGTTGGTGCCTGGAAGTGCTGTGTGCACAGTCAACAGTCGCTCCTCTGTTATTGGGGTTCAGTAACGTCAGCTGATCCCCAGCTGTGTGTGCGGCAATACCTCCAATCTGCTCCTCCTGCTGTCCCTGGGCTCTAACACCGCCAGTTGGTGCCTGGAAGTGCTGTGTGCACAGTCAACAGTCGCTCCTCTGTTATTGGGGTTCAGTAACGTCAGCTGATCCCCAGCTGTGTATCCGGCAACGTGTCATGCGACCGCCACGCTGGCACAACTAAAATGTAAGGGGACCTGTCCCCCCCCCCCCCTAGGCGTTTGTTACTGAAAGAGCCACCATGTGCAGCACTAATACTGCACAAGGGAAAGGTCGCTCTTGAAATTATGCTCCTTGCAAACGCTGAACTACACACTCATGTAATGTGTCCCCTCACACCGTCCAACCGTCCCGGAGGTGGGACTTTCCTTTGTAATGTGACACAGCACAGCCGTCATTGCTACCCCCTTGGCACCGTGCGCTGCCTCCTTAGCGTTGTTTGATTCCGTCATGGACCCTGCGCTGTTATGTTATCCCTTGGCCATGCACAGTTTGCGCTGCCCGTCCTCTGACATCATTTGTTGTCGTCCTGGCTGCGCCTGTGCGTCCACGCTGCCCGAAATCACACCTCGCAGTGTCGTCTAATGTGATCCCACAGTGGGCCTGGTATCCATGGCCATGCGCAGTGCATATACTAGCCTCTCACTCCCCTTCTTCACGCTTCTTCAGACTAGGCGGCGTCAGCTGATCCCTAATAGCATGCCACGGCCGTGACGCCGCACAGTCTGAAGAAGCAGGAAGGAGGTGAGTGAGAGGCGATGATATGCACTGCGCATGCCCATGGATCCCTGGCCCGCAGTGGGACTACATTAGATGACACTGCAAGGTTGGATCTCGGGCAGCTTGGACGCACAGGCACTGCCAGCCTGACACCTACATGATGTCAGAAGACGGGCACCGCTAACTGTGCATGGCCAAGGGATAACATTACAGTGCGGGCTCCGTGACAGAACCAAACAACGTTGAGGAGGTGGTGCCCGGCACCAAGGGGGTTGGAATGACGGCTGTGCTGTGTCACATTACAAAGGAAAGTCCCACTTCCGGGATGGTTTGACGGTGTGAGGGGACACATTATATGAGTGTGTACTTCAGCGTTTGCAAGGAGCATAATTTTCGGAGCCACCATTTTCCATGTGCAGTATTACTGCTGTACAAGATGGCTCTTTCAGCAACAAATGCCTGGGGGGGGGGGTTAAAGGTTCCCTTTCAACTTGCTCCACTGCAGGCTTCGGCCTACACTCTGCTCCTCTTTGATTCCCTGGGTTTCAACACTGTCAGTTGCCACCTGGAAGTGTTGTCTACACAGAAAAAAACACTAGGTGATGTGTCAGTGGGGTTCAGCACCGCCAGCTGTTCCCCTGCTGTGTAGTCGGCAACGTGTCCAGCACAAGCCACGCTGGCACAACAGAACAAAAGCTGCCACCAGTGCAGGCTTCGGCCTACACTCTGCTCCTCTCCTCCTCCTGCTGACCCTGGGCTCAAACACCGCTAGTTTTTGCCCGGAAGTGCTAGCTGCACAGAGAAAAACACCAGCCAATGTGTTAGTGGGGTTCAGCAACGCCAGCTGTTCCCCTGCTGTGTAGCCGGCAACGTGACCTGCAAACGCCATGCAGGCACAGGAACTGAAATTAAAAGGGAACCTGGCCCCACCCCCCCAGGTGTTTCTATGTATAACAGCCACCTAGTACAGCAGTACTGCTGCATTTGTACAAGGTGGCTGACTTTTTCTCCTTGCCCACGTGGAACTCAACACGTACAAAATGTGTCTCATTGAGACCATTCCACTGTCCCTGAGGTGTGACTTTCCTTTGTAATGATACGCAGCACCCCCCTTGGTAGCGTTTCCCGTCTTTTGTCATCATGGTTAGCTGGCTGCGCCTGTGCATCCGCCCTGCTAGAAACAACGCCCCTCGTTGTCATATTTATTTTGTCAGCGAGGGTGTGGTTTATGGGCACGAGCAGTGCATATGTTCGCCTGTCTTAACTCATCTCCTTCCGCCTTCTTCAGACTGTGCGGCCTCCTGGCCGTGGTAGGCGATAAGGGATCAGCTGAGGCCGCCCAGTCTGGAGCAGGTGTAAGGACATGTGTAAGCGGCCAACCTATTTACTGCACAAGGCCACGAATCCCAGCCACGCAGTGTGATTTTTTGAAAACACACTGTGGGTCTGGGATTCATGTCCATCGCTAACCGCAACGGCCGACATGAAATGAGGTCAGAAGACAGGAAGCGCTCACAGCGCATGGCCAAGGGATCACAATAGCGCAGACTCCTGTACAGCAAATAACAACGCTCAGGAATCTGCGCCCAGTACCTAGGTGCAAATTTTTACACCTGTGCTGCGTCTCGTTAAAAAGACAAGTCACGCCTCCACAACTGTTTGACAGTATAATGGGCTAAATAGTGTACGTGTTTTAGTCAGCGTGTGCAAGGAGCAAAACAAATAGAGCAACCTTTTACTTGTGCAGCATTAATGCTGCACAAGGTGTGGCTCTTGTACCTTGCAACACCTGAGGGGGGGGTTAAAGGTAACCTTTGAAATTGGTTCAACTAGGCTTCGGCCTACACTCTGCTTCTCTACTCCTCCTGCTGACCCTGGGCTCAAACACCGCTAGTTTTTGCCCGGAAATGCTAGCTGCACAGAGAAAAACACCAGCCAATGTGTTAGTGGGGTTCAGCACCGCCAGCTGTTCCCCTGCTGTGTAGTCGGCAACGTGTCCAGCACAAGCCACGCTGGCACAACCGACCAAAAGCTGCCACCAGTGCAGGCTTCGGCCTACACTTTGCTCCTCTCCTCCTCCTGCTGACCCTGGGCTCAAACAACGCCAGTTTCTGCCCGGACATGCTAGCTGCACAGAGAAAAACACCAGCCAATGTGTTAGTGGGGTTCAGCACCGCCTGCTGTTCCCCCGCTGTGTAGCCGGCATCGTGTCCAGCACAAGCCACGCTGGCACAACCGACCAAAAGCTGCCACCAGTGCAGGCTTCGGCCTACACTTTGCTCCTCTCCTCCTCCTCCTGCTGACCCTGGGCTCTAACACCGCTAGTTTTTGCCCGGACATGCAATCTGCACAGAGAAAAACACCAGTCAATGTGTCAGTGGGGTTCAGCAACGCCAGCTGTTCCCCTGCTGTGTAGCTTGCAACGTGACCTGCAAACGCCACGCAGGCACATGAACTGAAATTGAAGGGAGCCTGCCCCCCACCCACAGGTGTTTCTATGTATATCAGCCACCTTGTACAGCAGTACTGCTGCATTTGTACGAGGTGGCTGACTGTTTCTCCTTGCCCACGTGGAACTCAACACGTACAAAATGTGTCTCATTAGAGACCATTACAATGTCCCTGAGGTGTGACTTTCCTTTGTAATGACACGCAGCACCACCCTTGTTAGCGCTGCCCGTCTTTTGACATCATTGGTTAGCTGGCTGCGCCTGTGCATCTCCCCTGCTCGAAACAACGGCCCTCGGTGTCTTATTTTTTTGGACAGCGAGGGTGTGATTGATGGGCATGTGCAGTGCATATGTTTGCCTGTGTTCACTCATCTCCTTCCGCCTTCTTCAGACTGGGTGTCCTCATGGCCGCGGCAGGCGATAAGGGATCAGATGAGGCCGCCCAGTCTGAAGCAGGTGTAAGGACATGTGTGAGCGGCAAACATATTTAGTGCACCAGGGCACGAATCCCAGCACCGCAGTGTGATTTTTTAAAAACACACTGTGGGTCTGGGATTCATGTCCATCGCTAACCGCAACGGCCGACATGAAATGAGGTCAGAAGACAGGAAGCGCTCACAGCGCATGGCCAAGGGATCACAATAGCGCAGACTCCTGTACAGCAAATAAGAACGCTCAGGAATCTGCGCCCAGTACCTAGGTGCAAATTTTGACACCTGTGCTCCGTCTCGTTAAAAAGACAAGTCACGCCTCCACAACTGTTTGACAGTATAATGGGCTAAATAGTGTACGTGTTTTAGTCAGCGTGTGCAAGGAGCAAAACAAATAGAGCAACCTTTTACTTGTGCAGCATTAATGCTGCACAAGGTGTGGCTCTTGTACCTTGCAACACCTGAGGGGGGGGTTAAAGGTAACCTTTGAAATTGGTTCAACTAGGCTTCGGCCTACACTCTGCTCCTCTACTCCTCCTGCTGACCCTGGGCTCAAACACCGCTAGTTTTTGCCCGGAAATGCTAGCTGCACAGAGAAAAACACCAGCCAATGTGTTAGTGGGGTTCAGCACCGCCAGCTGTTCCCCTGCTGTGTAGTCGGCAACGTGTCCAGCACAAGCCACGCTGGCACAACCGACCAAAAGCTGCCACCAGTGCAGGCTTCGGCCTACACTTTGCTCCTCTCCTCCTCCTGCTGACCCTGGGCTCAAACAACGCCAGTTTCTGCCCGGACATGCTAGCTGCACAGAGAAAAACACCAGCCAATGTGTTAGTGGGGTTCAGCAACGCCAGCTGTTCCCCTGCTGTGTAGCTTGCAACGTGACCTGCAAACGCCACGCAGGCACATGAACTGAAATTGAAGGGAGCCTGCCCCCCACCCACAGGTGTTTCTATGTATATCAGCCACCTTGTACAGCAGTACTGCTGCATTTGTACGAGGTGGCTGACTGTTTCTCCTTGCCCACGTGGAACTCAACACGTACAAAATGTGTCTCATTAGAGACCATTACAATGTCCCTGAGGTGTGACTTTCCTTTGTAATGACACGCAGCACCACCCTTGTTAGCGCTGCCCGTCTTTTGACATCATTGGTTAGCTGGCTGCGCCTGTGCATCTCCCCTGCTCGAAACAACGGCCCTCGGTGTCTTATTTTTTTGGACAGCGAGGGTGTGATTGATGGGCATGTGCAGTGCATATGTTTGCCTGTGTTCACTCATCTCCTTCCGCCTTCTTCAGACTGGGTGTCCTCATGGCCGCGGCAGGCGATAAGGGATCAGCTGAGGCCGCCCAGTCTGAAGCAGGTGTAAGGACATGTGTGAGCGGCAAACATATTTAGTGCACCAGGGCACGAATCCCAGCACCGCAGTGTGATTTTTTAAAAACACACTGTGGGTCTGGGATTCATGTCCATCGCTAACCGCAACGGCCGACATGAAATGAGGTCAGAAGACAGGAAGCGCTCACAGCGCATGGCCAAGGGATCACAATAGCGCAGACTCCTGTACAGCAAATAAGAACGCTCAGGAATCTGCGCCCAGTACCTAGGTGCAAATTTTGACACCTGTGCTCCGTCTCGTTAAAAAGACAAGTCACGCCTCCACAACTGTTTGACAGTATAATGGGCTAAATAGTGTACGTGTTTTAGTCAGCGTGTGCAAGGAGCAAAACAAATAGAGCAACCTTTTACTTGTGCAGCATTAATGCTGCACAAGGTGTGGCTCTTGTACCTTGCAACACCTGAGGGGGGGGTTAAAGGTAACCTTTGAAATTGGTTCAACTAGGCTTCGGCCTACACTCTGCTCCTCTACTCCTCCTGCTGACCCTGGGCTCAAACACCGCTAGTTTTTGCCCGGAAATGCTAGCTGCACAGAGAAAAACACCAGCCAATGTGTTAGTGGGGTTCAGCACCGCCAGCTGTTCCCCTGCTGTGTAGTCGGCAACGTGTCCAGCACAAGCCACGCTGGCACAACCGACCAAAAGCTGCCACCAGTGCAGGCTTCGGCCTACACTTTGCTCCTCTCCTCCTCCTGCTGACCCTGGGCTCAAACAACGCCAGTTTCTGCCCGGACATGCTAGCTGCACAGAGAAAAACACCAGCCAATGTGTTAGTGGGGTTCAGCAACGCCAGCTGTTCCCCTGCTGTGTAGCTTGCAACGTGACCTGCAAACGCCACGCAGGCACATGAACTGAAATTGAAGGGAGCCTGCCCCCCACCCACAGGTGTTTCTATGTATATCAGCCACCTTGTACAGCAGTACTGCTGCATTTGTACGAGGTGGCTGACTTTTTCTCCTTCCCACGTGGAACTCAACACGTACAAAATGTGTCTCATTAGAGACCATTACAATGTCCCTGAGGTGTGACTTTCCTTTGTAATGACACGCAGCACCCCCATTGTTAGCGCTGCCCGTCTCCTGACATCATTGGTTGGCTGGCTGTGCCTGTGCGTCCCCCCTGCCCGACACAACGCCCCCCGTTGTCTCATATATTTTGACTGCGAGGGTGTGATTGATGGGCACGAGCAGTGCATATGTTCCCCTGTTTTCACTCCCCTCCTTCCGCCTTCTTCTGACTGTGCGGCCTCATGGCCGCGGCATGCGATAAGGGATCAGCTGAGGCCGCCCAGTCTGAAGCAGGTGTAAGGACATGTGTGAGCGGCGATCATATTTACTGCACAAGGCCACGAATCCCAGCACCGCAGTGTGACTTTAGGAAAAGCCACTGTGGGTCTGGGATTTATGGCCATCGTTAACCGCACCGGCCAACATGAAATGAGGTCATGAGACGGCCTGCACTAACAGGGTATTGCCAAGGGATAACACAAGAGCGCAGACTCCTGTACAGCAAATAACAACGCTCAGGAATCTGCGCCCAGTACCTAGGTGCAAATTTTGACACCTGTGCTGCGTCTCGTTAAAAAGACAAGTCACGCCTCCACAACTGTTTGACAGTATAATGGGCTAAATAGTGTACGTGTTTAATTCAGCGTGTGCAAGGAGCAAAATTAAATAGAGCAACCTTTGACTTGTGCATCATTAATGCTGTTCAAGGTGTGGCTCTTGTACCTTGCAACACCTGAGGGGGGGGTTAAAGGTAACCTTTGAAATTGGTTCAACTAGGCTTCGGCCTACACTCTGCTCCTCTACTCCTCCTGCTGACCCTGGGCTCAAACAACGCCAGTTTCTGCCCGGAAATGCTAGCTGCACAGAGAAAAACACCAGCCAATGTGTTAGTGGGGTTCAGCACCGCCAGCTGTTCCCCTGCTGTGTAGTCGGCAACGTGTCCAGCACAAGCCACGCTGGCACAACAGAACAAAAGCTGCCACCAGTGCAGGCTGCGGCCTACACTTTGCTCCTCTCCTCCTCCTCCTGCTGACCCTGGGCTCTAACACCGCTAGTTTTTGCCCGGACATGCAATCTGCACAGAGAAAAACACCAGTCAATGTGTCAGTGGGGTTCAGCAACGCCAGCTGTTCCCCTGCTGTGTAGCTTGCAACGTGACCTGCAAACGCCACGCAGGCACATGAACTGAAATTGAAGGGAGCCTGCCCCCCACCCACAGGTGTTTCTATGTATAACAGCCACCTTGTACAGCAGTACTGCTGCATTTGTACAAGGTGGCTGACTTTTTCTCCTTGCACACGTGGAACTCAACAAGTACAAAATGTGTCTCATTACAGACCATTACAATGTCCCTGAGGTGTGACTTTCCTTTTTAATGACACGCAGCACCCCCATTGTTAGCGCTGCCCGTCTCCTGACATCATTGGTTGGCTGGCTGTGCCTGTGCGTCCCCCCTGTCCGACACAACGCCCCCCGTTGTCTCATATATTTTGACTGCGAGGGTGTGATTGATGGGCACGAGCAGTGCATATGTTCCCCTGTTTTCACTCCCCTCCTTCCGCCTTCTTCTGACTGTGCGGCCTCATGGCCGCGGCATGCGATAAGGGATCAGCTGAGGCCGCCCAGTCTGAAGCAGGTGTAAGGACATGTGTGAGCGGCGATCATATTTACTGCACAAGGCCACGAATCCCAGCACCGCAGTGTGACTTTAGGAAAAGCCACTGTGGGTCTGGGATTTATGGCCATCGTTAACCGCACCGGCCAACATGAAATGAGGTCATGAGACGGCCTGCACTAACAGGGTATTGCCAAGGGATAACACAAGAGCGCAGACTCCTGTACAGCAAATAACAACGCTCAGGAATCTGCGCCCAGTACCTAGGTGCAAATTTTGACACCTGTGCTGCGTCTCGTTAAAAAGACAAGTCACGCCTCCACAACTGTTTGACAGTATAATGGGCTAAATAGTGTACGTGTTTAATTCAGCGTGTGCAAGGAGCAAAATTAAATAGAGCAACCTTTGACTTGTGCATCATTAATGCTGTTCAAGGTGTGGCTCTTGTACCTTGCAACACCTGAGGGGGGGGGTTAAAGGTAACCTTTGAAATTGGTTCAACTAGGCTTCGGCCTACACTCTGCTCCTCTACTCCTCCTGCTGACCCTGGGCTCAAACAACGCCAGTTTCTGCCCGGACATGCTAGCTGCACAGAGAAAAACACCAGCCAATGTGTTAGTGGGGTTCAGCACCGCCAGCTGTTCCCCCGCTGTGTAGCCGGCATCGTGTCCAGCACAAGCCACGCTGGCACAACCGACCAAAAGCTGCCACCAGTGCAGGCTTCGGCCTACACTTTGCTCCTCTCCTCCTCCTCCTGCTGACCCTGGGCTCTAACACCGCTAGTTTTTGCCCGGACATGCAATCTGCACAGAGAAAAACACCAGTCAATGTGTCAGTGGGGTTCAGCAACGCCAGCTGTTCCCCTGCTGTGTAGCTTGCAACGTGACCTGCAAACGCCACGCAGGCACATGAACTGAAATTGAAGGGAGCCTGCCCCCCACCCACAGGTGTTTCTATGTATAACAGCCACCTTGTACAGCAGTACTGCTGCATTTGTACGAGGTGGCTGACTTTTTCTCCTTGCCCACGTGGAACTCAACACGTACAAAATGTGTCTCATTACAGACCATTACAATGTCCCTGAGGTGTGACTTTCCTTTGTAATGACACGCAGCACCACCCTTGTTAGCGCTGCCCGTCTTTTGACATCATTGGTTAGCTGGCTGCGCCTGTGCATCTCCCCTGCTCGAAACAACGGCCCTCGGTGTCTTATTTTTTTGGACAGCGAGGGTGTGATTGATGGGCATGTGCAGTGCATATGTTTGCCTGTGTTCACTCATCTCCTTCCGCCTTCTTCAGACTGGGTGTCCTCATGGCCTCGGCAGGCGATAAGGGATCAGATGAGGCCGTCCAGTCTGAAGCAGGTGTAAGGACATGTGTGAGCGGCAAACATATTTACTGCACCAGGGCACGAATCCCAGCACCGCAGTGTGATTTTTTAAAAACACACTGTGGGTCTGGGATTCATGTCCATCGCTAACCGCAACGGCCAACATGAAATGAGGTCATAAGACAGGAAGCGCTCACAGCGCATGGCCAAAGGATCACAAGAGCGCAGACTCCTGTACAGCAACTAACAACGCTCAGGAAGCTGCGCCCATGCAAAAAGGTGTTGTTTTCGACACCTGTGCTGCTTTTCTTTAAAAAGACAAGTCACGCCTCCACTACTGTTAAACAGTATAATGGGCTAAATAGTCTACGTGTTGCATTCAGCTTGTGCAAGTAGACAAATTAATAGAGCAACCTTTTACTTGTGCAGCATTAATGCTGCAGAAGGAGTGGCTCTTGTTCTTTGTAACACCTGAGGGGGGGTTAAAGGTAACCTTTGAAATTGGTTCAACTAGGCTTCGGCCTACACTCTGCTCCTCTCCTCCTCCTGCTGACCCTGGGCTCTAACAACGCTAGTTTTTGCCCGGAAATGCTAGCTGCACAGAGAAAAACACCAGCCAATGTGTTAGTGGGGTTCAGCAACGCCAGCTGTTCCCCCGCTGTGTAGCCGGCATCGTGTCCAGCACAAGCCACGCTGGCACAACCGACCAAAAGCTGCCACCAGTGCAGGCTTCGGCCTACACTTTGCTCCTCTCCTCCTCCTCCTGCTGACCCTGGGCTCAAACACCGCTAGTTTTTGCCCGGAAATGCTAGCTGCACAGAGAAAAACACCAGCCAATGTGTTAGTGGGGTTCAGCACCGCCAGCTGTTCCCCTGCTGTGCAGCTTGCAACGTGACCTGCAAACGCCACGCAGGCACATGAACTGAAATTGAAGGGAGCCTGGCCCCCACCCCCAGGTGTTTCTATGTATAACAGCCACCTTGTACAGCAGTACTGCTGCATTTGTACAAGGTGGCTGATGTTTTCTCCTTGCCCACGTGGAACTCAACACGTACAAAATGTGTCTCTTTGAGACCATTCCACTGTCCCTGAGGTGTGACTTTCCTTTCTAATGATACGCAGCACCCCCCTTGGTAGCGCTTCCCGTCTTCTGACATCATTGGTTGGCTACTTGCGCCTGTTCGTCCGCCCTGCCTGAATAAAATGCTCCTCGTTGTCTTAATTATTTTGACTGCGAGGGTGTGATTGATGGGCACGAGCAGTGCATATCTTCGCCTGTCTTAACTCATCTCCTTCAGCCTTCTTCAGACTGTGCAGCCTCATGGCCGCGGCATGCAAGAAGGGATCAGCAGAGGCCGCCCAGTCTGAAGCAGGTGTAAGGACGTGTGTGAGCGGCCAAAATATTTACTGCTCAAGGCCACGAATCCCAGCACCGCAGTGTGGCTTTATGAAAAGACACTGTGGGTCTGGGATTTATGGCCATCGTTAACCGCACCGGCCAACATGAAATGATGTCATAAGATGGGCAGCGCTAACAGGGCATTGCCAAGGGATAACACAAGAGCGCAGACTCCTGTACAGCAAATAACAACGCTCAGGAAGCTGCTCCAAGCACCAAGGCGTTATTTTGGACACCTGTGCTGCGTCTCATCAAAAAACCAAGTCACGCATCCACTACAGTTTGACTGTAGAATGGGGTAAATTGTGTATGTCTTTCATTCAGCGTGTGCAAGTAGACAAATTAATAGAGCAACCTTTCACTTGTGCAGCATTAATACTGCACAAGGTGTGTCTCTTGTACTTTGTAACACCTGAGGGGGGGGTTAAAGGTTTCCTTTGAAATTGGTTCAACTAAGCTTCGGCCTACACTCTGCTCCTCTCCTCCTCCTCCTGCTTCAACACGGGCTCTAACATCGCTAGTTTTTGCCCGCAAGTGCTAGCTGCACAGAGAAAAACACACGCCATTGTGTTAGTGGGGTTCAGCAACGCCAGCTGTTCCCCCAGTGTGTAGCCGGCAAAGTGTCCTGCAAACGCAACGCAGACACAAAGCTGCCTCCAGTGCAGGCTTCGGCCTACACTCATCTCCCCCTGCTTACCCTTTGCTCCAACACCGCTAGTTGGGGCTCTAGGAAGACAATCTTTAATAGGCAAGGCAACGCATCCGGGTTCCAGCACCGCCAGCTGGTTCTCGGCAGTGTTCTTGTCACAGGTACTCCCTCGTGCCAAGCCTGGTTTCAGCACCGTCAGCTGTTTCCGGGTTGTGTCAACTTCACTGAGACGCCTATGCTTGCCCCGTCGTGGTGCGGTCGAGTTAGCCAACTCCAGGGTGCCTCCAGTTTAGGAGCTTCCTATGTGGGCTGCGTGAACTGGTAGTCAAGGCTGGTTCTGTAGTGCCAGTAGGCCCAGCTCCCCCTGTAGGACTGTTGGGGTTCGGTAACTGCGGCTGCCTCGCGGCCTAGCTGTTCTCTCCTCTCCTGTGGACCTTGGGGTCCACCACCTGGTTCCAGCACCGTCAGCTGGTTCCGGGCCGAGCCTTTGGCTTAGGTGCCTCCTCCTGGGTATCCGAGTTCCGCCAACGCCAGGCGGTCCTTGGTAGTGCTTTTAAGCGCGGGCACCTACAGCTTAGTAACCGGGTTCCAGCACCGTCAGCTGGTCCTCGGTCGTGCCATTGGCTCTTGCACACTGGGGCAACGCATCCGGGTTCCAGCACCGCCAGCTGGTTCTCGGCAGTGTTTTTGTCACAGGTACTCCCTCGTGCCAAGCCTGGTTTCAGCACCGTCAGCTGTTTCCGGGTTGTGTCAAGCTCACTGAGACACCTATGCTTGCCTCGTCGTGGTGCGGTCGGGTTAGCCAACTCCAGGGTGCCTCCAGTTTAGGAGCTTCCTATGTGGGCTGCGTGAACTGGTAGTCAAGGCTGGTTCTGTAGTGCCAGTAGGCCCAGCTCCCCCTGTAGGACTGTTGGGGTTCGGTAACTGCGGCTGCCTCGCGGCCTAGCTGTTCTCTCCTCTCCTGTGGACCTTCGGGTCCACCACCTGGTTCCAGCACCGTCAGCTGGTTCCGGGCCGAGCCTTTGGCTTAGGTGCCTCCTCCTGGGTATCCGAGTTCCGCCAACGCCAGGCGGTCCTTGGTAGTGCTTTTAAGCGCGGGCACCTACAGCTTAGTAACCGGGTTCCAGCACCGTCAGCTGGTCCTCGGTCGTGCCATTGGCTCTTGCACACTGGGGCAACGCATCCGGGTTCCAGCACCGCCAGCTGGTTCTCGGCAGTGTTTTTGTCACAGGTACTCCCTCGTGCCAAGCCTGGTTTCAGCACCGTCAGCTGTTTCCGGGTTGTGTCAAGCTCACTGAGACACCTATGCTTGCCTCGTCGTGGTGCGGTCGGGTTAGCCAACTCCAGGGTGCCTCCAGTTTAGGAGCTTCCTATGTGGGCTGCGTGAACTGGTAGTCAAGGCTGGTTCTGTAGTGCCAGTAGGCCCAGCTCCCCCTGTAGGACTGTTGGGGTTCGGTAACTGCGGCTGCCTCGCGGCCTAGCTGTTCTCTCCTCTCCTGTGGACCTTGGGGTCCACCACCTGGTTCCAGCACCGTCAGCTGGTTCCGGGCCGAGCCTTTGGCTTAGGTGCCTCCTCCTGGGTATCCGAGTTCCGCCAACGCCAGGCGGTCCTTGGTAGTGCTTTTAAGCGCGGGCACCTACAGCTTAGTAACCGGGTTCCAGCACCGTCAGCTGGTCCTCGGTCGTGCCATTGGCTCTTGCACACTGGGGCAACGCATCCGGGTTCCAGCACCGCCAGCTGGTTCTCGGCAGTGTTTTTGTCACAGGTACTCCCTCGTGCCAAGCCTGGTTTCAGCACCGTCAGCTGTTTCCGGGTTGTGTCAAGCTCACTGAGACACCTATGCTTGCCTCGTCGTGGTGCGGTCGGGTTAGCCAACTCCAGGGTGCCTCCAGTTTAGGAGCTTCCTATGTGGGCTGCGTGAACTGGTAGTCAAGGCTGGTTCTGTAGTGCCAGTAGGCCCAGCTCCCCCTGTAGGACTGTTGGGGTTCGGTAACTGCGGCTGCCTCGCGGCCTAGCTGTTCTCTCCTCTCCTGTGGACCTTGGGGTCCACCACCTGGTTCCAGCACCGTCAGCTGGTTCCGGGCCGAGCCTTTGGCTTAGGTGCCTCCTCCTGGGTATCCGAGTTCCGCCAACGCCAGGCGGTCCTTGGTAGTGCTTTTAAGCGCGGGCACCTACAGCTTAGTAACCGGGTTCCAGCACCGTCAGCTGGTCCTCGGTCGTGCCATTGGCTCTTGCACACTGGGGCAACGCATCCGGGTTCCAGCACCGCCAGCTGGTTCTCGGCAGTGTTTTTGTCACAGGTACTCCCTCGTGCCAAGCCTGGTTTCAGCACCGTCAGCTGTTTCCGGGTTGTGTCAAGCTCACTGAGACACCTATGCTTGCCTCGTCGTGGTGCGGTCGGGTTAGCCAACTCCAGGGTGCCTCCAGTTTAGGAGCTTCCTATGTGGGCTGCGTGAACTGGTAGTCAAGGCTGGTTCTGTAGTGCCAGTAGGCCCAGCTCCCCCTGTAGGACTGTTGGGGTTCGGTAACTGCGGCTGCCTCGCGGCCTAGCTGTTCTCTCCTCTCCTGTGGACCTTCGGGTCCACCACCTGGTTCCAGCACCGTCAGCTGGTTCCGGGCCGAGCCTTTGGCTTAGGTGCCTCCTCCTGGGTATCCGAGTTCCGCCAACGCCAGGCGGTCCTTGGTAGTGCTTTTAAGCGCGGGCACCTACAGCTTAGTAACCGGGTTCCAGCACCGTCAGCTGGTCCTCGGTCGTGCCATTGGCTCTTGCACACTGGGGCAACGCATCCGGGTTCCAGCACCGCCAGCTGGTTCTCGGCAGTGTTTTTGTCACAGGTACTCCCTCGTGCCAAGCCTGGTTTCAGCACCGTCAGCTGTTTCCGGGTTGTGTCAACTTCACTGAGACGCCTATGCTTGCCCCGTCGTGGTGCGGTCGAGTTAGCCAACTCCAGGGTGCCTCCAGTTTAGGAGCTTCCTATGTGGGCTGCGTGAACTGGTAGTCAAGGCTGGTTCTGTAGTGCCAGTAGGCCCAGCTCCCCCTGTAGGACTGTTGGGGTTCGGTAACTGCGGCTGCCTCGCGGCCTAGCTGTTCTCTCCTCTCCTGTGGACCTTGGGGTCCACCACCTGGTTCCAGCACCGTCAGCTGGTTCCGGGCCGAGCCTTTGGCTTAGGTGCCTCCTCCTGGGTATCCGAGTTCCGCCAACGCCAGGCGGTCCTTGGTAGTGCTTTTAAGCGCGGGCACCTACAGCTTAGTAACCGGGTTCCAGCACCGTCAGCTGGTCCTCGGTCGTGCCATTGGCTCTTGCACACTGGGGCAACGCATCCGGGTTCCAGCACCGCCAGCTGGTTCTCGGCAGTGTTTTTGTCACAGGTACTCCCTCGTGCCAAGCCTGGTTTCAGCACCGTCAGCTGTTTCCGGGTTGTGTCAAGCTCACTGAGACACCTATGCTTGCCTCGTCGTGGTGCGGTCGGGTTAGCCAACTCCAGGGTGCCTCCAGTTTAGGAGCTTCCTATGTGGGCTGCGTGAACTGGTAGTCAAGGCTGGTTCTGTAGTGCCAGTAGGCCCAGCTCCCCCTGTAGGACTGTTGGGGTTCGGTAACTGCGGCTGCCTCGCGGCCTAGCTGTTCTCTCCTCTCCTGTGGACCTTCGGGTCCACCACCTGGTTCCAGCACCGTCAGCTGGTTCCGGGCCGAGCCTTTGGCTTAGGTGCCTCCTCCTGGGTATCCGAGTTCCGCCAACGCCAGGCGGTCCTTGGTAGTGCTTTTAAGCGCGGGCACCTACAGCTTAGTAACCGGGTTCCAGCACCGTCAGCTGGTCCTCGGTCGTGCCATTGGCTCTTGCACACTGGGGCAACGCATCCGGGTTCCAGCACCGCCAGCTGGTTCTCGGCAGTGTTTTTGTCACAGGTACTCCCTCGTGCCAAGCCTGGTTTCAGCACCGTCAGCTGTTTCCGGGTTGTGTCAAGCTCACTGAGACACCTATGCTTGCCTCGTCGTGGTGCGGTCGGGTTAGCCAACTCCAGGGTGCCTCCAGTTTAGGAGCTTCCTATGTGGGCTGCGTGAACTGGTAGTCAAGGCTGGTTCTGTAGTGCCAGTAGGCCCAGCTCCCCCTGTAGGACTGTTGGGGTTCGGTAACTGCGGCTGCCTCGCGGCCTAGCTGTTCTCTCCTCTCCTGTGGACCTTCGGGTCCACCACCTGGTTCCAGCACCGTCAGCTGGTTCCGGGCCGAGCCTTTGGCTTAGGTGCCTCCTCCTGGGTATCCGAGTTCCGCCAACGCCAGGCGGTCCTTGGTAGTGCTTTTAAGCGCGGGCACCTACAGCTTAGTAACCGGGTTCCAGCACCGTCAGCTGGTCCTCGGTCGTGCCATTGGCTCTTGCACACTGGGGCAACGCATCCGGGTTCCAGCACCGCCAGCTGGTTCTCGGCAGTGTTTTTGTCACAGGTACTCCCTCGTGCCAAGCCTGGTTTCAGCACCGTCAGCTGTTTCCGGGTTGTGTCAAGCTCACTGAGACACCTATGCTTGCCTCGTCGTGGTGCGGTCGGGTTAGCCAACTCCAGGGTGCCTCCAGTTTAGGAGCTTCCTATGTGGGCTGCGTGAACTGGTAGTCAAGGCTGGTTCTGTAGTGCCAGTAGGCCCAGCTCCCCCTGTAGGACTGTTGGGGTTCGGTAACTGCGGCTGCCTCGCGGCCTAGCTGTTCTCTCCTCTCCTGTGGACCTTCGGGTCCACCACCTGGTTCCAGCACCGTCAGCTGGTTCCGGGCCGAGCCTTTGGCTTAGGTGCCTCCTCCTGGGTATCCGAGTTCCGCCAACGCCAGGCGGTCCTTGGTAGTGCTTTTAAGCGCGGGCACCTACAGCTTAGTAACCGGGTTCCAGCACCGTCAGCTGGTCCTCGGTCGTGCCATTGGCTCTTGCACACTGGGGCAACGCATCCGGGTTCCAGCACCGCCAGCTGGTTCTCGGCAGTGTTTTTGTCACAGGTACTCCCTCGTGCCAAGCCTGGTTTCAGCACCGTCAGCTGTTTCCGGGTTGTGTCAAGCTCACTGAGACACCTATGCTTGCCTCGTCGTGGTGCGGTCGGGTTAGCCAACTCCAGGGTGCCTCCAGTTTAGGAGCTTCCTATGTGGGCTGCGTGAACTGGTAGTCAAGGCTGGTTCTGTAGTGCCAGTAGGCCCAGCTCCCCCTGTAGGACTGTTGGGGTTCGGTAACTGCGGCTGCCTCGCGGCCTAGCTGTTCTCTCCTCTCCTGTGGACCTTCGGGTCCACCACCTGGTTCCAGCACCGTCAGCTGGTTCCGGGCCGAGCCTTTGGCTTAGGTGCCTCCTCCTGGGTATCCGAGTTCCGCCAACGCCAGGCGGTCCTTGGTAGTGCTTTTAAGCGCGGGCACCTACAGCTTAGTAACCGGGTTCCAGCACCGTCAGCTGGTCCTCGGTCGTGCCATTGGCTCTTGCACACTGGGGCAACGCATCCGGGTTCCAGCACCGCCAGCTGGTTCTCGGCAGTGTTTTTGTCACAGGTACTCCCTCGTGCCAAGCCTGGTTTCAGCACCGTCAGCTGTTTCCGGGTTGTGTCAAGCTCACTGAGACACCTATGCTTGCCTCGTCGTGGTGCGGTCGGGTTAGCCAACTCCAGGGTGCCTCCAGTTTAGGAGCTTCCTATGTGGGCTGCGTGAACTGGTAGTCAAGGCTGGTTCTGTAGTGCCAGTAGGCCCAGCTCCCCCTGTAGGACTGTTGGGGTTCGGTAACTGCGGCTGCCTCGCGGCCTAGCTGTTCTCTCCTCTCCTGTGGGCCTTCGGGTCCACCACCTGGTTCCAGCACCGTCAGCTGGTTCTCGGCAGTGTCTTTTGCTCTTGTACCTTCTGCTCCCCATCCTGGTTCCAGTACCGTCAGCTGGTTCCGGGCAGAGCCTTTGGCTTAGGTGCCTCCTTCTGGGTATCCAAGTTCCACCAACGTCAGGTGGTCCTTGGTAGTGCTTTCAGGCACGGGTACCTCCTGCTTAGTAACCGGGTTCCAGTAACGTCAGCTGGTCCTCGGTAGTTCCATTGGCTCTTGGACCTTCGGCTACCCATCCGGGTTCCAGTACCGTCAGCTGGTTCTCGGCAGTGTCTTTTGCTCTTGTACCTTCTGCTCCCCATCCTGGTTCCAGTACCGTCAGCTGGTTCCGGGCAGAGCCTTTGGCTTAGGTGCCTCCTTCTGGGTATCCAAGTTCCACCAACGTCAGGTGGTCCTTGGTAGTGCTTTCAGGCACGGGTACCTCCTGCTTAGTAACCGGGTTCCAGTAACGTCAGCTGGTCCTCGGTAGTTCCATTGGCTCTTGGACCTTCGGCTACCCATCCGGGTTCCAGTACCGTCAGCTGGTTCTCGGCAGTGTCTTTTGCTCTTGTACCTTCTGCTCCCCATCCTGGTTCCAGTAACGTCAGCTGGTTCCGGGCAGAGCCTTTGGCTTAGGTGCCTCCTTCTGGGTATCCGAGTTCCGTCAACGTCAGGCGGTCCTTGGTAGTGCTTTTTAGCACGGGTACCTCCTGCTTAGTAACCGGGTTCCAGTAACGTCAGCTGGTCCTCGGTAGTTCCATAGGCTCTTGAACCTTCGGGTAGCCATCCGAGTTCCAGTTCCATCAGCTGGTTCTTGGCATTTTCTCAGCCTTCTTGTACCTTCTGCTACATTTCCAAGTTGAAGACCCTAACGTCGACGACCCGGAAGACCACCACGATGACGACGACACGGAAGACCACCCCGATGACGACGACGACGACGGCGGAGACGACGACGGCGGAGATGACGACACTGGAGACGACGACCCTGGAGACGACAACATGGAAGACCGAGAAGCAGAAGAACAAGAGGCTGCAGAACAAAGAGCAGAAGAACATTAAGCATAAGACTTAATATCAGAGCAAAAGATATTATCTAAATTATATGCAGAAGAAGACTAAGCAGTGTATGGGGGTGAGTCCGTTCCTCCTCGTGGTGCCCCTGGATAAAGCCTGATGCTGCAGGCCAAACTGAACGCGGACAAATGTAACTTTTGTGACTGGCAGAACGGAAGGTGTAATCTTCAAACTTTTATAGATAACAACTACGGGAATGCCTGTCACAAATGAGAATATGATGAAGAAGTAGAATAGGAAGAATAATAACAGTGGAATAAAAAGAATATGTAGAATAAGAAGAATAATAATAGTTGAATAAAATGAATATGAAGAATGTAATAAAAAAAAAAAAATAGGTAGAAGATGAAGAAGAAGATGAATAAGGTGAAGAAGTTGATGTCAAAGATGCTGATGATGATGAAGATGAAAGTGTGGGAAAAGAAAAAAAAAAAGAAAAAAAAGAAGGGGAAGGGCGTGGAATAGTGAAACATCAATATCTGACAAAATAAAAAAAAAATTTACATAGTCAATATCTTTGTCACTCCGAACGTCTTAAAAAAAAACAAAAAACATGCTATTCTATTTGATTGGGATAAACCTCTATGACTTTAATGTCTCCGCCACCTCCCCAAATACATCCGGCATTATTCTTAGTTGTTTTCCTTGATGTAGAATGAACCTACAAGGAAAGAAAGGGTTTATTTTAATTCCGATATTTTGGTCCCATTGACTTGCATTGGGATCGGGTATCGGTATCGGCGATATCCGATATTTTTTGAATATCGGCCGATCCAAACCGATACCGATACTTTCCGATATCGGAAGGTATCGCTCAACACTAGTGGTGATCAGTCAGAAAAGAAGGCAGATACTACCTCCAACGGTAAACATAAAAAAACTGGCAAGCACCTCCAAACAAAATAAAGCAAGTCCTGGACATTGTGATTTTCTCCTTTCCTTACTATGCACTGGCCATGGCTGATGGGCTGTCATGAATTAGCCAATTTATGTGCTAATTACTTTAATTTGTATTATTATATTCTAGATAGCAGTAATGTAGTCCAAATCTCATGTATTCAATTTAGGCATACATCTTAACTCTTATAGAGGCTTCGATAGTCTATTATTTGTATATTATGCAGTCATGGCAACTTGCACCTGTTCACACTTGCTTTACTCTGTTCAGTTTTATTTCTAGATAGATAGATAGATTGATAGAAAGATATAGGTAATAACCATGTAATATTACTTATGTAAATGTATATAAAGGGTACCTGTATAGATTTTCTTTTCTATGTGTTTTTAAACCGAATATTCATTTATTGAGGCATTAGGTCTCGGTAAAAGATCAGCAGCCACAATAAATTCACTTTGACCTTAGGCATTATCCATTATTTTCTATATGCCTTAGATGGCCAAACCAAAGCTTTATCTTCATGACAGGGGCACATGGATGTGTTGCTACAGACTTTATGCCTATTTCAACTTTCTTTAAATATGCTGCATTAAATAATCAATGTGTGTTCATCATTCAAGTGGAGTCTTATTGAGTCACTGCAGCCAAGAGAGCTTTATAGACCGGAATGTATCAACACAAGGAACGAGGAAACCTATTAATAGCACTAACCTGTCCATTCAAGATGCACATCTTTCAGAAATCCAAGTATGGTGTTAGCATATTCCGACATTGTAAACTTTTCTGCCTTAAACTTCCTATAGTTAGCTCATTAGTGAACAAGCCGGGTGATCAATAAGTTGCCAACAGAGAGGTTTGAAGTTTCTTAACATCAGCTTTGCATGTTTCTCTGTTCTCAGAAATATTGATAGACTTGTTTCCTGCTCAATTTTAAATAACAGTTTTGTCTTTATTTTTGCCAATGAACGTCATTGAATGAGACTTGTTGCATTGCAGTGGCTTCCTCTTAGGACTGTGCTTAGTTTGAACAGTTCACTTTCCGCAGCAGGAGACATCGTTTAACTCCGTGAGTTTTCTTAATAACTTCGTTCACTTTACCATCATGTTAATTTAAGATTATGACAGTATTTTTGCTGCTATCAATGAATTTGAATTGCATGGATTTAGTAGATGAACACTTAACAATTTTGCGTTCTAACATATTTTAAGAAATTACACTTATGGCTGGGACTACGGCAATGTTTGTGTAATTATCAGAGGATTTTTTGTTATCACAAAGTTTACATTTATTGCTGACAGTTTTCCTATAATCCTGTTGTGTAGGACACTTCTGCTCTCCTGAAATATTAGTCAGTAGTAGGGTTGAGCGAAACGGGTCGGCCATTTTCAGAAGTCGCCGACTTTTGGCAAAGTCGGGTTTCATGAAACCCGACCCGACCCCTGTGTGGGGTCGGCCATGAAGTCGGCGATCTTCTGAATCTGGTATCGGAATTCCGATCCCGAGTTCCGATATGTTTGCAATATCGGAAATCGGTATCGGAATCCATATTTAAGTGTAAAATAAAGAATTAAAATAAAAAATATCGCTATACTCACCCTCTGACGCGCCCTGGTACTAACCGGCAGCCTTTCTTCCTTCGAATCAGCGCTTGTGATTGGTCGCGCGAGCGGTCACATGGGCGGTCGCGCGACCAATCACAAGCCGCGACGTCACCACAACGTCACTGCAAGGTCCTGCAAGCGCTGATTCGAAGGAAGGAAGGTTCCCGGTTAGTACCAGGGCGCGTCCGAGGGTGAGTATAGCGATATTTTTTATTTAAATTCTTTATTTTACACTTAAATATGGATCGCAGGGCCTGAAGGAGAGTTTCCTCTCCTTCAGACCCTGGGAACCATTGGAAACCCAATGCACTGCATTGGGTTTTGTGTTTCGGCCGACCCCGACCCAGACTTTTTTATAGGATCGGCCAATTTCACTCGACCCGACTTTTGAAAAAGTCGGGTTTCGTGAAACCCGACCCGATCCTATAAAAGTAAAAGTCGCTCAACCCTAGTCAGTAGTATTTTTCCTGTGCATAGCTAAGGGGGAGTGTTGGAGAAAAAAGAATGTGCTACCCGAACAATGGGTATCACCAGCAGAGCTAATAGCCACTTTTTTGTGTACAGCATATAAATATAACAATAGGGTAGCAAAATGACTCTTTGGGACCTTGCACATCATATTTTTGGCGTATATGCTGAAGAAGCTAGGAAAATACCTACTAAGAAATTCCATGGGACTCATGGGCTTGTGCACATGACCAATTATATTGGACAAGTGCTGTCTATTTTTTTCACAGATAGCACTCATATCCATGATATTCTGTGGGGTTGTGCACATGTCCGATTTTTTTTCTCTGAGTGGTCCAAAGAAAAAGTCTGAGACATGTCTGATTTTGCTCAGAGTGTCAGATCAAAATAGGTAATGCAAGACTGTCGGTCAGATAAAATCCGAATGTGGTTCCATTTTTAAGGAATAAAAGAATGGAGAGGATGGTGAAGCTTTTTTATTCTCTCAAACTGATGGCACGCTGATCAAACTCTGATCATAGATGAAGGATGAAAGTGTTAGGGTTGGCGGATCGCACTACATATAAATTATGATGAAGTGCAATCGCATCCCCGGGTCTACCGTGCAGAGATGGAAAACTGCAGCTAATGTGAACAATGGTGGATCACACAGTGAGCGATAGCTAGCTCGCACTGAGTTAAACGTCACTCAGTGTATAGCACACAAAACTGTGTCACTCACACACAGCAACAGAATAGATGCTCTGCAGTAGAGCTGTGTCACTCGCACACAGTAATGGAAAAGATGCTCTGCAGTAGAGCTGTGTCAGTCGCACACAGTAACAGAGCAAGTATGGCACTAAACACGATCCCTGTTAACCCTCACAGGAGTAATTTATTATGTTCACCACAGTGATATTGCGAAGCTGGGGTCACCACAATCGTGTAAAGGTACTGAGGTAACGTTTCGGCCCTGCTGTGGGCCTTTGTCAAACCTCACTTGTTGTAGAAAGAAAAAAGTGGAAGGTACCCCGAAATTGCGGGACAGATAGCAGCATGAGGCAGGCTCCAGGGAAGACGTTTGGCGTAAATGCAGAGAAAAAGTAAGTAATGGAAGGGGAAAAAATCCCAGTTTGAGCTGCGGATCCGGTGTGCTGGCGTCCCTGCGGTGATGTGACACTTTTTCTCTGCATTTACGCCAAACGTCTTCCCTGGAGCCTGCCTCATGCTACTATCTGTCCCGCAATTTCGGGGTACCTTCCACTTTTTTCTTTCTACAACAAGTGAGGTTTGACAAAGGCCCACAGCAGGGCCGAAACGTTACCTCAGTACCTTTACACGATTGTGGTGACCCCAGCTTCGCAATATCACTGTGGTGAACATAATAAATTACTTCTCTGCATACAAAAAAACCTAAAACTTGAGTGCGGCTGTTTTTTACTTGTTTGTACCTTGGTTCAGCCTGCACCTATCTACATTGAACAGAGTGCACACCTTTGCTATTTCTATAACCCTCACAGGAGAATGTAACCCTCACAGGGGCAAGGGAACAGGTAGTAGACACAATCACAGCATATGCATGCACATGAACTCCTCTCCGGAGGTGCCGGAATTCTAAAGGCTATACGCCTGCCCTGAGCACATGCAGACAAGTCCACACTACCGTTATGTTCCACACACTCATAAGATATAAATGTTCTTAGCGCGCCAGCCCACAAATATTTAGAGAGGAGAACATTGGTTAAAAGCAAGTTAGCTTGATGCAATTTTCCTTAGATTCCCTATTTGCCTCAGATTTTCCTCTCTTGTGGCACTGTTAACCCTTTCATGACTGGAAGGTATTTTCATTTTTACGATTTCGTTTTTTACATCCCTTCTTTGCAGAGTCATAACATTTTGATTTTTCTGTCAATATGGCCATGTGAGGGCTTGTTTTTGTGGGATGAGATGTACTTTTCAACGACACTATTAGTTTTAACATATCATGTACTAAAAAACAGAAACAAATTCAAAGTGCTGTGAAATTGCAAAAAAGTGCAATCCCACAGTTGTTTTTTGTTTTGCTTTTTTACTGTGTTCACTAAATGCTAAAATTGACCTGCCATTATGATTCTCCAGGTCATTATGAGTTTGTAAACATGAAACATGTATAGATGCTTTTTTATCTAAGTGATGAAAAAAATTCCAAACTTTGCTAAAATAAATTATGTCATTTTCTGAGACCCTTGGCTTCTCCATTTTTTGTGATCTCGAGTTTGGTGAGGACTTATTTTTTTGTGTGCCGAACTGAAGTTTTAATGATACCATTTTGGTGCAGATACAGTCTTTTGATCGCCCGATATTGCATTTTAATGCATTGTTGTGGCGCCAAAAAAACATAATTCTAGCGTTTCTACTTTTGTTCTCGCTACGCCTTTTAGCAATCAGGTTAATCCTTTATTTATTGATAGATCAGGCAATTCTGAAGGCGTCGTTACCAAATACAGTACAGACCAAAAGTTTGGACACACCTTCTCATTTAAAGTTTGATGGCTTGTGACTATCCATCATCCTCTTGATTACGTTCCAGAGGTTTTCAATGGGGTTCAGGTCTGGAGATTGGGCTGCTCATGACAGGGTTTTGATGTGGTTGTCTCTTAATTTTTGCCAGAGCTGAATGTTGGGGCATCTTTTCATAAAATATCTGCAGTCTCCCATTCTAATGTTATTCCTTAAAGGAATTTATGAATAAATAAGCAATAGGGACATATGGACATGTGAATGTAAGAAGAAGTCATTTAACATCTAAGCCAGATAAGGAGGCTGGTTTCGCTATTCTAATGAGCCTCTTTGTCTCCCCAGAACTCAGCACTGGTGAAGCATTGATAAAAGGAAAACTCTCAAACAATGGGTTGACAACAGTCTGTAAATCTGTAGATGGTCCATAAAAAAAATAATTATTTTTCTGTCTCCAATAGTGTCCGGCAGAAAAAATCACTGTCTGAGAATTTTGTTTCCTTACAAATTGAAGTACACAGATACAGTCACTATTTTGATGTTGCATATCTTATACACCAGTCACCTCCAGTATAAATGTATTGTCTTAACAATGGCCATTTCTGCCATAAGGCAAAATGAGAAATAGAAAGAGGCCAACGTGAAATGGGGCAAAGGTGGATGTCATCACTATATATATATATAATCGTCTAAGGGGCACTTCTGTCTGTCTGTCTCTGTCTGTCATGGAAATCCCAAGATGCTGATTGGTCTCGGCCAGCGGCCGTGACCAGTCAGCGATGGGCACAGTCTGGCGGCAAAATGGCAGCTCCCTACTCCCCTGCAGTCAGTGCCCCTCCATACTTCCCCCCAGTCAGCGCCTGCCGCCCACATAGCGTTTTAGCAGTCCGTTAAACCAACTGCATTACACCACGGCATAACACGGTGTAACACAGTCTATTAATGCTGCTATTAACTCTGTGTGACAAACTTTTTACTATTGATGCTGCCTATGCATCATATACTATGTGGCTGCTATATACTATGTGGCTGCTATATACTATGTGGCTGCTAGATACTATGTGGCTGTGCTATATACTATGTGGCTGTGCTATATACTATGTGGCTGTGCTATATACTGTGTGGCTGTGCTATATACTATGTGGCTGTGCTATATACTATGTGGCTGTGCTATATACTATGTGGCTGTGCTATATACTGTGTGGCTGTGCTATATACTACGTGGCTGTGCTATATACTACGTGTCTGTGCTATATACTATGTGGCTGCTATATACTATGTGGCTGCTACATACTTTGTGGCTGCTATATACTATGTGGCTGCTACATACTATGTGGCTGTGCTATATACTACGTGGCTGTGCTATATACTACATGGCTGTGCTATAAACTATGTCGCCATGCTATATACTACGTGGCTGTACTATATCCTGCATTCCGAACCCCCGACATCCTGCGCCACGAACCCCCGACATCCTGCGACCAATCAGCGACAGACGCAGTCCAACCGCGAATTGACGGGGGATTTAACCCCCACTTCCCTGATTGGTTGCAGCCGGACGGGTGCGACCAATCAGCGATATTGGCGCGGTATTTAAAGACCGCTCCGGTCATTGGTTGTGCCCGGCCGGCTGCGACCATTCAGCGACAGGCGCAGTCCGGCCGAGAATTGGCACCACATATGAACCACGCTTCGCTGATCGGTCATCCGGGTGCGACCAATCAGCGATATTGGCACAGAATTTAACTTCGACTCACAGCGCAATGTACATACATACATATTCAAGAATACCCAATGCGTTAGAATTGGGCCACCATCTAGTAGCTCATAAAAGAGGACAGTGTGATGGTTGTAGTTCATAAGGGGAATGGTGTAGTCATTATAGTTTATAATAGTGGGCAATGTGGTGGCTTTTCTTAAAAATAACAGACAATAGGACATTTATCATTCATAATTGGAAGGGTGTAGCTGTTGTAGTTTATAAAGGGGCATGATGTAGCAGTTGTAGTTTGTAAGAGAAGACAGTGTGGCAGCTTTAGTTCATAAGGGCAGACAGTGTGGAGGCAAAATACTATAAGAGGGACAGTGTGGGGGTCATATTTTGTGCATAGAGCACCGTGAAAATGAGTTAATAATTCAGGGCCACATAATAGGCAGAATTTTTAATACAAGAATTTTTAAGAGCAATATGTCAGAATATGCTGCCAAGGCCGGTCTACAAAGAAGAGCCATGGATGAGAAAGCTAATCTCAGCATCTGGACCAGATTAAGACAAAAAGGATGAGAATATGTATGACCTGTAAAGTAACTGAATTTAAGTAGTTATTTGTGATACAGATTATGCCTAACTAGTAGTGTGGTTTTTGTATAGTCATCAGTCTGATAATGGCTGTTAACAACAACTCCCAGTGTCTCTTTACCATTTTTAAGGATATACTGTAAGTTGCAACGTCATGTAATACAAGTTTTCATGGCTGGTGCTGAGATGATGTTGCAATTGATTGATGTGATTAATGTGGTTATGCAAAAATGTACTGATGGTGGTTCTGTTGCTATATTTATGTACTGATAATGATTTTGGTGTTATTATTATTATTAGTATTATTATTTATTATTATAGTGCCATTTATTCCATGGCACTTTACATGTGTGTTATTGTGACGCCCAGGAGACCGGGGTACCCAGCACCGGACCAATGGGGTCTGTCTCTTGAGGGGTATGTCACGGGTGGCTTGACCTGGTGCTGTGGCCTCAGGCAATGCACAGTGTAAGGGTATCGTGAGGGAACAGGCACTTACTTGATCAGCAGCAGGTTCTCCCAGCGGTGATGATCCCGATCCTGGATAGATGGCTATTGTCCAAATGAAAGACTGAGGCACTGAAACATTTAACCAGTTTACTTCAACATAAAGGGATTTACAACCAGTCCTGTCACCGGAGTCTGTATGGGAACTCTGAGTTACTTTGACCCTGCCGGGGTCTTCGCCTCTTATTGTACGCAGTTTCTGTATGGCCCTGCTGCTGTATGTGAACTGGCTGCCGGCCCAATCTGTCCCCTCCGGGTCCTGGTTCGACGGGCAACCCGAGTCCTTTTATCGGCTTACCCCCTCCAGGAGTACTGCTGAACTCTGTGACTGTTGCTGCGTCCGGCCCTAGTGAAGCTGACATCACCTCACGTTTTTCCGGTTGCTGTATTATATATAATGAATACAGCCACGGATTCGGTATCCGTCTTTGCACCTGTTCTGGGTAGTGATTAATGCTACCCGGTTCTCACAATGTCCTTTTTCTCCATCCCTATTCTCCTCAGGCCGGTGATATGGGCCTGGAAACTGTCATAGGGCTGTTAGAAATTCAGCTGTATGACCTCTCACTTTCAGCTCCTTAGCCCAACTGCCAGTTCTTATCTCAGACCAGAATGGATCAAGGGGAGTCTCTGGAGCTCCCCCTTCTGGCCGGAGGTGATAGTGCAGTTTTGCTATTTTAGTATTTGTATTTAGTGTCAGTAACTGTTTTTGTGGCAAATACCCCTAGGGGTGCCACATTATATTCATGCACTGATGGTAGTTCTGATTCTAAACACATGTACTGATGTTGGTTTTGTTGCTGACTTCATGTACTGGTTGTGGCTCTGGTGATGTATAATGGTAATGTAATCTGTTTCTGTATTTCTGTACTGTTACTGGTTCTGATCCTGTACAAATGTAGCAACCAATAACTTATGTGGTGCTGCATAGCCATGTTATAGTATTGTTAAGTATTTCTACATCTGTATTTATGTTAGGAACATTAAACTTTTGTTTTAGTGCTATTTTGACTCACCTGAATAGTTCATCCATAGAATGACCTTCATAGAAGACTGTGATTTATTGTAGATGCTGCAATACTGTTGGATTGTAGCATATAGTACAATCAATAGGATGATTGCAGGTTCAATTTCTTTAAGATTACTAAAATAAAATGTTAAAAGTTAAATACATTTGGAAAAATAATAAAAAAATAAAATGATTTAAACTTATCTCCTTCTTCCTTGTTAGTTGTTTTCATTTGTTTAGTTTTAACATATTTGGTATTGTCGCATCAGTGAAAATTTTAAATTAATTAACCCATAAGACAAAGCAGAAAATATGCAGCAACATTCTTTTGTGAATTGTCAATTTCAACAGGCTGTCAATCACCCAGCAAACAAGTGACAATCTTATTTGTTGGATGCAATAATATTTTAGCTTGCTGAAAAGTCTTGGTTATCAAAAACAAATCATCCAGAATAAACAGAACATGTGCTACTGATAACATTATGTTCTATATGTATTAGCAATCATTCTCTGTCCCAATAAATGTGGTAGGCTTATCTTAACAGACATTCAAAAGACCACCATTCATCTCTCATGTAGTTGGTCAGTGCTCCTAACCAAGAACACACCCCAGAAATTGGCTTAGTGCAACAATGTTATTCATATACGAAGATACATTTTCCTTATGTTTCTGTTCTAGAGTTTAGTCTCCTTTTGATTCAATTATTTTCTGCATTTCCTTTTAAACACAAAATGCTGTAATGTGAAGTTTCTAAACACCCTGCTTTCCAAAGACCTTATTCTATTGAGTTTCATTATTCAGTATCAAATCAATACTATTATTTAGTATGCCATTAACCTGTCACAATTATCCTACCCATCTCTGGCTTTACACCTATGACAGCTCCTGACTCATTTAACATTTCTGCCTACTTTGCCCAGGAGATCATATATATTATATCTCTCCCCCACTAATTCCAGTGCTGATAATAAATCAATGCAAAAATCCAATTTTATTCCTAGTACTTGAAATGATGTCTTGTCTTCAAGATGAATGATGCACATCCATGTTTTGGTTTTATTTATCTGTAATATACTGTATAGACATAAAAGTTCTAAGATATCATTTACATATTTTAAGTCAATGCAATATACAGTTGTGCTCCAAAGTTTACATACCCCGGCAGAATTTTTGCTTTCTTGGCCTTTTTTCAGAGAATATGAATGATAACACCAAATCTTTTTCTCCCCTCATGGTTAGTGGTTGGGTGAAGCCACTTATTGTCAAACTACTGTGTTTTCTCTTTGTTAAATCATAAGGACAACCCAAAACATCCAAATGACCCTGATGAAAAGTTCACATACCCTGATGATTTTGGCCTTATAACATACACAGAAGTTGACATAAATGGGTTTGAATGGCTACCAAAGGTAACATTCTCGCCTGTGACCTGTTTGTTTGTAATCAGTGTGTGTGCATAAAAGTTAAACGAGTTTCTGGGATCCAGACAGACTCTTGCATCTTTCATCCAGCTACTGACATTTCTGGATTGTGAGTCATGGGGAATGCAAAAGAATTGTCAATGGATCGATGGGAAAAGGTAGTTGAACTGTATAAAACAGGAAAGGGATACAAAAAGATATCCAAGGAATTGATAATGCCAGTCAGCAGCGTTCAAACTGTGATTAACAAATGGAAAATCAAGGGCTCTGTAAAAACAAAACTACAGTCAGGTAGACAAACAAAAATGTCATCTACAACTGCCAGGAAAATTGTTTGGGATGCAAAGAAAAACCCACAAATAACATCAGCTGAAATACAGGACTCTATGAAAACTAGCAGTGTGGCTGTTTCAAGATGTACAATAAGGAGGCACTTGAAGAAAAATGGGCTGTATGGCCTAGTCGCCAGAAGAAAGCCACAATGTATCTCGCCTACAATACACAAAACAGCACAGAGGCAAGCCTCAAAACTTCTGGAACAAGGTAATTTGGAGTGATGAGACCAAAATTTAAACTTTTTGCCCACAACCATAAACGTTACATTTGGTGAGAGGTCAACAAGGCCTATGATGAAAGGAACACCATCCCTACTGTAAAGCACAGATGTGGATCGCTGATGTTCTGATGTTTTGGTGATATGTGAGCAACAAAGGCAGAGGAAACTTGGTCAAAGTTGAAGGAAAGATAACTGCAGCATGTTATCTGTAAATACTGGAGGCAAATTTTCACTCATCAGCCCGGAAGCTGCACATAGGACATACTTGGACGTTCCAACATGACAATTATCCAAAACACAAGGCCAAGTTGACCTGTCTTTGGCTACAGCAGAAAAAAGTGAAGGTTCTGGAGTGGCTATCTCAGTCTCCTGACTTACCATTGAGCCACTCTGGGGAAATCTCAAACACACATTTCATGCTAGACAACCCAGGAATTTACAGGAACTGGAGGCTTTTTGCCAAGAAGAAGGGGCAGCTTTACCATCTGAGAAAATAAAGAGCCTCATTCATAACTACCACAAAAGACTTCAAGCTGTCATTGATGTTAGAGGGGGCAATACACACTATTAAGAAATGGGGTATGTGAACTTTTGATCAGGGTCATTTGGATGTTTTGGGCTGTCAGTATGATTTAAAAAGAGAAAACACAGTAGTTTGACAATAAATGGCTTCATCCAACCACTAACTATGAGTGGAGAAAAAGTTATGGTGTTATCATTCATATTCTCTGAAATAAAGGCAAAGAAAGCAAAAATTCTGCTGGGTTATGAATATATTTCTTTCCTGTATCAAAATGCTGGGATATGTAAACTTTTGAGCACAATTGTTTATGCATGTATATTGAAATAAATACGAATCTTTATTATGTTGATTGCATTGCTGTAAATCGCAAAGTCATTTCGTGGTTGGTGAATAATTTAATGCTGTCACATAGTACGTGGCTAGTTAACACTGGACTGATATCAACATGAACTAATGTTTATGGGAACAGCCATTGTCTTTGTGAGAGCTAATACACGAAGAAAAGTTGCCAGAACGTTATGGCACTGACGAATTCTCCCAGTAATCAGCACTTTTGTGAAGTTTATTGTGCGTAAACGCCTGGATGCCGCTGTCATCTGTTGGCATCCAATCACACATTCAGGGAGCCGGAGACAAGCAGAGTGTTGGGATCATGGCCTGGTAAAAGAAGGACATGGTAACAGGTACTCCAGGGTCAACTAGGGAAGCAAGCTATAAAAATATTAAAGCCTGTAAGAGCTGCATCTTTTTATTTTAAATCTCCATACCATGCTGCTGGGGGTCTTGTGAAGGCCCAATTTTTCCCTAAGATTTAACTTTATATGTGTGTATATATGTGGACCTGTATATATTTGTGTGTGACGATGCTGGGTGTGGTTCCAATGCACGACAAGCCAGGCTTACCCTGGAGGGGTATGACTAATTGCTACCTGTTCTTCACTAGAGCCTTTGCTGGTAAGGATACTCTTGGGGAATAGTGTAGCGACAAGGTGTCACTCCAGAGCATTGCCCGGACCTCCAGCAGCTGATCAATGTTTAAGGCAGAGATATGTGATACAGAGGGCACAAGCAAAGACATATTCAGACAGCCCAAGGTCGGGGAAGGCAGCTCAGGGTCATAATACAAAGCAGAGGTCAAGAGAGGAGAAGTCAGAAAGAATAAGTATGCAAGCTAGGTCGGTAACATGGAAAACAATATAAGCCTGCGCTAGACAGGATACTATGAGACAAACTAAACTGGGAACCTAAGATCAGGCACAGTGTGGAGTGCAGAGCTACCTAAGATATTCCCTCCTGACAACAGATATGCCAGGGAAGTTAACCTCTGCAGGACACACCGGGGTTACATTTCTGCAGAGACTGGCTGTGCCTCCCTATAGCCAAGTTGTGATTCTCCACAAGAGGAGTATGTAACAGTGCTGGAATTGCTGCAAGACTCAATTCAGCTTGATGGCCTGAGATGAAGAAAAGCAGAGTGTTGAGCACAGTGAGTCGAATGGCACTGTGAATGTGTGCATATATGTGTGTATATGTGTGTACATATGTGTACCAACAAACAAGATAAGCATTTAAAAGCCAGTTTGACCTCAGGCAGTATACAGGCTGTGCTATTACCAGGAAACATCCCTACATTATATCAACCTATCATCTCCAACAGAACATGCAGCCTAAATACACCTGAAAACATCTCCCAATATTGCATGAAACCTGGTGGACGCCCTCGTTTTGACTCTCATTCCAGGACTTGACTAGTTATCTAGTTGTCTGGTATTTAACCTGAGGACAGGCCTCCCTTAGATCATAGTAACTCTTTGACCTCTGCATCAAAAGCTTAGATCTGAACGGTCTCTGAAGCCAGGCTTATTGACAATCTGATTAGCAGTCTCATTAACGAGTTAGTCAGGTACATTAAATCAAACACGAGGATGTTAGTTAATGAACTGATATTTATTTAATCCAGTGTTTGCGCTCTGCTAAAGTTATTGATTGAAAATGCAAAAATACAGATGTGTCCAGCCTAAATTTTGATAAACAGAATCTGTCAGCAAGTTTTTGCTATAAAATCTTAGGATAGCATAATGTAAGCGTTAAAACACTGAATTCAGTGATGCATCACGTAACCGTCTCTATGCTGTTGCTTACTTAGGGTGCTATCAGATTGGGCTCAGCTTCACGTTTGTGGGTCCCGTCAGAGCTTTTGTTCAAATCCACTCACAAAACAGGGGGTTGCCGGCAGAGCAGATGTGCACTCTGACGTACATGATTTTTGGGCATGTACAGTACATCTACAGGAGGCGGACACACAGACGCAGTCTATCCTACATCTACAACATTTATACTACGTCTACTGCGTCTATACTATGTCTATATGTCTGAAAATGATGCACATCAGAGCGCACATTCCCTCTGCCGGTAACATTATAGCCTATGGCCCCATCGGCACATATATGTCTGAATCCCGTTTTGGAGACACAAGCACTGACGAGACCCCCAACGTGAAGATAAGCACAAAATGAAAGCACCTTTAGGCTTAATGCCAATTAATGGATCAAGCAGCAATTCGTTGACAAAAAAGGTGGGCAGACACAACTTTTTTTGCCTGTCTAAAAAAAAAAAAGCTAATTTCAACTGGATACTTTTTTTTAACATTGAAGAATATGGAAAACGGAGCCTTTAAATAGCCATTTGTTTTCTTTTGAAATTTATCCAGTAATAAAAAAATGGATCCTTTCAAATGGAAGAAAACTGATGACTATTTAACAGATCCATTTTCCATAGACATCAATATTAAAAAAGCGAATCCAGTTAAAGTCATTCATTTTTTAGATGGACAAAAATGTTGTGTCTACACAACTCTTGGTCACCTGATTGTTGCTGATTTTGTTCTACCAGATGAATGCTAGACATATGAACAGAGCCTTAACCCCTTCCCGACCCATGACGCCACGTAGGCGCCAATCCAACCCATGACGCCTATGTGGTGTCATGGAAAGATCGCATCCCTGCAGATCTGGTGAAAGGGTTAACTCCAATTTCACCCAATCTGCAGGGACAGGGGGAGTGGTAATTCAGTCCAGGGGGGTGGCTTCACCCCCCATAGCTACGATCGCTCTGATTGGCTGTTGAAAGTGAAACTGCCAATCAGAGCGATTTGTAATATTTCACCTAAAAAACTGGTGAAATATTACAATCCAGCCATGGCCGATGCTGCAATATCATCGGCCATGGCTGAAAACACTGGTGTACCCCCCACCGCCACCAATCTCCTCCCCGGTCCTCCGTCCGGTGCTCCGCTCCCCTCCGCCGTCCTGTCTGCTCCCCCGTCCTCCTGACCGCTCCCCCTGTGCTCTGATGCCACCCCCCATCCTCCAATTCACCCCCCATGCTCAGATCTCCCCCCCTTATACTTACCGGGCCTCCCGGTGTCTGTCCGTCTTCTCCCTGGGTACTGCCATCTTCCAAAATGGCGGGTGCATGCGCAGTGCGCCCGCAGAATCTGCCGTCCGGCAGATTCGTTCCAGTCATATTTTGATCACTGTGATAACCTATCACAGTGATCAAAATAAAAAAATAGTAAATTACCCCCCCTTTATCACCCCCATAGGTAGGGCCAATAATAAAATAAAGAACATATTTTTTTTTCTTTTTCCACTAGGGTTAGGGTTAGAACTAGGGATAGGGTTAGGGTTAGGGCTAGCGCTAGGGTTAGGGCTAGGGTTAGGGCTAGGGTTAGGTTTAGGGTATTTGCACACGGTGCGGATTTGGCTGCGGACCCACAGCAGATTGGCCGGGAATCCGCAGCGGATTGGCCGCTGCAAATTCGTAGCAGTTTTCCATCAGGTTTACAGTACCATGTAAACCTATGGAAAGCCAAATCCGCTGTGCCCATGGTGCGGAAAATACTGTGCGGAAACGCTGTGTTGTATTTTCCGCAGCATGTCAATTTTGTGCGGATTCCGCAGCATTTTAAACCTGTTTCTCAGTAGGAATCCGAAGGTGAAATCCACACAAAAACACTGTAAATCCACTGTAAATCCGCAGGAAAAACGCAGTGCCTTTTACCTGCGGATTTTTCAAAAATCGTGCTGAAAAATCTCACACGAATCCGCAACGTGAGCACATAGCCTTAGGGTTAGGGTTGGAATTAGGGCTAGGGTTGGAAATAGGGTTAAGATTTGGCTTGTGGTTAGGGTTATGGATAGGGTTAGGGGTCTGTTGGGGTTAAAGTTGTGGTTAGGGTTGGGATTAGGGTTAGGGTTGGGATTAGGATTAGAATTAGGGTTAGGGTTGGGATTGGGGTTACGGGTGTGTTGGGGTTAGGGCTGTGATTAGGGTTATGGCTACAGTTGGGATAAGGGTTAGGGGTGTGTTGGGGGTAGTGTTGAAGTTAGAATTGAGGGGTTTCCACTGTTTAGGCACATCAGGGGTCTCCAAATGCAACATGGCACCACCATTGATTCCAGCCAACCTTATGTTCAAAAAGTCAAATGGTGCTCCCTCCCTTCCGAGCCCCGACGTGCGCCCAAAAAGTGGTTTACCCCCACGTATGGGGTACCAGCGTACTCAGGACAAACTGGGCAACAACTATTGGGATCCAATTTCTGCTGTTACCCTTGCGAAAAAAAATTGCTTGCTAAAACATAATTTTTGAGGAAAGAAAAATGTTTTTTTTATTTCAACGGCTCTGCATTATAAACTTCTGTGTAGCACTTGTGGGTTGAAAGTGCTCACCACACATCTACATAAGTTCCTTTGTGTGTCTAGTTTCCAAAATGGGGTCAATTGTGGGGGGTTTCTACTGTTTAGGCACATCAGGGGCTCTGCAAATGCAACGTGACGCCCGCAGACCATTCCATCAAAGTCTGCATTTCAAAACGTCACTACTTCCCATCTGAGCCCTGACGTGGGCCCAAACAGTGGTTTACCCCCACATATGGGGTATCAGCGTACTCATGACAAACTGGGCAACAAATATTGGGGTCCAATTTCTCCTGTTACCCTTGTGAAAAAAGAAAATTGCTTGCTAAAACATCTTTTTTGAGGAAAGAAAAATATTTTTTTATTTTCATGGCTCTGCATTATAAACTTCTATGAAGCACTTGGGGGTTTAAAGAGGTCACCACACATCAAGATTAGTTCCATGGGAGGTCTAGTTTCTAAAATGGGGTCACATGTGGGGGAGCTCCAATGTTTAGGCACACAGGGCCTCTCCAAACGCGACATGGTGTCCGCTAACGATTGGAGCTAATTTTTCATTCAAAAAGTCAAATGGCACTCCTTCCCTTCCGACCCCTGCCGCGTGCCCAAACAGTAATTTAACCCCACATGTGAGGTGTCAGTGTACTCAGGATAAATTGCCCAATAAATTTTAGGATCCATTTTATCCTGTTGCTCATGTGAAAATGAACAAATTGAGGCTAAATGAAATTTTTTGTGAAAAAAAGTACTTTTTCATTTTTACGGATCAATTTGTGAAGCAATTAGGAATTAGGGTTAGGGGTGTGTTTAGATTAGGGTTTCAGTTATAATTGGGGGGTTTCCACTGTTTCGGCACATCAGGGGCTCTCCAAACACGACATGGCGTCCGATCTCAATTCCAGCCAATTCTGCGTTGAAAAAGTAAAACAGTGCTCCTTCCCTTCCGAGCTCTCCTGTGTGCCCAAACAGGGGTTTACCCCAACATATGGGGTATCAGCGTACTCAGGACAAATTGGACAACAACTTTTGTGGACCAATTTCTCCTGTTACCCTTGGGAAAATACAAAACTGGGGGCTAAAAAATAATTTTTGTGGGAAAACAAAAAGATTTTTTATTTTCACGGCTCTGCGTTATAAACTGTAGTGAAACACTTGGGGGTTCAAAGTTCTCACTATGCATCTAGATAAGCTCCTTGGGGGGTTTAGTTTCCAAAATGGGGTCACTTGTGGGGAAGCTCCAATGTTTAGGCACACAGGGGCTCTCCAAACGCGACATGGTGTCCGCCAAAGATTGGAACCAATTTTTCATTGAAAAAGTCATATGGTGCTCCTTCCGTTCAGAGCCCTGTCGTGCGCCCAGACAGTGGTTCTCGCCCACATATGACGTATCGGCGTACTCAGAACAAATTGTGCAATAACGTTTGGCGTCCAGTTTCTCTTTTTATTCTTGGGAAAATAAAAAAATTGTTGCTAAAACATCATTTTTGTGACTAAAAAGTTAAATGTTCATTTTTTCCTTCCATGTTGCTTCTGCTGCTGTGAAGTACCTGAAGGGTTAATAAACTTCTTGAATGTGGTTTTGAGTACCTTGAGGGGTGCAGTTTTTAGAATGGTGTCATTTTTGAATATTTTCAGCCATATAGACCCCTCAAACTGACTTCAAATGTGAGGTGGTCCCTAAAAAAAATGGTTTTGGAAATTTCGTTGTAAAAATGAGAAATCGCTGGTCAAATTTTAACCCTTATAACTTCCTAGCAAAAAAAAATGTTGTTTCCAAAATTGTGCTGATGTAAAGTAGACGTGTGGGAAATGTTATTTATTAACTATTTTGTGTCACATAACTCTCTGGTTTAACAGAATAAAAATTCAAAATGTGAAAATTGCGAAATTTTCAAAATTTTCGCCAAATTTCCATTTTTTCACAAATAAACACAAAAATTATTGACCTAAATTTACCACTAACATGAAGCCCAATATGTCACGAAAAAACATTCTCAGAACCGTTAGGATCCGTTGAAGCTTTCCCGAGTTATTACCTCATAAGGGGACACTGGTCAGAATTGCCAAAAACGGCCAGGTCATTAAGGTCAAAATAGGCTGGGTCATGAAGGGGTTAAAATTAAGGTTTTATCACCAGAATATTATTACTCCCGGGACTAGGTCTCGCTCACCTGTTAGACCGACTCCAACCGTCCTTTGATAAGCAGCCCATTGTCAATTGACAATGTACACAGAAAGCTGTGATGTGAGTGGGACAGCTTTCTAAGCTCTGCTACAGCTCTAGCTGTGTCACAACTGCTGCACCCAGTAAACTAAGTTACGCATCGCTGGAATCAGGGTCTCTTTTCCTACATTATGCTGCTTTCAGATGAGGTAAGAACAAATTCTGTTTAAAGAATCTAATTTTCTTTTATACAAATGCAATACATTTTCACACTGTACTATTAAAACCCTTAACAGGACTGCATTTGTGATAACTATTGAAAAAAACATTAAAATTAATATACCAATATGGCACATCACAGCTTTAACCAAAGTGAAATGGACCATGGAACGGAGCTGCTGGCTTGAAAGGTGCATTTTTATGTTTATTACGCTATCATGCAGTTCAGAATTGAATTTTCATAAAGCAAAAGAAAAAGTCTTAGAAATGGTCTAAAAAGTGGAAAAACTTTTTAATTTTATTGTCTTGATGTTTATGTCCTTTTTTGAATACATTTAAATTTAAAATACATATTTAACTTAATGCAGTTTCCCCCTCTTATCTATTCTACAATATCATCATTGCTTTCCCAAATTCCCCTAAGTCACTTATGCCTTATTATCTTTTGGCATGAATATTTTTTTCTCTTTCCGGGAAGTTATTACACATTTTATATGATGGAGCTTTTCAATTAGCTGGCTTTTAGCCTGCACACATTGCCTTCTTTTTTTTTTTACTCTACGGGGAAGTGCTATATTGATTTATTCTTCATGTGACAATAACAGCTATTTGAAGACATTACATGAATTTTGATTCATGATTGAATTTTTACGATCAGTTGAGCACTCAGCACATTGTAGAATTTAGTGTCTCACCACCAGGCAGCTGCCTATATATATATTTTTTTAAAATAAATGTAAAAGTCGTATGAGTAGAAATACAAATGGAGAGCATTGCATGATTTGTGATCCGAGAATAGACTTTTACGATCAATTAAGTACCTAACACTTGATGAAATTTATGACTATATCAATGTATTTTAAAACATGAATCATCACCATTAAAACATTAAAGAATAACAGATTTTTCACAAACCTTTAAAGTGCGCTATTACAACATTGATCTCGTATTTCATTATTTTTTTTTTTGGACAGATGTTCCTTTATAATATCATCTTTACGATGATTTTTCGTCATTTGTTAAAACTATTTCCACAGCATTTTCGTTTAAGAAAACGACAAGGCCACTTATTGAACATCCATATTCACCTTCTGCTTAATTAACTAATAATTAGAGATGAGAGAGCACTAAAATGTTTGCTACTTGAACTGAGCAATTCCTAATGATCGGGTGCAGGCATTTTTCAGGCAGAACCTACAAGGAGGTCTGGGGGGACAGTGAAAATGGTGAAATGGATGGAAAAGTGTTGAATGGAAGGAAAATAGCACTGGGAAGACCCCTGGAAACATCTCTAACTCACCGGTTCGCTGCTGAGAGCCATGGTGTCACACTTTTACTCCACTTTAAGGACTGGCACTAACGCATTGAAAATCAATAAGAAATTGAAGTTTACATGAAAAGAGTTAAGAAACATTCTTTCCTGCACAATGTACTTTTATATAAAGCAACATTTTAAAAGGATTTAAAGTGTAATTTAACTAAACCAAAATTTACAGTTTCATTCAAAATTTGGAAATCTCAGAGTAATTTATGAAGGAAGCATGAAGTACTAAAAATTAGGGACTTAGAAACCCCCTATAATAGACATAGAGGATTCTTTGTGATACCTAATATTACAGTTGTACTGCAGAGACTCACGGGAGCAGATGTAACTGTTGGCTTCTCAGACACATTGTTCCCCAAAATGTCACACTATATAAAGTTGGTATTTTATGTTTTTAGTCATCCCAATTGTTACTTTAGCTTGTTTTATGAATGGATAATGCAAAGCATGTGGATATTTCATAGGAATAAGTACAAATGAATATGTGCTTCTCAGACACATTGTTCCCTAACATATATTTTCTCTCTTTCTTGAGATTTTCTGCTGAAATGGAGATTAAAATGTATGATTTTTCAAAACCCCTTCATGATGATGAAGTGAAGATGCTGTTAGATGATGATGATGATGCAAACCCCGCACTGTATGAGTCTCAAGATGAGGTGAAGGAATGTGAAATTGATTCTGAAACAAAGCAAGATCGTGAGAGTGATGAGGATGAAGAAGATATAGAAACATATTACATGGGAAGAGATAAAAAAAAAACAAATGGAGCAATAAGCCCCCCATGCAAACTAAACGTAGGGAACCTCCAAACATTCTCACTCACCTCCCTGCAGTTAAAGGAAGAGCAAGGAATGCTAAAACTGCAGCTGAATGCTGGAATATGTTATTCACAGATGACATTCTAGACTCTATTGTCACATACACAAATCAATATATAGACATTATAAAGGACAAGTTCATGTGCAACAGAATCATCAAGCCCACAGATGAAATAGAACTGAGGGCTTTTTTTTGGATTTGTATACCTTGCAGGAGCTAATAGGGCAAATCAACAAAGTTTGGATGAACTTTGGGGAATAGATGGTGATGGAATAGAAAAATGTGTCCTTGTTATGTGTTTAAAAAGATTAAAGATTCTAATTTGTTGCCTTCAGTTTGACGACAGAACTACCCGAACCAAACGTAAAACATATGACCAGTTTGCTCCGATTGGCGATTTATTCCAAAATTTTGTTGAAAACTGTAAGAAAATCTATTGCCCTGGTGAGAACATCACCGTTGACGAAATGCTCCCTGGTTTTCGTGGCAGATGTGCATTTTGTCAATACATTCCATCAAAGCCCATCAAATACGGAATTAAAATTCATGACTTTGTTGATGCCAGGAAGACCTACACATACAACCTTGAAATTTTTGAAGGAAAACAGCCAGAAGGTCCATACCATGTCAGCAGCAAACCCAGTGATGTTGTGAAAAGAATGGCTGAGCCCTTATTTGGATCTGGTCGCAATATAACAGCTGACAATTGGTTTTCAAATTGTGATCTGACTGATTATCTGGAAATGCAGAATCTTTCATATATAGGTACTGTAAGAAAAAATAAAGAATTGCCGCCACAGGTTTTACATGTGAAAGGGAGAAAACAGTTCAGCAGTATGTTTGCATTCATTAATTGAAAGATATTGGTTTCCTATGTACCACGTGAAAAGAAACATGGGAATCTTGTCTAAAATGCTTCATGATGATGATGCCATCGATCATGGGTCTGAAGCACAATAAAAACCGGAAATAATTACCGTATATACTCAAGTATAAGCCGACCCGAGTATAAGCCGACCCCCCTAATTTTGCGACAGAAAACTGGGAAAAGTTAATGACTCGATTATAAGCCTAGGGTGAAAAATGCAGCAGCTACCTGTAAATTTCAAAAATAAAAATAGATACCAATTAAAGTAAAATTAATTGAGACATCAGTAGGTTAAGTGTTTTTGAATATCCATGTTGAATCAGGAGCCCCAAATAATAATCTGTACAGTTCATGATGGGCCCCATAAGATGGTCCATACAAAATACGCCCCATATAATGCTGCGCAAAGGTTAATAATGGCCCCATAAGATGCTCCAAAGAAACATTTGCTCCATACAATGCTGCATAAAGGTTGATGGCCCCATAAGATGCTCCATAGATTATGCCCCATAAGATGCTCCATAGATTATGCCCCATAGGATGCTCCATAGATTATGCCCCATAAGATGCTCCATAGATTATGCCCCATAAAATGCTCCATAGATTATGCCCCATAAGATGCTCCATAGATTATGCCCCATAAAATGCTCCATAGATTATGACCCATAAGAGGCTCCATAGATAATGCCCCATATGCTGTTGCAGCAAGTAAGATAAAAAAATCATATACTCGCCTCTCCTCGCTCAGGCCCCCGGCATTTGCGATATTCACCTGTCCTCATTTCACCGCTGCACGACGCTCTGTCTTCCGGCTCTCTGACTGTTCAGGCAGAGGGTGCACACTAACTACTTCATCGCGCCCTCTGACCTGAACAGTCACAGGCAGAGGACGAGGAAGACAGAGCGGCGCCCGGCGGTGGAATGGGGTCAGGTGAATATCATGCAATACTCACCTCCCCCGATATTCTCACCTGCTTCTGATGTGGTCCCTGGCAGCGTCTCATTGTTAGAGGGTCTCCAGGAGCCGGCGGCATCTTCCTATGTTCAGCGTTCACGTACTGCTCATTAAAGTAATGAATATGCATCCATATTCATTACTTTAATGAGCGGTACCACGTGACCACTGAACGTAGGAAGAGCTGCCGGCTCCCGGAGATCATCAGACATGCAGGGACCGCGCTAGGAGCAAGTGAGTATGTGACAGCTGCCACTCCCCTCTCCCGCAGACCCCCCTGCCGACAATGACTCGAGTATAAGCCGAGAGGGGCACTTTTAGCCCCCAAAAATGTGCTGAAAATCTCAGCTTATACTTGAGTATGTACGCTACATTTTATAATACAACCAAAAGAGATTTTCATGGAGCTGATCAGATTTGCTCAGCTTTCAGGTTCAGCAGAAAATACAGACACTGGCAAATGGTTATATTTTTCACTATGTTGAATTTGGATGATATAAATTCACAAGTGATTTACCTTGAAAAACAGCTTGAAGAGCCTATCTGAAAAAATTGACCTATGAACTAGCGCTTTGAGAGCTTTGCAGGAGAAGTATGAAAACTGTTGGTATCCCCTCTAGCCTTCAAGTATGGTTCAAGAGATTCTGCCCAGAAGATGAAAATCTACCACCTCCCAAAAGAAGGAGAGGCACCACCTGCATCATGGAAAACGGACATAGAAGGCTTTCTAAATTATGTTGGTCACAAATGTCATACTGCAATCTGCCTTACACATGCAAAAATGATGTGCAGCCATTTGTTAGGTGTCGAGTTCCTGCCTCTGCACAGCGGGAATCTCTAACCATCTCTGCTGCGGTCTCCCATTCTTCTCCAGCCGCAGTGGAGTCTGCTCAGCAGAGACGTCGGTCCCAGCATCTTGCTCAGTCTCACTCTGTGCATAGGGTTACTGCTGCTTTTCCTGCTTCTGCCATTGAAGCCAGTGCTGGGCAGCGGCGAGCAGACGCTTTTGGGACTAAGTCCTGCTTTTTCCCTTCTGAGCATGCCCAGGGTGAGATCTCCTGTTGGAGATCGAGGGTCACATGCTCAAATGCTGCAGCGGTTCTCATTGGTCCTCCAGGAAGGTCCTGAAGGTGCTAAACTTCTGTGGCAGCTTCCTATTGGTCCTTTATTGGAAGGTCCTATACATGCTGCAGCTATATAAGCTTCGCATGACCGCACAGCCATGCGCTAGTGTACAATTGAAATCGTGTGTGTTGATGAGTGCAAGTCGTTCCTTAAAAAACCCATCCCTTGTGTATGACTGTTCGCGTAAGGTGTATGGCTGCAATCTAGCACCCGGCTGAACTCTCAGCGTTAACACACGAAACAATGCCTACTGCTGTAACCGCCAGTACGGTGCCACGCGCCATTAGAGCACTTCTTTAACCCAAGTCAGGGTAGTTAGTGGCGTCCGCCAGTACGGCACAGTTCGCACTCTCGTGCTAATTAATTATTAGTTTTGTGACGTGCGGTACTGTGGCCCTGTGACGCAACAGGGTTCACTTCCTTCACACAGGGTGAAGTTAACCCGTGTGTGTATTCACATTGTACCGCCATATAGTCCATCATTACTTGGCAGCAGGTTCCATCTCTGCACGGTGGACACCAGGCTGCGAACGCACCTTATTCTATCTTATTATTTGGTGCGTTCTGCTAGCCTTAACATTACACTAGCGCCAGGGTCTGGCTAGTAATGACAGACAAACAGCAATCCTTGCGGTATATCCATCAGCTGGAGGGTAGGTTGGCGGCTCTTGAAAGCTCAACCTCAGCTGTGGATGTTACCGCAATTGCTGTACAGGCTGCTAGCCTGGCTGCAGCAACCTTGTCCACTGCCACCCCTCTTCCGATATTATCTCGCCTCCCGCTGCCAGAAAAATTTTCTGGAGATAGCAAATTTGTAGGGGATTCGTGAGTCAGTGCTCTATTCACCTCAAGCTCCTGGCTGCACGTTTTCCCACAGAGCGGGCTAAGGTGGGATTTATTGTGTCTCTGTTGTCGGACAGGGTGTTGGAATGGGCTATGCCGCTGTGGGAGCGTGGCGATTATGTGGGGCAGAGTGCTCCGCTGTTCCTGAGCACTCTGAAACAGGTCTTTTTAGGACCTCAAGTCACCCATGATACTGCGCTCCAACTGCTGGCATTAACTCAGGGTGAGTCCTTGGTCAGCCATTTTGCCATCCACTTCCGCACTTTAGCTTCTGAGCTTGAGTGGTCAGATAAAGCCCTTATCCCCATATTTTCGAGGGGGCTGGCTGATCACGTGAAGGACGCTCTGGCCACTAGGGAGATTCCTGCCACACTGGAGGAGTTAATAACTGTCTCTACTCGTATTGACCTCCATTTTAACAAGCGGAGGTTAGAGCGAGCCCAGTGTAGGCAGAGGTTTCGGCTGGCTCCTACCTTCGCCAAACCTCTGGAATCTCCGGTCCTGGTTCCTGAGTCACATGAGGCCATGGAAGTGTCACGAGCGGGATCTAAGTCCCGGACCACTCGAGCACTCAAGGTCTGTCATGTTTGCTAGCAGTCAGGACATCTTGCCACCAGATGTCCCCAGCGGTCGAGGAAACGTCAGCGTCTAGTGGTAGTAGGTGGAGGTACACTAGACATGGCGACGTTTGCCTCCAAATTGTCCTTTAAGGGGACAATTATTATAGACTCATCCTCCCACTCGGTAGAGCTCTGCGTGGATTCTGGGGCGGAAGGCAATTTTATGTCTTCTGCCTTCGCCCAACGTCACGCAATACCCCTGGTTATGCTAGCTCAACTAGTAACGGTACGAGTGGTGAATGGGTCGACACTGCCCTCACAGATAACACACCAGACCATCCCTTTTACTCTGTCCATGTCACCATCCCATCAGGAGATTATATCTCTGCTCGTCATTCCTGAGGGAATTGATGAGGTCCTGTTGGGGATACCTTGGCTACGGTACCACTCTCCTCATATCGAGTGTGTTAGGACTGGCGGAACGCACCAAGACAGGTGACGAAGATGCGTTCGCAGTCCGGGGTCCACCGTGCAGGTGAGAACCTGCTGCTAGCAATTTGCAGACTCTATAGCGGTACGCTAAAGTAAACACGCGTGGGTTAAACCTCACCCAGCGTGAGGAAAGCGATCCTGTTAATTCACAGGACCGCAATACCGCACTAGAGAGCGAGCAAGTGGCCAGCGGACTTAACCCCAGAAGGGATTGAAGCCCGATTAGGCCCTTGCTGGCACAACACCGCAACTGGGTGTGTAGAGAACCTTCAGAAATATAAGCGCACAAGTGCGCGAGCGATGCCGCACTAACGGACGCCACTAACCACCCAGACTTGGGTATGGAAAGCGCAAGGCAGGCGCACGGCGCCGTACTGGCAGGCACAGCTACAGGACGCTGTGATGTGTGTTTAGTGTAGTAGGCTAAGTCGGGCGCTAGATAGCAGCCGTACACCTTCCGCGAACAGACATTCAATAGGGAAGGGGTAACCAAGAACGACTTGCACTCACACATACACACATATCAATTGTAAGACAATACTAGCGCATGGCCGTGCGGTCATGCGCAGTTTATATAGCTGCAGCACAGGAAATGGCTACAGAACTTTTGCCCTTCTAGGACCTGCCAAGAGGACCAATGGAATGTGCCGCAGAGCCTGAGCACATGACCCTCGATCTCCAACGGGAGATCTTGCCCTGGGCATGCTCAGTATGTGCAGATAAGGACTTAGTCCCAGAGAAGTCCGCTCGCTGCTGACCAGAATAGGCTTCAAAGGCAGAAGCTGGAGAAGCAGCAATAACTCTTCTCACAGAGTCAGACTGAGCGAGACGCTGGGATCGACGTCCCTGCTGAGCAGACTCCACTGCGGCTGGAGGGGAATGGGAGACCGCAGCGGAGACGGATCGAGATTCCCCCTGTGCAGCAGAGGAAACTCGACTCCTAACATTACCCCCCCTCCTAGGGCCCCCCCCTCCTTGGGCCTCGCTACGCTCGAAGGCAGCAATGAGCTGTGGAGCCCGAATGTTTTCAGCAGGCTCCCAAGACCTGTCCTCTGGACCATAACCCTTCCAATCCACCAAATAAAACTTTTTGCCGCGTACCACCTTGCACCCTAAAATAGCGTTCACCTCGTAATCGTCCGTAGACGAACCCGATGTCCCGGCAGATGACTCGGAAAACCGGGACATGTATACGGGTTTCAAGAGGGACACATGAAAGGTGTCGGTGATACCCAAGCGTGGAGGAAGAGCCAGGCGGTAGACCACGGGATTAACCTGCTCGAGGACCTTGAATGGGCCCAAGTAGCGAGGAGCAAACTTAGTGGACTCAACTCGCAGCCTGATGTTACGGGCGGAGAGCCACACCAAGTCGCCAGGAGCAAAGGCCGGGGCAGGGCGCCGATGTGCATCGGCGGAGGACCTCATTCTCTCCTTCGAGGCCCGAATGGCATCCTGAGTGCGGTCCCAAATGTCCCGTGCCTCCACTGCCCAGTCTGCCACCCTGGAGTCAGCAGAGGACACGGGCATAGGCACAGGAACCCGCGGATGCTGGCCGTAATTAAGGAGGAAAGGAGTCTGACCGGTGGAATCGGCTACAGCGTTATTAAGGGCGAACTCTGCCCATGGTAATAAAGATGCCCAGTCATCCTGCCTGGCAGAAACAAAATGTCGCAGATATGTGACCAGAGTCTGATTGGCCCTCTCTACCAACCCATTCGTCTCGGGATGATATGCGGAAGAGAGATTTAACTCAATGCTGAGAAGACGACAAAGCTCTCTCCAGAACCGAGACGCAAACTGGGGACCCCGGTCACTGACAATTTTGTCTGGCATGCCGTGTAGGCGGAAGATGTGTCTTATGAACAACGCTGCCAAGGCCCGTGCAGAAGGTAACCGTGGGAGCGGCACCAAGTGCACCATTTTCGAGAAATGATCGGTAATTACCCAAATGACGGTACAGCCGCGAGACTTGGGCAAACCCACTACAAAGTCCATCCCGACCATCTCCCAGGGCCTGTCTGCCACCGGCAAGGGAAAGAGTAACCCAGACGGCCGTTGTCGAGGAGACTTATTTTTGGCGCATGAGACACACGCCAGAACGTAATCCCTGACATCTCGCAGCATATGCGGCCACCAGTACGTCCTCGCCAGCAGCTCAGATGTCCTTTTAGTCCCAAAGTGTCCACCCACCCTGGAGGAATGAGCCCAAGAGAGAACCTCCGGTCGCAAATTTATGGGCACAAAAGTCTTGCCTGGAGGCACAGACTCAAGCGACACCGGAGCCACGGTTCTCAAGCTCTCAGAAGGAACAATAAGCCGAGGCTCTCCTTCCTCCTCCTCAGATGACACAACAGAGCGAGAAAGAGCATCAGCTCGAATGTTCTTCTCCCCAGCGACATAATGGAGGGTGAAGTGGAATCGGGAGAAGAATAAGGACCATCTGGCCTGGCGAGAATTTAGCCTCTGGGCTGTTTGCAAATATAGCAAATTTTTATGGTCTGTAAATACTTGAAAGGGAAAACGAGCCCCCTCCAAGAGATGTCTCCACTCAGAGAAAGCCAATTTCATCGCTAGCAACTCCCTGTCCCCGATGGAATAATTCCTCTCCGCTGGTGTGAAGGTCTTGGAGAAGAAAAAGCACGGATGCTTTCGACCTTGAGCATCCTTCTGGAAGAGGACTGCTCCAGCACCAACGGAAGAGGCATCCACCTCCATTATAAACGGCTTATCGACATCGGGACGATGTAGGATGGGAGCGCTAGCAAAATGAGACTTAGTAGAAGAAAAGGCCCTGGAGACCTCTTCAGACCACACTTTGGGATTTGCTCCCTTCTTGGTGAGGGCTACCAAGGGAGCTACCAAAGTTGAGAAATGGGGAATGAACTGGCGGTAATAATTAATGAACCCCATAAAGCGCTGCACCGCTTTAAGTGAATGGGGTTCTTGCCAGTCCATCACAGCCTGTAGTTTGGCAGGATCCATAGCCAATCCTTGGGCAGAGATGATATAGCCCAAGAAAGGTAAAGATTCCTGCTCAAACACACACTTCTCCAACTTTGCGTAAAGAGAGTTTGCCCGTAAGAGGTCGAAGACTCTGCCAACATCTCTCCGGTGGGAGTCAATATCTGGAGAGAAGATGAGAATATCATCCAGATAGACTACGACCGAGGTGGAAAGCATATCCCGGAAGATGTCGTTGACAAAGTCTTGGAAAACGGCTGGGGCATTACAGAGCCCGAAGGGCATCACCAGATACTCATAATGCCCATCTCTGGTGTTAAACGCCGTCTTCCATTCGTCCCCCTCACGAATGCGAATCAGGTTATAAGCTCCCCGCAGGTCTAATTTGGTAAATACCTTAGCTCCCCGTAGCCTATCAAAAAGCTCAGAAATCAGGGGCAGCGGGTACTTATTTTTAACGGTGATGGCGTTAAGACCCCTGTAGTCTATGCAAGGACGCAACTCTCCATTCTTCTTCTGTACGAAGAAGAACCCTGCCCCAGCTGGTGACACTGACTTCCTAATAAATCCTCTTGCCAAATTCTCCTGGATGTATTGGGACATAGCCTCCGTTTCCGGGAGAGAGAGGGGATAGACACGTCCCCGAGGAGGTTCTGCTCCAGGCAAGAGATCTATAGGACAGTCATAGGGACGGTGAGGCGGAAGGGTCTCCGCGGCTTTTTTGGAAAAGACGTCTGCATAAGACCAATAGTGTTTGGGGAGAGTAGAGAGATCTGCGGGTATCTCAGTGGTGGAGACATGAACGCACTCTTTCACACATCTGCCCTTACAGGATTCACTCCAACCCAATATCCTCCCAGAGGTCCACTCAATATGTGGGGAGTGGAAACGAAGCCAGGGCATTCCCAGCAGAATCTCATCCATTCCCTCGGGAAGGACAAGAAGGGAAATAGTCTCCTGGTGGGATGGGGACATGGCTAACGTGAAAGGGACAGTCTGATGTGTGATCTGTAATGGAAGTGTCGACCCATTCACCACTCTCACGGTTACTGGTTTGGCTAGCATAGCCAGAGGTATTGCGTGGCGCTGAGCAAAAGCAGAAGACATAAAATTTCCCTCTGCTCCTGAATCCACACAAAGCTCTACTGTAAGAGTGGATATGCCTAACAGGATTGTCCCTTTAAAGGACAATTTTGAGGAAAATGCCGCGGTGTCCAGTGAACCTCCTCCAATGGACACTAGACGCGATCGTTTTCCCGACCGCCGTGGACATTTATTAGCGAAATGTCCCGGTTGCTGGCAATTTTTACATAGCACAGGTACTCGAGCGGTCTGAGACCTAGATCCCGCTCGAGAAACCTCCATGGCCTCATGGGAGTTGGACGCCATAACAGGAGATTCTAGAGGTTTGGCAAAGATGGGAGCCAGCCGAAACCTCTGCCTACACTGGGTCCGCTCCAACCTCCGCTCGTTAAAACGGAGATCGATGCGGGTAGCTATAGTAATAAGCTCCTCCAGTGTGGCGGGAATCTCCCTGGTGGCCAAGGCGTCCTTCACATGATCTGCCAGTCCTTTCCAGAACACCGGAATAAGGACTTTATCCGGCCATTCCAGCTCAGAAGCTAGAGTCCGGAATAGGATGGCAAACTGGCTGACCATGGACGAAGCCTGAGTAATTGCCAACAATTGGAGCGCGGTATCGTGGGTGACACGAGGTCCCAGAAAGACCTGCCTCAGAGCGTCCAGGAAGATAGGAGCACTCTGCACCACACGATCACCACGTTCCCAAAGCGGCGTTGCCCACTCCAACGCCCTGCCCGACAAGAGAGATATAATGAATCCCACTTTCGCCCGTTCCGTAGGAAAACGTGCAGCCAGCAGCTCGAGATGTATGGAGCACTGGCTCACGAATCCCCGACATGGCTTACTGTCACCAGCAAACTTGTCTGGAAGCGGGAGACGGGATAAGGTCGGAGCAGGGGTGGCAGCGGACAAACTGGCTGCAGCTGCACTTGCAGCCTGAACAGCGACAGCAGTAACGTCCACAGCTGAGGTTGTGCGCTCGAGAGCCGCCAACCTACCCTCCAGCTGCTGGATGTACTGCTGTAGACGCTGACCGTCTGCCATTTACTAGCCAGACCCGGGCGCTAGTATTATGTTAGGACTGGCGGAACGCACCAAGACAGGTGACGAAGATGCGTTCGCAGTCCGGGGTCCACCGTGCAGGTGAGAACCTGCTGCTAGCAATTTGCAGACTCTATAGCGGTACGCTAAAGTAAACACGCGTGGGTTAAACCTCACCCAGCGTGAGGAAAGCGATCCTGTTAATTCACAGGACCGCAATACCGCACTAGAGAGCGAGCAAGTGGCCAGCGGACTTAACCCCAGAAGGGATTGAAGCCCGATTAGGCCCTTGCTGGCACAACACCGCAACTGGGTGTGTAGAGAACCTTCAGAAATATAAGCGCACAAGTGCGCGAGCGATGCCGCACTAACGGACGCCACTAACCACCCAGACTTGGGTATGGAAAGCGCAAGGCAGGCGCACGGCGCCGTACTGGCAGGCACAGCTACAGGACGCTGTGATGTGTGTTTAGTGTAGTAGGCTAAGTCGGGCGCTAGATAGCAGCCGTACACCTTCCGCGAACAGACATTCAATAGGGAAGGGGTAACCAAGAACGACTTGCACTCACACATACACACATATCAATTGTAAGACAATACTAGCGCATGGCCGTGCGGTCATGCGCAGTTTATATAGCTGCAGCACAGGAAATGGCTACAGAACTTTTGCCCTTCTAGGACCTGCCAAGAGGACCAATGGAATGTGCCGCAGAGCCTGAGCACATGACCCTCGATCTCCAACGGGAGATCTTGCCCTGGGCATGCTCAGTATGTGCAGATAAGGACTTAGTCCCAGAGAAGTCCGCTCGCTGCTGACCAGAATAGGCTTCAAAGGCAGAAGCTGGAGAAGCAGCAATAACTCTTCTCACAGAGTCAGACTGAGCGAGACGCTGGGATCGACGTCCCTGCTGAGCAGACTCCACTGCGGCTGGAGGGGAATGGGAGACCGCAGCGGAGACGGATCGAGATTCCCCCTGTGCAGCAGAGGAAACTCGACTCCTAACAGAGTGGTCCTCAGAATTCTAGGATGGGGTGAATCTTGTGGGGGTTGGTGTCAGAGGGAGTGCATTCAGGTTGCTACTACAGAGGTACCCGCAGATCTATCCTCTCTCTCCAAGCAATATTGGTCTTATGCAGACGTGTTCTCCAAAAAGCGGCAGAGACCCTTCCGCCCCATCACCCCTATGAGAGTCCTATTGATCTCTTGCCTGGTGCTGAGCCTCCCTGGGGTCGAGTCTATCCTTTATCTCTCCCGGAGATGGAGGCAATGTCACAGTACATTCAGGAAAATCTGGCAAGAGGATTCATAAGGAAGTCAGTGTCACCTGCTGGGGCAGGGTTCTTCTTCGTGCAGAAGAAGAATGGGGAATTGCGTCCATGCATAGACTACAGGGGTCTTAACGCCATCACCGTTAGGAATAAGTATCCTTTGCCCTTGATATCTGATCTCTTCTATAGGCTTTGGGGAGCAAGGGTATTTACTAAACTAGATCTGCGGGGTGATTACAACCTGATTCGCATCGGTGAGCTGGACAAATGGAAGACAGCCTTTAACACCAGGGATGGGCACTATGAATATCTGGTGATGCCCTTCAGGCTCTGTAATGCCCCAGCCGTTTTCCAAGACTTCGTGAACGACATCTTCCGGGATATGCTCTCCACCTCGGTCGTAGTCTATCTGGATGATATTCTCATCTACTCTCCAGATATTGACTCCCACCGGAGAGATGTTTGCAAAGTCTTCGACCTCCTACGGGCAAACTCCCTCTATGCCAAGTTGGAGAAGTTTATGTTCGAGCAGGAGTCCGTACCTTTTCTAGGCTATATCATATCCGCCCAGGGATTGGCTATGGATCCTGCCAAACTACAGGCTGTGATGGACTGGCAGGAACTACATTCTCTTAAAGCGGTGCAGCGCTTTATGGGGTTCATTAATTATTATCGCCAGTTCATTCCGGACTTCTCAACTTTGGTAGCTCCCTTGGTTGCCCTCACCAAGAAGTGGGCAAATCCCAAATTGTGGTCTGAGGAGGTCTCGAAGGCCTTTAACTCCATAAAGTGACACTTCGCTAGCGCTCCCATCCTACATCGCCCCGATGTAGATAAGCCATTTATCATGGAGGTGGATGCCTCATCTGTTGGTGCTGGAGCAGTCCTCTTCCAAAAGGATGTTCAAGGTCGGAAGCATCCTTGCTTCTTCTATTCTAAGACCTTCTCACCAGCAGAGAAGAAATATTCCATCAGGGACAGGGAGTTGCTAGCCATGAAGCTGGCTTTCTCAGAGTGGAGACATCTCTTCGAGGGAGCTTGTTTTCCCTTCCAAGTCTTCACAGATCATAAAAATTTGGTGTACCTGCAGACAGCCCAGGCCAGATGGTCTTTGTTTTTCTCCTGGTTTCATTTCACCCTCCATTTTCTTTCTGGGGAGAAGAACATTCGGGCCGACGATCTCTTTCGCTCCGTTGTGTCATGTGTGGAGGAGGAAGAGGAGCCTCGGCTTATTGTCCCCATTGAGAGCTTGAGAACTGTGGCCCCGGTTTCGCTAGAGTCTGTGCCTCCGGGCAAGACTTTTGTACCATCCAGTTTGCGACCGGAGGTTCTCTCTTGGGCACACTTGTCCAGGGTGGGTGGACACTTTGGTTCCAAAAGGACATCTGAGTTACTGGCGAGGACATACTGGTGGCCGCATATGGCTCGTGATGTCACAGAATATGTTCGGACGTGTGTCTCTTGCGCCAAGAACAAGTCCCCTTGGCAACGGCCAGCTGGTCTGCTTTACCCTCTGCCGGTGGTGGACAGGCCCTGGGAGAAGGTCGGGATGGACTTTGTGGTGGGCTTACCCAAGTCTCATAACTGCACCATTATCTGGGTGATCACTGACCATTTTTCCAAAATGGTGCACTTGGTGCCTCTTCCACGGCTACCTTCTGCACGGGCTCTGACTGTGTTGTTCATCAAACATATCTTTCGCCTACCGGGTATGCCAGACAAAATTGTTAGTGACCGGGGTCCACAGTTTGCGTCTCGATTCTGGAGAGAGCTTTGTCGTCTACTCAGTATTTAGTTGAATCTCTCTTCGGCATATCATCCCGAGACGAATGGGTTGGTAGAGAGGGCCAACCAGACCTTGGTCACATATTTATGACATTTTGTTTCTGCCAGGCAGGATGACTGGGCATCCTTGCTACAGTGGGCAGAGTTTGCGCTTAACAACGCCGTAGCCGACTCCACTGGTCAGACTCCATTCCTCCTAAATTACGGCCAGCATCCGCGTGTTCCTGTGCACATGCCTGTGTCTTACGCCGACTCCAGGGTGGCAGACTGGGCTGTGGAGGCACGGGACATTTGGGACCGCACTCAGGATGCCATTCGGGCCTCCAAGGAGAGAATGAGGTTCTCCGCTCATTGGCGCCCAGCTCCGACCTTTGCTCCTGGCGACTTAGTGTGGCTCTCCGCCCGTAACATCAGGCTGCGTGTTGAGTCCACTAAATTTGCACCTCACTACTTGTGTCCCTTCAAGTTCCTCGAACAGGTTAACACTGTGGTCTACCGTCTGGCTCTTCCTCCACGCTTGGGTATCACCGACACCTTTCATGTGTTCCTCTTGAAACCTGTATACATGTCCCGGTTTTCCGAGTCATCTGCCGGGACATCGGTTTTGTCTACGGACGATTACGAGGTGAATGCTATTTTGAGGTACAAGGTGGTATGTGGCAAAAAATTCTTTTTGGTGGATTGGAAGGGTTATGGCCCAGAGGACAGGTCCTGGGAGCCTGCTGAACACATTTGAGCTTCACAGCTCATTGCTGCCTTCGAGCGTAGCGAGGTCCAGGGGGGGCCCTAGGAGGGGTGGTAATGTTAGGTGTCAAGTTCCTGCCTCTGCACAGGGGGAATCTTGAACCATCTCTGCTGCGGTCTCCCATTCTTCTCCAGCCGCAGTGGAGTCTGCTCAGTGGAGACGTCGGTTCCAGCATCTTGCTCAGTCTCACTCTGTGCATAGTGTTGCTGCTGCTTTTCCTGCTTCTGCCATTGAAGCCAGTGCTGGGCAGCGGCGAGCAGACGCTTTTGGGACTAAGTCCTGCTTTTTCCCTTCTGAGCATGCCCAGGGTGAGATCTCCTTTTGGAGATCGAGGGTCACATGCTCAAATGCTGCAGCGGTTCTCATTGGTCCTCCAGGAAGGTCCTGAAGGTGCTAAACTTCTGTGGCAGCTTCCTATTGGTCCTTTATTGGAAAGTCATATACATGCTGCAGCTATATAAGCTTCACATGACCGCACGGCCATGCGCTAGTGAACAATTGTAATCGTGTGTGTGTTGATGAGTGCAAGTCGTTCTTTAAAAAACCCATCCCTTGTGTATGACTGTTTGCGTAAGGTGTATGGCTGCAATCTAGCACCCGGCTGAAATCTCAGCGTTAACACACGAAACAGCGCCTACTGCTGTGACCACCAGTATGGTGCCACGCGCCATTAGAGCGCTTCTTTAACCCAAGTCAGGGTGGTTAGTGGTGTCCGCCAGTACGGCACAGTTCGCACTCTCGTGCTAATTAATTATTAGTTTTGTTACGTGTGGTACTGCGGCCCTGTGACGCAACAGGGTTTGCTTCCTTCACACAGGGTGAAGTTAACCCGTGTGTGTATTCACATTGTACCGCCATATAGTCCGTCATTACTTGGCAGCAGGTTCCATCTCTGCACGGTGGACCCCGGGCAGCGAACGCACCTTATTCCATCCTATTATTTGGTGCATTCCGCTAGCCCTAACACCATTGCTCTTTGCTCTGCAGATGTGTTTCCTTCTGGTGAAACTTTAACATCTAATTCTGAATGAAAATGTGTCTAATACCATTTTGGTACCTTAAATGCTTTTTCCCCTATATTTACTTTTTAATAATAGTTATGTGTTGAAAACTGGGTGTTATTTGGTAGGAGTTGTTAAATATGTGTACTTTTAGAGTTATTACTTTTATGGTAAGTGAATGGGGTTTTTTGCACCTGATTATGTGTACTCTCTTTTATTACATCCCTATGAGGGTCAATGATCAGTTTTAGAGCTCTGAAATTGAGAAAATTAGATATTATAGTTATTTTTCTAGCCTGTGCCTGACAGGCGCATATTGTACCTGAACTCGTTAGTGAAGACATTGTTCCTGATGGAGGGTTAAGTAGGCACAGAAGCAGAATTGTTGCGTTGATGATGGAGTCTTGCAGAACCACACAAATGTAAGACATCCATGGCCACTCTTCAGTTGTTATGTGTGGAGGCTGAAAAGAACACCGACGGAAATGTTAAAGCCGGTATTCCACAACTTGCCTCAGCTGCTCACAAAACTTTCCCTGCCTGTGCAATGTGGAGTTACAGAGTGTGGTCACATCGCACATCAGATGGTGAGCTAGCACTTGCATGCACTGCTGCAGCCGACTTGTTGAAATGCACACTGATGAGGTGTACCTTGACTAGAAGCTCTTGCCAATCTGGGTAGTTTTTCGGAAACCGCTGAACTACCAAGTCGAGCACATGGGCCAAACATGGTACGTGTATGAGCTTGCCAAGGTTCACAGCCGCCACCAGGTTATGACCATTATCACACATGACCTTGCCAGGTTGTAGGTCCAGTTGAGAGAGCCACAGATCTGCCTGGTCTGTTATTTCTTTCAATAAACTTTTCATAGTGTACTTAGGCAGTGCTGCAGAGATTCCAGCTTACGGCTGATCCAGGCGATGAACTCTTATATTGCACAATAGAGATGGAGGATAAGGGGGGGGCATGAAGGAGGTCAGGAACTGGTGCAAGAGGTGAAGGAAACCCTTATAAAAGTACGGTCAGCAATCCTCGGTGTTGGTAGTACATGTGCATCTGCATGGTGGGACTCGGCCCCAGCTTCTTCAATGTTTACCCAGGGTAGCATCTCTGGCAACAAGTGCTTGTCCACATGTTGTTAGTTAATGTCATGTACTCAACCGCAGGTCCAGTCTTCACTGTGCAGGGAGACTGGCACCTATCACGTAGCTCCACTGGTTCTGCTCACCCTGTCCGTGGCTCCAGCTGATCAGGGGCTCCTTTCTCTGCTAGGATCCTGCATCCCCTTGGCAGGTCTCCTGGAAATGCTCTAAGGAGACACACCCCGCTTCCTGCACATACTTATGGCAACAGGGCACCTGTTCTTTATTGGGGCTGTCTGTGAGGTGATGCTCTGTGCATAAAATTCATCCTCCCCTTAAGGGAGGTGCCTGGGCAACATGTTCATCCTTTAGGATTGTGGCATCCTGCTCACGCCACACTCTGCTGTGCTCTGCAAACTGAAGTCTGTTACTCACATTATACTAATACCTCTGTCTCCTCAGAATCCTCTGCTGCCAGTTCCCTATTCTGGATCCTTCTGGACACTCCAGTTTCCATTCCAGGCTGACCAAGCCTCTTCTCATGGAACCATCCAGATATCGCAGGTGGCTGAATTAGCCTTTATGGGATTACATAGAGCTTCTGGGATTCTCTCCACCGACAAAGCCAGTATTTCACTGTCTTGTTTATGCGGTCTGTATGGGTCATCCCTCTGGTCCGGGTATCGCAGAATTTATGCCACCTGGTGTTGCGTCGGGTGAATCCTTGTATAGGGTATACCTTGCCCGATGCTCCACTACATGGTTCAAAGTCGTGATCCAGAAGGTTCTTCCCTCAGGCATCTCTCCCTTTTCTTTAGCTTCCTTTAAATAAATTTTTGGTTTTTAGAAGCTCATTCTCCTGTCTCATGTGTATCAGGTACACAGCTACCACTTCACCATCAGTGGCCTAGTGAGTCCACTATACATTCTCACACTTTGTGGGCATAACAATTAGGTGGAAAATCCCAGTAACCGTGTGGGTAAGGGCACGGGTGATGTTTGTTTTTTATATCAAACAAACAAAATGTCCCACAAAACAGGTTCTACAGTATTTATGACATTTGTAAATTTTTGTAACACAAATATTTTGTGAATGGTTATAGGCCATGCGGTATTTAAAAATTGAATGGCTGTCAAATTGAATCCAGAAAAAAAAATTGAAGGTTTTTTAGAGTTTTAGACATTACAGTAATGTAAAAATAACAGCGTAAAACTGTATGGATGACTACTGTGCTGAGTGCTGCTTCGCCTTTCCTTTTATAATCCTTGATGATGTCAGACTGCCAGCCAATCACAATAATGCCACTACCAAGATGTATAAGGAATTACAATGAATCACAGACAATCCCCACATGCTTATTAGCTGTGTAACAGGCGCCAAATTTGCGGGGTGGGGATTCGAATTTGAAATCGAGCCCGGCTAATGCTCGCCGAGTATTGCTAAGCAAGTTAGCTCATCCCTGGTAATAATCAAAATTTTTCATTTTGCAATTGTGGACATAATCAAGTGTAATTGAAAATGTATTTAACTTTAGTTTTATAACGTGATACTCCATGAGAAATTTATACACTGTGTTTAAGCGATTTTAGTATGGAATACACCCCTCTTTATATACTGAGTATATATTATACTTAGTCTTAAACACTTAGACACATGGTACATTGCTTCCAGTATGCAAACAAATGTGTCCATCATTAGCTTCCTACTTCTTGGCACATATTGTAAAATAAGGTGCATTGAATGTCATGCTTGGAAAACAAAGAATTATTGATTTTTGCTATATTCAATATTGAGTTGTTCATACTACATGTGTCTATGTGTTGACACTAGAGATGAACACATTGATTCTTATAATTTTGGTCCAGCGTCCAGGTCAGTGGTAGTAGATGGGAGGAAAGCGAATGTCTTATCACATGTCTTTCCTGGCGCGACTTTTAATTAGCTGGGGCTGGCACAATGTCATCTGTGTGTCATATCACACAGATGATATCACGCCAGCCCTGACAAATCAAATGCCGTATAGAGGATGTCAGAAAGGTAAACTATTCTGGGCCTCCCATCTTGTGGCCAGGGAACTACTGGACTAGAGTCACACCAATCGTTTCGCTCATGTCTAGTTGGCACCACGTGGTTGAGATCAGAATTGCAGCCTGCAAAACCTTTACCTAGCCTGGCATGATAATGTATTGACCTTTAATCATTGGGATTTGGAATCTTTATTGTGTAAAGTGGATTTCTATATAAATTTCAAAATCCAAATTGCTTTCATTAATAAAAATATCTTTTAGTTGGAGTTGGTTTATTTACTTTGATGTTCCTAATATTAAGATGAGTATTTTCTAGGTCCAGCTATACAATGAAATAGTTATTGAGTCCATGTGTATTATGCCTCTGCTCACACAGCCTGACTGACAGCTGCAGCTTATACTGAGCAGTGGCAGATCTTAGTAGGAAGAGGGGCACTGAGGAACTGTCATTCAAGGTAGGTGCACGGAGAATGAGTTAATCCTTCATAAAGAATTATACAGTCAATCTGATTTTTAAGAAAATAATAGATCCTTATAACATCTAAGAGATTTGCTTAATGCATGCAGTTTATACTGTGACATCCACTTTAAGCATGGACACATCACTATTTTTCCTTAGAAGCAATATTAATAAGGGGAAAAACCTTCATTACAAGGTATCTGAAAGTGCATGAAAGATTCATATAGAAAGTGCATAAACATTTCTAACATAGGTGAGCTCATTGAAGCACTAGATACTCTAGCACAAAGAGACTATGACTAAAAATAGATTTTGATACCACCAGGGGCTACACAATGAAGTTTCTTTGTAGAATGTGAAACCTTCAACAAGTTCTGGATCATTAAGCCAATTCTGTAGTAATGGAAGTGGAAAGGAAATGTTCACTTCTAGGAGTAGTCAGCACAGTGTTGATTTATTATAAATCAGACATCATCAGATGTGGCATGCTCCTCAGAAGATATTGATCATTACTGAAGTTGTGAATGTAATTTAGATTTAAGTTAAAATTTAAGTGTACATTAATTAAAATGTCAGGTACAAAGGGGAAACTAAAATTCAACTTTTTTAAGAAGCATCTGTCATCAGAATCTTGCAAAATTAAGAATTAATTAGTAAGGAAATTCAGTTTCAAACATACATTTCATATAGCATTATGTCATGGATTTAAATCTTGACTCCATTTTATGCTTTTTTTGTTCCATAATAAATATATTTCATCAACATTTCCAAAACTAGATATATATGTAAACTTTAGGGGGATGAACATTTTGTGTCTATTTCAGCAGCTAAATAGTTCCTCAAAATGGGAATAATAAAGCATTATCCTTACAGTTTATATACCGTATATACTCGAGTATAAGCCAAGATTTTCAGCCCCAAAAAATGGGCTGAAAGTGCCCCTCTCGGCTTATACTCGAGTCATGGAAGGCGGGGGGGTTGGCGGGTGAGGGGGAGCGATGCCTGTCAAATACTCACCTGCTCCCAGTGCTCCTGATGCGGTCCCTGCATGTCCCACGGTCTTCGGGCGCCTGCAGCTTCTTCCCTTGTTCAGCGGTCACTGCTACCGCTCATTAAAGTTATGAATATGGACTCCACTCTCATAGGGGTGGAGCCCCATATTCATTACTGTAATGAACGGTACCATGTGACCGCTCACTACATGAAGAAGCTGCCGCTCCCGAAGACCGTGGAACATGCAGGGACCGCGTCAGGAGCGCCAGGAGCAGGTAAGTACGTCATATTCACCTTTCCGCGTTCCACCGCCACCTGATCTTCCCGTCCTCTTGCTGTGACTGTTCAGGTCAGAGGGCGCGACAACGTATTAGTGTGCGTGCCGCCCTATGCCTGAACAGTCAGTGCGGAGAGACGGGACGCTGAGGAGCAGCGACGAGAAGTGAGTATGTATTTTTTTTATTTTTTTTTAGTGCAGCAGCAGCATTACATGTGGCACAATGCATGGCAAGAACTGCATGGAGCATTATATGGGGCATCTATGGGGGCCATAACTGCATGGAGCATTATATGGGGCATCTATGGGGCCATAACTGCATGGAGCATTATATGGGGCATCTATTGGGCCATAACTGCATGGAGCATTATATGGGGCATCTATGGGGCCATAACTGCATGGAGCATTATATGGGGCCATAAAGAACTGCATGGAGCATTATATGGGGCATCTATGGGGCCATAAAGAACTGCATGGAGCATTATATGGGGCATCTATGGGGCCATAACTGCAAGGAGCATTCTATGGGGCCATAAAGAACTGCATGGAGCATTATATGGGTCATCTATGGGGCCATAAAGAACTGAATGTAGCATTATATGGGGCATCTTATGGGGCCATAAAGAACTGCATGGAGCATTATATGGGGCATATTTGTATATGGAGCATCTTATGGGCCATAATGAACTGTATGGAGCATTATATCGGGCCTATTTTGTATGGAACATCTTATCGGGCCATAATGAACTGTATGGAGCATTATATGGGGCTCTGGATTCAATATGGTGTAGCATGGCTAAAGGGTGTGTAGTCGACGGGAGGTATGTGTCACATAGGTGGCTTGTCGCTATGATGTAGCCCAGAGTGTTTTCTTTATTTCACATAACCATGTATATATATATATATATGTGTTTCAGGACTTGTGGTGATGTCAGACCACATGTCTAATCATGTGATGGGTTCCTGGATGTGGTTAGCTCTATATAAGACAGGGTAATGCTTTACACAGGAGATATGTGTGGAGGTGAAACCCTCCTGAGTTCGTTAAGGCTCCAGGACTGAAGGTCTGGACACTTACATACATAGTAACATAGTAACATAGTTAGTAAGGCCGAAAAAAGACATTTGTCCATCCAGTTCAGCCTATATTCCATCATAATAAATCCCCAGATCTACGTCCTTCTACAGAACCTAATAATTGTATGATACAATATTGTTCTGCTCCAGGAAGACATCCAGGCCTCTCTTGAACCCCTCGACTGAGTTCTCCATCACCACCTCCTCAGGCAAGCAATTCCAGATTCTCACTGCCCTAACAGTAAAGAATCCTCTTCTATGTTGGTGGAAAAACCTTCTCTCCTCCAGACGCAAAGAATGCCCCCTTGTGCCTGTCACCTTCCTTGGTATAAACAGATCCTCAGCGAGATATTTGTATTGTCCCCTTATATACTTATACATGGTTATTAGATCGCCCCTCAGTCGTCTTTTTTCTAGACTAAATAATCCTAATTTCGCTAATCTATCTGGGTATTGTAGTTCTCCCATCCCCTTTATTAATTTTGTTGCCCTCCTTTATACTCTCTCTAGTTCCATTATATCCTTCCTGAGCACCGGTGCCCAAAACTGGACACAGTACTCCATGTGCGGTCTAACTAGGGATTTGTGCAGAGGCAGTATAATGCTCTCATCATGTGTATCCAGACCTCTTTTAATGCACCCCATGATCCTGTTTGCCTTGGCAACTTGTTTTTCTTCCCTGAGCCAAAGGCTATTTGTTTTCTGTTATTTTTGCCATGTGGTTTATGAAGCAATAAACCCTGTGAACTTTTAAAGGAACGTGCCTCCTGAGTGTCAGCCGTCGCACCTGAGTGAGTGAAATCCCTACAATTGGTGGTAGACGTGTGGGCAGCGTTCCCAGTGGAGATGTAAATCTATTATTGAATGTCCTGGGTCAAGTCTGTTGCAAGCCAGCAAGCATTGCCTGGGAAAATGGAGGACCTGCTGAAACACTTGGTCCAGATGCAGTCACAGCAGGAGCAAAGGCAGCAAGAGAACAACAGGCTGTTGATGCAGCAGATACAACAGAACCAGCAGGAGCAACGGTAGCAGATACAACAGAGCCAGCAGCAGATGCAGTTTCTGGCAACCGCCATCCAGGGCAAGACGAGCGCCCCAACCCCAGGTCTGGCTGATGACACCCACGTCCGGAAGACGATAAGATGCGCATTGCAGAAAATGACCCCGGGGATGATGTTGAGGCCTTCCTGACGGTGTTTGAGAGGGTCGCTGAGAGGGAAAAACTTCCGCCAGAGCAGTGGGCAGAGGAACTTGCGCCATACCTGACGGTAGAACCCCAGAAGGCGTACTATGATTTGACCTTGCAGGATGCCAAGGAGTATCACAAATTGAAAGCCGAGATTCTTGCACGTTTGGGGGTGACACTGACTGTCAGGGCACAGCGAATTCACTGCTGGGCCTATCATTGGGACAAACCACCTCGCTCCCAAATGTTTGATCTGTTGCACCTGGTCCAGAAATGGCTGCAGCCAGAGTCATCTATACCTGCACAGATGGTAGAACAGGTGATGATGGATCGGTTTGTTCATTCCCTCCCGAGGCCTATATAGTCTTGGGTTGCCCAGGGTGATCCCCAGAATGCCAACGAGCTGATCGGACTGGTTGAGAGATATCAAGGGTTGGAAGGCTCCTTTGAGAGGCAGCCCATGCCGTACTGGGGGTCCCAGAAGGGAATTGAGTCCAAAAAAGAGGTGGGGCATCCAAGGTCACAAAGGGCGGGGGACGTGGTACCCAAGGTCCCTACGGGTGATATTATTTGCTGGAGGTGCCACAAGCCAGGACATATAGCTGCTCATTGTTCCCAGACTACTGAGCAGATGGACTGCAGCATGGGACGCCACAGTTCATACTATGCGTATCCAGCCTGCAGTGTGAACTCTCTGCCCAACGAGGAACCTCAAGCGTGTCCCGTAAAGGTGAACGGTCGAGCGGTAATGGCGCTGTTAGACTCGGGGAGCTTAGTGACCCTGCTGAGCGCCACTTTTCCTCTTCACCTGCTCCCGGGAAAGAAGGACAGAGTGCGATGCATACATGGTGATGCAAAGGACTATCCTATGAACAGTGTGGACATTGAAACGGCATGTGGCACTGAGTCCCATATAGTCGTCATCATCCGGGACTTGTTGCACCCTATAATTATTGGCCGGGATTTCTGTTTGTTTTGGGATTTGTGGGGAAAAGGTTCTGAGCTCCCTACCAAAAGTAGGGAACCAATGAACCCTGGAAGGGGGTTGCTACAACCAGAGACAGACAGGTTTCCTTTTTGTGTTCTGGTTGGGGATGAGGAGGAAGTGTCCCCTGCATCTGACATTCTGGAGTTAGAGGTAACCGGTGAAAATTTTGGGACTGCCCAACATAGGGACCCCACTCTGAGGGAAGCCTTTAATAATGTCACAGTTATTAATGGGGTTGTACAGGAGCTGGGGGCAGACACAAGATTTCTCTATTTTCTGATGAGTGGGGAGTTGTTGTACCGGGTCACAAAAATAAGGGAGGAGTTGGTAGAGCAGTTGGTAGTGCCGGGTCCAGATAGACGGAAGGTGTTGGACATGGCCCATTCACACATCTTGGGTGGACACCTAGGGCTGGAAAAAATGCAGGAACGGGTTGTGCAGAGACTCTATTGGCCTGGGTGTCAATGGGAAATAGTGAACTATTGCAGGTCCTGCCCTACATGTCAGCTAACTGCTCCCACTCCTAATTTCCGGAGCCCCCTTGTGCCATTGCCCATAATTGAGGTGCCGTTTGAGAGAATTGCCATGGACTTGGTCGGTCCCTTAGTTAAATCAGCCCGTGGCCATCAGTATATATTAGTCATCCTGGACTATGCCACACGCTATCCTGAGGCAATTCCCTTGAGAAATTCTTCCTCAAAGAGTATAGCCCGCGAGTTGGTCCATGTGTTTTCCTGGACAGGTCTGCCGAAGGAGATCCTGACTGACCAGGGGACACCTTTCATGAGCAAGGTGATAAGGGAGTTATGCAAAGTCCTGAAAATCTCCCAGTTGAGGACCTCGGTGTAACATCCCCAGTCAGATGGTCTTGTTGAGAGATTTAACAAGACACTGGAGAGCATGCTGAGAAAAGCTATAGAGAAAGACGGTAGAGACTGGGACTGTCTCTTACCATATCTGATGTTTTCCATTCGTGAAGTTCCACAGGCCTCCACAGGGTTCTCACCGTTTGAGCTTCTATATGGCCGACATCCACGAGGACTCCTGGATATAGCCAAGGAAACCTGGGAAGTCTAAGTCACGCCCCACAGAAGAATCATTGAGCATGTGGCCCTGATGCAGCAGAGGATTGCAAAGGTGATGCCTATCGTAATAGAACACCTCCTCCAGGCACAATAAGCTCAGGCCAGGGTCTACAACCGGTCTGCAAGAGTTAGGCAGTTCAATCCGGGAGACCGAGTTCTTGTGTTAGTTCAGATGATGGAAAGCAAGTTATTGGCCAAATGGCAAGGGCCATATGAGGTCGTCGAGAGACTTGGTGAGGTAAATTATAAAATTCACCAACCAGACGGAAACCATTCCAAGTTTACCATGTCAACCTCATCAAGCCATGGCAAGATAGAGAGCCGGCAGTAACTCCATCTTTGTTAAGCAACCCAGAAGGGGAGGTTGGAGCGGTTACTATAGCGGAGACACTATCGAAGACCCAGAAAGAGCAGTGCCGGGAGTTACTCCAGAAAAACAGGGACCTGTTTTCAGAGTTGCCAGGATACACGAAGGTCATAGAGCACGAGGTCCTAACAGAGCCACATGTGCGGGTGAACGTGAAGCCCTATTGTATTCCTGAGGCTCGTCGAGAAGTAATCTCCAAGGAGGTGGAGCGTATGTTGAAGCTTGGAGTCATTGAGGAATCCAAGACCGGTTGGTCGAGTCCAATTGTCCTGGTCCCAAAACCTGATGGAGAGTGGAGGTTTTGCACTGACTATCGGAAGTTGAATGAGGTCTCCAAGTTCAACGCTTATCCCATGCCCCGCGTTGATAAGCTCATTGAAAAGTTTGGGCACGCCAGATATATAACCATCTTGGATTTGACGAAGGGGTATTGGCAGATCCCCATGGCACAGGAAGCCAAGGAGAAGACGGCGTTTTCTACACCAGATGGATGCTTCCAGTATGTCTGGATGCCGTTTGGCCTACAGGGAGCTCCGGCGACCTTCCAGAGGGCTATGGATAGAGTCCTTGACCCCATAAGCCATACGCTGCTGCGTACCTGGATGATATCATCATCTTTAGCCTGGACTGGGAAAGTCATCTGAAAAAAGTCCAAGCAGTGTTTGATGCTCTAAGAGAGGCGGGGTTTACAATAAACCCGAAGAAATGTGCCTTGGGTAAGGAAGAAGCTAAGTACCTAGGCTATATAGTGGGTCATGGAGAAATAAAGCCTCAAATCAGGAAAGTGGAGGCAATCCAAACACGGCCAAAACCACTCTCCAAAAAGCAAGTTAAAGCCTTTCTTGGGATCGTGGGATATTACAGGAGGTTCATCCCGAACTTCGCCACAGTGGCTGCGCCTCTGACCGATCTGCTGAAGGGGACAAATTCAGTAATGGTTAAGTGGTCCAAAGAGACAGAGTCAGCCTTCCAAGAATTGAAAGGGGCTCTATCTAAGCAACCCGTTCTGGTGGCCCCAGATTTCAAGAAAGAATTTATTCTTCAGACAGATGCCTCAGATGTTGGGGTAGGAGCAGTCCTTTCCCATGAGCTACATAGGGAGGAGCATCCTATTCTCTATCTGAGTAGAAAGCTGTCTTTATCTGAGAACAACTACTCAGTCATAGAAAAATAGTGTTTAGCCATAAAGTGGGCGGTGGACACGTTACGCTACTATCTGCTGGGACGTAAATTCAGACTAATATCCGACCATGCCCTGCTTAAATGGATAAGGGAAACAATAGGTAGAAATGCTGTTGGTTCTTAGCCCTGCAGGACTTCAGTTTCCATGTGGAACATAGGGCAAGAAAGCTGCACGGTAATGCTGATGCCCTATCAAGAATCCCTTGTTTAGTGGGGGAAATTGCCAAGCCCCACGGCTTTAGGCAGAGGGGGGAGGTATGTAGCATGGCTAAAGGGTGTGTAGTCGACGGGAGGTATGTGTCACATAGGTGGCTTGTCGCTATGATGTAGCCCAGAGTGTTTTCTTTATTTCACATAACCATGTATATATATATATATATATATATATATACAGTGCCTACAAGTAGTATTCAACCCCCTGCAGATTTAGCAGGTTTACACATTTGGAATTAACTTGGCATTGTGACATTTGGACTGTAGATCAGCCTGGAAGTGTGAAATGCACTGCAGCAAAAAAGAATGTTATTTCTTTGTTTATTTTTTTTTTTAAATTGTGAAAAGTCTTTTCAGAGGGTCATTTATTATTCAACCCCTCAACCCACCAGAATTCTGTTTGGTTCCCCTAAAGTATTAAGAAGTAGTTCAGGCACAAAGAACAATGAGCTTCACATGTTTGGATTAATTATCTCTTTTTCCAGCCTTTTCTGACTATTTAAGACCCTCCCCAAACTTGTGAACAGCACTCATACATGGTCGTCAACATGGGAAAGACAAAGGAGCATTCCAAGGCCATCAGAGACAAGATCGTGGAGGGTCACAAGGCTGGCAAGGGGTACAAAACCCTTTCCAAGGAGTTGGGCCTACCTGTCTCCACTGTTGGGAGCATCATCCGGAAGTGGAAGGCTTATAGAACTACTGTTAGCCTTCCACGGCCTGGGCAGCCTTTGAAAGTTTCCTCCCGTGCTGAGGCCAGGCTTGTCCTGAAGAGTCAAGGCTAACCCAAGGACAACAAGGAAGGAGCTCCGGGAAGATCTCATGGCACTGGGGACATTGGCTTCAGTCAATACCATAAGTAACGTACTCCACCGCAATGGTCTCCGCTCCAGACGAGCCCGTAAGGTTCCTTTACTTTCAAAGCGTCATGTCAAGGCTCGTCTACAGTTTGCTCATGATCACTTGGAGGACTCTGAGACTGACTGGTTCAAGGTTCTCTGGTCTGATGAGACCAAGATCGAGATCTTTGGTGCCAACCACACACGTGACGTTTGGAGACTGGATGGCACTGCATACGACCCCAAGAATACCATTCCGACAGTCAAGCATGGTGGTGGCAGCATCATGCTGTGGGGCTGTTTCTCAGCCAAGGGGCCTGGCCATCTGGTCCGCATCCATGGGAAGATGGATAGCACGGCCTACCTGGAGATTTTGGCCAAGAACCTCCGCTCCTCCATCAAGGATCTTAAGATGGGTCGTCATTTCATCTTCCAACAAGACAACGACCCAAAGCACACAGCCAAGAAAACCAAGGCCTGGTTCAAGAGGCAAAAAATCAAGGTGTTGCAGTGGCCTAGTCAGTCTCCTGACCTGACCTTAACCCAATTGAAAACTTGTGGAAGGAGCTCAAGATTAAAGTCCACATGAGACACCCAAAGAACCTAGATAACTTGGAGAAGATCTGCATGGAGGAGTGGGCCAAGATAACTCCAGAGACCTGTGCCGGCCTGATCAGGTCTTATAAAAGACGATTATTAGCTGTAATTGCAAACAAAGGTTATTCCACAAAATATTAAACCTAGGGGTTGAATAATAACTGACCCACACTTTTATGTTTAAAATTTATAAAAATTTAACTGAGCAACAAAACTTTTTGGTTTGTAAGATTTATGCATCTGTTAATAAATCCTGCTCTTGTTTGAAGTTTGAAGGCTCTAACTTATTTGCATCTTATTAAACCTGCTAAATCTGCAGGGGGTTGAATACTACTTGCAGGCACTGTATATATATATATATATATATATATATATATATATATATATATATATGTGTTTCAGGACCTGTGGTGATGTCAGACCACATGTCTAATCATGTGATGGGTTCCTGGGTGTGGTTAGCTCTATATAAGACAGGCTAATGCTTTACACAGGAGATATGTGTAGAGGTGAAACCCTCCTGAGTGTGTTAAGGCTCCAGGCTGAGCCTGAAGGACTGGACACTTGTTTTTTTCCCTGAGCCAAAGGCTATTTGTTTTCTGTTATTTTTGCCATGTGGTTTATGAAGCAATAAACCCTGTGAACTTTTAAAGGAATGTGCCTCCTGAGTGTCAGCCGTCGCACCTGAGTGAGTGAAATCCCTACAGTGGATATTCAAAAACACTTAACCTACTGATGTCTCAATTTTATTTGATACACACAAAGTAGCATGTATTTTTGATGTGTAAAGGAAATAATACATGATTTTCTAAATATTTCAAAAATATTGATATGAAAATTTTGATTGTGCATTAGTACAAAGCACCCCTGAGTGAACACTTTGTAGGACCCCCTTTCTCTGCAATTACAACTGCAAGTCTTTTGAGGTATGTACAGTGGGGCAAAAAAGTATTTAGTCAGTCAGCAATAGTGCAAGTTCCACCACGTAAAAAGATGAGAGGTGTCTATAATTTACATCATAGGTAGACCTCAACTATGGGAGACAAACTGAGAAAAAAAAATCCAGAAAATCACATTGTCTGTTTTTTTAACATTTTATTTGCATATTATGGTGGAAAATAAGTATTTGGTCAGAAACAAAATTTCATCTCAATACTTTGTAATATATCCTTTGTTGGCAATGACAGAGGTCAAACGTTTTCTGTAAGTCTTCACAAAGTTGCCACACAATGTTGTTGGTATGTTGGCCCATTCCTCCATGCAGATCTCCTCTAGAGCAGTGATGTTTTTGGCTTTTCGCTTGGCAACACGGACTTTCAACTCCCTCCAAAGGTTTTCTATAGGGTTGAGATCTGGAGACTGGCTAGGCCACTCCAGGACCTTGAAATGCTTCTTACGAAGCCACTCCTCCGTTGCCCTGGCGGTGTGCTTTGGATCATTGTCATGTTGAAAGACCCAGCCACGTTTCATCTTCAATGCCCTTGCTGATGGAAGGAGGTTTGCACTCAAAATCTCACGATACATGGCCCCATTCATTCTTTCATGTACCCGGATCAGTCGTCCTGGCCCCTTTGCAGAGAAACAGCCCCAAAGCATGATGTTTCCACCACCATGCTTTACAGTAGGTATGGTGTTTGATGGATGCCACTCAGTATTCTTTTTCCTCCAAACACGACAAGTTGTGTTTCTACCAAACAGTTCCAGTTTGGTTTCATCAGACCATAGGACATTCTCCCAAAACTCCTCTGGATCATCCAAATGCTCTCTAGCAAACTTCAGACGGGCCCGGACATGTACTGGCTTAAGCAGTGGGACACGTCTGGCACTGCAGGATCTGAGTCCATGGTGGCGTAGTGTGTTACTTATGGTAGGCCTTGTTACATTGGTCCCAGCTCTCTGCAGTTCATTCACTAGGTCCCCCCGCGTGGTTCTGGGATTTTTGCTCACCGTTCTTGTGATCATTCTCACCCCACGGGGTGGGATTTTGCGTGGAGCCCCAGATCGAGGGAGATTATCAGTGGTCTTGTATGTCTTCCATTTTCTAATTATTGCTCCCACTGTTGATTTCTTCACTCCAAGCTGGTTGGCTATTGCAGATTCAGTTTTCCCAGCCTGGTGCAGGGCTACAATTTTGTTTCTGGTATCCGTTGACACCTCTTTGGTCTTCACCATAGTGGAGTTTGGAGTCAGACTGTTTGAGGGTGTGCACAGGTGCCTTTTTATACTGATAACAAGTTTAAACAGGTGCCATTACTACAGGTAATGAGTGGAGGAAAGAGGAGACTCTTAAAGAAGAAGTTACAGGTCTGTGAGAGCCAGAAATCTTGATTGTTTGTTTCTGACCAAATACTTATTTTCCACCATAATATGCAAAAAAAATGATAAAAAAAAACAGACAATGTGATTTTCTGGATTTTTTTTCTCAGTTTGTCTCCCATAGTTGAGGTCTACCTATGATGTAAATTACAGACGCCTCTCATCTTTTTAAGTGGTGGAACTTGCACTATTGCTGACTGACTAAATACTTTTTTGCCCCACTGTATTTGCCAGCTTGACATATCTATTGACTGAAACTTTTGCCCATTATTCTTTGCAAACCAGAGTTAGCCCAGGGAGATTGGAAAGTGAGCATCTGTGAACAGCAATTTTCAAGTCACATGTTCTCAATGGGATTTAGGTCTGGACTTTGACTGGGCCACTCAGACACATGGATACATTTTTATCTAAATCTTTTCAATGTAGCTCTGGCTGTATCTTTAGGGTTGTTGTCCTGTAGGAAGATCAACCTACACACCAGTCTGAAATCTTTTGTACCTTCTAAAAGGTTTTCCTCAAGGATGGATCTGTATTTAGCTCCATCCATCTTTTCATCAACCTTGACCAGCTTCCTTGTCCCTATGAAGAAAAACATTCCCATAGCATGATGCTGCTATCACCATGTTTGACAATGGGAATGGTGTTTTCAGGGTGATGTGCAGTGCTAGTTTTCCAAACACATTATTTTCTGCATTTAGCCCTAAAAGTTATACCTTGGCCTCATCTAATTAGAACACCTTCTTCCTGATGCTAGTTGTGTTCCCTACAGTACATGGCTTTTTTTCAAAATCCTAACAGGAATTCTTATGGCTTGCATTCAAAAATGCCTTTCTTTCTGCCACTCTGCCATAAAGGCCTGATTTGTGGAGTATATTACTAATGGCTGTCCTATGGACAGATTTTTTCCAACTGACTTGTGGACCTCTTCAGTTCTTCTAGAATGACTATGGTCCTTTTGGCTACAACTGTAATTAGTGCTCTCTTTGCTTGGGATGTCAGTTTAGTTGAACGTCCATGTCTTGGTAGGTTTGCAGTTGTGCTATACTCCTTCCTTTTATGTATGTTGGACTTTATCCATGACATGTCTGGTGTGTTGCTTGGTTTTTAAAAACCTATTTGATCCCTAATATTCTTAAACAAACATCTGATGCCATCATAGAATAGCTTTAGTTATACTTAAAATTAATGACAAAGTGATGGACTCAATTTAATAATTATGTGACTTGTAGAAGCAATAGGTAACTTGGGATTTTATTATGGGTGTCAGACTGCAGGGGCTGAATACAAATGCAAGTAAAAATTTTCAGATTTATATTTTAAAATATTTAGAAAACCATGTATCATTTCCCTTACTTCACAAATACTTACTACTTTGTGTGGGTATATCACATAAATTCCCAATAAAATATGTTTACCTTTGTGGTTGTAGAGTGAAAAAAAGGGAAAAAAATCACAAAGTAGGAATACTATTTCATTGTATTGTGCATTTACTCAATAATGAAACAGTATGCAGTAAGAAACTAAGCTTCACCTAGTGGTGGCTGCAGGAACTTACAATTTAATAGTTTCACTATATTTCTATCCAGTAGATGTGGAGCTCTGTATCATAAAAAACTGATTTAACACATTTTTAACTTTATAAAACTCACACAAAAAAATCTTGCATATTTTTGTCCATAGTCTGGGGTCCATCAATACCAGACTGATAGCAACCTTAACGATTGTCAAGAACATTAGAGTGCTGACTCAATAGAGACATGTCTAGGTGTACTGATGTAAGTATGTACCCTATTGACTTCCACTTCCTTTCCATGGTAGCTGTTAGAATAGGGTAGGAAAAGTTGTGGCAATTATTATCTATACAGTCCCTACTGAGATACTATGGAAATTGTATTTTGTCAGGCTTGCAAAAGTTGTTGTTTTCAGAGTATAACTACTATCCTACAAATGTGTCCATTGTTTCTTGGTTCTCTACTATCCTACAAACATTAATGAAATGCAGCAAGGCTGCTGTCATCCCTAGATTAGTTTATTAACGTGCTAGCCAGGAAATCAATCAATAGCAGTAGCAATTTTTCTTTGTGAAAGTCACACAATCTGTAGCACCATTAGAATTCATTGGAAAATGACATAATATGTTTTTAAATCATGCTGTTCACACTAGGCACGAGCAGTGAATACAAATGATAAAAACGTTCCACATGTCTACATTGTACAGTGCACCATGTCAAACTCAGTCACAAGCATCCAAAAGAAGACATCATTACCCCCCAGCAGTTTTCCAAATAGTCAACATCCAGTAACAGCAAAAGACTTTGCGATGGCAAATGTTCAGGAACAATGAGCGCTGGTATACATATCTATGGTTTCTGAACCTAATATAGTTATGCCAGGATTATAGGGGACTTTTATTATTTTTGGACATGTCGCAAAGAACTAACAAGCGGGCACCAGCCTGTTCTACCTGCCACTGATATTTGCTGGCTCAAGGTATTCATGGATTTCTCGTTATGGCTATACTACAACTTCCATTGATGTCATGTCAACAGAGCAGCATCTTCTCTTCTGTTCTGTTCTATTGAGGCCGCCCTTCTGTTGATGTCGTGCTGATTGACAACCGGTTCCCTGCTGTTTAACTGCGAGGAACCAGCTATCAATCAGCATGAGATTGGCATTGATACCTCATTAAAAAAGAAGATCGGAAAAGGAAGAGCTAATCTGCTGTGAGGTGAAGGGAAGCAGGGGAATTGCCAGCTGAACCACCAGATATCATCAGGGGCAACTATCTGCCTACTAGTTCTTAGGTCCATACACAAGAATAATAAAAGTCCTGGACAACCCCTATAAGTGATGCAAATAAGAGAACATGGAAGTCTCTCATATCTATATACCGCAAGCAATATGGATTTTTCCTGAGAGTAGCGGCCGTTAACTGAAGAGACATGATAGGTAAAAGTCCATATACAAGAGATATTTGTTCTCCTGTACAATTTAATATTATTAGCCTATATATTGTCCTAGCTGAAGAGCCCGGCGTTGCCTAGGCATAGTAAATATCTGTGGTTAGTTATAGCACCTCACTTCTCTTATTTTCCCATCACGCCTCTCATTTTCCCCTTCACATCTCTCATTTTCTCCCTTACACCTCTCATTTTCCCACTCACTCCACTTATTTCCCCCCTCACTCCTCTCATTCCCCCCTCACTCCTCTCATTCCCCCCTAACACTTGTCATTTCAACCTCACATCTGTCATTTTCCAATCACTCCTCTCATTTTGCACTCACACCTTTTCATTTTCACTTCACACCCCTCACTTTCACCTCACACCTCTCATTTCCCCTCAGTATATACATGTTTGTCAACTTCCTAATGTGGCACCCCTAGGGGTATTTGCCACAAAAATAGTTACTGACAGTAAGTACAAATACTAAAATAGCAAGACTGCACTACCACCTCCGGCCAGAAGGGAGAGCTCCAGAGACTCCCCTTGATCCATTCTGGTCTGAGAGAAGAAATGGCAGTTGGGCCAAGGAGCTGATAGTGAGAGGTCATACAGTTGAATCTCTAACAGCCCTGTGACTGTTACCAGGCCTAAATCACCGGCCTGAGGAGAAGAGGGATAGAGAAAAAGGACATTGTGAGAACCGGGTAGCATTAATCACTACCCAGAACAGGCGCAAAGACGGATACCGGATCCGTGGCTGTATTCATTATATATAATACAGCAACCGGAAAAACGTGAGGTGATATCAGCTTCACTAGGGTCGGATGCAGCAACAGACACAGAGTTCAGCGGTACTCCCAGAGGGGGTAAACCGATAAAAGGACTCGGGTTGCCCGTCGAACCAGGACCCGGAGGGGACAGATTGGGCCGGCAGCCAGTTCACATACAGCAGCAGGGCCACACAGAAATTGCGCACAATAAGAGGCGAAGACCCGGCAGGGTCAAAGTAACTCAGAGTTCCCATACAGACTCCGGTGACAGGACTGGTTGTAAATCCTTTTATGTTAAAGTAAACTGGTTAAACGTTTCAGTGCCTCAGTCTTTCATTTTGACAATAGCCATCTATCCAGGATCGAGATCGTCACCGCTGGGAGAACCTGCTGCTGATCAAGTAAGTGCCTGTCCCCTCATGATACCCCTTACACTGTGCATTGCCTGAGGCCACAGCACCGGGTCAAGCCACCCGTGACATCCCCCTCAAGAGACAGACTCCATTGGTCCGGTGCTGGGTATCCCGGTCTCCTGGGTGTCACAATTGGCGTCACGAACAGGATCTAGCCAGCCCGTATACCGGGTATTGTGTGCCGTGATTGGAGCCCAAAACTGTGAAAACTGGGATGAAAAATCTTGAAAATTGACTTTATTAAAGAAAAATCCATTCCCCATTGAAAACTGTTGAAAGTGACTTTTCCCCATTGGTTATAATGGAGTAAAGATGGCCGCCATCCCCTGAGGTAATCACTTCATAACCGTTAGGCACGAGACTGTTAATTTAGCTACGCCATCACCTGAGCCCCAGTCTAACTGAAAAACTTCAGAATCCGCCATTACAGAGCGCGGTGGGTGGGAGCAGCAGGGGGCGTGTCATTGTGGGCGGCACCAAGCTGAGCGCTCTGACATCAGAGCAAGGGGAAAATCGATCCTGCTGCACAGCGGAACGAATCTACACTATCCCGACGGAAGCGGAGGACCAGAAGGGTCCGGATTAACTAAGGGGGCACAGTATGTCGCAGCACGGAGACGCCGCAGCACTCGGCAACGCTAATGCAGCTGAAAGACAGAGTGTCAATAGAGAGTCCGGCAGCGCAGCGGTGCAAGGAGTGGCGCCCATCATGCCGGTGCTGATGCCATATACCCCGGGTGGCCCATGGCTTCCAATGTATGAAGGTGAGCCTAATACCCTTGACGATTTCAGAGAAAAGATGCTGGCCCATTTTGACATGTTCCCTGTGGGTGAAGTTCAGCGTGTTAGTCTCCTGATGATGCAGTTAAGTGGCCATGCTAAGCGAGAAGTCACAGCATGGGCAGCTGATCTAAAAGGCACTGTTGAACGCATATTTGCTGGATTAAAAGCTACATTTGAAACCACGGCCAGCAGCAAAGCTAAAATACGATTCTTTAGTTGCAAACAAAAAGCTAATGAGGGCGTGAGAGACTTTGCCTTAAACCTGCAGGAAGCCCTTAAATCACTTACACTGGCTGAACCCATTTTTAACACCGGAGCGGATAAACTGCTAAGAGATCAATTTATTGAGGGACTCTACACCCCTTCTCACCGGGGGCATGTGAGCATGCTTGTTTTTAAGAACCCTGAATTGACATTTGCCCAATTAAAGGAGAGCGCTATACGTCTCCAGCTGGCAGAGGCACCTCGGGATCAGGATCCTGCGCAACCCATGGCAGAGGCACCTCAACAACAGGGAGTGCCAGTGACATCAGCTATGTCTGGGGCCATTGCTAAGCCCCTGGGGCCCAGTACTAATGAGGCTCTTCAACAAAAGCTTGACTCTTTAGCTGATGTTGTTGCTTCAATGGCTAAAACCATGCAGGAGATGAGAGGACACAAGATGGAGTTGGCAAACTGTAGAGAGGATGTTCCATGGATGAGACCCCGGAGATACCCGACATGGAGAGGACGACCCCGCGACCGCTACCAACCGGATGGACAGCCCATTTGCCGCCGTTGCCAGCAGCCGGGCCACTTTGCACGAGATTGTGATTTAAACGGGAATCCCCTGGGAATGCGGGCCGCTTCGCAGGAATGAACTTTCAAGGCCCAACACCCTGGCACGACAGGTACATCGGAGGACGACCCATTATCCCTATCGTGCTGGACGGAATTCCCCTCAACGCTTTGCTGGACACAGGTTCCCAGATTTCATCTATACCGTATATCCTTTATAAGAGGTACTGGGCTGATGCAGATATTGATAAAGGGCCCTCTGATGTTGAACTAGATATATGGGCCAGTAATGGTAAGTTGGTACCGAAACTAGGATTCAGGGAGATGACCATAAAGATTGGTAAAGTAGAACTGAAGAAACAGGGTATAATTGTTGTTGATGTTGACCGGCGGAACTGTGAACCAACTGTATTGATAGGAATGAATGTGTTAGAGAACTGCTTTTCCGAAGTCATTTCTGTCTTACAGCAAATTGCTTAAACTGCCCAATCCTGCCAGCAGAGAGTTCTCCGGAGGGAAATAAAAGTATTGATGTTAAGGCAACAGGTAGAAGTTGCAGGTGGAGAAATCGGCAGTGTGAGGGTAAGTGATCCAACGTCTATTGTAATCCCACCAAAAACAGAAATGCTGGTATGGTGTAGAGCAGCCATTGGTACTAAGGGACGAGATTATCAAGCCTTAATAGAACCAGTGTACACCGACAGCAGGCCCACTATTCTCACAGCACGAGGGATAGTCGAGGTACACCGGGGACGAGTGCCGGTACGACTTTTGAACTGTGGAGAGGAAGAGGTCACTTTGCCAAGGTATGCTACAATGGCAAAGCTATATACTGTTGACAACAATGCCATCACAACCATTGAGCCCTTAGAACCAACCTGTCAGGTGGAAGGCAATGGCTCAGATGGAGAAATGGAGGATTGGTGCCAACAGCTACACGTGGGCATAAATTCAACACCTACCCATCAAAAACAAGGGGTGTATAGGCTAGTGACGGAATATGAACAAGTCTTCAGTAAACACCCATTGGACTTCGGACGGATAGAAGGGGTAGAACACACAATCCCCACAGGTGACCATCCCCCAATAAAAGAAAGATATAGACCCATACCGCCCGCTCACTATCAATGTGCAAAAGATATGCTGAGGGAAATGAAACAGGCCGGGGTAATAAGAGACAGCTGTAGCCCCTGGGCGGCCCCTCTAGTGATTGTCAAAAAAAAGGACGGAACCATGAGAATGTGCGTAGACTACCGGAAGATTAATAACATCACCCATAAAGATGCCTACCCCTTGCCTAGGATAGAAGAGTCCTTAACTGCTTTGAAATCTGCTAATTATTTTTCCACCTTAGACTTAACAAGCGGGTATTGGCAAGTCCCTGTGGCTGAGAGAGATAAGGAAAAGACGGCATTCACCACACCAATGGGTCTATGTGAATTTAATCGCATGCCGTTCGGACTCTGCAACGCATCCGGTACCTTCCAGCGGCTGATGGAATGCTGCCTCGGACACAAGAACTTCGAGACCGTCCTCCTGTACCTAGATGATGTGATCGTCTACTCAAAGACTTACGAACAACACTTAATAGACCTGGCAGAAGTGTTCGAAGCCTTATCCAGGTATGGCATGAAAGTCAAGCCATCCAAATGTCACCTTCTCAAGCCAAAGGTACAGTACCTGGGACACATCGTGAGTTCGGAGGGAGTAGCACCAGATCCCGAGAAAATAAGCGCCATAAGGGATTGGCCAAGACCTACCAGCGCAAAAGAAGTGAGACAATTCCTGGGATTGGTGGGTTACTATCGCAGATTTATAAAAGGATTTACCAAGTTGGCAGCACCCTTGCAAGACACCTTGGTAGGGCAGACGAAGAAACCTTCAAACCGAAACCCTCCTTTTCAGTGGAACGACGAAAGGGAAGACTCCTTTGAACAACTAAAGAAGGCACTAACCGGAGAAGAGGTTCTGGCATACCCAGATTACCATAAACCTTTCATCCTCTACACCGATGCCAGTAATGTGGGACTAGGAGCGGTGCTGTCACAAAAGCAAGAAGGTCGGGAGAAAGTCATCGCCTTTGCAAGTAGAAAGCTCCGGCCTACTGAAAGAAATTCAGAAAATTACAGCTCCTTCAAATTGGAACTACTGGCAGTAGTTTGGGCTGTGACGGAGCGTTTCAAACACTATCTGGCCGCTGCAGAATTTATTGTCTATACTGACAACAATCCGTTGACCCACCTGGACACAGCCAAATTAGGTGCGTTAGAACAGCGATGGATAGCCCGGTTATCTAATTACAACTTCATAATCAAGTATCGAGCAGGTCGCAAGAATGGAAATGCCGATGCCCTATCCCGGATGCCACACTTGAGAGATGTAGAAGAGGAAACGGGGGAGCTTGAAGAAATTGAACTACCAGCCTTCCATCGTCCCAAGGCAAAACATCATCAGTCAAGTACCTATCAGAAACAACAAGAGGTGAATTTTAATCCGTTAGCACACCATAGATGGGCTGACACCCAAGACAGCAATCCGGCTGTGAAGTTGGTGAAGGAACTGTTGACTGAGCAAAGTGCATATCCCTATGAGGATGCCCCAGAAGAGACGCATCAACTCTGGAAAGAGAGAGGCAAAATGTTCCTGTATCAAGGGAAGCTCTGTAGAAGATACACCAATCCGAAAACACATGAATTGGTTTGGCAGATTATTGTGCCTAAACAAGATGTGAAGATGGTCCTCGAAGCTTACCATAATGGTGCTGGTCACTTCGGTTGGAAAAAGTTAGAAGTACTTCTAAGAGAAAGATTTTATTGGGTCGGGATGAGAAAATCAATCGAACAGTGGTGCAGAAATTGTGGCCCGTGTAACCTCAGAAGAAACGATCAAAAGAACCAAAGAGCACCACTGCAGCCCATAATCACCAAACAACCACTTGAACTTGTAGCCATGGACCACGTGAAGTTGACACCAAGCCGGTCCGGCTATGTCTATGCCTTGACCATCGTGGACCATTATTCACGTTTCTTGGTAGTAGTACCCGTAAAAGATCTGACAGCAAAAACAGCAGCCAAAGCGTTCCAAACGTACTTTTGTAGACCCCATGGATATCGGGAACAGGTTCTCACCGACCAATGTACAGCCTTTGAATCAGAGATCTTCAGAGAATTCTGTAATATGTATGGTTGCAAAAAGATCCGGACGACGGCCTATCATCCACAAACAAACGGCTTATGCGAGAAGATGAACCATATTGTAATAGACCTACTAAAGACTTTACCTGAGACAGAAAGGAATCAATGGCCAGAGAAATTGCCTGACTTGGTGGATCTGTATAATCATGTCCCGGTGAGCTCCACCAACTGCACCCCAGCTTACCTTATGCGTGCAAGACCCGGCCAATTACCAATCGATCTAGAAATGGGAATTCTGAAACCAGACGCAGAAGTTCAAGACTCCAATTGGGATATCATACGGCAAAAGCAGTATCGCCAAGTGCAAGAGAGTGTGGAAAGAAGCCTTCAGCAAACTAGAGAAAGACAAGAGCGAACTTTCAACCAGAATGCTCTAGCGACCCCATTAAGACCGGGTGACCAAGTGCTCAAGAGAAATCGTCGAACCAATAAACTGGACAATCAGTGGGAAGCCGTACCCTACACAGTTTTACCAACAAGAGTGGATAATCCTAAAATGTGTCTCATTAGCAAAAACGGAGGCTTAACATCTGTACTAGTGTCAAGAGACAATCTTAAATTATGTCCGGAAGCATTGAAAGAGCCAGACGTTGTCCAGCCAGAACCAGAAGTTATTCAACCCATACAGGTTCAACCAGTAAAGGAAAAAGAAGAGGAAGTGTATCACACCTGTATAGGAGACTTTCCCAAAACCCTACTAACATACTATGGTGCAGTAGTGGTTCCCATGGTGGCCTTTTACCCAACATCGAACCCAATACCAGAAGTCCCAAGACAGGAAGAGGCTGACCCCGTACTACAGGAGGTTCCAGGCCAGGAAGAACAGATTCCTGGTCAGAGTAATCCCATTCACGGTGGACTTGCCAACTCCATAGTCGTGGAATTATCTTTAGCAGAGCGGGCAGATACTACATCCGCAGTAGACAGTAGTACACCACATGAAGAGACACCGCTATTACGTAGATCACAGCGTAGTACCCAGGGTCAATTACCGGCCAGGTATGCAGATTACCAACTATAAAGCTCATAATGTGAATTGTATATATGTTATGCCGTATATAGTTAAACAGAAAATGTAGTATAGTCATTGCTATCAGTCTGCAACGTTTAAGCCCAGTGCCTACAGAGACTTGTCTGTATGAACTTATTGCATATTCTTGAACTTTTTATCAGCCCGGAGGCACTAAATCAAAGCTCCGGAAAGACTGCTTTTTGAACTTTGCTTTTTGCTCTTTTTGAACTTTCTTTAGACTTTATATTGATAACTCCGTTGGAAAAATGGAACTAAATTCCTGGACACTAAGTACAGTGCCGTTCCTAATACCTTCAAGGATAGAACTGTATTAATGGACGCTATTTGAAGTGACTTTTTACAGAACTCTATTTTTGTTTCCTTGAGTGGTTTTTGTAACTTTTCATTTTTAAGACTCTGTACATATTAATTGTTATTTCAAAACGTTATTGTCCCGGAGTACTGTTCTTAACTAAGGGGGAATGTGGCACCCCTAGGGGTATTTGCCACAAAAATAGTTACTGACAGTAAGTACAAATACTAAAATAGCAAGACTGCACTACCACCTCCGGCCAGAAGGGGGAGCTCCAGAGACTCCCCTTGATCCATTCTGGTCTGAGAGAAGAAATGGCAGTTGGGCCAAGGAGCTGATAGTGAGAGGTCATACAGTTGAATCTCTAACAGCCCTGTGACTGTTACCAGGCCTAAATCACCGGCCTGAGGAGAAGAGGGATAGAGAAAAAGGACATTGTGAGAACCGGGTAGCATTAATCACTACCCAGAACAGGCGCAAAGACGGATACCGGATCCGTGGCTGTATTCATTATATATAATACAGCAACCGGAAAAACGTGAGGTGATATCAGCTTCACTAGGGTCGGATGCAGCAACAGACACAGAGTTCAGCGGTACTCCCAGAGGGGGTAAACCGATAAAAGGACTCGGGTTGCCCGTCGAACCAGGACCCGGAGGGGACAGATTGGGCCGGCAGCCAGTTCACATACAGCAGCAGGGCCACACAGAAATTGCGCACAATAAGAGGCGAAGACCCCGGCAGGGTCAAAGTAACTCAGAGTTCCCATACAGACTCCGGTGACAGGACTGGTTGTAAATCCTTTTATGTTAAAGTAAACTGGTTAAACGTTTCAGTGCCTCAGTCTTTCATTTGGACAATAGCCATCTATCCAGGATCAGGATCGTCACCGCTGGGAGAACCTGCTGCTGATCAAGTAAGTGCCTGTCCCCTCATGATACCCCTTACACTGTGCATTGCCTGAGGCCACAGCACCGGGTCAAGCCACCCGTGACATCCCCCTCAAGAGACAGACTCCATTGGTCCGGTGCTGGGTATCCCGGTCTCCTGGGCGTCACACTTATATATAGTATACACCTCTATGTCATCTCCTGTATTTAGTATATACCTGTATGTCATCTCCCCTGTAAATAGCATATACCTGCTGTATGTCATCTCCTCCTGTATATTGTATATATCTTTGTGTCATCTCCTCCTGTATATAGTATATACCTGTATGTCATCTCTTCTGTATATACTATATACCAGTATGTCATCTCCTCCTATATATAGTATATACCTGTATGTCATCTCCTGTATATAGTATATACCTGTATGTCATCTCCCCTGTATAAGGTATATACCTACAGTATATACCTGCTGTATGTCATCTCCTCCTCTATATACCTATGTGTCATCTCTTTTATATAGTACAGTTAGGTCCATATATATTTGGACAGAGACAACATTTTTCTAATTTTGGTTATAGACACAATGAATTTTAAACAAAACAATTCAGATGCAGTTGAAGTACAGACTTTCAGCTTTCATTTGAGGGTATCCACATTAAAATTGGATCAAGGGTTTAGGAGTTTCAGCTCCTTAACATGTGCCACCCCTGTTTTTAAAGGGACCAAAAGTAATTGGACAGATTCAATAATTTTAAATAAAATGTTCATTTTTAGTACTTGGTTGAAAACCCATTGTTGGCAATGACTGCCTGAAGTCTTGAACTCATGGACATTACCAGACGCTGTGTTTCCTCCTGTTTGATGCTCTGCCAGGCCTTCACTGCGGTGGTTTGCAGTTGCTGTTTGTTTGTGGGCCTTTCTGTCTGAAGTTTAGTCTTTAACAAGTGAAATGCATGCTTAATTGGGTTGAGATCAGATGACTGACTTGGCCATTCAAGAATATTCCACTTCTTTGCTTTAATAAACTCCTGGGTTGCTTTGGCTTTATGTTTTGGGTCATTGTCCATCTGTAGTAGGAAACGATGACCAATCAGTTTTGCTGCATTTGGCTGGATCTGAGCACACAGTATGGCTCTGAATACCTCAGAATTCATTCGGCTGCTTCTGTCCTGTGTCACATCATCAATAAACACTAGTGACCCAGTGCCACTGGCAGCCATGCATGCCCAAGCCATCAGACTGCCTCCGCCGTATTTTACAGATGATGTGGTATGCTTTGGATCATGAGCTGTACCACGCCTTCACCATACTTTTCTCTTTCCACCATTGTGGTAGAGGTTGACCTTGGTTTCATCTGTCCAAAGAATGTTCTTCCAGAACTGTGCTGGCTTTTTTAGATGTTTTTTAGCAAAGTCCAGTCTAGAGTTTTTATTCTTGATGCTTATGAGTGGCTTGCACTGTGCAGTGAACCCTCTGTATTTACTTTCGTGCAGTCTTCTTTTTATGGTAGATTTGGATATTGATACGCCGACCTCCTGGAGAGTGCTGGTCACTTGGTTGGCTGTTGTGAAGGGGTTTCTCTTCACCATGGAGATTATTCTGCGATCATCCACCACTGTTGTCTTCCGTGGGCGCTCAGGTCTTTTTGCATTGATGAGTTCACCAGTGCTTTCTTTCTTTCTCAGGATGTACCAAATTGTAGATTTTTCCACTCCTAAAATTGTAGCAATTTCTCAGATGGGTTTTTTCTGTTTTCGCAGCTTAAAGATGGCTTGTTTCACCTATACGGAGAGCTCCTTTGACCTCATGTTTACTTCACAGCAAAACCTTCCAAATGCAAGCACCACACCTCAAATCAACTCCAGGCCTTTTATCTGCTTAATTGAGAATGACATAACGAAGGGATTGCCCACACCTGTCCATGAAATAGCCTTGGAGTCAATTGTCCAATTACTTTTGGTCCCTTTAAAAACAGGGTGGCACGTGTTAAGGAGCTGAAACTCCTAAACCCTTCATCCAATTTTATTGTGGATACCCTCAAATGAAAGCTGAAAGTCTGTACTTCAACTGCATCTGAATTGTTTTGTTTAAAATTCATTGTGGTAATGTCTATAACCAAAATTAGAAAATTGTTGTCTCTGTCCAAATATATATGGACCTAACTGTATATACCTGTATGTCATCTCCTCCTGTATATAGTATATACGTTTGTCATCTCCTCCTGTATATAGTATATACCTGTGTGTCATCTCCTCCTGTATATAGTATGTACAGTGGAAAAGTTAAGTTTCAGCTCACCCCCATCAGCAAATCCATGAGAGTCCACAGGAACATCCGAGCAAGGAAAACGCCACCGCCCAACGTCCTCTGCTGAGTAAGTAAGAAAAAAATCCAGCTCCAGAGTAAAAGTCATCAATTTTATTTCCACAAATTTAAAATTCGGAAAAAGCTGCTTACAAGTAGCTGCACAAGCTTATGCTGTGGACAAAGAGCACCATGCGTGCTCGAAACGCGTTCAGCTAACTTATGGCTTCTTTTCTGGAATAGTTGTGCAGCTACTTGTAAGCAGCTTTTTCCGAATTTTAAATTTGTGGAAATAAAATTGATGACTTTTACTCCGGAGCTGGATTTTTTTCTTACTTACTCATATAGTATGTACCTGTATGTCATCTCCTCCTGTATATAGTATATATCTGTGTGTAATCTCCTCCTGTATATAGTATATACATGTGTCATCTCCCCTGTATATAGTATATACCTGTGTGTCATCTCCTCCTGTATATAGTATATACCTGTGTGTCATCTCCTCCTGTATATAGTATATATCAGTCACAAAGTTCTCTTAGGGCACCTGTAGGTTAGGGTAGCTGGGCTCCTCTGTTACCATCTTGTCCTCCTCTCCTGCAAGGACACATATGGGAACTCCTTCAATTTTAATTCTACCAGAGCCACCTTCGGAGGGTCATGGCTTTTGACCAAGGTTCGCTGCCCAGCCCCTTTTTGCCACAAGTTCCAGAACAGAGAAAAATCTCGACCCAGTATGACGGGATGAATTAAGTCTTTTACCACCCCAACCTCATATGTCTGATTGCCACAGCCTTTTCCCATGGTTACTCTGGCTAACGGGTAGTTCTTGGCATCTCCGTGTATGCAGCAGATGCCCATAAACTTGTTAGGGATTAACTGGTGGGGCAGTGTACAACTGATTAGGGTCACCAGAATTAAAGATTCCAACAGTCCCAGAACCATTACACCATTGACGGACAGGGCACATGACTGGTGAACCTCGCTGGGTTTACAGTCCATACTACAGCCGGGTAGGCATAGTAGGAGTAGCCCTTGTCTAGGCTACAGTCCATAGGCTTGGGGGACATATGACACTGGGTGGCGACATGTCCAGGATTGTGACACCGCCAACAGACCACATTCTTCATAACAGGCTTAGATGACCCCTCCGCAGGGTTGGGTCACTCCTCAGTTGTGGGTCTAGCCACCCTTCGTAGTGAGCCCACACCCTTTTGGATATCCCAATACAGGGAAGTAGCGAAGTCTGGTCTCCAAAGGGATTTCTCCATAACCTGGTATTTCTCCAACAGGCCGTCTAATTCGTCTGCATTCTGGAGGTTGCAGTGGGCAACACAAGTCTGTATTGGACTGGGATGGGAGTGAATGAACATGTCCATCACCACATTATCAACCATTTGGACTAGAGTGGAAGTCTCTGGCTGCATCCACTTTTAAACCAAGGTACAACAGATCAAACATCTGGGAGCGTGGGGACTTGTTTTGCTGAGCCTTTATAGATATTGTCACTCCCAGGCGTGCCAGAATTTTAGTTATTAATTTGTCATACTCTTTTGCATCCTGGAGGGCTAAATTGTAATATGCCTTTGTTGTTCATCAGTCAGACAGGGAGCCCGCATCTCTGCTCAATGCTCTGGAGGTAGCCCCTAACTGTCTGCTACCTGCTCGAACACAGTTAAAAAGTCTTTGACATCATCCACCGCAGTCATTTTCTGTATGGCTCATCTTACCGTTTTCCAGACATACGCATCATCACCTGGAGACAGAGAGGAGACTGCCGGCCTTACACGATCCGCCTCTGTGTGGAGCTCCATTTGCCATGTTAGCGGCTCCTGCTGCTGTCGCTGCTGCTGTTGCTGAAGCTGCTGTGCTAACAGCTTACTTGTCTCCTGTTGCACCAAATTCTGTTGTTGACTGGCAAGCTAATGTTGTTTCTGTACCTGGACGAGATGTTTCAGAAGTTCCTCCATGCTGCCGAAGTCGCGCTCTGAATCGTGGATTTCACCTAGGACAGACAGTTGTCCTCAGCCTTTATGCATGTTTCTGGATTGCTGCCCACACTTAAAACACCATGTGTGAGGGGTTGACTCACTCAGCTGCTTCACAAGGTAGACACAGGAACAGTTCTGCTGGTTTATTATAGACAGCATAAACCATAGCAGGGTTGAGCAAAATAAACAGAGGCTTTCCGGCATAAAGGTAAAACAAAGCAAAGATAAAGTCCATCAGAGTACTTGAGATGTAGGCTTCACTGCAGGTAGCACACACAGTGTCCTTAGCAGGGGCAGACACAGACTGCAGAGGGCCCCTGTGCAAGAAATCTTCTCGGCCCCCCCCTCAATAGCGCAACAAAGTTATGTCAACTTATAGGCAGGGCTGGGATTCAAATTTTTTACAACATGTTCTGTGTTTGTGTACAGGAAAACCACACCCATTTCTAAGCCACACTCATTTACACACACCATTCCCTCAAACATATACAAGTAGGGGCTCAGTTAAACCATACCTCTCAGCTTTTGAAGAGGAAAAAGAGGGACAAAGTTTGCAGCACGCTGAGCGCACCACGGCAAATTTTAAGCCACGCCTCTGACAACACTCATTTCACAACTAGTCACACCCATATTCACATCACAACCACAGCCATTTAGCATTGCTGATCACACTGTTTCATAAACAATAATTATAAACAAGAAAATATGGCCACAGAGTGCTCCATACTGTATAATGGCCACACATGATGCTCCATACTGTATAATGGCCATGCATGATGCTCCATACTGTATAATGGCCACACGTGATGCTCCATACTGTATAATGGCCACACATGATGCTCCATACTGTATAATGGCCACACATGATGCTCCATACTGTATAATGGCCACACATGATGCTCCATACTGTATAATGGCCACACAGTGCTCCATACTGTATAATGGCCACACATGATGATACATACTGTATGATGGCCACATAGTGCTCCATACTGTATAATGGCCACACATGATGTTACATACTGTATAATGGCCACACGTGATGCTACATACTGTATAATGGCCACATAGTGCTAGATATTGAATAATGGCCACACATGATGCTAAATACTGTATGATGGCCCCACATGATACTGCATACAGAATAATAGCCACACATAGTTACTCCTACACACGTGGCTCCGCTCCGTACACCTTGCATACACGGCTCCGCTCCATACACCTCACACACACATGGCTTCGCTCAGTATGCCTCATACACACAAGGTTCCGCTCCGTACACCTCATACACACACACGGCTCCGCTTCGTACACCTCATACACACAGCTCCGCTCTGTACACCTTATACACACACATGGCTCTGCTCTGTACACCTCATACACACACGGCTGTGCTCTGTACACATTGCACACACACACACATGGCTCTGCTACATCCACACTGTAAACAACTCCTGACCCCACAAATAAGCTTACCATCTAGCACCATGACAGCACAGCAGAGTCCTGCAATACACGGAGGCCTCTGATCATGTGACTCCTGACTCCTCCCCTCCTGTGATCTCACCACAGGTCCTGTGCGCACAGAGCAGCGGCAGCAATACATGTGATGTGCGGCTCTCTGCGGGTGGAGGGATGCAGCTCTGAGCAAGATTCAGTGACTCACTGTGACTGAGAGGTCCTCCCCCTCCTTCCCCCTCCCTCCTCTCTTCCCAGTCCAGCATCTGCTACCCATCACCTGACCGCAGACCGCAGCAGTGACAGCAGCATAATATATGCTAGCAGGTGAGGAGGGGGGCCGTTTAACTGTCATATCACATGCCTGCAGCAGAGCGGGCCCCCCTGCTTCTCCTGTTAGCAGTAATACTATCGCCGGTTGTCATTCACATTCATTGCTTTGTATGCCTGTCGGGGGCCCCCTCCCGCTCTGGGCCCCTGTGTGATAGCACAGGTTGAACAGGGGGTATGTCCGCCCATGGTCCTTAGCTCCTATTGGAGTCATATGGGAGTTCCACACTCAGAAAATGGCACCAGCAAACCAATATGTCTGCTTTTTGTATGGCCATGGACATGTGGCTTCTGCAGCCAATCTCAGAAGACCTTGTGTCATGACATTGTGGATAGTTTCTGCGCCTTGATTTGCTGCTGGAAACAACACGCATAAAGCAGAATTTTCAATAAATTAACCCTTTTGCCACCATAGATGCATCAATACATCAATGTTAATTGGCCCTTATTGACCTGGAACACATGGATATGTCAAATAAATTTTGTATTCACAGACGCTGTGTACATGAGATTGACGCTGGGTGTCAGCTGATTCTGACAGCTGACACCCGGCACTCAGTGCCAGGAGAGGTCCTGCATTTCTCATGGCACTTTAAAGGGACTCTGTCACCTGAATTTTGGAGGGAACAATTTTCAGCCATAGGGGCGGGGTTTTTGGGTGTTTGATTCACCCTTTCCTTACCCGCTGGCTGCATGCTGGCTTCAATATTGGATTGAAGTTCATTCTCTGTCCTCCATAGTACACGCCTGCGCAAGGCAAGATTTAAACCCTTTAAACCCCTAAATACTATGATTGAACTTGATCGCAGCATTTTGAGAGCAGGCAGAGAGAAGAAAGCCCCTTTGTCCTTGGATAAGAGACATCACAACGTCATTGATCGTTGCCATGGTGACCCAATGTCATCATGACTAGTGATGGGTGAATTTGTTGGAAAATGATAGCCAAACATAAATTCATCCCGAATATGACACATTCGGATTCGTGATCAGAAACACGTTAAAAATTTTGTAAAATCGGTAAAAATCAGAAACTTTCGGTAGAAGTGCAGGAAAATATTTGTGTTGCCACAAAAGTATTTTTTGCAATGATAATGGTGGTGTATCATGAGTGTTTTGCATGTGTTTGATGAGGAGTTTTGCAAAGCTCAGAGGTGCGGCATTCTTGTAAACTTTTTTCTTTCCTAACTTTATGTGTGCATACAGTATTGCGGCTAGCCACTAAGGGCGTAGGAAACATTCACAATTTCCTGACACCATGGCTTGTGTGACTGGCTGCAGAAATCACATGTCCCTCTCCATATAAAGAGCGAACATCTTGTTTTAGCACTATTTTGACAGTGTAACAGTCAAGAGAAGCTCCTTGCACTGTTAGGCCGGCGTCACACTTGGCGTAAGACAATATGGTCCGTATATTACGGCTGTAATACGCTGAAAAGTCCCCAAAATAGTGGTCCGTAGCTCCTCCGTAGGCAGGGTGTGTCAGCGTATTTTGCACATGGCATCCTCCGTATGTAATCCGTATGGCATCCGTACTGCGTGTTTTTCTCGCAGGCTTGCAAAACCAACACACGGCTATACAAGGGATCCATGTGTTAAAATAAAAAAATAGATATATATACTGTCTATATATATAGTGGGGCAAAAAAGTATGTAGTCAGTCAGCAATAGTGCAAGTTCCACCACTTAAAAAGATGAGAGGCGTCTGTAATTTACATCATAGGTAGACCTCAACTATGGGAGACAAACTGAGAAAAAAAAATCCAGAAAATCACATTGTCTGTTTTTTTAACAATTTATTTGCATATTATGGTGGAAAATAAGTATTTGGTCAGAAACAAACAATCAAGATTTCTGGCTCTCACAGGCCTGTAACTTCTTCTTTAAGAGTCTCCTCTTTCCTCCACTCATTACCTGTAGTAATGGCACCTGTTTAAACTTGTTATCAGTATAAAAAGACACCTGTGCACACCCTCAAACAGTCTGACTCCAAACTCCACTATGGTGAAGACCAAAGAGCTGTCAAAGGACACCAGAAACAAAATTGTAGCCCTGCACCAGGCTGGGAAGACTGAATCTGCAATAGCCAACCAGCTTGGAGTGAAGAAATCAACAGTGGGAGCAATAATTAGAAAATGGAAGACATACAAGACCACTGATAATCTCCCTCGATCTGGGGCTCCACGCAAAATCCCACCCCGTGGGGTCAGAATGATCACAAGGACGGTGAGCAAAAATCCCAGAACCACGCGGGGGGACCTAGTGAATGAACTGCAGAGCGCTGGGACCAATGTAACAAGGCCTACCATAAGTAACACACTACGCCACCATGGACTCAGATCCTGCAGTGCCAGACGTGTCCCACTGCTTAAGCCAGTACATGTCCGGGCCCGTCTGAAGTTTGCTAGAGAGCATTTGGATGATCCAGAGGAGTTTTGGGAGAATGTCCTATGGTCTGATGAAACCAAACTGGAACTGTTTGGTAGAAACACAACTTGTCGTGTTTGGAGGAAAAAGAATACTGAGTTGCATCCATCAAACACCATACCTACTGTAAAGCATGGTGGTGGAAACATCATGCTTTGGGGCTGTTTCTCTGCAAAGGGGCCAGGACGACTGATCCGGGTACATGAAAGAATGAATGGGGCCATGTATCGTGAGATTTTGAGTGCAAACCTCCTTCCATCAGCAAGGGCATTGAAGATGAAACGTGGCTGGGTCTTTCAACATGACAATGATCCAAAGCACACCGCCAGGGCAACGAAGGAGTGGCTTCGTAAGAAGCATTTCAAGGTCCTGGAGTGGCCTAGCCAGTCTCCAGATCTCAACCCTATAGAAAACCTTTGGAGGGAGTTGAAAGTCCGTGTTGCCAAGCGAAAAGCCAAAAACATCACTGCTCTAGAGGAGATCTGCATGGAGGAATGGGCCAACATACCAACAACAGTGTGTGGCAACCTTGTGAAGACTTACAGAAAACGTTTGACCTCTGTCATTGCCAACAAAGGATATATTACAAAGTATTGAGATGAAATTTTGTTTCTGACCAAATACTTATTTTCCACCATAATATGCAAATAAATTGTTAAAAAAACAGACAATGTGATTTTCTGGATTTTTTTTTCTCAGTTTGTCTCCCATAGTTAAGGTCTACCTATGATGTAAATTACAGACGCCTCTCATCTTTTTAAGTGGTAGAACTTGCACTATTGCTGACTGACTAAATACTTTTTTGCCCCACTGTATATATATATATATATATATATATACAGTATGTCATTAGACACATATATGTATATATATTATTACTTCATACAGCGCTAGATAGCTTTAAAGCCGGTAATTCAATTACCGGCTTTTGCTATCTCCTTCCTAAACCCGATATGATTTGTGACATGGTTTACATACAGTAAACCATGTCATATCACCTTTTTTTTTGCATATTCCACACTACTAATGTTAGTAGTGTGTATGTGCAAAATTTGGCTGTTCTATGTACTAAATTAAAGGGTTAAATGGCGGAAAAAATTGGCGTGGGCTCCCGCGCAATTTTCTCCGCCAGAGTAGTAAAGCCAGTGACTGAGGGCAGATATTAATAGCCTGGAGAGGGTCCACGGTTATTGGCCCCCCTGTCATGATTCCAATGGCAGGGAATCACAAAAGGACAAGCACCAACGAGCTCTAGGGTGATGGAACCTGAGCTGACCGCGACCCTAAACCTGAACACACAAATAACAATAGCCGGGGAACGTGCCTACGTTGATCCTAGACGTCTCGCACCAGCCGAAGATCTAACTTCCCCTATTAGAAGAAACACAGACCTCTCTTGCCTCCAGAGAAATACCCCACAGAAATAGCAGCCCCCCACATATAATGACGGTGAAATGAGAGGAAGGCACATACACAGTATGAAAACAGATTCAGCAAAATGAGGCCCGCTAAAACTAGATAGCAGAGGATACAAAAGTAAACTGCGCGGTCAGCAAAAAACCCTTCAAAAAACCATCCTGTAATTACTTGAACTCATGTTCCAACTCATGGAACATGAGGAGCAATTACAGCCCACTAGAGCAACCAGCAGCAAAGAAACAATTATATGCAAGCTGGACAAGACAAAAATAAAGCAAAACGTGGAACAAGAAAATCAAAAACTTAGCTTGTCCTGAAGATTACTGAAGCCCGAAGCTGAGGAAACAAAACACTCAGATAACCTTGATAGCCGGCGGGGAAATGACAAGAAAGCCCGGTTAAATAGGAAACTCCCATATGCTAATAGAACAGGTGGACACCAGAGACAGCAGAACACAAATCACCCAGTACCATCAGTAACCACCAGAGGGAGCCCAAAAACAGAACTCACAACAGTACCCCCCCTTGAGGAGGGGTCACCGAACCCTCACGAGAACCACCAGGGCGACCAGGATGAGCCCTATGAAAAGCGCGGACCAAATCATCAGCATGAACATCAGAGGCAACCACCCAAGAATTATCCTCCTGACCATAACCCTTCCACTTGACCAAATATTGGAGTTTCCGTCTGGAAATACGAGAATCCAAGATCTTCTCCACAACATACTCCAATTCTCCCTCCACCAGCACCGGAGCAGGAGGCTCAAGCGAAGAAACAACAGGTACCTCATACCTCCGCAACAACGACCGATGGAACACATTATGAATAGCAAACGATGCCGGGAGATCCAAACGAAACGACACAGGGTTAAGAATTTCTAAGATCCTATAAGGACCGATGAACCGAGGCTTGAACTTAGGAGAAGAGACCTTCATAGGAACAAAACGAGAAGACAACCACACCAAGTCCCCAACACGAAGTCGAGGACCCACGCGGCGACGGCGATTAGCAAACTGCTGAGCCTTCTCCTGGGACAACTTCAAATTGTCCACCACATGACTCCAAATCCGATGCAACCCATCCACCACCATGTCCACTCCAGGACAATCAGAAGGCTCCACCTGACCAAAGGAAAAACGAGGATGAAACCCCGAATTACAAAAGAAAGGAGAAACCAAGGTAGCAGAACTAGCCCGATTATTAAGGGCAAACTCGGCCAGTGGCAAAAAGGTAACCCAGTCATCCTGATCAGCAGAAACAAAACACCTCAAATAAGTTTCCAAGGTCTGATTAGTTCGCTCCGTCTGGCCATTCGTCTGAGGGTGGAATGCAGACGAAAAGGACAAATCAATGCCCATCTTAGCACAGAACGTCCGCCAAAATCTAGACACAAACTGGGATCCCCTGTCAGAAACGATGTTCTCCGGAATCCCATGCAAACGAACCACGTTCTGGAAAAACAGAGGGACCAACTCAGAGGAGGAAGGCAACTTAGGCAAGGGTACAAGATGAACCATTTTAGAAAAGCGGTCACACACAACCCAGATGATGGACATTTTTTGAGAGGCAGGGAGATCCAAAATAAAGTCCATGGAAATGTGCGTCCAAGGCCTCTTCGGGATAGGCAAAGGTGACAACAATCCACTGGCTCGAGAACAGCAAGGCTTAGCCCGAGCACAAACCTCACAAGACTGCACAAAAGAACGCACATCCCTCGACAAGGAAGGCCACCAAAAAGACCTGGCCACCAAGTCTCTAGTACCAAATATTCCAGGATGACCTGCCAACGCAGAAGAATGGACCTCGGAGATGACTCTACTGGTCCAACTATCCGGAACAAACAGTCTCTCAGGCGGACAACGATCAGGTTTACCCGCCTGAAACTCCTGCAAAGCACGTCGCAAGTCTGGGAAGACGGCCGACAAAATCACCCCATCCCTAAGGATACCAGTGGGCTCAGAATTTCCAGGGGAGTCAGGCACAAAACTCCTAGAAAGAGCATCCGCCTTCACATTCTTTGAACCTAGCAGGTATGAAACCACAAAATTGAAACGAGAGAAAAACAGTGACCAACGAGCCTGTCTAGGATTCAGACGCCTGGCAGACTCAAGGTAAATCAGATTTTTGTGATCAGTCAAGACCACCACACGATGTCTAGCACCCTCCAGCCAATGACGCCACTCCTCAAATGCCCACTTCATGGCCAAAAGTTCCCGATTACCCACATCATAATTCCGCTCAGCGGGCGAAAACTTCCTAGAAAAGAACGCACATGGCTTCATCACCGAGCAATCGGAGCCTCTCTGCGACAAAACCGCCCCTGCTCCAATCTCGGAAGCATCAACCTCAACCTGGAAAGGAAGCGAAACATCAGGCTGACGCAACACAGGAGCAGAAGAAAACCGGCGTTTAAGTTCCTGAAAGGCCTCCACAGCCGCAGGAGACCAATCAGCAACATCAGCACCCTTCTTAGTCAAATCCGTCAAAGGCTTAACAACACTAGAAAAATTAGTTATAAAACGACGATAGAAATTAGCAAAGCCCAAGAACTTCTGCAGACTCTTAAGAGATGCAGGCTGCGTCCAGTCACAAATAGCCCGAACCTTGACGGGATCCATCTCAATAGTAGAAGGGGAAAAAATATACCCCAAGAAAGAAATCTTCTGGACTTCAAAGAGACACTTTGAGCCCTTTACAAACAAGGAATTAGCCCGCAGGACCTGAAACACCTTCCTGACCTGCTGAACATGAGACTCCCAGTCATCAGAAAAAACCAAAATATCATCCAAATACACAATCATAAATTTATCCAGATATTCACGGAAAATATCGTGCATAAAGGACTGGAAGACTGAAGGAGCATTAGAAAGTCCGAAAGGCATTACCAAATACTCAAAATGGCCCTCAGGCGTATTAAATGCGGTTTTCCACTCATCACCTTGCTTTATTCGTATAAGATTATACGCACCCCGAAGATCAATCTTAATAGCCATAGTCATAGACTCATTCAGACCCGCAGGCGCAGGGAACCCCACCATAACATCTTTAATGGCCTCAGAAAGGCCATCTCTGAACTTTGCAGCCAGGGCGCACTCATTCCACTGAGTAAGCACTGACCATTTCCGAAATTTTTGACAATATATTTCTGCTTCATCTTGCCCCTGAGAGAGAGCTAATAAAGCTTTTTCAGCCTGAATCTCCTGGTTAGGTTCCTCATAGAGCAAACCCAATGCCAGAAAAAACGCATCCACATTAAGCAACGCAGGATCCCCTGGTGCCAATGCAAATGCCCAATTTTGAGGGTCACCCCGCAGGAAAGATATAATAATCTTAACCTGCTGAGCAGGGTCTCCAGAAGAGCGAGATTTCAAAGAAAGGAAGAGCTTGCAATTGTTCCTAAAATTCAGAAAACTAGATCTATCTCCAGCAAAGAACTCTGGAATAGGAATTCTAGGTTCAGACATAGGAGCATGTACAACAAAATCTTGTATATTTTGAACCTTAGCAGCAAGATTATTCAAGCTGGAAGCTAAACTCTGGACGTCCATGATAAACAGCTAAGGTCAGAGCCATTCAAGGATTAAGAGGAGGAAAAAAAAAATCAGCCAGGCTGCAATTAAGGCTAGGCAGCAACCTCAGAGGAGAGAAAAAAAAAAAACTTCCTCAGACTACTTTTCCTCCTACTTCAGCCCAAACATTCGGGCCGGCTATACTGTCATGATTCCAATGGCAGGGAATCACAAAAGGACAAGCACCAACGAGCTCTAGGGTGATGGAACCTGAGCTGACCGCGACCCTAAACCTGAACACACAAATAACAATAGCCGGGGAACGTGCCTACGTTGATCCTAGACGTCTCGCACCAGCCGAAGATCTAACTTCCCCTATTAGAAGAAACACAGACCTCTCTTGCCTCCAGAGAAATACCCCACAGAAATAGCAGCCCCCCACATATAATGACGGTGAAATGAGAGGAAGGCACATACACAGTATGAAAACAGATTCAGCAAAATGAGGCCCGCTAAAACTAGATAGCAGAGGATACAAAAGTAAACTGCGCGGTCAGCAAAAAACCCTTCAAAAAACCATCCTGTAATTACTTGAACTCATGTTCCAACTCATGGAACATGAGGAGCAATTACAGCCCACTAGAGCAACCAGCAGCAAAGAAACAATTATATGCAAGCTGGACAAGACAAAAATAAAGCAAAACGTGGAACAAGAAAATCAAAAACTTAGCTTGTCCTGAAGATTACTGAAGCCCGAAGCTGAGGAAACAAAACACTCAGATAACCTTGATAGCCGGCGGGGAAATGACAAGAAAGCCCGGTTAAATAGGAAACTCCCAAATGCTAATAGAACAGGTGGACACCAGAGACAGCAGAACACAAATCACCCAGTACCATCAGTAACCACCAGAGGGAGCCCAAAAACAGAACTCACAACACCCCCCCCCCTGGCTAAAATCACCTGCCCCCAGCCACCCCAGAATAGGCACATCTGGAAGATGCGCCTATTCTGGCACTTGGCCACTCTCTTCCCATTCCCGTGTAGCGGTGGGATATGGGGTAATGAAGGGTTAATGCCACCTTGCTATTGTAAGGTGACATTAAGCCAAATTAATAATGAGAGGCGTCAATTATGACACCTATCCATTATTAATCCAATAGTAGTAAAGGGTTAAAAAAAAACACACACACATTATTAAAAATTATTTTAATGAAAAAATCACAAAGGTTGTTGTAATAATTTATTCTACGCTCAATCTAATCACTGAAGACCCTCGCTCTGTAACAAAGTCAAAATAATAAACCAACAATATCCTTACCTTCCGAAGATCTGTAATGTCCAACGATGTAAATCCATCTGAAGGGGTTAAAATATTTTGCAGCCACGAGCTTTGCTAATGCAACGTTGTTCGTGGCTGCAAAACCCCGGAGAATGAAGGTAAAGTAGGTCAATGACCTATATTTACCTTCATTTGCGGTGAGGCGCCCCCTGCTGGTTGTCCCTAGATCGTGGGAACTTTCCTAGAAAGCTCCCAGGCTCGAGTTCATAAGAGGCGCCCTCTGCTGGTTGTCCTCATATGAACTCGAGCCTGGGAGCTAACATTAGTAGTGTGGAATATGCAAAAAAAAAGGTGATATGAGATGGTTTACTGTATGTAAACCATGTCTCATATCATGTCGGGTTTAGGAAGGAGATAGCAAAAGCCGGTAATTGAATTACCGGCTTTAAAGCTATCTAGCGCTGTATGAAGTAATAATATATATACATATATGTGTCTCACTGACATATATATATATATATATATATATATATATATATATACCGTATTTTTCGGACTATAAGACGCACCGCACCTTAAGACGCACCCCAAATTTTCAGAATAAAAATAAGGGAAAAAAAAAAGTTTCAAATGGCGGTACGTCTTACAGTCCGAATTCAGCTTACCAGTGAAGGGATCAGCACAGGTGGAGAAGTGGTCACAGGGGTCTTTCAGTGGTCCAGGCTGGTCCGTTGGCCTCCAGGAAATCCCATCCCAGGCTGGTGCTCTGTGCTTGGGCAGGGGTGGAGGCTCTGTGCTTCGGGGTAGTGGCTGTGCTCCGGGGCAGGGGCTGTGCTCTGCTCCAGAACAGTGGCTGTGCTCCGGGGCAGGGGCTGTGGTCTGGAAAAGTGGCTGTGCTCCGGGGCAGTGGCTGGGCTCCAGGGCAGTGGCTGGGCTCCGGGGCAGTGGCTGGGCTCCGGGGCAGTGGCTGGGCTCCGGGGAGGGGCTGGGCTGCGGGGCAGGGGCTGTTCTGCGGGGCAGGGGCTGTGCTGTGGGGCTGTGGCAGCAACTCTCTGGGCTCAGTGAGGGCTCCAACGGCATTTTGTCAAAGCTCGGTGGCCCCCCGCTCATCCGTTAATGGCATGGCCATGTTGCGGTCGCCTCCGAGAACATGGGCGCCGGGAAAATGGCCGGCGGCTGGCGCACGCTCAGATTCAGATCTTGTTGCCGAGATCTCGCCCCGAGATCTCGGGAGACGAGATCTCGTTGACGAGATTTGAATCTGAGCGTGCGCCAGCCCGGCGGCCATTTTCCCTGCGCCCATGTTCTCGGAGGCCACCGCAACATGGCCATGCCATTAACGGATAAGCGGGGGGCCACCGGGCTTTTTCGAAATGCCATCGGAGCCCCCACTGAGCCCAGAGAGCTGCTGCCACAGCCCCGCAGCCGCACAGCACAGCCCCTGCCCGCAGCACAGCCACAGCCGCACCAGCATGGGAAGGGAGGCTGCATCGGGACCACCGCCGCTGCCGCTGCCGCATGATTTGTAAGTATATTGCGACTACAAGATGCACCCCCATTTTCCCCTAACATTTTTGGGGAAAAAAGTGCGTCTTGTAGTCCGAAAAATACGGTACCTATTCTATGTGTCCACATTTATTCTACCTATTCTACTGTAAGCTGTCAGTGTGATTTTACTGTACACCGCACTGAATTACCGGCTTTTCTCTCTAACACCGCTGCGTATTTCTCGCAAGTCACACTGCTGGTCCGTGTGTAATCCGTATTTTTGGGGCTTCCATAGACTTTCATTGGGTTTTTTTTTGCGCAATACGGTGACAAACGCAGCATGCTGCGATTTTCTACGGCCATAGAAAGCCATATAATACTGATCAGTAAAATACGGCAGATAGGAGCAGGGGCATAGAGAATAATTGTGCCGTATGTTTTGCGAGTTTTACGGACGTATTTTCTGCGCTCTTACGTCCGTAAAACTCGCAAGTGTGACGTCGGCCTTAGCAGCAAGATTTTAGCTAGTTAACTATGCGGTTATATATCAGTCAGGCCGGGTTCACACGTCAGTGGCTCCGGTACGTGAGGTGACAGTTTACTCACGTACCGGAGACACTGACTCACGTAGACACATTGAAATCAATGTGTCTCTGCACATGTCATTGTGTTTTCACGGACCGTGTGTCCATGTGCAAAACACGGAGACATGTCAGTGTTCGTGGGAGCGCACGGATTACATGGACCCATTAAAGTCAATGGGTCCGTGTAAAACACGTACCGCACACGGTAGGGGTGGAGCCGCATATTCATGACTGTAATGGGCGGCACCACGTGACCGCTCATACAGGAGAAACTGCGGCGAGGACAGGATGCTGCGAGGGAGTCGGGTGAGTAGTTTATTAACAGCGGGCGGGCCCACAGGGGGTGGGAGCGGGGTGGGGACAGGAATCTATATTTTAAACACGAAAAAAGAAGGATTTTTCATATCTTCTCTCCAGCGAACGCTGCTGGAGAGAAGATATGAATGGCGGCTTCAGCACCAGATGCAGGGGACAGCGCTTATCTCTAGCGCTGTCTCCTGCACGCTCCGTGTGGTACCCAGTCGGCACAGGGGCGGCACACGTGTGCCGCACGTGTGCCACATGGATGGCCTACATGAGCTCACGGACACGGATAATTCCGGTACCGATCTTTCCGGTACCGGAATTATCTGGACGTGTGAGACTGGCCTCAGATAGTGTAGCTAGCTAATGTCCCGTGTGGCTGTTAAATTTACCTTCCAGCATTCTTTTTTGGCCATTACTGAGGTCCACAGTCAAAGCCAGCAGGGCCCGTGTCCTACAAGTGTGTTGTGCACTGCTTCTATTGTGCTCCATGCACGAGTATAGCATTCTAAATAATATCATTTCACTAGCTAAATGTGAAACAGCCTGCTGTATCCCAGATTTTAGCTAGTTAGCTATGCGGTTGTATATCAGTCAGATAGTTTTGCTAGCTAGCGTCCAGTGTGGCTGCTAAATTTACCTTCCAGCTATTTTTTTGGGGGGATATTGCTGAGGTCCACAATGTCAGCAGGGCATATGACCTACAAGTGTGTTGTGCACTGCTTCTATTGTGCTCCATGCATAAGTATAGCATTCTAAATAATATTTTTTCATTAGCTAAATATGAAACAGCCTGCTGTATCCCACCTTGTTATTTAGTGCTGTGGTGATATGAAACTGTCTGCAGACTATAAAAAAAATGTATAATTTTAAAGTTGCAAAACGTTAGACAGCCCGCCATATCACACTATGTCATTTTCTTGGGTTGAAATTAAGCTGTCTGTAGATTTCACGCACATAGCTAAAAAAAATGTTTCTGTTGCTAAACATTATACAGTAGGGGACCTGACTTTAATCCCTTTCTGACCTCGGACGGGATAGTACGTCCGAGGTCAGAACCCCCGCTTTAAAGCGGGCACCGGCGGTGAGCCCACATCAAAGCCGGGACAGGTCAGCTGTTTTGTACAGCTGACATGTGCCCGCAATAGCGGCGGGTGAAATCGCGATTCACCCACCGCTATTAACTAGTTAAATGCCGCTGTCAAATGCTGACAGTGGCATTTAACCAGCGCTTCCGGCCAGGCGGCCGGAAATGAGCGCATCGCTGACCCCCGTCACATGATTGGAGGTCAGCGATGCTTCTGCAGAGTAACCATAGAGGTCCTTGAGATCTCTATGGTTACTGATCCCGGATAGCTGTGATCACCCCCCTGTGGTCGGCACTCATAGCACACCTGCAATTCTGCTGCATAGCAGCGATCTAATGAACGCTGCTATGTAGCAGAGCCGATCGCGTTGTGCCAGCTTCTAGCCTCCCATGGAGGCTATTAAAGCATGGCAAAAGTAAAAAAAAAAAGTGGAAAAAAATGTAAAAAAAATAAACGTTTAAATCACCCCACTTTTGCCCCATTCAAAATAAATCAATATAAAAAATCAAACCTACACATATTTGGTATCGATGCGTACAGAATCGCCCGATCTATCAATAAAAAAAGCATTAACCTGATCGCTAAACAGCGTAGCGAGAAATAAATTTGAAACGCCAGAATTACTTTTTTTTGCTTGCCGCGACATTGCATTAAAATACGGGCGATCAAAATAACATATCTGCACTGAAATAGTATCATTAAAAAACGCCAGCTCGGCACGCAAAAAATAAGCTTTCAACCGACCCAGTCATGTTTGGTGTCTATGAACTCATAATGACCTGGAGAATCATAATGACATGTCAGTTTTAGCATTTAGTGAACCTAGCAAAAAGGCCAAACAAAAAAACAAGTATGGGATTGCACTTTTTTTGCAATTTCACCACACTTGGAATTTTTTTCCCATTTTCTAGTACATGACATGCTAAAACCAATGATGTCGTTCAAAAGTACAACTTGTTTTGCAAAAAATAAGCCCTCACATGGCCATATTGACGGAAGAATAAAAAAAGTTATGGCTCTGGGAACAAGGGGAGCGAAAAACGAACACGGAAAAAACTGAAAATCCCAAGGTCATGAAGGGGTTAAAATAGTTTGCAGCATCTAGTGTGTTATAAAGGCCTGATCCAGAGGCCACAAATAATTCTTCTGTTCCTAGTGTCATACAGTAGGGGACCTGACTTTAAGATAGTTTGCAGCATTTAGTGTGTTATAGAATCCTGATTCAGAGTCCAAAAAAAATTATTCTGTTCCTAGTGTCATAAAATAGGAGACCTGTCTTTAACCCCTTTCTGCCATTGGATGTACTATCCCATCCATGTGACTTGGGACTTAATTCCCATGGACGGGATAGTACGTCAAAGGCGATCAGCCGTGCTCACGGCTGACATCCGGCACTATGTGCCGGGAGCGGTCACGGACTGCACATTAACCCCTGGAACACTGCAATCAAACATGATTGCAGCTTTCCGGTGGCATAGGGAAGCATCGCACAGGGAGGGGGCTCCCTGCTTGCTTCCCTGAGACCCTCAGAACAACACAATGTGATTGTGTTGTTCCAAGGGTCTCCTCCTTTCTCCTCCCTGCAGGCCACGGATCCAAGATGGCAGTGAGGGTCCTTCTGGGTCCTGCAGGGAGGTGGCTTAAGAGCGCCTGCTGAGATCAGGCGCGGAAAGTCTCCTGCACTTCCTATCAGATCGCTGATCTGACACAATGCTCTGAAAAGTGTCAGATCAGCGATGTCCCACCCTGGGACAATGTAAAAAAAGTTTAAAAAATAATTACACTGTAAAAACATTAAAAAAAACCTAAATAAAGAAAAAAACATTGTTCCAATACATACATTTCTTTATATAAATTTAAAAAAAACAGTAAAAGTACACTTATTTAGTATCACCGAGTACATAACGACCCGACCTATAACACTGTCCCACTAGTTAACCCCTTCAGTGAACACCGTAAAAAAAACAAGCAAAAAAACAATGCTTTATCATCATACCGCCGATCAAAAAGTGGAATAACATGCGATCAAAGAGACGGATATAAATAAGCATGGTACCGCTGAAAACATAATTTTGTCCCACAAAAATGAGCTACCACACAGTGTCATCAGCAAAAAAATAAAAAAGTTATAGCCCTCAGAATAAAGCGATTCAAAAATAGTTATATTTTATATAGAATAGTTTTATTGTCTAAAAGCGCCAAAATATAAAAAAAAATATAAATGAGATATCGCTGTAATTGTACTGACTCGAAGAATAAAACTGCTTTATCAATTTTACCAAACGCGGAACGGTGTAAACACCCACCCAAAAGAAATTCATGAATTGCTGGTTTTTGATCATTCTGCCTAACAAAAATCAGAATAAAAAGTGATCAAAAAATGTCACGTACCCGAAAATGGTACCAATCAAAATGTCAACTCGTCCCGCAAAAAAAAAGACCTGACATGACTCTGTGGACCAAAATTTGGAAAAATTATAGCTCTCAAAATGTGGTGACGCAAAAACAATTTTTTGCAATAAAAAGCATCTTTTAGTGTGTGACAACTGTCAAATATAATAACCCCTATAAAAACCGGCTATAAATAGTAAATCCTACCCCCCTTCATCACCGCCTTAGTTATGGAAAATAATAAAATTTAAAAAAATTATTTATTTCTATTTTCCCATTACGGTTAGGGTTATGGCTAAAGTTAGGGTTGGGGCTACAGTTAGGGTTGGGGCTAAAGTTAGGGTAAGGGTTGGGGCTAAAGTTAGGGTTAGGGTTGGGGCTAAAGTTAGGGTTAGGGCTAAATTTAGGGTTAGGTTGGGGCTAAAGTTAGGGATAAGGTTTGGAATATGATTAGGGTTGGGATTAGGGTTAGGGGTGTGTCAGGGTTAGGGGTGTAGTAAGGGTTATGGTTGGGATTAGGGTTAGGGGTGTGTTGGAGTTAGGGGTGTGGTTAGAGTTGGGATTAGGGTTAGGGTGTGTTGGAGTTAGGGGTTTGGTTAGGGTTGTGATTAGGGTTAGGGGCATGTTCGGGTTAGGGGTGTAGTTAGGATTATGGTTAGGCTTGGGATTAGGGTTAGGGGTGTGTTCGGGTTAGGGATGGAGTTAGAATTGGGGGGTTTCCTCTGTTTAGGCTTATCAGTGCCTCTCCAAACGCGACATAGCGTCGGATCTCAGTTTCAGACAATTCTGCGTTGAAAAAGTAAAATAGTGCTCAGTCCCTTCTGAGCTCTCCCGTACGCCCAAACAGGTGTTTACCCCAAAATATGAGGTATCAGCATACTCAGGACAAATTGGACAACACATTTTGGGATCCAATTTCTCTTGTTACCCTTAAGAAAATAAATATTTGTGGGCTAAATATCATTTTTGTGGGAAAAAATATTTTTTATTTTCACGGCTCTGCGTTATAAGCTGTAGTGAAACACATGGGGGTTCAAAGTTTTCAAAACACATCTAGATAAGTTCCTTGGGGGTCTAGTTTCCAGTATGGGGTCACTTGTGGGGGTTTCTACTGTTTAGGTACATTAGGGGCTCTGCAAGCACGATGTGATGCCCGCAGACTATTCCAAACAGCGCTCTTTCCCTTCCGAGCTCTGCCATTAACCCAAACAGTGGTTCCCACCCACAAATTGGGTGTCAGCATACTCAGGACAAATTGGACAACAACTTTTGTGTCAAATTTCTCCTGTTACTCTTGGAAAAATACAAAACTGGGGGCTAAAAATATATTTTGTGGGGAAAAAAATTAGTTTTTTTTTCATGGCTCGGCGTTATAAACTGTAGTGAAACACTTGGGGGTTCAAAGTTCTCACAATACATCTACATATGTTCCTTAGGGGGTCTACATTCGAAAATGGTGTCACTTGTGGAGTGTTTCCACTGTTTAGGCACATCAGGGGCTCTCCAAATGTGACATGGCATCCTATCTCAATTCCAGTCAATTTTGCAATGAAAAGTCAAACGACGCTCCTTCCTTTCTGAGCTCTGCCATGCGTCCAAACAAAGGTTTACCCCCACATATGGGGTATTATCGTACTCAGGACAAATTGCACAGAAACGTTTAGGTCCAATTTCTTCTGTTACCCTTGGGAAAATAAAAAATTGGGGGTGGAAAGATCATTTTTGTGAAAAAATATGATTTTTTATTTTTATGGCTCTATATAATAAACTTCTGTGAAACATTTGGTGGGTCAAAGTGCTCACCACACACCTAGATAAGTTCCTTAGGGGGTCTAATTTCCAAAATGCTGTCACTTGTGGGAGGTTTCCACTGTTTAGGCACATTAGGCAAATTGTATCTGAATTAAATTTTTTGTGAAAAAAATTTTTTTTAAACATTCCAAAAATTCCTGTGAAAGACCTGAAGGGTTAATGAACTTCTTGAATGTGGTTTTGAGCACCTTGAGGGGTGCAGTTTTTAGAATGGTGCCACACTTGGGTATTTAATACCATATAGACCTCTCAAAGTGACTTCAAATGTGATGTGGTTCCTAAAAAAAAAGTGTTGTAAAAATGAGAAATTGCTGGTCAAATTTTAACCCTTATAACTCCCTAACAAAAAAAATTGGTTCCAAAATTGTGCTGATATAAAGAAGACATGTGGGAAATGTTACTTATTAAGTGTTTTGTGTGACATTTATCTGTGATTTAAGGGCATGAAAATTCAAAGTTGGAAAATTGCAAAATTTTTGCCAAATTTCCGCTTTCTTTCACAAATAAATGCAAGTAATGTTGAGGAATTTTTACCAATATCATGAAGAACAATATGTCACTAAAAACAATGTCCGAATCACCAGGATCCATGCAAGCGTTTCAGAGTTACAACCTCATAAAGGGACAGTGGTCAGAATTGTAAAAATTGGCCCAGTCATTAACATGCAAACCTCCCTTGAGGGTTAAGGGGTTAAAATAGTTTACAGCATCTAGTGTGATATAGAGGCCTGATCCAGAGGCCACCAAAAAATTCTTCCGTTCCTAGTGCCATACAATAGGGGACCTGAGTTTAAAATAGTTTGTAGCATCTAGTGTGTAATAGAGACCTGATCCAGAGGCCACCACAAAATTCTTGTGTTTCTAACGTCATTCAGTATAGGACCTGACTTTCAAATAGTTTGCAGCATTTAGTGTGTTATAAAGGCCTGTTTCAGAGGCCACTAAAAAATTCTTCTGTTCCTAGTGTCATACAGTAGGGGACATCTGACTTTCAAATTGTTTGTAGCATATCTTCTTTGTCATACAGGTCTTATCCAGACTCAAACAATTCTTTCTTCTGTGACTAACGCGATACAGCACACCATATTCCACCTTGGAATTTACTGTCACTGAAAATTGGAGAAAATTGTCACTTGGAGAAAATTGTGCGGGAGCCCACGCCAGTTTTTTCCGCGATTTAACCCTTAAATTGCCTGTAGCTATTAAATTTAAGAGTTAAAGGCAATTTAATGGTTAAATCGTGGAAAAAATTTGGCGTGGGCTCCCGCGCAATTTTCTCCGCCAGAGTGGTAAAGCCAGTGACTGAGGGCAGATATTAATAGCCTGGAGAGGGTCCATGGTTTTTGGCCCCCCTGGCTAAAAACATCTGCCCCCAGCCACCCCAGAAAAGGCACATCTGGAAGATGCGCCTATTCTGGCATGTGGCCACTCTCTTCCCACTCCTGTGTAGAGGTGGGATATGAGGTAATGAAGGGTTAATGTCACCTTGCTATTGTAAGGTGACATTAAGCCAGATTAATAATGGAGAGTGGTCAATTCTGACACCTATCCATTATTAATCCAATTGTATGAAAGGGTTAAAATAAACACACACACACATTATTAAAAAGTATTTTAATTAAATAAACACACAGGTTGTTGTAATATTTTATTGTACTCTCAATCCACCTGAAGACCCTCGCTCTATAACAAAGGAAAAATAAAAAAACAACAATATACATACCTTCCGATGATCTGTCACATCCCACGATTTAAATCCATCTGAAGGGGTTAAAATATTTTACAGGCAGGACCTCTGCTATAATGCAGCTGTGCTCGTGCCTGTAAAACCCCGGGGAATGAAGGTACTGTAGGTCAATGACTGTTGTGAATTCTGTGGCTGAGTTCACTTCTGTGGTCACAAGTGGTATTGCAGTCTCTGGGCTTCCTCCCTCAGGTGTTTTGGTGAGCTCGTTGGCTGCCTTGCTATTTAGCTCCACCTGAGTCTGTCTTCCTTGCTCCTTGTCAATGTTCCAGTGTTGGATCTGAGCTACTGCATCTTTCCTTGGGCCTGCTGCTCTGCTAGATAAGTGCTTCTAGTTTGTTTTCTGTTTTTTCTGTCCAGCTTGCTATTAACTTTTGCTGGAAGCTCTGAGAAGCAAAGGGGTGCACCGCCGTGCTGTTAGTTCGGCACGGTGGGTCTTTTTGCCCCTTTGCGTGGTTTTCGTTTTAGGGTTTTTTGTAGACTGCATAGTTCTCTTTGCTATCCTCGCTCTGTCTAGAATATCGGGCCTCACTTTGCTGAATCTATTTCATTCCTACGTTTGTCTTTTCATCTTGCTAACAGTCATTATATGTGGGGGGCTGCCTATTCCTTTGGGGTATTTCTCTGAGGTAAGTCAGGCTTGTATTTCTATCTTCAGGCTAGTCAGCTCCTCAGGCAGTGCCGAGTTGCATAGGTAGTGATAGGCGCAATCCACTGCTGCTTATAGTTGTGTGAGGATAGATCAGGTACTGCAGTCTACAGAGATTCCACGTCTCAGAGCTCGTCCTATTGTTTTTGGTTATTGCCAGATCTCTGTATGTGCGCTGATTACTGCACGCTGTGTTGCCTGATTGCCGGCCATAACAAATGACCTATAGTTACCCTCAGTCCCGGTGATGCGCCCTCTGCTGGATGTCCTCAAATGACCTTGAGCATGGGAACTTTCCTGGAAAGCTCTCAGGCTCGAGTTCATATGAGGACATCCAGCAGAGGGTGCATCACCACAAATGAAGGTAACTATAGGTCATTGACCTACATTACCTTCATTCCCTGGGGTTTTACAGCCACGAGCACAGCTGCATTAGCAGAGCTCCTGCCTGTAAAATATTTTAACCCCTTAGAGGATGGATTCACAGCGTGAGACGTTACAGATCAACGGAAGGTATGTATATTGTTGGTTTATTATTTTTAATTTCTTACAGAACGAGGGTCTTCAGGTGGATTGAGAGAGTCCGAAACCCGACTTTGCTAAAAGTCGGCGACTTTTGAAAATTGCTGATCTGTTTCGCTCAACTCTAATCCTGATGAGACTCAGATACTGTATCTGAGGTTCACGTGGACTGTACTGTGCTGTCTGGACAGGAAAAGGAGGAGGGTGACTCCAAAGGTAAGGAATGTGATAACACAGAGGATGACGATGAAGTGTTAGATCCCAGTTGGCGTGAACATAGAGGCACACAGCTAAGTAAGTCATCTGAGGAGGAAGATAAGGAAGTAATGTTGCACTGTATGTCACAGACACGTACTGATGCAGCCATGACAAGCAATGCATCCTCAGCCACAACTGTGGCTCTGATTAGCAGGGTCCATGAGTCTGCAGCTCACAGGGGTGGCAAGGATTGTCTAGCCTGGGCCTTATTTGACACTGCAAATAATTAGCCGACTCACGTAATCTGCCACCTTTGCATAAAAAATACTGAGTCGAAGTAAAAGGTGAAATAACTTGTCTACTACATGTATGAACCTTCACATGCACAATCAACTGTGGGAATCCCACTGCACAATAATGAGGACCTTAACAACCATCAGCCACCGAATCAATCACATCAGCTGCTTCATCCTCCTCCTCTTTTACCGTGCCAACTATTGAGACTCAGGTCTTCGACCGCAGACCCTTGAGTTATTTTCCCGCTCCTGTCACGTTGACTGAGAGCCTTGGATATATAAATAAATGGGGTGCACTCCTATAACAATAATGATGGAAGGTGCAAAGCCTAGTCTGTAGGGACGAAAATAAATGCAACAAGAGAAAAAAGACTCGACTAATAGTGGCATACACAAGCTGATAATATGAAAAATAGAACAACTTTTATTAAGCCCAAAAAAGACAGACATACAATAAAACAATTTAAAAAGGCCTAAATATAAGACCAATGACCATCACCCCTTAAGTAATCATATACCATATAAAATGTGATATAACCAAAACATAAATTATAAATACAAATCAAGAATGAACAATACAATTGGTTATACAAATACACAATACAAAATATCTCTTGCTCGTGTATCTAATAACTAGAGACCCAAATACAATCATGGCATACTGAGAAAAACAAAATGATCAAGATGGAACTTGGTAGTTGCACACAATATATTATGAACATGTCTGAATACTATAATAGTCCAATAAATGTAATACAATATAAGCAAGAGCCCTGTAGCAGGCTATGATACCCCATATATGGGGTATAGCTATATAGTAGACTGCAGTATATTATGAGCATGCTCAAATCCTAGTGCACATATAACATCATGTGTTCAGATATTTGATGCCATATATATCATCATGTGCCCAGATATTCGAAGCCACCATATGGACCTTATTTATGCGTACTGCCCCCACAGGCTATTAAAAGATCTATGCTGGCCCAGTCCCATAATAGGAACTTGTAAGGAACAATGCATATGATAAGTATTACAAAAAGACCCATGCAATAGGATTTCACAGTTTTAAGAGAGGGCAGCCCATAGACCTACAAAAGTACCGTATATACTCGAGTATAAGCCGACCCGAGTATAAGCCGACCCCCCTAATTTTGCCACAAAAAACTGGGAAAACTTATTGACTCGAGTATAAGCCTAGGGTGGAAATGCAGCAGATACCGGTGAATTTCAATAATAAAAATAGATCATTATTTCCCCATAGCTGTGCCATATAGTGCTCTGCGCCGTTCATTATTGCCCTATAGCTGTGCCCCATATAGTGCTCTGCGCCGTTCATTATTGCCCTATAGCTGTGCCCCATATAGTGCTCTTGCACCGTTCATATTGCCCCATAGAAAGCTCTGCACCCTTCATATTGCCCCATAGAAAGCTCTGCCCCATATAGTGCTCTTGCACCGTTCATATTGCCCCATAGAAAGCTCTGCCCCATACAGTGCTCTTGCACCGTTCATATTGCCCCATAGAAAGCTCTGCCCCATATAGTGCTCTTGCACCGTTCATATTGCCCATAGAAAGCTCTGCCCCATATAGTGCTCTTGCACCGTTCATATTGCCCCATAGAAAGCTCTGCCCCATATAGTGCTCTGCACCGTTCATATTGCCCCATAGAAAGCTCTGCCCCATATAGTGCTCTTGCACCGTTCATATTGCCCCATAGAAAGCTCTGCCCCATATAGTGCTCTGCACCGTTCATATTGCCCCATAGAAAGCTCTGCCCCATATAGTGCTCTTGCACCGTTCATATTGCCCCATAGAAAGCTCTGCCCCATATAGTGCTCTTGCACCGATCATATTGCCCCATAGAAGGCTCTGCCCCATATAGTGCTCTTGCACCGTTCATATTGCCCCATAGAAAGCTCTGCCCCATATAGTGCTCTTGCACCATTCATATTGCCCCATAGAAAGCTCTGCCATTGTCGCTGCTGCTGCTGCTGCAGTAAAAAAAAAAAAAAAAAACATACTCACCTCTCTTGCTTGCAGCTCCCGGCGTCTCCGCTCTGACTGATCAGGCAGAGGGCGCCGCGCACACTATATGCGTCATCGCCTGAACAGTCAGAGCGGAGACGCCGGGAAGACAGAGCGGCGCCGGGAAGATGGAGCGACGCCCGGCGGCTGGAACGCGGACAGGTGAATATTACATACTTACCTGGTCCTGGCGTCCGGCTCCTTCTCCCGGACAGCTGTCTTCGGTGCCGCAGCTTCTTCCTCTATCAGCGGTCACAGTTACCGCTGATTAGAGAAATGAATAGGCGGCTCCACCCCTATGGGAGGTGGAGCCGCCTATTCATTTCGCTAATGAGCGGTCACACGTGACCGCTGATAGAGGAAAAACCGCAGCACCGAAGACCGTGGGACGGCAGGGGGAGCGCCAGGATCGCTGGGACTAGGTAAGTATGCCTCAGCGCCCTCTCCCCCTCACCCGCCGACCCCACTGCCGACCGTGACTCGAGTATAAGCCGAGAGGGGCATTTTCAGCCCAAAAATTTGGGCTGAAAATCTCGGCTTAAACTCGAGTATATACGGTAAGTATGCTAGTAGATAGTAGAATAAGAGGTATAATACTAGTTGTTTAGAGAGGTCCAGGATCTCACAAAGTTGGGCGAGATCAAGGCGTACACCTATAGTAAAAGATACAATGCCAGCTGCTGGAAAATGCCCAGGGCTAGAGAACGTCCAGAAAAGAGACAAGAGAAAAGGGGTGAGGCAAGAGCCCCACGTGTATCGCTGAGACTGCAGCTTCATCAGGGGAAGTTGACTGAGAGCCTGCCATCAGCTGTAACAGAAGTAGACATGCTTGCTGTTTTTGACCGATCTCAGAGAAAGAGCACACCACAACTTTCTTAATCCACCCTAACATCTCCGCCTGCACCTCTCTCATGGTCCAGCAGTTTGTTCGGTTCTCTGTACTCCACCCACTCTCAGCACTACAGCCAGCCCACGGTACCACAGTTGTGGTCACGTAAAAGATTGTTTCCTCCTACGCATGACAAAGCTAAGAGGTTGAATTCCATCATCTCCAATCTGTTGGCCACGTAACTACTGCCTTTCCGCCTGATAGATATAGATGGTTTCCAAAAATTGATGGCCATTACAGTCCCCCAGTATCAATTGCCCAATCTCAATAACTTTTCTAAGAAAGCTATGCCTGCGCTGCACCAGCATGTTGCAGACAACATATCCCGTTCCTCGACTAAATATCTGTCTGCCATGGTGCATTTCACCACAGACACTTGGATGAGTAATCCAGGGCGTTACATCTTGCTGACAGGGCACTGGATGACTCTGGTGCCTGTGGGGGCAGGTACTGCTTCACAAGTCTTGGAATCTTCAAGCCTTGCAGGACAAACCCTACATTTAACACTCCCTCCACTGCTTCTGCCTCCTCCTCTATCTCCTCTAGAGCCTTCACCTGCACCCTCAACCTCTGCCTTAATGAGACACGCGTTCCAACAATGCAGACCACCTCTGTACTGCGCAGCCATGGCTCACCGCAATCAGGCAGTATTAAAATTGATATGCCTAGAGTATCGCAGTCATACAGGTGAAGACATGTGGACATCTCTCCAGGCTGAGTTTGATCAATGGCTGTCTTCACTGAACCTACATCCAGGGAAGCCTGTGTCCGATAACGGGGCAAATCTGGTGACAGCCCTATGGCAAAGCAAGCTCACACATATGCCTTGCATGGCACACATCCTCAACCTGCTGGTACAGCATTTTCTACTCCACTATCCTGGCCCAGGTGAGCTGCTCTAAAAAGCATGTAAACTGTGTGCTCATTTGTAGTGTTCGCACCCCTCATGTCATTGAATTGCATCGATACAGAGGTCTTTGTCCATGTCAGTTAACAGGTTGCTATGCAATGTGCTGACATGGTGGAATGCCACTCTGTACATGTTGCAGTGACTGTAGAAGCAGTAGCGAGCCATGATGCAGTATGTCATGTTATATCACCTGTGCCAACACAGAATGGATGTGTCGCATATCACATTTATGGAGCACACTTTGAGTAGCCTGCAGGAGGAGATGGTGGTCCCCGAAGAAGAGGAGGAAGAAGAGGAGGATGTGGAAAAGATAACATGGTCTCTAAGTTACAGACTGACGTCACACAGGTGGGTGTCAAGGGAGGGTGGATTACTGAGATCAAGGGGTACTGGTGATCACAGACAAACTGTTATCGAAGGTGCAAGATCCGAGGAACAAATGGAGGAGGAAGAGATTATAGCCGAGCAACTGTCAGATGAAGAGGATAATCCTCCCCTCTCTGTTGTTCGTGGTTGGCGGGAAGGGTCAGAGGAAACAAGCCTCATTGCTACCCAGCCACAAAGACAGAATAAGCTTGGACCTCATGGTAGAGCCGGACATATGAGTGCCTTCTTGCTGCAACATGATCCCTATATAGTTATGTTTAGGAATACTGCTGACTACTGGGTTGCCATTCTGTTAGATCCATGTTATAAAACCAAATTTTGCCAGATGCTTCCTGCCCTGGAAAGGGACCCGCGAATGCTAGGGTATCAAAACACGATTTTACACAAGAGAGCTTTCCCCCAAGACAGCACTATTATACAATCTATACTGTGGTGAAATTGATGCCACTTTGGTGGTGTCTGCCAATTGTCATGATCCAGACCTGGTTTTGAGTCCTGTCTTCCCTTTTCCTGGTCAGATCATGTCAGGGTTTAACTTTTCTCAGCCTCAGTCTGGTCTCAGGTTTGCTATTTAGCATCGCTATGTCCTGCAGATCATGTTAGTTATGGTTTCTGCCTAGTGCTGCTGTAAGCTGACTCTGATTTCTCCGATTTGTCCTGCTACATTTTCTGTCTTAACCTCTGTCTCTGTTTTCCCCTGTTCCTGTTTTGACTCAGTGTTTCCCTTTAGTGTGCATACTCCCTGGTTTTGATTTGGCGTGTAACCTGACCTGTTTCTGACATTTGTCTTTTGGCGTATCTGCTCCTGATTTTTACTGACCCCCTGACTTGTTCATGACTGCAAGTTTGCTTATTCCTTTTGTACTGCGTTACAGTCTAGGTTGATTTGACTATTCTGCTGCCACCTTTGGTAGCCTCACAGTTGCACAGCAGGTTAGCTCTGTTTAGGTGCAGACCTGCTTCCTCTCTATTGCCATCTAGTGAAGCCTGCATCTACCTACATTGCAGCAGCATGACGCAAATACATTTTGGAAATGTGAACCCTCCTGTTTGGGTGTTCATCTGCTGGATGCATCCCTCAGCTATACAAGTGAATAGCCTGCAAAAAAATGAAATTTCAAAAGTGGGACAAAGTAAAAAAAAAATTATTCAAAGTAAAAAAAAAATTGGAAAAATATATTTTAAAAAAATCTAAATATATAGTACCCATGAATAAATATTTTTATGAAAAAATATAGAAACAATTAAAGTAAACATATTTGGTATCACTGCATCCGGAATGATGTAACCTATAAAACTGTCACAAAATTAACCCTTTAGTGAACACCTTAAAAAATAAATAAACAGTCAAAACATTGCTTTATCAACACACCACCAAACAAAAAGTGAAACAAAATGAGATCAAAAACAGGAATATAAATAAAAAACATGGTACCGCTGAAGATACCATCCTGCCTTACAAAAAACAAGCCGCAAAACAAGCTTTCTCAGTGGAGGAGTAAAACATTTATAGCTCTTAGAATAAAGCACTGCAAAAAAAATTTATTTCTACAAAATAGTTTTTATTGTGTAAAAGCGCCAAAACACAAAAAGAGATATAAATGTAGTATTGCTGTAGTCGTACTGCTAGAAGAATAAAGCTGCCTTATAATTTTTACCACTCACAGAATGGCATAAAAAAACATAAAACCATTCCTGATTTCGTGTTTTTTTGTTCATTATCCCTCCCAAAAATCAGAATAGAAAGTGAACAAAAAAGTCATCTGTCTGAAAATTGTACCAATAAAACGTCAAGTCATCCTGCAAAAAATAAGCACTCAAATGACTCTGTGGGCTAAAATATGGAAAAATTATAGCTCTCAAAATATGATGATGCAAAATCTAGCTTCTGCAATAAAAAGTGTATTTTAGTGTGTGACAGCAGCCAAACATAAAAAAGATTGAAATCTGGTATCGCTATAATTGGGCCGACCAGAAAAATTAGATCGACATATAACTTAGACCACATGAAGAATAGCATACAAAAATAAATAAAACCAATTTTTCACCTGATGTTGATTTGTTCATTTTGCCTCCCAAAGATTGCAGTAAGACTTGGTGCACATTTATCCTGCGCTCTGCTTACACTGGGGTTTCCATATCAATCTCTGAAATACTTGATTCAGACGAAACCCCCATCAGAAGTTTCCCTATAATGAGGCAGATGGAGGAACTGTGAAAGTCGTAGGACCTGGGATTGGGCAGTGTTTGTCTTTTTAGATGTGCGCAAATATGTAATCGGCTAAAGTTCTGTGCACTTCAGAAAAGGAGAACACTACTGAACAGTGGCCAGACTGAGTCCAGAATAACTCTACTGCCTCATTATAGTGAATGGATTGATCAGAGGTTAAATCTGAATCACGTCATTCAGATATTTAGAAATTATAGATTCAGAAATTTGGATGTAAGTGCTCAGCTTGGGTCGCTGGGTAATAGGGATCCCATGTAAAATGTTTCCAATTGAAGGTTTGACTCAATCCACAAAAAAAGCAAGTCCTCACTTAGATCAGTCATCTGTTAACAGAAAAATAGGGGCTTCCATGTCACTTGTAGCCTCAAAGCTCTAGAAAGCAAAATGGATCCTCACTCTCCAAAAGAAATTCAACAGATTCTGTGCTTCCAAATCCAAATGCCCCCTTCCTTCTGAGCCCCACAGTGTCCCTAAACTATTTATAATTTCACATGTTTGGCTTTTCTGAAGTGATGAGAGCCAGCCTAATTTACAGGTGCGTGTCGCCAGAAGCATGAGCTGGTCATAATGTACTGGTCACTATAAGGTAATGGTCACAACAATGTACTGGTTACTACAACAGCAGTTTGCAATTTTTACTTGGCGACATTCATTAATGCTTGATTGTGGAAAACAACCAAAGAATCAAAATAATCACTACACCTGTAGATAAATTCCAAAAGGGATTTACTTTCCAAAATGGGGTCACTTGAGGGAGGGTTTCTTCTCTTCTACCACTCTCTGTATATAGAATCTGCAAACTATTATAGGAAACTCTGCACTCCCGGACACAAATAGCGCTCCATCCCTCCTGAGTCGTGTCATGTGGTTAAGCAGTACTGTACAGCCAAACATGGTGTATTGCCATATTCAGTAGAAATGGTAAGACAAACTATGATGACATTTTTACACACTTTTTGTGTCAAAATGTAAATTCTGGGGCTAAAACAAAATTTGGGTGGTAAAAATGTAATTATTTTTTGTTCACTGCCCAATGGTATAAAATTATGTGACAGCTGGAGTCAATATGATCCCTGCACCCCTAGATGAATTTGTTGTGTTTGTAAAATGTCACTCATGGTGGTTTCTGCGGTTCTCGCAACTCAGGGGCTCTCCCAATGGGTCATGGCACTCGCAAACCATAACAGTAAAATTTGCACTATAGTATGGCACACCTTCTCCTCTGAACTTTGCACCGTGCCTGAAAAATATTTCCTGATTACATGTAGGGTATTGGCGCACTCAGTAAAAAAATGGACCTTCATCTTCTGTAAAAAAATGTTCCTAATAGCCCTGAGAAAAATTAGAAACCGAAGGCTAAAATAACATTTTAGTGGTAAAAGTATAAATTATTCTGTCTTCACAGCTCAATGATATAAAATTCTTTGAGGCACATATGGTGTCAATATGATCACTGCACCCCTAGATGAATTCATTGGAGGTGTAGTTTGCCAAATGAGTTCACATATTGGTGGTTTATTTTGTCCTGTCACCTAAAGGGCTCTACTACTGAGACATGGTACCATCAAACCATTCCAGCAATATCTGAACTCCAATATGGTGCTTCTTCCTTTCTGAGCTTTGCACTATGCCTCAAAAGTAGTATTCACCCACATATGGGGTATCAACGTACTCAAGAGAAATTGCACAACAAATTGTATGGTGCAATTTCTCCTGTTACCCTTGTGAAAATGAAAAAAAAATGGGGCTAAAATAGCATTTTTGTGGGGAAAATGTGATTGTTTTTACTCTCACAGCTCAACATTATAAACTTCTTTGAAGCATCTGGGCGTTCAAGGTGCTCACCACACATTTTTTAATTTCTCAGCTTAACGTTATAAACTTCTGTGAAGCACCTGAGAGTTCAATGTGCTCACCATACCTATAAATAAGTTCCCTGAGTTGTTTAGTTTCTAAAATGGTGTCACTTCTTGGGGCTTTTCACTGTTTAGGCACATCAGGGGTTCTGTGAATGCTACAGGACATCCACTAAGTGTTCCAGCAAATTTTACATTCAAAAAGTCAAATGGCTTTCCCTTCCGAGCTCTGCCTTGAGCCCAAACAGTGATCTTCTCTCACATATTGGGCATTGGCCTCCTTAGGAGAAAGTGCACAACAATTTTTTAGGTCAAGCTTTTCCTGTTACCCTTGTGAAAATTTAAAAAAATGAGTCTAAAGTTAAATGTTAAAAAAAAAGTGAAACGTTCATTTTTTTCCACAATCCAGAAATTCCTGTGAAGCATTTGAAGGGTTAATAAACTTCTTGAATGTGGCTTTTATCACCTTGAGCAGTGCAGTTTGTGCATCACTCTTGGGTATTTTTTTTATCATATAGACCCCTCAAAGTCACTTCAAATGAATTGTGGTCCCTAAAAAAAATTGGTTTGCAATTTTTTTTTTAAATATAAGAAATTGCTGGTCATCTTTTAATCCTTATAACCTTGTAACAAAATTGTTTTTAAAAATTGTGCTGCTTTAAAGTAGACATGTGGGAAATTAATTGAGTAACAATTTTGTAAGACGAATCTGTCTTATTTAAGGGCATAAGAATTCAGATTGAAAATTGTCAAAATGTTCCAAATTATTGCCAAATTTAGTTTTTTTCACACATAAACACAAGTCATATTGAATAATTTTTACCACTATCATGAAGCATAATACGTCTTCAAAAAACATTCTGAGAATCAGTGGGATCTGTTGAAGAGTTCCAGCGTTATTACCTCTTAAATTGACACTGGTTAAAATTGTAAAAATTGGCCTGGTCATTAACGTTCAAACCACCTTGGTGGGTAAAGGTGTTAATAATATACAGTTTATGCTGAATTTGCCAACGTCCAATGAAGGAAACCAATCTTATCTCATCTGTCTACAGTGCTTGTTATTCTCTATGGTCACATGGTCATGTCATTCTAGTCAATGGCTAAAATTACCGCTACAGGGGAAAATGAAAGTGGAGTTGACAGGCGACTTCTATTCAATGACAAATTATATATTAGCCCCAGCGACATATTAATACATAAACCTGTAATGATTCCATAGAAACTCATATTTAACATTGCCATGATTTCGTAATTCATATATTTAATGAGGAACATTTTCCAAGTCTGGGAATTAATACATATTATCACTTTTCTCTGATTATTTTTGTCATTTGTTTTATCTAAAAATTAATCTTCCCAGAAGTTTTAAGCTTTTCCCTCTCAAAATTAAATTCATGATAGTGTTTATTGACATGTTAATTTAGCCGGACAGCAAATTACAGAAATTAATTGTCTTACACACAGGCTGTAACCCTCGCTTGGTAAAAAACAAGCCTGAAATGAAGCTCGACAATCAAACCTTTAGCAGACTATTCATTTGTATGTGCTAACATTACTTGTTTGTCATTAATAATTCATAATTTAGGGGTTTGTTCATAATTAATGATGGCTATTAAACTTCACTTAAAGACAACAGCAAATTATTAATTTCACACTGGAGTTCAGGTCATCATCTTAGAAAAATAATGATATTAATAATGTCTGTGAATTTACATTTTCAGTATACTTCATGATGGAATAAGGATTTAAAAAACTAATATGAGTAGTAAGCAAAAAGGGGAAAATAAAACTCATTTTATGCCACAGTGTAAAGCTGGTGAATCCGAATACAGTTTTGTTTATTTTTGTTATTCTTTTCACCTATTGTTAAAAAATTACAAGTCATTTTATTCAGATTTTTATCATAAACATATATCAACAAATTTTTGATGTTTTTTTTTTGTCTGATTATCCACTTAAAAAATTTGGGTAGGAAATTTGTACAAACAAATTGAGAAAATAGAAACACATGTCCTATGCATTTTGAGCATTAAAAGTTTTAACCATAGCAGTGTAGAGCAGGTACAATGATTAAAAGCTCTTAATCCGCAAAACACTTAGGAAAATTATTTCTATTTTTTTTCCTTATTTACTTTTGAGAGCATATTAATAAAAGATGTTTTAGAATTCGTATTTTTTCTTTCATTTGCTAGATATCCTTTCTCCTCTACAAGTGTTCCTGCCTGGAAACAGGTCCATGGTCTCTTCCATACATCAGGTGCAACAAGGATCATTCGATTACCTGAAGTGGTGAGTAGGGATGTCCGAACGTGATCTCTGATTCTCAGTTATTAATCGAGTATCATGGTGCTTGGATGTACTCATTACTCTGCAAATAATGGGCGGTGCCTGATGAAAATCTTGAATCATCACTTTGCATCTTTGGCACCTGTTAAGCATCCAATAAGCATGCAGGAATTTTTCTTAACAGTTTTAGAGATCACATAATTTTATTCCACACTAATAGTGAATGTGTGAGAAATGTGGCCCAGGGAAATGTTTCAACAATTTTTGGGTGTGTTCTGTAACATTAAAAAGGACCTCCTAACTCGAAATACTTGATTAACTGTTATGATCTGGTGGCCTAGGAGCAGCATGATATGTACTCTGGAGAAGGTGGTCCCTGTACTGACCGCAGACCCTGAACTTAGCACCGCAACTAGAAGTAGCCGTGGGATGTACCTAACACTCCCTAGACACCTCGACACAGCCTAAGGACTAACTTCCCATAAAGATAGAAACGGGAAAACTATCTTGCCTCAGAGAAAATCCCCAAAGGATAGACACCCCCACAAATATTGACTGTGAGAGGAAAGGGAAATGACATACGCAGACTGAAATCAGGATTTAGCAAAGGAGGCCTTTCTAGCTAAAAAGAAAGAATAGGTCAGTATTAAAACAATAGAAAATATCCACCACAGAAAATACAAAACTCCACATCTGACTAAAGACATGGAGGGTATATCTGCATCTCCAGAGATACAGCTTGGCTGCAAAAAATCCTAACACAGACAAAGCTGGACAAGACAAAACATGAAAATGCACTGAACTATAAGGCCCACAGCATGTGGACAGCAAAAACAAAGCCAGAACTTATCTTTGTTGAAAAGAACAGCAAACAGGAGAGACCAGTCAGGGATGTGAATCCTCCAAAAACAATGGACAACTGGCACTGACTAAAGGATCAAGCAAGACTAAATAGCCCAGTCCAAATTGCAATTTGTCCAAGTGGACACACTTGATAAATGCTGCGATCCAAAGATAGCAGCACTACCACTCATAACCACCGGAGGGAGCCCAAGAGCAGAATTAACAACAATTAACCCCATTCTGACATTAGATGTACTATCCCATCGAGGTAGGGTGGGCCCATATGACCATCGATGGGATAGTACATCATATGCGATCGGCTGCGCTCTCATGGGGAGCGCAGCCGATTGCGGCTGGGTATCAGCTGACTATCACAGCTGACATCCATCACGGACCACTCCTGGCACATTAACCCCCGAAACAATGCGATCAAACATGATTGCAGCGGTCCGGCGGCATAGGGAAGCATCGCGCAGGGAGGGGGCTCCCTGCGTGCTTCTCTGAGACCGTCAAAGGAAAGCGATGTGATTACGTTTCTCCGAGGGTCTCCTACATCCTTCTCCCTGCAGGCCCCAGATCGAAAATGGCTGTGGGGCTGCTTCTGGGTCCTGCAGGGAGGTGGCTTACAAACGCCTGCTAAGAGCAAGCGCAGGTAAGCCAGGAGCACTGCCTGTCAGATCGCTGTTCTGACACAGTGCTGTGCAAAGTGTCAGATCAGTCATCTGACACTATAGTGTGATGTCCCCCCCTGAGGCAATGTAAAAAAGTTTAAAAAAAATATTTACATGTGTAAAAAAAATAAAAAAAATCCTAAATAAAAAAAATACTGTTTCAATAAATACATTTCTTTATCTAAATAAAAAAACAATAAAAATACACATATTTAGTATCGCCGCATCCGTAACGACCCGACCTATAAAACTGTCCCACTAGTTAACCCCTTCAGTGAACACCGTCACAATAAACGAGGCAAAAAACATCGCTTTATTATCATACCGCCGAACAAAAAGGGGAATAACATGAGATCCAAAAAAGGATATAAATATCCATGGTATTGCTGAAAGCGTCATCTTATGCAAAAAACGAGCTGCCATACAGCGTCATCAGCGAAAAAATAAAAAAGTTATAGTCCTCAGAATAAAGCGATGCAAAAATAATTATTTTTTATATAAAATAGCTTTTATTGTATAAAAGTGTCAAAACATAAAAAAATGATATAAATGAGGCATCGCTGTAATCATACTGATTAAAACTGCTTCATCAATTTTACCAAATGCCGAACGGTATAAATGCCCCCCAAAAGAAATTCATAAATAGCTGTTTTTTGGTCATTCTGCCTCACAAAAATCGGAATAAAAAGCGACCCAAAAATGTCATGTGCCCGAAAATGGTTCCAATGAAAACGTGAACTCGTCCTTCAAAAAACAAGACCTCACATGACTCTGTGGACCAAAATATGGAAAAATTATAGCTCTCAAAATGTATAGACGCATAAACTATTTTTTGGTATAAAAGCGTCTTTTAGTGTGTGACAGCTGCCAATCATATAAATCCGCTAAAAGAAATGCTATAAAAGTAAATCCCTTTTTAACACCCCCTTAGTTAACTGTAGTGATACATTTGGGGGTTCAAAGTTCACACTACACATCTAGATAAGTTCCTTGGGGCGTCTAGTTTCCAATATGGGGTCACTTATGGGGGGTTTCTACTGTTTAGGTACATCAGGAGCTCTGCAAATGCAACGTGACGCCTGCAGACCAATCCATCTAAGTCTGCATTCCAAACGGTGCTCCTTCCCTTCCGAGCTCTGCCATGCGCCCAAACAGTGGTCGCCCCCACATATGGGGTATCAGCGTACTCAGGACAAATTGGACAACAACTTTTGGGGCCCAATTTCTCCTGTTACCCTTGGGAAAATACAAAACTTGGGGCTAAAAAATAATTTTTTGTGGAAATAAAATTATTTTTATTTTTACGGCTCTGCGTTATAAACTTCTGTGAAGCACTTGGTGGGTCAAAGTGCTTACCACACATTTAGATAAGTTCCTTAGGGGGTCTGCTTTCCAAAATGGTGTCACTTGTGGGTGTTTAGGCACATCAGGGGCTCTCCAAACACGACATGGCGTTCTATCTCAATTCCAGTCAATTTTGCATTGAAAAGTCAAATGGTGCTCCTTCCCTTCCGAGCTTTGCCATGCGCCCAAACAGTGGTTTACCCCCACATATGGGGTATCAGCATACTCAAGACAAATTGCACAACAACTTTTGGGGTCCAATTTCTTCTGTTACCCTTGGGAAAATAAAAAATTCGGGGCAAAAATATCATTTTTGTGAAATAATATGATTTTTTATTTTTACGGCTCTGCATTATAAACTTTTGTGAAGCACTTGGTGGATCAAAGTGCTCACCACTAGTGTTGAGCATTCCGATACTGCCAATATCGGGTATCGGCCGATAGTCGCGGTATCGGAATTCTGATACTGAGTTCGGATACTTTTGCAATATCGGATACCGCAATCGGAAGTTTCCATAATGCAATCAGCCAGTTTGATTTAATTCAGCCAATGAGGAATCATTAGTGTGGGCACATCCTGTTCTGCATGTTAGGCATGTAACTACTGGCATGGCTGTGATTGGCTGCTGAAATGATGTCATGATGCAATATAAAAGCTGCCGCCGCCATTTTGGGTTCACTCTGCTGTGAATTCAGTTAGGGACAGGACGCTGTTGTTCTGATTGAGGGCTAGTTTGAGAGTGATTTGCTTCATTGTGCTTTACCCAGGCTAATTTAGCAACCGCTGTGTGAGAACCTTGTTTTTGCCTTGCAGTGCTGTTCACGGCTGTCTGCAAGGTCTCTGTGAGAGTTCAGCTCACGCTGTAGTCTGTTCCGCTGCCACAGCTGGTTGTAGTCAGCTCAGTGTGCGACACTGCCTCATACTGTTCCATTTTCCTTTTTTCAATTAGTGCTGCCTGCTGCACATTTTTCCAGATTTATCCTATTAGTGGGTTTCCATCCGTATCCTGCTAGATTGCGGAAAAATACTATGTAAGAGTACATAGAGGAGCCTTTCTGCAGCCTTCTGCCCTGCAGTCCCAGCCAGATTAGTATTAGCCTATTTTTTGGAGCCTCATCTATTGCATTATAGGTTATCTACCTACATTGTAATCTGTTATGGCTGGCAATCAGGCAACACAGCGTGCAGTAATCAGCGCACATACAGAGATCTGGCAATAACCCAAAACAATAGGACGAGCTCTGAGACGTGGAATCTCTGTAGACTGCAGTACCTGATCTATCCTCACACAACTGGAAGCAGCAGTGGATTGCGCCTAACAACTACCTATGCAACTCGACACTGCCTGAGGAGCTGACTAGCCTGAAGATAGAAATACAAGCCTGACTTACCTCAGAGAAATACCCCAAAGGAATAGGCAGCCCCCCACATATAATGACTGTTAGCAAGATGAAAAGACAAACGTAGGAATGAAATAGATTCAGCAAAGTGAGGCCCGATATTCTAGACAGAGCGAGGATAGCAAAGAGAACTATGCAGTCTACAAAAACCCTAAAACGAAAACCACGCAAAGGGGCAAAAAGACCCACCGTGCCGAACTAACAGCACGGCGGTGCACCCCTTTGCTTCTCAGAGCTTCCAGCAAAAGATAATAACAAGCTGGACAGAAAAAACAGAAAACAAACTAGAAGCACTTATCTAGCAGAGCAGCAGGCCCAAGGAAAGATGCAGTAGCTCAGATCCAACACTGGAACATTGACAAGGAGCAAGGAAGACAGACTCAGGTGGAGCTAAATAGCAAGGCAGCCAACGAGCTCACCAAAACACCTGAGGGAGGAAGCCCAGAGACTGCAATACCACTTGTGACCACAGAAGTGAACTCAGCCACAGAATTCACAACAGTACCCCCCCCTTGAGGAGGGGTCACCGAACCCTCACCAGAACCCCCAGGCCGACCAGGATGAGCCACATGAAAGGCACGAACAAGATCTGGGGCATGGACATCAGAGGCAAAAACCCAGGAATTATCTTCCTGAGCATAACCCTTCCATTTGACCAGATACTGGAGTTTCCGTCTAGAGACACGAGAATCCAAAATCTTCTCCACAATATACTCCAATTCCCCCTCCACCAAAACAGGGGCAGGAGGCTCCACAGATGGAACCATAGGTGCCACGTATCTCCTCAACAACGACCTATGGAATACATTATGTATGGAAAAGGAGTCTGGGAGGGTCAGACGAAAAGACACCGGATTGAGAATCTCAGAAATCCTATACGGACCAATAAAACGAGGTTTAAATTTAGGAGAGGAAACCTTCATAGGTATATGACGAGAAGATAACCAAACCAGATCCCCAACACGAAGTCGGGGTCCCACACGGCGTCTGCGATTAGCGAAAAGCTGAGCCTTCTCCTGGGACAAGGTCAAATTGTCCACTACCTGAGTCCAGATCTGCTGCAACCTGTCCACCACATTATCCACACCAGGACAGTCCGAAGACTCAACCTGTCCTGAAGAGAAACGAGGATGGAACCCAGAATTGCAGAAAAATGGAGAGACCAAGGTAGCCGAGCTGGCCCGATTATTAAGGGCGAACTCAGCCAACGGCAAAAATGACACCCAATCATCCTGGTCAGCGGAAACAAAACATCTCAGATATGTTTCCAAGGTCTGATTGGTTCGTTCGGTCTGGCCATTAGTCTGAGGATGGAAGGCCGAGGAAAAAGATAGGTCAATGCCCATCCTACCACAAAAGGCTCGCCAGAACCTCGAGACAAACTGGGAACCTCTGTCAGAAACAATATTCTCAGGAATGCCATGTAAACGAACCACATGCTGGAAGAACAAAGGCACCAAATCAGAGGAGGAAGGCAATTTAACCAAGGGCACCAGATGGACCATTTTAGAAAAGCGATCACAGACCACCCAAATGACAGACATCTTTTGAGAAACGGGAAGGTCAGAAATGAAATCCATCGAAATATGTGTCCAAGGCCTCTTCGGGACCGGCAAGGGCAAAAGCAACCCACTGGCACGTGAACAGCAGGGCTTAGCACTAGCACAAATTCCACAGGACTGCACAAAAGCACGCACATCCCGTGACAGAGATGGCCACCAGAAGGATCTAGCAACCAACTCCCTGGTACCAAAGATTCCTGGATGACCGGCCAGCACCGAACAATGAAGTTCAGAGATAACTTTACTAGTCCACCTATCAGGGACGAACAGTTTCTCGGCCGGACAACGATCAGGTTTATTAGCCTGAAATTTCTGCAACACTCTCCGCAAATCAGGGGAGATGGCAGACACAATGACTCCTTCCTTGAGGATACTCGCCGGCTCAGATAACCCCGGAGAGTCGGGCACAAAACTCCTAGACAGAGCATCCGCCTTCACATTTTTAGAGCCCGGAAGGTATGAAATCACAAAATCAAAACGAGCAAAAAACAACGACCAACGGGCCTGTCTAGGATTCAAGCGCTTGGCAGACTCAAGATAAGTAAGGTTCTTATGATCAGTCAAAACCACCACGCGATGCTTAGCACCCTCAAGCCAATGACGCCACTCCTCGAATGCCCACTTCATGGCCAGCAACTCTCGGTTGCCCACATCATAATTACACTCAGCAGCAGAAAATTTCCTGGAAAAGAAAGCACATGGTTTGAACACTGAGCAACCAGAACCTCTCTGTGACAAAACCGCCCCTGCACCAATCTCAGAAGCATCAACCTCGACCTGGAACGGAAGAGAAACATCAGGTTGACACAACACAGGGGCACAGCAAAAACGACGCTTCAACTCCTGAAAAGCTTCCACGGCAGCAGAAGACCAATTAACCAAATCAGCACCCTTCTTGGTCAAATCGGTCAATGGTCTGGCAATGCTAGAAAAATTACAGATGAAGCGACGATAAAAATTAGCAAAGCCCAGGAATTTCTGCAAACTTTTTAGAGATGTCGGCTGAGTCCAATCCTGGATGGCCTGAACCTTAACCGGATCCATCTCGATAGTAGAAGGGGAAAAGATGAACCCCAAAAATGAAACTTTCTGCACACCGAAGAGACACTTTGATCCCTTCACGAACAAGGAATTAGCACGCAGTACCTGGAAAACCATTCTGACTTGCTTCACATGAGACTCCCAATCATCTGAGAAGATCAAAATGTCATCCAAGTAAACAATCAAGAATTTATCCAGATACTCACGGAAAATGTCATGCATAAAAGACTGAAAAACAGATGGAGCATTGGCAAGTCCGAACGGCATCACCAGATACTCAAAATGACCCTCGGGCGTATTAAATGCCGTTTTCCATTCATCTCCCTGCCTGATTCTCACCAGATTATACGCACCACGAAGATCAATCTTAGTAAACCAACTAGCCCCCTTAATCCGAGCAAACAAGTCAGAAATCAATGGCAAGGGATACTGAAACTTAACAGTGATCTTATTAAGAAGGCGGTAATCAATACACGGTCTTAGCGAACCATCCTTCTTGGCTACAAAAAAGAACCCTGCTCCCAATGGTGACGACGATGGGCGAATATGTCCCTTCTCCAGGGACTCCTTCACATAACTGCGCATAGCGGTGTGTTCAGGTACGGACAAATTAAATAAACGACCCTTAGGGAATTTACTACCAGGAATCAAATCGATAGCACAATCACAATTCCTATGCGGAGGAAGGGCATCAGACTTGGACTCTTCAAATACATCCTGAAAGTCCGACAAGAACTCTGGGATGTCAGAAGGAATGGATGACGAAATAGACAAAAATGGAACATCACCATGTACTCCCTGACAACCCCAGCTGGTTACCGACATAGAGTTCCAATCCAATACTGGATTATGGGTTTGTAGCCATGGCAACCCCAACACGACCACATCATGCAAATTATGCAGTACCAAAAAGCGAATAACTTCCTGATGTGCAGGAGCCATGCACATGGTCAGCTGGGCCCAGTACTGAGGCTTATTCTTGGCCAGAGGTGTAGCATCAATTCCTCTCAACGGAATAGGACACCGCAAAGGCTCCAAGAAAAATCCACAACGTTTAGCATAATCCAAATCCATCAGATTCAGGGCAGCGCCTGAATCCACAAACGCCATGACAGAATATGATGACAAAGAGCACATTAAGGTAATGGACAAAAGGAATTTGGACTGTACAGTACCAATAACGGCAGAGCTATCGAACCGCCTAGTGCGTTTAGGACAATTAGAAATAGCATGAGTAGAATCACCACAATAGAAACACAGTCTGTTCAGACGTCTGTGTTCGTGCCGTTCTACTTTAGTCATAGTCCTGTCGCACTGCATAGGCTCAGGTTTACTCTCAGACAATACCGCCAGATGGTGCACAGATTTACGCTCGCGCAAGCGACGACCGATCTGAATGGCCAAGGACATAGACTCATTCAAACCAGCAGGCATAGGAAATCCCACCATTACATCCTTAAGAGCTTCAGAGAGACCCTTTCTGAACAAAGCCGCTAGTGCAGATTCATTCCACAGAGTGAGTACTGACCATTTTCTAAATTTCTGACAATATACTTCTACATCATCCTGACCCTGGCATAAAGCCAGCAGATTTTTCTCAGCTTGATCCACTGAATTAGGCTCATCGTAAAGCAATCCCAGCGCCTGGAAAAATGCATCAACATTACTCAATGCAGAATCTCCTGGTGCAAGAGAAAACGCCCAGTCCTGTGGGTCGCCGCGCAAAAAAGAAATAATAATCAAAACCTGTTGAATAGGATTACCAGAAGAATGAGGTTTCAAGGCCAAAAATAGCTTACAATTATTTCTGAAGCTCAGGAACTTAGTTCTGTCACCAAAAAACAAATCAGGAATCGGAATTCTTGGTTCTAGCATCGATTTCTGATCAATAGTATCTTGAATCTTTTGTACATTTACAACGAGATTATCCATTGAGGAGCACAGAGCCTGAATATCCATGTCCACAGCTGTGTCCTGAAGCACTCTAATGTCTAGGGGAAAAAAAAGACTGAAGACAGAGCTAAGAAAAAAAAATGATGTCAGGATTTCTTTTTTCCCTCTATTGGAAATCATTGAATGGCTCCTTGTACTGTTATAGCTGGCAATCAGGCAACACAGCGTGCAGTAATCAGCGCACATACAGAGATCTGGCAATAACCCAAAACAATAGGACGAGCTCTGAGACGTGGAATCTCTGTAGACTGCAGTACCTGATCTATCCTCACACAACTGGAAGCAGCAGTGGATTGCGCCTAACAACTACCTATGCAACTCGACACTGCCTGAGGAGCTGACTAGCCTGAAGATAGAAATACAAGCCTGACTTACCTCAGAGAAATACCCCAAAGGAATAGGCAGCCCCCCACATATAATGACTGTTAGCAAGATGAAAAGACAAACGTAGGAATGAAATAGATTCAGCAAAGTGAGGCCCGATATTCTAGACAGAGCGAGGATAGCAAAGAGAACTATGCAGTCTACAAAAACCCTAAAACGAAAACCACGCAAAGGGGCAAAAAGACCCACCGTGCCGAACTAACAGCACGGCGGTGCACCCCTTTGCTTCTCAGAGCTTCCAGCAAAAGATAATAACAAGCTGGACAGAAAAAACAGAAAACAAACTAGAAGCACTTATCTAGCAGAGCAGCAGGCCCAAGGAAAGATGCAGTAGCTCAGATCCAACACTGGAACATTGACAAGGAGCAAGGAAGACAGACTCAGGTGGAGCTAAATAGCAAGGCAGCCAACGAGCTCACCAAAACACCTGAGGGAGGAAGCCCAGAGACTGCAATACCACTTGTGACCACAGAAGTGAACTCAGCCACAGAATTCACAACAGTAATCCCTACAAAAAGTTTGTGATACTATCAGTTTTACATCTTTGGGCACATCGAGTGTCTTTTTGTGAAAAAAACAAAAAGTTAATAAAGTTCACCAAACACTCCACTTTACAGTTGTGTAGGCCACATTAACTCATATTAAAGTCTAGTCCACACTTTAGAAAATTAGTTTTTCTTATGCCTGTTTGCAGCTGTTCAGGAATAAGCACACTAAACCCTTAGTACTTTTCTGCCTATCTTTATCAGTCTACCAAGATGAAGAAGGCAGAGAGTAAGGCTTGTGGTCATGGGCATGGAGTTCCTGCAGGGAGAGGACATGGGGATTCTGTGCCTGCTGCGGGCACTGGTGACTAGTGTTGAGCATTCCGATACCGCAAGTATCGGGTATCGGCCGATATTTGCGGTATCGGAATTCCGATACCGAATTCCAATACTTCCCGCGTATCGGATACCGGAATCGGAAGTTCCCAGAATTCAAACTGAACGCAGCAGCCAATGAGGAATGAATGGAAGTGTGGGCACATCCTGTTTAGCATGGTGGGCATGTAAGTACTGGCAAGGCTGTGATTGGCTGCTGAAATGATGTCACTCTGCACTATAAAAAACGCTGCCGCCATTTTGCGCTCACTCTGCTGTGATTTCAGTTAGGGACAGGACGCTGTGTTCTAACTGAGGGCCAGTTGAGATAGCTAATTGCTTTATTTTCCTTTCCCAAGGCTAATTTAGCAAAACGCTGTGTGTTCTTCACTGTTCACCTTGCTCTTGCCTTGCAGCGCTGTTTTAACAGCGTTCTGCAAGGTCTCTGTGTGTGTGTGTGTGTGTGCAGCTCACTCTGTAGTCTGTGTGCAGCCATATACCCGGTTGTATTCAGCTCAGGGGGGGTTCACACTGCCTCACACAGTTGTCCTTTTTTGCTCATAGTGCAGCCTGCTGCACATTTTTTCTCAAATTTCCTATTAGTGTCTTTCCACCCGTCTCCAGCTAAATTGTGGAAAAGCACAACATAGGATAACCTAGAGGGGGGTTTTTGGGCCTTGCAGCACCATTTACGGCTGTCTGCACGGTCTCCGTGTGAGCCCAGCTCGCCCTGTAGTCTGTGTGCAGCCATAGCCGGTTGGATTCAGCTCAGGGTTCGTTACTGCCTCATACCTTGAAAAAAATTTCCCTTTTTTTCAAATAGTGCAGCCTGTTTAAAATTTAAAAAAAAAATTTCCTATTAGTGTTTTTCCACCTGTCTCCAGCTAAATTGTGGAAAAACACTACATAGGATAACCTAGAGGGTATTTTTTGGGCCTTGCAGCGCCGTTTACGGCTATCTGCACGGTCTCTGTGTGAGCGCAGCTCGCCCTGTAGTCTGTGTGCAGCCATAGCCGGTTGGATTCAGCTCAGGGTGCGTTACTGCCTCATACCTTGAAAAAAAATTTCCTTTTTTTTAAATAGTGCAGCCTGTTTAAAATTTAAAAAAAAAATTTCCTATTAGTGTTTTTCCACCCGTCTCCAGCTAAATTGTGGAAAAATACTACATAGGATAACCTAGAGGGGTTTTTGTGGGCCTTGCAGCGCCGTTTACGGCTGTCTGCACGGTCTCTGTGTTAGCGAGCTCGCCCTGTAGTCTGTGTGCAGCCATAGCCGGTTGGATTCAGCTCAGGGTGCGTTACTGCCTCATACCTTGAAAAAAAATTTCCTTTTTTTCAAATAGTGCAGCCTGTTTAAAATTTAAAAAAAAAAATTTCCTATTAGTGTCTTTCCACCCGTCTCCAGCTAAATAGTGGAAAAACACTACATAGGATAACCTAGAGGAGGGTTTTTGGGCCTTGCAGCGCCATTTACGGCTGTCTGCACGGTCCCCGTGTGAGTTAAACTTGCTCTGTAGTCTGATCTGCAGAAAAAAAAAAAAGGAAAGTTCACCAAACACAACTTAACACTTGTGTAGGCCACATTTGAAAAATAATAAAGTTTAGTCCACACTTTACAACATTAGTGTTTCTTACACCTGTTAGGAGGAGCATTTCAGGAATAAGCACACTAAGGCCTTAGTACTTTTCTGCTTATCTTTATCTGTCAACCAAGATGAAGAGGGCAGGGAGTAAGGCACGTGGGCGTGGGCGCAGAGCAGGGAGAGGAGCAGGGAGAGGATGTGGTGATTCTGTGCCTGCTGCGGGCACCGGTGACTCGTCGTCACTCAGTTTCAGCAGGGAACAGTCCTTCATGCGCAGCTTTGTCGGAGAGCGCCGTGCACCGCTGCTGCATGAAGACCAAATTGAAGCCGTTGTCGGGTGGATGGCAGCTAACGCCTCGGCATCGACTTCAGTTAGTGCCACATCCTCTCAGGCACAGAGCACTGGAGAGGAGCCATCTGTCTCTTCACCACCTGCCAAATTGGCCAGGCAGTCAGAGAGCCCAGGACAGGAGCCGTCTCTACTTCTGTTCTCTGAATCTCTTGGCTTGGAAACAGGGGGCCAGCCAAGCAGCATTGGAGAAATGGAAGAAGAGGCAGTGTGCAGTGATGCCCAACAGCTTTGTCTCTCTGACTCTGAAGAGGCGGATGGGCCAGTGCCTCCGGTGACCACAGCGCAGTACGCATCTGATGATGAAACTCAGGTGCCGCTTTCTGGTGCGTACTGTGCTGCCGAGACTACCCAGGAGGAGCAGTTGGTGGCAGAGGGTAGTGGAGATGGTGAGGTCGTTGACCCATCGTGGCGTGAGGAACAGGAAGGTGGTGGGAGCAGCTCTGAGGGAAGAGATTCCCCTTACGGGCCAAAGAGGGAGAGGGAGGGGGAAGACTGCGGAGCCTGTAGCCTCCACTTTGGCACCCGTTAGGAGCCTGTCTCTTTCCAAAGCCAAAAAGGGCGCTCCCAAGACTTGCAGTGCCTGGTCCTTTTTTGACACAGTTGCAGATGACATTTGTTTTGTCAAATGCAAGCTGTGTCATCAGAAAGTAAAAAGAGGGAAAAATGTCAGCAACCTCAATACCACAAATATGTGGAAACATGTGCGGACCAGGCACGCGGTGGAGTTACAGAAACACACTGAAGATGTAGGCCAACCAACAGCGGCAGCTACCACCTCTTCAGCTCGTGTTGCCTCTTCCTCCAGCTCACGCACAGCTGGTTTGGCTTCCTCCCAGGATCGCCATGGAAGAACCTCTGGCACTGTTGTCCAGAGACCTTGTGTAATTCCACCCACAGCACCACCTTCCCAGTCATCCTCACACTCCCAGTCTACTCTACAGCCATCGGTAGTACAAGCATGGGAGAAAAGGCGGGCATTCTCGGCCAACCACCCCCGAGCACAGGCTCTGAATGCAGGCATTGCCAAACTGTTGTCCCTGGAAATGCTCTCATTCAGGCTGGTGGAGACTGACAGCTTCCGTGACTTGATGGCATTGGCAATCCCACAGTACAAGGTGCCCAGCCGCTTTTACTTCAGCAGGCAAGCTGTCCCTGCCCTGCACAGGCATGTTGAGGGAAACATAAAACATGCGCTACTGAACGCCGTCAGTAGCAAGGTCCACCTCACCACCGATGCGTGGACCAGTCAGCATGGACAGGGGCGATACGTTTCCCTCACTGCCCATTGGGTTAATGTTGTTGAGCCAGGTACAGATCGTGCGAGTGGCGCAGGACGTGTCCTGCCCACTCCAAGGATTGCAGGAATCCAGTCTGCACGCATTGACTCCTCCTCTTACACAAGTTCCTCAGAATCATCTTTGCAGGATCCGTCACAGTCCAACTCCACATGGACCCGTGAACGTTTACCTATGACCGACATGAGCACAGCCGTGGCCAAACGTCAGCAGGCCGTCTTGAAACTAGTTTCATTGGGGAATCGAAGCCACACAGCGCAGGAGCTCTGGAATGCCATCAAGCAGGAGAGCGATGTGTGGTTACTGCCAGCGAATCTCCAGCCAGGCATGGTAGTGTGTGACAATGGCCGAAATCTGGTGGCAGCTTTGGCCCTTGGCTACCTCACTCACATCCCATGTCTGGCACATGTGCTCAATTTGGTTGTGCAGAGTTTTCTGAGGGACTATCCGGATCTTGATGCCCTGCTGCACAAGGTCCGCCTAGAGTGTGCTCACTTGCGGCGTTCCAGCTTGGCAAGATCCCGCATTGCTGCTCTGCAGCGCCGATTCCGCCTTCCGGAACACCGCATCATATGTGACCTACCTACCCGGTGGAATTCCACGTTACATATGTTGGAGCGGTTGTGTGAGCAGCAGCAAGCAGTTATGGAGTACCAGCTGCATCAGGCGCAAAGAAGTCGCAGTCAGCGCCGATCAGACTTCACAACCACAGAGTGGGCCACTATGAAGGACGTCTGCCAGGTTTTGCGTCCTTTTGATTATTCCACGCGGATGGCAAGTGCAGATGATGCACTAGTCAGCATGACTGTCCCCCTTATCTGCCTGCTTCAGCAAACTTTGCAAGGGTTAAGGGATGATGTTTTGGAAGAGGTGGAGGATGAGGAGTCACCTTTTCCATCAGCTTCTGGAGAGTCAGCGCCACGTGGTTCCTCACAAAGGGGTACGCAGGGGCCACTTTGTGAGGAGGATGAGGAGGAGTCAATGGAGGAGGAAGAGCTCCGTCCAGAGGAGGGAGCGACACAAGTGTCCAGTGGTCAGTGTGTACAGCGAGGGTGGGGTGATAGCGAGCGGGCAGAGATCATGTCTCAAGCAGGGGACAGCGTTTCTGGGCCAGTTGGCAGTCTGCAGCACATGGTGGATTTCATGATGCAGTGCCTGAGAAACGACCGCCGCATCGACCACATTCTCAACATGCCTGATTATTGGGTGTTCACCCTCCTCGATCCTCGCTACCGGGACAACGTCCAAAACCTCATCCCAGCGTTGACCCGGGAGCGTAAATTGCGGGAGTACCACGACACACTGGTGAATTCCATCATCTTCTCCAGTCCAACTGAGAGGAGTGCTGCTAGTGCTTTACAAAGCAGCTCAGTGCGTCGAGGCAGTGGGGGAGGCTCTGCCCAAAGAGGGAGCAGAAGCAGTGCCTCTGCCCAAGGCAAGCCCAGTATGGCACAACTCTGGCACACTTTTGTGTGCCCGCCCCAAATGTCTACACCATCACCGGCGGCTCCAGTCAGCAGGAGGCAACGGTTCCGTCAGATGGTGACAGACTACATGGCTTGCCCTCTTACTGTACTCCCAGACGGCTCTTCCCCGTTCAAGTTTTGGGTCTCTAAGCTGGATACATGGCCAGAGCTAAGCCAGTATGCATTGGAGGTGCTGGCTTGCCCTGCGGCCAGTGTCTTATCGGAACGTGTCTTTAGTGCCGCAGGTGGTGTACTAACAGAAAGTCGCATGCGACTATCCTCCGATAATGTTGACCGGCTTACTTTCCTGAAAATGAACCAGGCCTGGATCTCGCAGGAATTTGCCACTCCTCTGCCTGATTAAGTAATTGGGTGTCATCCAGGTCTCCTGCTGTGTTCATCTTTCTACCACCTGAACTGCTATTCCTGGGCTCCAACACCGCCAGTTGCGGCTCAGAAGTGCAGGCTGCACAGTAAAAACATACGACCCAGTGTTATTGGGTTTCAGTAACGTCTGCTGATCCCCAGCTGTGTAGCCGGCAATGTGTCCTGCGACCGCCACGCTGGCACAACAACCTAAATGTAAGGGAACCTGTCCCCCCCCCGTCGTTTGTTACTGAAAGAGCCATCTTGTGCAGCAGTAATGCTGCACAAGGAAAAGGTAGCTCATTTATTTTAGCTCCTTGCACACGCAGAACTTAACACTTATAAAATGTGTTCACTGATACCGTTATACCGTCCCGGAGCTGGGACTTTCCTTCGTAATGTGACGCAGCACAGCCGTCATTCCTACCCCCTTGGTGCCATGCGCTGCCTCCTCAGCGTTATTTTAAGCTGTCACGGAGCCTGCACTGTTCTGTTATCCCTTGGCCATGCCCTATTTGCGCTGCCTGTCTTCTGACATAATTTGGAGTCAGGCTGGCTGCGCCTGTGCGGCCGCGCTGCCCGAGATCCCGCCTCGCAGTGTCTTCTGATTGAATCACACTGCGGGCCTTGGATCCATGGGCATGCGCAGTGCATATCTTCCCCTCGGGCTCTCGTTCATCTCCCTCCGCCTTCTTTAGACTGTGCGCCGTCAGCTGATCCCTAATAGCATGCCACGGCCGTGACACCGCACAGTCTGAAGAAGAGGGAAGGAGGGGAGTGAGAGTCGAGGATATGCACTGTGCATGCCCATGGATCCAAGGCCCGCAGTGGGATTACGTTAAACGACACTGCGAGGTGGGATCTGGAGCAGCGTGGACGCACAGGCACTGACAGCCTGACACCAAATTATGTCAGAAGACAGGCAGCGCTAATTGGGCATGGCCAAGGGATAACAGAACAGCGCAGGCTCCGTGACAGCTTAAAACAACGCTGAGGAGGCAGCGCACGGCACCAAGGGGATAGGAATGACAGCTGTGCTGTGTCCCATTACGAAGGAAATTCGCACCTCCGGGACGGTTTTACGGTATAAGGGGACACATTTTTAGTGTTTACTTCTGTGTTTGCAAGGAGCATAATTAAAAGAGCAACCTTTTCCTTTTGCATCCTTAGTGCTGCACAAGATGGCTCTTTCAGCTACAAACGTCTTGGGGGGGGGTTAAAGGTTCCCTTTCAACTTGCTCCAATCAGGCTTCGGCTTACACTCTGTTCCTCTGCTCCTCCTGCTGTCCCTGGGCTCTAACACCGCCAGTTGGTGCCTGGAAGTGCTGTCTGCACAGTCAACAGTCGCTCCTCTGTTATTGGGGTTCAGTAACGTCAGCTGGTCCCCAGCTGTGTGTGCGGCAATACCTCCAATCTGCTCCTCCTGCTGTCCCTGGGCTCTAACACCGCCAGTTGGTGCCTGGAAGTGCTGTCTGCACAGTCAACAGTCGCTCCTCTGTTATTGGGGTTCAGTAACGTCAGCTGATCCCCAGGTGTGTGTGCATCAATACCTCCAATCTGCTCCTCCTGCTGTCCCTGGGCTCTAACATCGCCAGTTGGTGCCTGGAAGTGCTGTCTGCACAGTCAACAGTCGCTCCTCTGTTATTGGGGTTCAGTAACGTCAGCTGATCCCCAGCTGTGTGTGCGGCAATACCTCCAATCTGCTCCTCCTGCTGTCCCTGGGCTCTAAGACCACCAGTTGGTGCCTGGAAGTGCTGTCTGCACAGTCAACAGTCGCTCCTCTGTTATTGGGGTTCAGTAACGTCAGCTGATCCCCAGCTGTGTATCCGGCAACGTGTCATGCGACCGCCACGCTGGCACAACTAAAATGTAAGGGGACCTGTCCCTCCCCCCCCCAGGCGTTTGTTACTGAAAGAGCCACCTTGTGCAGCACTAATACTGCACAAGGAAAAGGTCGCTCTTGAAATTATGCTCCTTGCAAACGCTGAACTACACACTCATGTAATGTGTCCCCTCACACCGTCCAACCGTCCGGAGGTGGGACTTTCCTTTGTAATGTGACGCAGCACAGCCATCATTGCTACCCCCTTGGCACCGTGCGCTGCCTCCTTAGCGCTGTTTGATTCTGTCATGGACCCTGCGCTGTTATGTTATCCCTTGGCCATGCACAGTTTGCGCTGCCCGTCCTCTGACATCATTTGTTGTCGTCCTGGCTGCGCCTGTGCGTCCACGCTGCCCGAAATCCCACCTCGCAGTGTCGTCTAATGTGATCCCACAGTGGGCCTTGTATCCATGGCCATGCGCAGTGCATATACTAGCCTCTCACTCCCCTTCTTCACGCTTCTTCAGACTAGGCGGCGTCAGCTGATCCCTAATAGCATGCCACGGCCGTGACGCCGCACAGTCTGAAGAAGCAGGAAGGAGGGGAGTGAGAGGCCATGATATGCACTGCGCATGCCCATGGATCCCAGGCCCGCAGTGGGATTACATTAGATGACACTGCGAGGTTGGATCTCGGGCAGCTTGGACGCACAGGCACTGCCAGCCTGACACCTAAATGATGTCAGAAGACGGGCACCACTAACTGTGCATGGCCAAGGGATAACATTACAGCGCGGGTTCCGTGACAGAACCAAACAACGTTGAGGAGGTGGCGCACGGCACCAAGGGGGTTGGAATGACGGCTGTGCTGTGTCACATTACAAAGGAAAGTCCCACTTCCGGGACGGTTTGACGGTGTGAGGGGATACATTATATGAGTGTGTACTTCAGCGTTTGCAAGGAGCATAATTTTAGGAGCCACCATTTTCCATGTGCAGTATTACTGCTGTACAAGATGGCTCTTTCAGCAACAAATGCCTGGGGGGGGGGGTGGGGGTTAAAGGTTCCCTTTCAACTTGCTCCACTGCAGGCTTCGGCCTACACTCTGCTCCTCTTTGATTCCCTGGGTTTCAACACTGTCAGTTGCCACCTGGAAGTGTTGTCTACACAGAAAAAACACTAGCTGATGTGTCAGTGGGGTTCAGCACCGCCACCTGTTCCCCTGCTGTGTAGTCGGCAACGTGTCCAGCACAAGACACGCTGGCACAACAGAACAAAAGCTGCCACCAGTGCAGGCTTCGGCCTACACTCTGCTCCTCTCCTCCTGCTGCTGCCCCTGGGCTCAAACACCGCTAGTTTGGGCCCGGAAGTGCTAGCTGCACAGAGAAAAACAACAGCCAATGTGTTAGTGGGGTTCAGCACCGCCAGCTGTTCCCCTGCTTTGTAGCCGGCAACGTGACCTGCAAACGCCACGCAGGCACATGAACTGAAATTAAAGGGACCCTGCCACCCACCCCAAGGTGTTTCTATGTATAACAGCTACCTTGTACAGCAGTAATGCTGCATTTGTACAAGGTGGCTGACTTTTTATCCTTGCCAACGTGGAACTCAACACGTACAAAATGTGTCTCATTGAGACCATTCCACTGTCCCTGAGGTGTGACTTTCCTTTCTAATGACACGCACCACCCCCCTTGGTAGCGCTGCCCGTCTTCTGACATTATTGTTTGGCTGCCTGTGCCTGGGCGTCCGCCCTGCCCGACACAACCCCCCTCATTGTCTCATATATTTTGGCTGCGAGGGTGTGATTGATGGGCATGTTCAGTGCATATGTTCGCCTGTCTTAACTCATCTCCTTCCGCCTTCTTCAGACTGTGCGGCCTCATGGCCGTGGTAGGCGATAAGGGATCAGCTGAGGCCGCTCAGTCTGAAGCAGGTGTAAGTACATGTGTGAGCGGCAAACATATTTACTGCACAATGCCACGAATCCCAGCCACGCAGTGTGATTTGTTGAAAACACACTGCGGGTCTGGGATTCATGGCCATTGCTAACCGCACCGGCCAACATGAAATGAGGTCAGAAGAAAGACAGCGCTCACAGCGCATGGCCAAGGGATCACAATAGCGCAGACTCCTGTACAGCAAATAACAACGCTCAGGAGGCTGCGCCCAGCACCAAGGCATTATTTATGTGCACCTGTGCTGCGTCTCCTTAAAAAGACAAGTCACGCCTCCAATACAGAACTGAACTACTGTTCAATGGGCTAAATTGTGTACGTCTTTCATTCTGCGTGTGCAATGAGCAAAACCTAAAGAGCAACCTTTAACTTGTGGAGCTTTACTGCTGCACAAGGTGTGGCTCTTCAACATTGTAACACCTGAGGGTGGGTTTAAGGTTACCTTTGAAATTGGTTCAAGTAGGCTTCCGCCTACACTCTGCTCCTCCTGCAGACCCTGGGCTCTAACTACGCCAGTTGGGGCCCGGAAGTGCTGGCTGCACAGAGAAAAACACCCACCATTGTGTCAGTGGGGTTCAGCACCGCCAGCTGTTCCCCTGCTGTGTAGCCGGCATCGTGTCCAGCACAAGCCACGCTGGCACAACAGACCAAAAGCTGCCACCAGTGCAGGCTTCGGCCTACACTCTGCTCCTCTCCTCCTCCTGCTGACCCTGGGCTATAACACCGCCAGTTGTAGCCTGGAAGTGCTAGCTGCACAGAGAAAAACACCCGCCAATGTGTTAGTGGGGTTCAGCAACGCCAGCTGTTCCCCTGCTGTGTAGCCGGCAACGTGTCCTGCAAACGCCATGCAGGCACCTGAACTGAAATTAAAGGGAACCTGGCCTCATTCACCCAGGTCTTTCTATGTATACCAGCCACTTAGTACAGCAGTACTGCTGCATTTGTACAAGGTGGCTGATTTTTTCTCATTGCCCACGTTGAATTAAACACGTAAAATATGTGACTCATTACAGACCATTACAATGTCCCTGAGGTGTGACTTTCCTTTTTAATGACACTCACCACCCCCTTGGTTGCACTGCCCGTCTTCTGACATCATTGTTTGGCTGCCTGTGCCTGGGCGTCCGCCCTGCCCGACACAACCCCCCTCGTTGTCTCATATATTTTGGCTGCGAGGGTGTGATTGATGGGCATGTGCAGTGCATACGTTCGCCTGTCTTAACTCATCTCCTTCCGCCTTCTTCAGACTGTGCGGCCTCATGGCCGTGGTAGGCGATAAGGGATCAGCTGTGGCCGCCCAGTCTGAAGCAGGTGTAAGGACATGTGTGAGCGGCAAACATATTTACTGCACAAGGCCACGAATCCCAGCCACGCAGTGTGATTTTTTGAAAACCCACTGCGGGCCTGGGATTCATGGCCATTGCTAACCGCACCGGCAGCCATGAAATGAGGTCAGAAGACAGGCAGCGCTCACAGCGCATGGCCAAGGGATCAAAATAGCGCAGACTCCTGTACAGCAAATAACAACGCTCAGGAATCAACGCCCAGCACCTAGGTGTAAATTTTTACAACTGTGCTGCGTCTCCTTAAAAAGACAAGTCACGCCTCCACTACTGTTTGACAGTATAATGGGCTAAATAGTGTACGTGTTTTATTCCGCGTGTGCAAGGAGCAAAATTAAGAGAGCAACCTTTGATTTGTGCAGCATTAATGCTGCACAAGGTATGGCTCTTGTACCTTGCAACACCTGAAGGGGGGTTAAAGGTAACTTTTGAAATTGGTTCAACTAGGCTTCGGCCTACACTCTGCTCCTCTCCTCCTCCTGCTGACCCTGGGCTCTAACACCGCTAGTTTTTGCCCTGAAGTGCTAGCTGCACAGAGAAAAACACCCGCCATTGTGTTAGTAGGGTTCAGCACCGCCAGCTGTTCCCCTGCTGTGTAGCCGGCATCGTGTCCAGCACAAGCCACGCTGGCACAATTGAACAAAAGCTGCCACCAGTGCAGGCTTCGGCCTACACTCTGCTCCTCTCCTCCTCCTGCTGACCCTGGGCTATAACACCGACAGTTGTAGCCTGGAAGTGCTAGCTTCACAGAGAAAAACACCCGCCATTATGTTAGTGGGGTTCAGCACCGCCAGCTGTTCCCCTGCTGTGTAGCCGGCATCGTGTCCAGCACAAGCCACGCTGGCACAATTGAACAAAAGCTGCCACCAGTGCAGGCTTCGGCCTACACTCTGCTCCTCTCCTCCTCCTGCTGACCCTGGGCTATAACACCGCCAGTTGTAGCCTGGAAGTGCTAGCTGCACAGAGAAAAACACCCACCATTATGTTAGTGGGGTTCAGCACCGCCAGCTGTTCCCCTGCTGTGTAGCCGGCATCGTGTCCAGCACAAGCCACGCTGGCACAATTGAACAAAAGCTGCCACCAGTGCAGGCTTCGGCCTACACTCTGCTCCTCTCCTCCTCCTGCTGACCCTGGGCTATAACACCGCCAGTTGTAGCCTGGAAGTGCTAGCTGCACAGAGAAAAACACCCGTCATTGTGTTAGTGGGGTTCAGCACCGCCACCTGTTCCCCTGCTGTGTAGCCGGCATCGTGTCCACTGTCCAGCACAAGCCACGCTGGCACAATTGAACAAAAGCTGCCACCAGTGCAGGCTTCGGCCTACACTCTGCTCCTCTCCTCCTCCTGCTGACCCTGGGCTATAACACCGCCAGTTGTAGCCTGGAAGTGCTAGCTGCACAGAGAAAAACACCCGCCATTGTGTTAGTGGGGTTCAGCAATGCCAGCTGTTCCCCTGCTGTGTAGCCGGCATCGTATCCAGCACAAGCCACGCTGGCACAACAGACCAAAAGCTGCCACCAGTGCAGGCCTTGGCCTACACTCTGCTCCTCTCCTCCTCCTGCTGCCCCGGGCTCAAACACCGCTAGTTTTTGCCCGGAAGTGCTAGCTGCACAGAGAACAACACCAGTCAATGTGTCAGTGGGGTTCAGCAATGCCAGCTGTTCCCCTGCTGTGTAGCTGGCAACGTGTCCTGCAAACGCCATGCAGGCACCTGAACTGAAATTAAAGGGAACCAGGACCCACCCCCCCAGGTGTTTCTATGTATAACAGCCACCTTGTACAGCAGTACTGCTGCATTTGTACAAGGTGGCTGACTTTTTCTACTTGCCCACGTTTAATTAAACACGTACAAAATGTGTCTCATTGAGACCATTCCACTGTCCCTGAGGTGTGACTTTCCTTTCTAATGATACGCAGCACCACCCTTGGTAGCGCTTCTTGTCATGTGACATCATTGGTTAGCTGGCTGCGCCTGTGCGTCTGCCCTGCTCGAAACAACGCCCCTCGGTGTCTTATTTTTTTGGACAGCGAGGGTGTGATTGATGGGCATGTGCAGTGCATATGTTTGCCTGTGTTCACACATCTCCTTCCGCCTTCTTCAGACTGGGTGGCCTCATGGCCGCAGCATGCGATAAGGGATCAGATGAGGCCGCCCAGTCTGAAGCAGGTGTAAGGACATGTGTGAGCGGCAAACATATTTACTGCACAAGGCCACGAATCCCAGCCACGCAGTGTGATTTTTTGAAAACACACTGTGGGTCTGGGATTCATGTCAATCGCTAACCGCAATGGCCGACATGAAATGAGGTCAGAAGACAGGAAGCGCTCACAGCGCATGGACAAGGGATAACAATAGCGCAGTCTCCTGTACAGCAAATAACAATGCTCAGGAAGCTGCAGCCATGCACCAAGGTGTTATTTTGGACACCTGTGCTGCGTCTCCTTAAAAAGACAAGTCACGCCTCCACTACTGTTTGACAGTATAATGGGCTAAATAGTGTACGTGTTTTATTCAGCGTGTGCAAGGAGCAAAATTAATAGAGCAACCTTTGACTTGTGCAGCATTAATGCTGTTCAAGGTGTGGCTCTTGTACCTTGCTACACCGGAGGGGGGGTTAAAGGTTACCTTTAAAATTGGTTCAACTAGGCTTCGGCCTACACTCTGCTCCTCTCCTCCTCCTGCTGACCCTGGGCTCTAACACCGCTAGTTTTTGCCCGGAAGTGCTAGCTGCACAGAGAAAAACACCCGCCATTGTGTTAGTGGGGTTCAGCAATGCCAGCTGTTCCCCTGCTGTGTAGCCGGCATCGTGTCCAGCACAAGCCACGCTGGCACAACAGACCAAAAGCTGCCACCAGTGCAGGCTTCGGCCTACACTCTGCTCCTCTCCTCCTCCTGCTGACCCTGGGCTATAACACCGCCAGTTGTAGCCTGGAAGTGCTAGCTGCACAGAGAAAAACACCCGCCAATGTGTTAGTGGGGTTCAGCACCGCCAGCTGTTCCCCTGCTGTGTAGCCGGCAACGTGACCTGCAAACGCCACGCAGGCACATGAACTGAAATTGAAGGGAGCCTGCCCCCCACCCCCAGGCGTTTCTATGTATAACAGCCACCTTGTACAGCAGTACTGCTGCATTTGTACAAGGTGGCTGACTTTTTCTCCTTGCCCACGTTTAATTAAACACGTACAAAATGTGTCTCATTGAGACCATTCCACTTTCCCTGAGGTGTGACTTTCCTTTCTAATGATATGCAGCACCACCCTTGGTAGCGCTTCCCGTCTTCTGACATCATTGGTTGGCTGGCTGCGCCTGTGCGTCCGCCTTGCCTTAAACAATGCTCCTCGTTGTCTTACTTATTTTGACTGCGAGGGTGTGATTGATGGGTACGAGCAGTGCATATCTTCGCCTGTCTTAACTCATCTCCTTCCGCCTTCTTCAGACTGTGCGGCCTCATGGCCGCAGCATGCGAGAAGGGATCAGATGTCGCCGCCCAGTCTGATGCAGGTGTAAGAACGTGTGTGAGCGTCGAAAATATTTACTGCTCAAGGCCACGAATCCCAGCACCGCAGTGTGACTTTATGAAAAGGCACTGTGGGTCTGGGATTAATGGCCATCGTTAACCGCACCGGCCAACATGAAATGAGGTCATAAGACGGGCAGCGCTAACAGGGCATTGCCAAGGGATCACACAAGAGCGCAGACTCCTGTACAGCAAATAACAATGCTCAGGAAGCTGCGCCAAGCACCAAGGCGTTATTTGGGACACCTGTGCTGCGTCTCCTTAAAAAGACAAGTCACGCCTCCACTACTGTTTGACAGTATAATGGGCTAAATAGTGTACGTGTTTTATTCTGCGTGTGCAAGGAGCAAAATTAATAGAGCAACCTTTGACTTGTGCAGCATTAATGCTGTTCAAGGTGTGGCTCTTGTACCTTGCAACACCTGAGGGGGGGTTAAAGGTAACTTTTGAAATTGGTTCAACCAGGCTTCGGCCTACACTCTGCTCCTCTCCTCCTCCTGCTGACCCTGGGCTCAAACACCGCTAGTTTTTGCCCGGAAGTGCTAGCTGCACAGAGAAAAACACCAGCCAATGTGTTAGTGGGGTTCGGCAACGCCAGCTGTTCCCCTGCTGTGTAGCCGGCATCGTGTCCAGCACAAGCCACGCTGGCACAACAGACCAAAAGCTGCCACCAGTGCAGGCCTCGGCCTACACTCTGCTCCTCTCCTCCTCCTGCTGCCCCTGGGCTCAAACACCGCTAGTTTTTGTCCGGAAGTGCTAGCTGCACAGAGAACAACACCAGTCAATGTGTCAGTGGGGTTCAGCAATGCCAGCTGTTCCCCTGCTGTGTAGCTGGCAACGTGTCCTGCAAACGCCATGCAGGCACCTGAACTGAAATTAAAGGGAACCAGGACCCACCCCCCCAGGTGTTTCTATGTATAACAGCCACCTTGTACAGCAGTACTGCTGCATTTGTACAAGGTGGCTGACTTTTTCTACTTGCCCACGTTTAATTAAACACGTACAAAATGTGTCTCATTGAGACCATTCCACTGTCCCTGAGGTGTGACTTTCCTTTCTAATGATACGCAGCACCACCCTTGGTAGCGCTTCTTGTCATGTGACATCATTGGTTAGCTGGCTGCGCCTGTGCGTCTGCCCTGCTCGAAACAACGCCCCTCGGTGTCTTATTTTTTTGGAAAGTGAGGGTGTGATTGATGGGCATGTGCAGTGCATATGTTTGCCTGTGTTCACACATCTCCTTCCGCCTTCTTCAGACTGGGTGGCCTCATGGCCGCGGCATGCGATAAGGGATCAGATGAGGCCGCCCAGTCTGAAGCAGGTGTAAGGACATGTGTGAGCGGCAAACATATTTACTGCACAAGGCCACGAATCCCAGCCACGCAGTGTGATTTTTTGAAAACACACTGTTGGTCTGGGATTCATGTCAATCGCTAACCGCAACGGCCGACATGAAATGAGGTCAGAAGACAGGAAGCGCTCACAGCGCATGGACAAGGGATAACAATAGCGCAGTCTCCTGTACAGCAAATAACAATGCTCAGGAAGCTGCAGCCATGCACCAAGGTGTTATTTTGGACACCTGTGCTGCGTCTCCTTAAAAAGACAAGTCACGCCTCCACTACTGTTTGACAGTATAATGGGCTAAATAGTGTACGTGTTTTATTCAGCGTGTGCAAGGAGCAAAATTAATAGAGCAACCTTTGACTTGTGCAGCATTAATGCTGTTCAAGGTGTGGCTCTTGTACCTTGCTACACCGGAGGGGGGGTTAAAGGTTACCTTTAAAATTGGTTCAACTAGGCTTCGGCCTACACTCTGCTCCTCTCCTCCTCCTGCTGACCCTGGGCTCTAACACCGCTAGTTTTTGCCCGGAAGTGCTAGCTGCACAGAGAAAAACACCCGCCATTGTGTTAGTGGGGTTCAGCAATGCCAGCTGTTCCCCTGCTGTGTAGCCGGCATTGTGTCCAGCACAAGCCACGCTGGCACAACAGACCAAAAGCTGCCACCAGTGCAGGCTTCGGCCTACACTCTGCTCCTCTCCTCCTCCTGCTGACCCTGGGCTATAACACCGCCAGTTGTAGCCTGGAAGTGCTAGCTGCACAGAGAAAAACACCCGCCAATGTGTTAGTGGGGTTCAGCACCGCCAGCTGTTCCCCTGCTGTGTAGCCGGCAACGTGACCTGCAAACGCCACGCAGGCACATGAACTGAAATTGAAGGGAGCCTGCCCCCCACCCCCAGGCGTTTCTATGTATAACAGCCACCTTGTACAGCAGTACTGCTGCATTTGTACAAGGTGGCTGACTTTTTCTCCTTGCCCACGTTTAATTAAACACGTACAAAATGTGTCTCATTGAGACCATTCCACTTTCCCTGAGGTGTGACTTTCCTTTCTAATGATATGCAGCACCACCCTTGGTAGCGCTTCCCGTCTTCTGACATCATTGGTTGGCTGGCTGCGCCTGTGCGTCCGCCTTGCCTTAAACAATGCTCCTCGTTGTCTTACTTATTTTGACTGCGAGGGTGTGATTGATGGGTACGAGCAGTGCATATCTTCGCCTGTCTTAACTCATCTCCTTCCGCCTTCTTCAGACTGTGCGGCCTCATGGCCGCAGCATGCGAGAAGGGATCAGATGTCGCCGCCCAGTCTGATGCAGGTGTAAGGACGTGTGTGAGCGTCGAAAATATTTACTGCTCAAGGCCACGAATCCCAGCACCGCAGTGTGACTTTATGAAAAGGCACTGTGGGTCTGGGATTAATGGCCATCGTTAACCGCACCGGCCAACATGAAATGAGGTCATAAGACGGGCAGCGCTAACAGGGCATTGCCAAGGGATCACACAAGAGCGCAGACTCCTGTACAGCAAATAACAATGCTCAGGAAGCTGCGCCAAGCACCAAGGCGTTATTTGGGACACCTGTGCTGCGTCTCCTTAAAAAGACAAGTCACGCCTCCACTACT